>NC_140935.1:103571829-104188079 GCF_014529385.1 Adiantum capillus-veneris
TGGACACTTGACACCATCAACGATTATGCAACCCAATGCCATGCATCAAATGTAAATATGCAATTTGTGGAATAGCATTCACCTTCTCCCCATAAGAACACCCATGATACATCCAAACTCCTCCTCTATCAAGCACTCATCAAAAAATCATGCGCACAAGACCTGCCTCTCAAACACACAAGAGAATCACCTACATCGAACTAACACACTTTGCATAGAGAGCTCATCTCCATCTATGAAATGCCGTGACAAATAAAATCACCATGAGAGGTAGCCACATGCATATGTAATGAAGCAAAAGAGAGTTGGAGTGAGAATTTTTTTTAGACTAATTGATAAGTGTGGAGAAACAAACCAATGGTAAATTGAGAGTAGAACACTTACTTGATTTCTCGCACACCTTTTAAGGGGTAGACAGACACTAGCTAACCATCACGAATTGCGACACTTGATTATTTGAAGATGATTTAATGATCATTAACATAACCATGAGAGAGATCATGAGGTATTTACAAGTTATTGAGGTGCTACAATGCTTTATTGGGTTGATGGAGTAAGAGATTGTAGAATAGAAAGAGTGGAGGATAGAGTTGTACTTCCTCCAAAGAGGAGGGTTAGGAGGGAGGATGTGAAAGAGGGAGAGTTCGGGGTTTCTCTACTATTGATCAAGAACAACATGAAGTTTAAAATATAGGTGTGTGTCCTTGAGTCTCTCCAAGGGGGGCTATTTATAGTTGTGTAGGAGTGGGATTATGCTACACTTAATTAGGGTGAGTGATTAGCCCTAATTAAGCGTCCTTTGACCACTCATTGAATATTGGACATAAAAGGGACTATTTATTCACCAAATATATCATTTTACACCGTGAAGGCTCCATAGGGGTGCATAATGTAGGTGGGCCCCACCATGAGGCCCTACGGGTGGCTCCTGCGGGGTATCTCAACTTGTCTGTCTTGGCATATAGAAAGCATCTTTAGGTTGGTCCCATCACATGCAAGTGACCTTGAACACTCATTGCTCTTCTATAAGATGAGTAGGGGAAAAATAATATCTCACCCTCTTGATTTACTTGATTTATAGTTCCCTTTTACTGCGAATCTGACAGATTTACACTATTTTGACCATAACTTTTTACCTGTAGCTCGGAATGACATGCTTCAAAAGGCAAATTTGACCTTCTCAACATGTTTGATATGAATTTGGACTATTCTTCATGCCCATGCACCAAGGAATTCGGTTTGGAAGGTCCACACTAGGATAGGGAACCTTTTGCTTCCAAGTCTTCTTGTATGGGCCCTTTGCTTGTATGCATCCAAGGGGAATCATGCTTTTTCAAAAGGGTATGATGATTAAACAAATAAAGGACGGCCCAATATTATTTTCTTGTGAAAAGAATATACAATTTGAGTCTTTTTGAAAGGAGAAAAACTATATGTATATTCTTAAGAGATATTGGGCCACCTATGCAGGGGGCATAGAAGACTTGTAGAGATGGACCATAATCGTTGGTAAAGACAAGTGGAGAGTTGATTTTCCATGGTAATTTATCTATATGGGACGGAAGATGGATATATTATTTTTCTACTATTAATTCACAAGAGATTAGAAAGTTTGGGGGTAGATAGTTGGTTATTGTATGCTTAATTTTTTTTACAAAGCAAAAAAGAAAAGGGTGGTAATATAAATATATGACTAAGGTGACATTTTTGGGAAGAGTACAATGTATGTGTCGCCACAAAGGTTAAACGAAGAGGGGGAATTTACTCTAGATAACTTAATAGCGTAGAAAAATATATACACATATAAGGAAGAGGACGTTGAGTAGGCTGAAAAATGTTGCAAAAAGATAAAACACACAAACATTTAATTTTCCAAAACCTATACAATTAGGATTAGATAGTCCAAGGTATTTAAATTACAAAAACATTTCCTGAGTTTCCTTTGCACACAGATAAATTTTTCATAGAAATACGGGACACCCTAAATAGGGATCTTGCATGAGATTTAAGGACCTTTTCTCAAACATAAACAAAAACAGTACTTAATATTTTCTCAGCAACTATCAATGGTATGTATACAAAAAGTTATACAGCTTTTCTTAATCATATATATTGTTGAGCACAACCAAACTTTCTCAACCAAAATCAAACGTCCATAGAATTTAACCATCTATCGTTGCAATTAAAATCATAACATGCAACCATAATTTACTTGTGATTTCTACATCATCTTTGACATTGTTGGAGTCTTCATCAACCTAAGACTCATCATCAATAAAAACACACCTTTTAAGAATCCTGTCCTTTTTACTGGGGGGAGTGTCTAAATGCCGTAATCGTGATGATGCCTCCTGATCGACAATTCCCTTTAGTATATAACAAATCTTAGCTTCATGCTCACTTAATGGTTGCTAAAAGGCGAGATTGGAGGTTTTCTTTTCTTGCAATCCCTCTTTGGTGCCATTATCTACAAAACATACATTATGTAGTTTTTAGTTCATATAAGACCAATAATTTGAAGTTAGGTACATACCTAATAAAGTAGACTACCCCCAACTTGAAAAATATACTATAAAATGTAGATTATAGTAAGTAACACAGTATACCATATGATATATAATAAATAGTATATAAAATTATCTGTAAGTACACAATATATAGTACTATAGTCATAAAATGTACCTTGTGTTATATATATGATCATATATACTCTATGAAGTATCCTATTGTAGAACTATATTAGTTATATATACTCTATATATATTATCTACAATATACTATGTATTCTACATACTTTATATTATATGTATAGTTATAATATTATATAACCTATATTATCTGCTTTACACTATATATATTATATACTATATACTCTCTAATTCTATTATATACCTTATATTATCTAATATATACTCTCTAATTGTATTATATACTCTATATTATATACTATATACCATCTAATTCAATTATATACCTTATATTAAATAGTATATACTCTCTAATTCTATATATACCTTATATTATCTACTATATACTCTATATACTATATTCTATATATTATACATATACTAAATACATTATAAATCCTAAATTATATATATAATTTATAGTATACACACTAAATACTATATATATTACATACTATATAACCTCATAATAATATATTAGATTACATACATTATAGTATATATACAATATTTTCATCGAGACCGATTAAGTGTAAATAAATTATGGGATAAAGCACAATTCAAATCACAAAAAAAAGGGGGAGAAAGAGCTCCCCATCATCCGCATGCGCGGATGATGGGGGAGCTCTGTCTCCCCCTTTTCTTTACCAAATCATGGAACCTAATGAGGGAATTCCTTGATGATATCCGTCTGAATGCACATGTAATGCTAAAATTGTTGAATTTCATCTGCTATTATAAGCCCAAAAAATGCAAAAAAAGAGGGAGACAGAGCATTCTCAACACATTTCAACGTTCTCAATATGCTTGAAGCTTTAAGACAGTCCACCCATAGCCCAAAAATGAGAAAAGAAGGGGAGGGCAGAGTCCCCCCATCATCCGCGCGTGTGGGGGGGCTCTGCCCCTCCCTTTTTTTGCATTTTTTGGCCTTAGAGCAGATGAGCATGAACAGATTTAGCATTTCTCAACACATTTCAACATTCTCAATATGCTTATCCACAAACATCTAGTACCTACTCCCGTCGCTTGAAGCTCCTAGACAATCCGCCCTACAGGCCGGAAATGCAAAACAAAAGGGGGGAGGCAGAGCCCCCCATCATCCACGTGCGGATGATGGGGGGGCTCTGCCTCCCCCCTTTTGTTTTGCATTTCCGGACTGTAGGGCGGATTGTCTAGGAGCTTCAAGCGACGGGAGATATGAGAGATAGAGAGAGGACACCATAGCTTTGCGTAATAGAGCGTACCTATTGTGCACGAGTAGCGAGCCAAACACCTTTTGAGCGCGAGTAGAAATGAGGACGAAGAGCTCCCAAGGCAAGGAGGTCAATGAGCTCAGTAATGGAAAAAACTTCAATCCTAAGAGCCAGTCCATACTATGCCCATACAAAAACAATATTAGTTCATTGCTACTCATATATTAGCAATTATAGTAATTATACGTATAATATATAGTATATAATATATAAATACGTTATTTATATTAATATATATAGTAGTTATACATATATATAGTATATAATATAATATACATTGACTAGTTAATATAGTTTATAATCTATATGTTATGTACATTATATAGTATATAATATATTATAGGTCTAGTAGTTACTATAATGTATGTAATGAATAAATCTTGAATATTATAAAGTATAAAATATAGTATACATATATTGGTATATGATAATAATGTTAAATAGTATATACAATATATGATAGTATTATATAATCACATAATGCATTATGCGTTCAATATAATATGATCTAATAACATATAATCTTATACATTAAGTATATATTACGAATATGGTAATATTTTATTAGTATATTGTATCTTATATTATAGATACGTATAAATATATATAATAAGCATAAGATGTATGTTTGTAAACTATAATTATATAAAATGTATACTTTATATCTTTACAATATAATATAGACGTATAGTTAAGATACTATATTATATACCTATTTATATAGTAGGTATGGTAAAGATAATATATACTCTATATTTTATTCATGGTTTAAAATTAAATAATTATATAATATTACTACAGCTACTACTATTTATTGAACGTGGTATATATTATAATTATAGGTTATTATATATAAAAATATTATTATATATCTATACTTATAGTTATAGTTTATAAAGTTATACTTATATTTATACTTATACTTATAGTGATTATATTCATACTATTACATTAAGCAAGTATATCTAAACTCCAAGTATATATTTTAGGTATAAGTATAAGTAAGTTAGAGCTAATAAGTATATCATAAGTATAGGTATATCTCTATATATATTATCTACTATTATTCTATATGATGTACATAATATATTCTGTATTCTATATATACCATATATAGAGTATAATTATATATGTAATTAAAATTATATTACCTAATTAAAATATTAAGTATATATTATATGATTATAGTTTAAATATAAACTAAACGTATAGTATGTATAGTATATAATATACCAATATATTGTATACTACAATAAGACTATATTGTTTTAGTATAGTTCTATATACTATATACTTAAATACCATATATTCTATATATACTATATTCATTTTGATTTTAAAGTGCTTAATTGGGGATATATAAAACTATACTCTACACAATATATATACTCTATATATAATTTTTGAAACATCGTATATTTTATATATTAGATTTTATTTTTTAAGAGAAAAGATTTTGAAAACTGTAAAAGTTAACAAATGGATTTGACAAAATACTGATTCAAATAAATCTTAATGGATAATCTTAAAGACTCAATATTCCAAATCTACTTAAAACAGTTTTCAATGAACACATTAACTTCTTGCAGATGCATGCTTTTACTCTTTCTTTGTACCTTATACACATTTTCTTCCTTCTCTTTTTGTCATTCTATTGAGCTCAAATATTATTCCTCCAGGTGCCTCTCTACCATGACAGCTATTACTACAGCTATGCTTTCATGGACGATTAATGTTGCTCAAATGGATTACAGAGTCTCGTTACAAAATGGAGAGCTTTTGCTTAGTGAATATTTTCTTCAAAGTTTGTTGCCCCCTTCTATTAAGTTTGAAAGCTTGCTGGTAGTAGTTCAGATAGGGAGCTCAGAGTCTAAGGTCAATTTTGACAAGATCGGATCATGAAGATCAAAAACATTACCTTCTTGACCATACTCTATCCTCCACTTACCACATTATTCATTCGAATGACTTTGTTTATGTAGCTGACAATTTGGAAACAAATGAAGAAGTCGGTGATTCTTCTGTGCTAGCTACACCATGTAGAAAAATATTGACCATATCACATTTAAATGTTGATATTGATGAGGGTACATATGCAATTGTTTTAGAGAATGTGGAAATAACCAAGTCAACAAAGGCCTTTCAAGACACACAAGATGGGGTGGAGCATACAAGGAAGGATACATCTATCATTTCATGGATGAATGACAGAGCTAAAGCGTGTAGGCTGTCTAGAATTTTAGAGATTTGTGGACCTCCCAAAAAGGTTGATGAGCTTGAATTATTGCCTTGGAAGGCTTCAATGTTGCAAAGTGACATGCTCTTTTTACCTTGGTGAAAGGAGATACAATGATGCCTTCTTTCATGGACATTTGGACAGACAAATCAGCATGGGATATCCTGCTAGCAAAGGAAAATCTGGAATAACCTGCCACTATTGTGACAGAACAGTCACCTGTTTAAATTTCTACAAGTGTATGATCTATTATGTGATGCCAAAGGAAACAAGACTAACACGTTTAGTGATCTATATGGGAGTGCATGACCACAATGTACAACCAAGAACTAAAAGGGCAGCTCTTGAAAAGGTACACAATCTTGGTAAGATAATTTTAAAGATTGAGAAGGGGGGTCCTAGAGAAATACAAATGTTTGTTGCTCGTCAGATGCTGTTTCAATCTTTCACTAGAGAAGATGATGTAGAAGCCACTGATGTAGAGCTTAACCATTTCCTTGAGGAAATGATGCCCCTTGTTCAAAATAGGGGCTTCAAAAGTATTGTGTCAAATGAGAAAGCTAAACAGGTGGGCGTGACAATAAACTCTACGTATGCAAAATGTCCACAAAAGGACCAGCTTCTGGAGTTGAGCTAGTCAATAGAATTAGGCGAGGAGAAACATGAGATTTGAGTACTGCTTGGGTGCACTTTGATCATACTCATCGGATTGAAGGATGGGCAACTATGTACTGCTTGGTATATGATCCTGTGTAAGTGAATTTATGAAAATATGATAGATAGAGTGTTTTGTTATAAGCTAACTTCTAAAACTTATTTGTACTATGTGTACAACATGAGAGAATTGCAGGTGATAGCAATATGTGAATGTAAAGAAGAAGATGAAGATACACAAATCTTGTTTTGGAGAAATTTAAACTCAGTTATGGAGAGGTGTGGGCATGAACCAGTAGACTTTGTTGGGTTTATGTCTGATGAAGTCGGGGCTAATTGGTTGGCAATACAAGTTGTATACAATGGAGGACGACATAATGTAGTGGAGGGGAGGGAGGGCTTGTGTCTTTTCCATTGGGAACAAAGTCTACACAAACATGCAAAAAAACATTTCAAATGCATCACATTGAAATATGTGAAGCATGGTGCTTAGCAAAGACCACAAATGAGGCCTCCCATATAGCTTTCACAATACGATAATGGTGGGTGAAAAATGTGACAGGGGATAATAAAAAGGCTTTAGAGAGATGGTTTAATTGGTGGGAGAAACGGATTGTCCATTGGGGAAGCTCTGAGACAATGGTGTATCAGCGTACTTTCTAATTCTTATTAAATACATGAAAATAGAGATTTACATGTTTATGGTTTTACTTGTTTTGTATTTATAGGTCGGTAAGAGTCCATGGGAGAAAGCTCAAATACTTAGTATAAACTTGTCAGAGAGCATCCATGCTAGCTAGTTGGCAGGCAAAGGTGGTAAACGTAGAATATCACTATATAATGCATTTGCTAGTGATGTTTTGAGTGCATATATTCAATGCACAAAAAGATTGGGATACACCATGGGCACATACATTGGAATGGATCCTTCCATAGAAGCAATGATGGCCACCTCCAAACGCAAAGAATCTCCAAATCCAACTCAGTTTTTGAGTACCTTAGAAGGCTTAGTTGTTGGCAGTCCTCTATATAAGGAGCCTTTGATGGAAGGTGACAAAGAGGCAGTACAGTTGAGGAATAAAAATAGTTCAGTCGGTACAAGCTCACATAAACTTGGATATATAATGGAAGCAAGACAACGCAAAACGAGAGGGATACCATGGAGTATACATTTTGATAAAGAGGATAATGAAGAAGTATATGTTGTCACTAAGAGTGAAGGAGGAGAGAGCATTCCAGTGCAGTCTAGGAGAACTCAGCAAGGTGTACTCAAGCAGTCAAAGTTTCTTGCAAAGCGTGGGCTTTACAAAGGATGCCAGCCAATTGCATGAGGAAATGTTTTGGAATGGTAGGGAAGAAAAGTTGTGGTAACAAATTATAGAGCGGTCAAGTGGGAATGGTTGCTCCTTGTTTTTGGTATGAGAGAACTTTTAAAGACAAGACAGTCGCCTAGTGGATATGGTTCTACAATTTTGAAGTTGGCCACACACAAAAAGTACAGAGGCAAGTAAAATTCTTGCCAGATATTCCTACTTTCTAGCAAGTGGATATTAGACAAAACTTATCAAAGGAAGAAAAAGTTGGTACAAAATGGATTTTAATTTGCATATTTTGCAACACCACTGCGATGCATAAACAACACAAATGCTGCTCTTACCCAAGGAGGCTCCAGGCAGGAAGCACAACTGGAGACATGGTATTTCCAAAAAAGCACAAAAGAGATTGGAGTCAGCTGCTGCTGCAAGTATGGTTGGAATGTTCTTGGACGAGAAATTAAAAAGGGTATTGAAAGAGAGTTGCTATGATTTACACATTAAGGTAGATCCTAGTTCCACCTGTCCCAATTTTCAAAAGAGAGAATCTTCACATAAGGCGTTTTTGGCATGTAAGCATGTGTACTATGTGTATGTCCATATTCTAGGGCTTCAACCAAAAGAGCACATGGTCATTCATCACCTTGCACTAACTCCCATAGACCTATCATTTGTATTGGGGCAAACCCACAAGATAAAGCCTGTGGTGTAGTAAACCTAAATCTTGGAGAATGTCATGTAGAGGTATGGTGTCAGGGAGATTTCTCTTTTGTTTTAGATAAGGAGTAGCTTTTCTAGACCGATGAGACTTTATTTGAATTCATTTTTGAAAGAGAAGCATGCTTGGTGGTATCTACCTAGACACTTGTGCAAGCTTAAAACTATGGCTTTTGGAAACTTGTACATTTTTTTGGTGTGTATTCTTGAAAGAGACTCAAAATCTTTAGCCAAATTGCTGCAAGATGATAGATGTTTTTGTTGTGTGTAATATTTTGATATCTTTGTTTCGAATTTATTTTTTGTGTCATTAGAAAAGACTCTAAATCTAAAATCAAAAAGCTCGCAAAACTGGTTTTGATTGCAAAAGCTCGAGATTGGAAGCTCACAAATAAAATGCACTCTGAACAAAGTCCTACGTAACTTCATACGTCAAACAAAAATTCCTTTCATTGATGATATTCAAATGGAAGGATGTGATGTAAGTGATATAGGTGTGGCTCTAGAATCAAGGGGGTGACGAATGTATGTGGAAAACCATATCAATGATTGTGAGAATATCTTGTTAAGGTTGGAAGAGGTGAACCTTACCTTGTCTGGCCAAAAGCCAGTGTTTGGTGTGAATGAATTTCTTATTGTAGGACATATGTGCAGGCCATATGGTAGAAGGCCTTGTCCTGAAAAGATTGATGTGATTCAAAGATTGAAAGAGAAATGTACTTATGTAACTAAGGTTCAAAAGCTCTTGGGTGCATGTGTGCTCTATGTTATCTGGATTCCACAATATGCGCATGTGGTAGAACCTTTGTATCAACTTTTGAGAAAGAACCAAAAGTTTCAATGGGAAGAAATGCATGCCCATGCCATGAGAAAATTAAAGAAGTTGTTGCTTTTGTCTCCAACTTTGAGGAAAGCAAACTATGAATGTGGAAGATATGTAATTGTGATAGTGGATACTAGCCCCGCAAGAATTGGATGGGCGATTCGCAAGATGATGATGATGATGGCAAAAAAAGTATGTGGTGAGATTTGGAGCAAAAGTCCTAAGTGCTCATCAATGCAATTATCCACAGGTATAAAGAGAGTTATCATGAGTAGTCACATCTTTGAAATGTGATAAAGAGTATCTAATAGGAGAAAATGTAATAGTGGAGACTAGTTGTCTACACCTTCTTGAAATGATTACAAGTGGCTCAACTCCCAACATTGCTATGTTGAGATGGATTGCCTACATAAAGTCCTTGAATCCAGAATTTAAACATATTGCAGGGAAAGATAATCTTGTTGCGGATATGCTTTCAAGTTCAAGGTATAAAAATGAAGAAGACATGGTTGTTGAGGGCGATGATGTAGGCACATAGTTCTATAGTATCTCTTATGCCAAGGGTGATCATGTTTGCCTGTCAAATGCACTTGAATCGTTTACAGAGGCTCTGTATCAAGGTGACTAGTTGCTCATTGGACACTATCTAATCACTTTGAGAAGGCGAGAAGGGTGTACTGACCAAGAGTTCAGAAGAATACGGAGAAAGGCCTATGGATACTTTTCGAAAGATGGGTATGGAAGCGTCCAAAACAAAGAAATGAAATGCCGATGAGAGTCGTGAATGATAAGGACGCTAAAAATGAGCTTATGAAAAAGTCTCATGAGAGTCTTTATGTTGGACATAGAGGTGTATGGGCCACCTTTACTAAAATGAAAGAGAGGTATCGGTGGAAAGGTGTGTATAAAGATGTATCTCACTTTGTGGAGTCTTGTGAAACCTCTCAAATGTATTCAAATGTACGTCATTGTTGGATGGGGGGAAAGGGGAACACACCCAGAACCCAAACACTTTGCCTCCTTATAGCCCAGGATCAGCACCCCAATCCACTAGATTTCACCTTCAAAACTCGCACCAAACAACACCAGAACCTGATATGATTTGCCTCCACTATGACAAAAACACCTTGTCTATATAACCATGAAAAATGGCTATCACCTGCTTGGCATGGAGACCTCAAGCAACCTATAAAAAACCTGAAATCTTTGGATTCACCACTTGTATGCCTCTCCTCGTTGAGGGCACGGAAAGCGAAACACGACTATGGTGGCACCTCTGCTCCAAAGGGAAACCTATGCGGGCTCGAGAACAAACCCAAGATAAGTTCTAGATTGTTTACCATAATTTTTTGGGTTGTCACAACCACATATACGGTAAGTGGGTCACTTTGTGACTTGTTTGTGTTTTCCTCTTACCTCTCTCGATGAGAGAGTCATAAAAGAAAACCATTGCATGCTTATCGGATAAGATGCACGTTCGGCATATGATGCACAAGAGCATGGCAATTAACTATACACGTCATAGTCGTTCAAGGAAAGTTCCTCAACCCAGCATGCTCTTCTTCTCTCTCTCTCTCTCTCTCGCTCTCTCTCTCTCTCTCTCTCTCTCTGTGGGAATAATGAACATCTTCTAAGAAGCTTTTGATACGTGTTTTGCTGGAGAGTCAGTCTGAGTCAAGGTGCTCTAACTCTCATCTAGCACGTGGATAAGATGATACTCAAATTAGTCTTCATCGGTTCATCCATTGAACACTAATTTGCATAAGGGCTATGAGCCACGCAGGCTAAGAGCCATTGTTAAGCCAAGGGTACGACCCAACTATTGGCATTCTTTGGGTGATTGTTCTCAAGATCGAACAAATCTACCCAGGGGAGTACACCTCGACGTTAATGGACAAGCAAGAGTCTTGTCATTACGGATGTTTAGGGTGTCATTTTTGCACTACCTGTTCTCAATGCGACACTCAAGTTGAGTTTTTGAAAATCTTCAACTCACAGTAACTGATCTCTACAAGGAAGTATAGATGCAGAAATCAATTGAGATAGTATGGTTGTCCACAGGAGCTAGGCAGTTCACTTGTGTGGACTTCCTGCTCTCTCTATAGCACTGCGGAGTGTCTATGGACATAGTGTTTTGGGGTATGACCCGCCTGGTGACTGCTACATCATCCCATAGGCATTGAGGATCACAATTGATATGCCTTGAGGATCACAGTTTGATCTCTCCCAGTTAGACTTTCAAGGAAGAATTCCGCAATCTACCACGCGGTAGCAGCCAAACTGAACTTTTCAAGTTGATTCCAATCAGTATGTACACGATTAACTATGTTGGTTACCGTTAACTGCTACTTGAGCAGTTTCTACGATGGGTCTTACCAAGGGGTTTGACTACGCAAACTTTAACCAAAGGGGTTGGATTGTGAAGGCAACACCCACGGTTCCCAGTGCAATATTGTTTGTTTGTTCAGGTAAGAGATGTGCTCCTCTCTGTTTGCATACGAGTAAGTGAACATTACGTTCAAATCTACAGGTACGCATCTATTGATTTGGTGTTATTCCATTTTTTGTATGCTTTGCTTGGTTTTTTTTTCAAGACGTATAAGCACGCTTGAATGTTACAGAGCCATGCCAAGGGCATTTTGGCACAAAGT
Organism: Adiantum capillus-veneris; assembly: GCF_014529385.1. Taxonomy (NCBI): domain Eukaryota; kingdom Viridiplantae; phylum Streptophyta; class Polypodiopsida; order Polypodiales; family Pteridaceae; genus Adiantum; species Adiantum capillus-veneris. The sequence goes on from NC_140935.1 coordinate 103,584,164, forward strand.
ATTTTGGACCAAGTGTTCAATCTACCTTTCTGCCTTATGATGTTACGAACCTACTTGTAGGGTTCGATTTGGCACATGTTGTCACATGGGATACAACATGGTCTAGGAACTCAAGGAGTTCGGTTTAGCCAGTGTGGAGCATGATAATGAGGGTCCCTCTCACTCTTGTTGCAGAGTGTTATCAGTTACCTCCACACACAAGTACAACTCGTACTTGATGGATGTCACTTTTCCTGACATCCTTACTTGAGACATATTCCACATGTGGAGAATATGAGTCTCTGGGACTGATACTGGTGCCCAATTCTTAATGATGTGTCACGACGAAGTCCCTAGGTGTTGGTTGCATCCGTTCATTAGACCATTCAAAGCACACAGTATCAGGTACAATTTCAGTGGCCAAAAATTGTCGGGTACTAAGTACAGACTTGTTGTGATTACAAGTGCTGTGAACCACCTTAATGGAGGGTTTTTTCTACATATAGAAAAGTCTACTATGTTCATGAGAATGCCTCATGGTTGGTACCTAGGTGTGACCGGGTTGTCACATTCTATTATGGTCCAACTTTTGCTGCAAAGTATGCTACGTTCATGAGAGGGTCTCAAGGTTGGTTCCTAGGTGTGACCAGGTTGTCACATTCTATTATGGTCCAACTTTTGTTGCAAGATTTTCACGTAAGTATAGTGGAAAGTCTCATCATGGAATTGCGGTTCGGATATGTTTGTGTTAAATGCATGCACTCTAGGTGTTATGGGCCCTAGTGTTTAACACAAATTTATTTGGAGCGGCATGTAAATTCATGGACTTTATTGTTTCTGTAATTTTTTGCACTGTCAGTGCAATTTCTCTTGCAGATTTAGTATGAGTTTACACCCTGCCATACAAGGTGATGGCTAAGTATGGGTGTTTGTGATTGGATGCTTGAAACTCCAATCTGCTTTCAACCTAGTTGGTTGTCTCCATTCCATATCGAGTATATGGCTGGCTACTCAATGTTTGAGTCATGGTTTATTGTCAGTCGTGGAAGACTATCTGTAAGTGGTTGGGGGAAGTACCTCACCCTTACTGCTGTTATTCATCCCGCATAGGATGGGCAGCTTACAAGCATTCTATTTAGTGCTAAAGGATATGCAAAGTGCATATGTTAGTAAACCATGCTAAAGGATATGCTAAGTGCATACATTAGCAAGAAGAGAAACAACTCGATCGGTTACCTTTCTGGTTTGGAGTTTGCTTCATATGATGAAAGGCATGTTACGGCTAGTTTTAGTCTCTGCCTGTTATTCTCAAGTTATCGACCTTAATCATCAGTTTTGATGGGGTTGGCTACTAGCAAGAAACCATAGCAAGTCAAGGACTTGGTTACTGCTAATGAGTATGTCAGCATAGTACTTTCATGGAAAGATAAGATGAGGTTATATTGCACATTCAAGTACCTTCAGAAAGTTTGAAACATGGGTATGCATTTAGACACCTCTTAGTTAGGATAACTCGTTTAACAAGGCTCAAGTGAGTTTTAAATGGAGTACAGGGACAACAATGTGGAAAATCCAGATGTTATTCTTGATTTCATTGAACCTCCCAATGAACCGGCGGGTTCCGATTCAACAAACCGTTGGATCCATGAGGGATGCCACGGTGGAAAACATTAGTGTTCTTATGAAGATACCACCACTTGTGTTTTCGAGGACGAAAACTCTTCCAAAGGGGGGAGTAATGTCAGGACACGGGTCCTACGGGCAGGGCCCTACCCTAAAGGAGGGTCACGGACCCCGGCCACGAGCCAGCTAGCAGTGTGGAAAGGGGATCCTAGGGCTAAGAGCCTATAAGTATGGGCGGTTGGGTGGAGGATCCAGGTCTCTAGCTCCTAGGGTTCTTACACATGCTACCACCTGCTCGACATAGAGACCTTGAGAAACCAAAAAAAAACCTGCATTTTTTGGGTTCACCGCTTGTGTGCCTCTCCTCGCTAAGGGCACGGACTATGGTGGCACCTCTGCTCCAAAGGGAAATCTGCCTTCCTACTTCGGGGGTTCGAAAACACGTTTCCGAGTTGGCATCCTCTAGGAGGAGGGCTCCACCTTTCGGTATAAAACATGGCACACCTCCTCTTCTTCCTCCTCTTTTGCCACTCTTGGCTCCCTAGAAGCTTGCGCCCTCTTGATAAAAACTGCCTCCTTTCTTTTCCACCGCTCTCCAAGAGCTCTCCTCAAGCACGCCAAAACGTCCTCCCAAATCTTCAAACACGGGGGGGCCCTTGGGCGTGAGACAGAGCCTCTACAAATTTAGCACCACACTTTTTTCTTTTGTCCACTGCATGTGATCACTCCTTTTCTATTTTGGGCCAAATTTTCTTGGGACCCAAGCCACTAACCGTGTGAACAACACTCCAAGCCAAGCGGGGCACCGACAGTGCCGTTGGTGCATCCCACATTGCCTTCAAAAAAGTGTGTCCTCTATAGTCGTGTGTAACTGCCCCAATTGGGCCGCCACATCATCACCACCAATTAGCTCACGCCACCCAGGAGTGCCACCAATTGGCCAAAACCGCCCAGCGCGCAACCAGACACATCATTGCGTAGCGCCCAAAGGGCCTGCCATAGCACATAGCTCCACCCTTTGCTTCACATTCTTAATGGGAGCTGACACCTTAGGCTTTATACCACATCAACCTGTCCTCAAATGGTGCATGTAGGTCTATTTTCTCTACCATGTGGTAGCTCCACAAAACATGGCCTCCAAGGCCCCAAATCCATCAAAATTTTGAGAAAAACCACCCAAATGGCAAGTAGTGTCATTGCCCACCTCGCCCCTGAAACCCCGAGCCATCAATTCTAAGAGAGAGGCACCATCTCGGACTTCAAAAATACCTTCTTTCCCCACACTTCAAGATTCTTCAAGACTGCAAACAGAGACCGATAGAACCAGAAAAGTTCATCTGTCACGTCGTTTCGTTGACAACTGCACCCAGATTTCCAACTGCTACAACTTTTCGCCTTGGGCTTTGTTTGATGCACTACAACTTTCTATGGCCTTCACTTGCCTCATAGAACACATACAATTCCTGGCCAAGCTCCAGAATCATTAGATGGCACACTTCCCGAGGAGGCCAAGTGGACATCAACCTAGCCCCCGGCAAAACTTCAATTGGGCATATCTCGCATTCCATAACTATGATTTGTAATCTAAAAAGATAGGTATGCTCCATAAATTGAGCACTACGCGTCCATACACTAACAGTCTCTTGGGCGACATGTCCCTTAGCTGCCCTGTCCGGCAAAGATCTACAACACCTTGCACCTTCAAACTCCAATATCTTGGGCTCCGTAGCTCCGTTTGATGAGCCGTCTAAACCTGCTCCTTTAGCACTTCAGGCTTTACACATCTAGCCCAAAAAAAAAAAAAAATATCAACCTTCATGTGCTGCCCTGTCAGGACCTATCTGGAGCCTTTTTGGCCTAAAAACCCACATAAAGCATACATCTCCGCTGCCACTTACCTATACAAGTTCTTCCCATCTTCTCTAGCCGTTTTACATGCATCTATAGGCATACAAATCATCTTTTGTGCCCTCTGCTAGGGTTGACACACTTTGGATGCACTATCGTGATGGGTTTCACCCTACTTACCCATTGGCCATGCACTATAAGTGGGTAGTAGATCTGGTTGCAGTACCATTGGGCTTATGGAATATGCGATACCTAGTGCTTGCACGAGAAGACTTAACCAACAAAGTTGAAGTTCGTGCTTTAAGAAAAAAAAGCAGAGAAGGGATATGTAAGTTCCTCTTGGATGATGTAATTAGCGGTTATGGTTGTCTTGGGAAAATAATAGCGGACAAGGGTGAGTTGGATGCTGACAAAGCAAGGGAGTTTTTCTCTAGGTTGGGCATAAAACTTTCTCTCACTACTACATATAATCGTGAGGGAAATGTTAGATGAGAGTGTGGGCATCCTCCTATCATTAAAGCTTTTGCTAAGGCTTGCAAAGGTAAAATGGGAGAGTGGCCTAGTTTATTGCCTTATGGTTTATGGGCTGATCATACAACTCATAGCTCAGTTACTGGCTATATGCCTTTTGAGTTTATGTTTGGTCAAAAACCTAGAAGGCCAATCGAGGATGTAATTCCCACATGGAATGTATTGTCTTGGGAAGATGGAATGAGTAGGGAGAAGACCTTCTTGCTCTTCACATACAATAATTAGAAAGAAGGCCCCAAGATACTGAGAATGCAGTAGCACAATTGAAATATGCAAGTTTAAAGAATAAAGAAAAATTTTATAAGAGTCATAGGCTCAGACCTAAAGCTATTGAGGAAGGTGATTGGGTGTTGGTGTATGACAGCAGTCTTGACAACCAACATTCAACAATAACAAAGATTTCAAAGAGATGGTTTGCTCCTTATGTGTTTTAGCATGTACATGAGAATGCAACTTATACCTTGCATGAGTTGGACGCGACAGAAATGAAGATTCCCATTGCAGGGAAAATAATCAAATTATTCAAAAGAAGAGGTGATACAGATCTCTTTCATTCACAGGGAATCCAAAATGAAGGCTGTGATGAAAATGTTATGGATGTGGATGAAGAACAAGAGGATGATGCATTAGATTTTGTTGCAAGCGATGATAAAATTGACATGTATGTGGATGTAAATGAAGACTAAACGTGCTGCAAAAAGATATGTGTGGCACATACCGGAGGATGTGTAGGTTTAGAGGGGGTGGATGTCGTTCCGTGGCGTGTGTATAATTTGAAAAAAAAAATGTACCTCAATCATAATGTTTCTGATTTGTTGGACCAAATGCTATAATGTACATAGTGTGATGTATGCGAAAATGGATGCCATGGTTGTAGGCGTGTACATACCTACTTGGGCAGGCGAGACGAGGGACGTGGCACTGTTGCATGTTTTATTACATTAAAGGATTCCTAATTTGCTTTAGGAATGTACAGTTTTCAAGTGTTTGAAAGTCACACGCTCGTTTTGCCTAGAAAGTTCAATACGGGACGATCTTGGCCAAAAATAATAGGTTTCATGTGCCGGTGTAAAAGACGTGCCCAAAGTGCTTACCAAGTGCGAAAATGAGATTCAACATGAAATCCGAGCCCAATGGGAATTTACCACAAATTTAGGGATTTTCCTAGCTCGTTTGGGTATTTAATGGACAAAAAGAGGCATTTTTAGGCAAAAAATGGCTATAAAATGGTCATAATTAGCCTAAAACCAGCTCCAAATAGCTCAAACTTCCACATGAATGATGATTCCGCTGTTGAATAAGTAGAGAGGGAAGTTTTAGATCCAAGAATGAGCTCATTTGGTCATATAAGCAAGGAGATATAGCCATTCCATTATAGGGTGCTAGCCTGCAGTCCCGTGCTGCTTCCACTACATGGTTGAGGTTGTGAGGCCTCCAATTAGGGTTTCCCCTTCTCAAAAAAGTACTTGGGCTTCTCCAATGAAGTACTGAAGCTTCTATGAAATGATAACAACGAGTAATCAAAGCATCATTTTAGTGTTTTTAACAGGTCGAATGAGCACTACATCTCTGCAATTGGGAGCTAGGCTACACCTAATCTTCACACACACAATAGTTTTGAGTTAGTATTGGTTCTTTTTCAAAGCGGAGCTTCCATGGATGGAGTTTTATTATATTTGAGTGTGTTTTTGGCTTCAAATCATCAACGCCTTGCTTGATTTTTCTACGAATCCTCACACTCAGAGGGCCAATGCTTTCCTAGTCGCACTGCGCACTTCTTGACACATTTTTGGATGAGAAATTGAAACGTCATTTTAGGGTTTTTAACAATTCAAATGAGCACTAAATCTATGCAATTAGAAGTAAGGCTACACCTAATCTTCACACACACAAGAGTGTTGAGTTAGTATTGGTTCTTTTTCAAAGTGGAGGTTCCATGGTTGGAGTTTTGTTCTATTTGAGTGTGTTTTTGGATTCAAATCATCAACATCTTGATTGATTTTGCTACAAATCCTCACAGTAAGAGGGCCTGCACTTTCCTAGTTGCATTGCATGTGAACAGCTCAGCTAGTGTGAGATATTCTCAGCACAAGTCCTGGATGCTGTTGTAAAATAGATTGATAGTTTTTATCAATCTAATCCCTGATAAAGTGTGTGGATCTCACAACACAACTATCAGCGGATAAATTAACAATTGCAGATGTAAGCTACCTATCGTATGTGTTTACGTCCAAAACAACACCAAGTCATTTAATGATGAAAAATGATGTTCTTTTGGAATATGAAACACACGAGTAACCAGTATGTCACATTAAGATGAAGAGGGCATGAAAATATGAATCTCTTCACTCTCAATATAACGAGTGGTGACGCTTGTAGTTCTATGTAACACATATGACATAAAAACTTAATCTAAAATTGTAAATTTTATAAGCTATTTCTAATGGAGTGTGTGGAACGCACAACACAACCATCAGCAAAACAACTCAACAATCTCAAATGTAAATCAATTGTTGTATATATCTACGTTTAGAGTAACACCAAGTCATCTGCTGATGAACAATGATGTTACTACAGAAATAGAAGCACAAAAATACGAAAGTCGCATTAAGATGAAGAGGGCATAAAGTATGCATCTCTACACTCTTAAAATGACGAACGTTAATCTTTGTGCTTCTATGTAGAATAATCAATAATGATTTACTTTAAGATTGTAAATTTTACAGGCCACTCTGAAGTGAGAGGAGTAGCATCATGCCTACTACACTCCACGAGTCGACCTCTAATCCTAACTCATCTCTATGGTGAGAGATATACTACTACACCATACGAGTGAGAATCTAAATTTACCCTAAACCTTCCCTGGAGTGAGTTTTATAACTACACCACGGGAAAGGAAACTATATTCTACACACCTCTGGAGTGAGCCATATGGCTACACACGACGAAGTGGCCTACGACCTCCAAGCCAACTTTGTGGTGAGAGTCGAAACTACTACACCACACAAGTCTGGCACAACACAAAAAAAAAGTTAGTATTTACTAAAAATTTAAAAAATATACCTGAAAACTATTGTAAACTGAAGAGGATGTCGCTATCTGCTAATCTCTCAAAATCTCCAAGCTCTCCAAGCCCCAAAAAAGTCCACAATGCTTTTCGATCGAATACGATGATGATTGTATATATATACAGTTTTTCGATTGAGATATTTTTCGATCGAAAACTGTTTAATACGGATATTCGGTAGTTATTCAGAAATACGGCGTATATTGACGTTTTATACGTATAATTTTTGTTATACGGGCGTATAAGTGCAACGCAGCTAGCCAGGGCTCCCAACTTAATCCTGCCGTATCTTGCTGACCAAGTGTCTGATTGACACATCATTGATTTGTGCTGACTCCACATGATGCACACTATCGAGAACTTTAGCAAGGCCCAAAAGATGTTAGATGGCACATCCTCCAATGCGGGAAAGTGGGCTCAGACCTGGCCCCCAAACAATCTTCTGACGGCCATACCTTGATATCCAGAGCTCCGATTCGTGATCCAAGAATATCGGCATGCTCCACAACTGGAGATCTACACATGTATATACTGACATCAGCCCGGGCCACTTGTCCCCAGCTGCCCTGCCCGGCGGGGATCTGCTACACACTCTAGTGTTAAACTTCAGTATCTTGCTCACCGGGGCTCCGTTTGATGAGCCGTTTGGACAAGATTCTAGAGCACATTGAACACTACATTCTAGATCCATGACTTTTCATTTCATACACCTTCATTTTCCATCCCATCTGGACCATCCTGCAGCACTTTTGGCCTAAAAAAATGCCTCAGGCATACTTTTTCACTATCCTTTGGCTGCCTAGGGCTTTGGTACCTGCCCTAGCCTTGTGCACTGCACTTGCGTGCTGCCTCTACCTGGCATAGACCACCTCTTAGCTTCGACCGACTTTGGATGCACCAACGATAGTAGACATGCTCAGTAAGCAAGGTCGTTTTATACCTGTCAAAAAGACTATCAAAGTCCATCAAATGGCAACCCCCTTGATTTCACAAATCTTCAAGTACCATGGCTTGTCAATGTCCATAGTCTTCGACGGATAGAGATCCTAGAATGACCAGTAATTTTTGGAAGGGTCTCTTTGAGAATTTAGGAACAAGGCTAGACTTCTCTTTGGCCTATCATCCGCAAACGGATGGCCAAAGTGAAATAGCTAACCTAACAATTCTCGATCTACTAAAAGCCTGTGTAATGGAAGTGGATCAAAGATCCCAATGGGAGAAATACTTACCCTTAGTGGAGTATGCTTACAATAACACTGTATATACTTCCACGGGAAAAGCGCCTTTTGAGGTAATAGAGGGAAGATAAAAAACTCCCTTGCTACTTAAGTTACACGGGAATATCTTCCCAGCAGATGAGTATAGCCGAGACCTACAAGAATATTTCCAAAAGATTAAGGATGCTATCTCTATCTCACAACAAAGGCAAAAGGTTGTTGACAAGCACAGAAGAGCCCAAGCCTTTAAAGAAAATGATTGGGTCTTACTCAAAATTCCAAATGCTCGATTAAGGCACACGATGGGAAAGAATCCTACGGGACACCAAAAGTACTATGCTAAGTTAGGCAAAAGGTACTATAGTCCCTTCTAGATTCTTAGGCCAATCAATCAGATGGCCTATCAACTCAAGTTGCCCAACCATTGGCTCATACACAATGCTTTCCATGTGAGCCTACTAAAGCCTTACAAAGGAGATCCACCTCAAGAACCAGCTATTGAAGACCCACCGGAGATCGAGGACCAAGAAGAGGTGCTGGAACCCGAGTCCATTCTCCGACATGAAGACAAGGTACTAAGAGGTGGTAATACTATAGCAGAATCCTACGGGACACCAAAATTCAGATTACTGAGCACAGAGTAAGTGTAATTGGAATATATTGTTGTGATTGGAATTACAGATGAAAGATTACAATGAGTATGATGTAGCTTATGAACAAAAGGATAGATAGAGTACAACCGACAACAACTGTGAATGATTGACAGCTTGAGTACAATGTAATGGGCCCTATTTATATGCCTTGGGTTTACTATGGTAATTACCATATTAACTACTGAAGTTGATTCAATGCCCGTCTCACAACAGAGCGTTCCCACCTAGTGAAACTGTCTCAGTCGTCTACATCCTTCCCTCCTTTCTTGAATTTTGGCAACATTCCAAAATTTTTGAAAAATTCCCCTGTCTGATTCTCGTTTGAAGCTGAAAAATCCACTGTTTGCTTCTGATTCTAGGGATTGGACTTGACCAATGATAGAGAGCCAGCTGGAAAGGTCAGTGTAGAGCTCTCATCATCTACATAGACTGATATCAACCTTCCAGATGAGAAGGAAAAGCTGCCAACAATTGGATTTTGAGATGGAACTACCCAGTATCCTTCCACTGAACCAGCTTCTGTTTACCCTTTGGCCTGGATGGCATCTGAGAAGTCCCAGTGCCATTATTCCCCTTCTGAATGAGTCTGTAAATGGCCTCCTGCTCAAGCTGATCCCACCTTTCTGTGGTCATATCCACTTCATAAGGCATAAGGGAATGATAGGTTTTGGTGTCAGGATCATAGAGCGTGCTTCTGCCTTTGGTGATCCTAGTTCTGGTCAGCTTGTGACAATGCAAAGCAGTATGAATCCATCCTTCTGGAAGAGCCTGATTGGTTTTGACCTGAGCTTCAAAAAGAATCTCAGCCATATCTCTATATTGTGGTGCTAGGCCTGCCTTAGCTGAAATATTCTTTTCAGGCAGTTTTGAGGACTCAACAGTAAGTTGCTGCAAAACTAATTGGTGATCTTGGTCAGGCCCCTGATCTCAATCTTCCACTGACCCATACACAGCCGGATCCTCTGTATCTCCTCTTTTAGCTCGTGAATATCATTGAGTTGGAGAGCATCATTGAACAGTGTTTGCCAAGTTTTCCATTCCACAGTGGATCGCTCATACCAATCCTAGAGCTCATCAATAATCTTGAAATATGTAAGGCGATCGACTGGTTTTGGATGCTGAGAGTAAAGTGCTAGAAAAGATATTGGCAATTTTGTCTCTCTTGCTGGAAAGGCATACAAGAGAACTCGAAAATCAGACACAAATTCTAAGAAAATGAGAACAGCCTAGTTCTCTTGTTGTATCATTTATTCTGACCAGCAGAAACAGTTTGCGGAGAGTAGTTACCTGTTCTCTGACTGACATTCTAGTCTGAGGTCCTTTACTGGTGGGGCTCTCTTATCTTAGAGACTGGCCCGCACTCTTTAATCCAAGACTCCTCTGGCAATTTGCATCTGCACCAAATACTCTTGCAACTGATCCCTAACATCCTTCATACATTTGTAGGTTGACTTGTTTCCCAGCAAAAGTTCTAATTTGAGAGCTAGAGAGCGACAATCTATAGTAGATTGTCTTTGCAAATGTGGGTTGGTTACTCTCTCTTCAGTAGTAGTGATTATCCATTCGGTACCCTTTCCAGCAGCTGGACTGTGCTGAGATGCGCAGGTAAAAGGCAAGTCTCTTGATCATGAAAAGTAACTCATTTCCAGTGCTCCACCATTTCCCTCGCTCCGGCATACAGTCGTCTCGCTGAAAACGTTCCAGATCAGATAGGAGATCATCATCCTCCATATATTGTTTGGTTATGGAAGTCTCCTGATGTCTCAAGCCTGTCAAGGGTGATAAGCTGTAAGGAATTCTACTAACCAACTCTGTTGGTCTCTCTTCCCTAACTTTTATTTTCCCTTTATCCTCCCTATAGAGCTGGGACTAGTTTGTTGGATGATTCCCAGTATGAATGCGTCGCTGTTCTTCTGGTTGCTGCTGATTGCCTGACTTCTATCCTTCATTTTGGTCTGGCTGATCTGGCTGGTTTGGTTGTGACTGACTTTCTTCAAATGGCCCTGTGCCACCAATACCAGGTCCTGGAGGTGGAGATGGAGGCGAGGCATCATCATCATCATTAGTATGCCCTTTGTATTGGTCGTCCTTCTCCTTATTAGCTTCTTCCTTATCCTCTTCTTCTTTCTTATCGTCTTCTGCTTCTTCAAGGGAATTCTGCTGCTCAATATATCCAAGATTGCTTGATTTGCTAGAGCATTATTATATTCAGCCACTTTGTCCTGCAAGTCACTCTGCATAGTCTCCATAAGAGACTTCAAGTTCTCTAGATCAAAGACAGCGTTGCCTGCTGGATTTAAAATTTCAGCCAAGCTATTATAAATATATCTGTCAATGAGGGAAGCCTTTAGAGCTGTATGGCAAAGCAGCAAGGATTTGTAGTCAACTCTCTTCATTTTCAACATCATTTCAGCCCGATCTACAACTCTCTGTGCTTCATCCCTCTCTTCCTTCACAATCTGCATATTAGACTCCATCCTAGCTAACTTGCTTTCGAGTAGCTTAATAGACCTCTCTGAATGAGCTTTAAGTAGCTTATGGCACAGATTGTGTCTATCTCGCGCTTCCATCAGCTTATGAATTTGATCTTCAGCTCCCTTCAATTCATCTTTCACCTTATTCAGTTCTTCTTTTGGCCCCGCAACGTCCAACATCTGTCCCATACAGTTGTTGACAATAGTGTTCCATGAAGACTGGATGAGGACTGAACATCCATAATTGACTGTGGCTGGGTCAGAATCAGTGTGCTCATACACTATAACTGGAGCCATATAGGGTAAGGCTGCATAATCAGATTGCTGTAGGAAGACGCCCTTTCAGTGGATGGGTCTGCAGTTGCTGCAACCTGTCCTTCTTCACTAGGTGCAACGCTTCTTCATTGTTTGGGATGGAGACACCACCCAGTAAGGTTGGAGATGTTATACCTTTGCCCTTGTCAAGTTGACCTTTACCCTTGTCCAGCTATCCTTTGTCCTTATCCGTTCTGCTGTCTTCTCAAAAGTCACTGCTTTTGCCTGGTCTTTGCCAGTACAAGAAGTGATTGTAATCTATCCTACTGACTGGTTGACTTCTGAGGTTTGAGCAGGTTCCTGACTGACTAGAGCCTTTTCAGTAGTCATTTTTTTGACTTGACTCTCTATCTGCTTCAGAAAAGAAATACTCTTCGTTAGTGTTGTCTTTGGTTTCTTTGCACTGCCAGACTCATCGTGGGTGGCCTTCCTTTTCAGACCATTCAGAGTGGTCTGACTGTCAATGGCTTCTTCATCTGAAGACAAATCAATATTCTTTGATTCTGAAACTAGCTTCTCACTCCAAGCCATTCTCATCTCGCCATGAGCATCTAGAGCAGTGGCCTGATATAAAAATTGCCAAACATACCAAGCTTTAAAAACACTCTGGAATTTCAACTTGGCAGTTTGTTGAAGCACATTGTGTGACAGGATCTGACAAAGGTTGATAGAAACCCTTGAATCTAGTGTCTTGGCTAGAAGCAAAGCAAAAACCTTCTCGGACATATATGTTGGATTATTTTTAAGACTAACTGCTTGATCTACAAACCTGTAAGTAGTAGAGGCCTCCAGTCTGGCCACTGGAATCCCTTGACCACTGGCTATTATTTTGCGCTTGGGAGCCTCATCCTCCTTTAGTACTATACTGATCTGTTGTGGGGTTGCCACAGACGGCTTGGGCTCATTTGGCATCCGAAATGAAAAAGCTATTTTGTCTCGTGTTGTAGACACCTTTTTACCATACACCATAGCACTGCCATCTTCAACATCAAAAGAGTCAAGAACCTGCTTTATGATGGCCGCATCAGAAGCGATTTTTGTAGCTTGCAGAACTACCCGTAGATCCCACAGTTGCAGCAAAGCCATAGCTTGGTCAATGAACACGTAGCACTGAATCTTGCTGTAAGGGATGATGGGAAGGCTTGCCTTTGCAGCAGTGACAATGTCTTGGGTTTCATCAAGAGATTCCTACATCTTGTCTGAACTCTTCTTCCTACCCATACACTGTGAAGATGACGAAACATGTGAGGAAGAGGAAGACTTACTTGATGCTTCAAAGTCGTAACCGGGTGTTGTTGGCAAAGCTAGTAAAGAGTCGGTTGTCTCCTCAGAAGACGAAGTCTGCGACTGTAGCAAAGATACCTTAGAGCTTGGCGATGGCGAATGAACAATAGGAGGAAATCGTCGCGTAGGAAATTTGAGAGGAAAAATGCCAACTCTCCTTACTGTTATACGTGTTCGCGCCATAAAAGCTCCACCACTCGCCGCTCCTAGACTTGTTTGAGTTGCTGCTGTGACAGACATGCATTGGACAAGACTTCTACCCATCCTTGAAATGATTACTACTAGCGTGCCATCAGACCATTGTGGAAGCTTAAAAATTGAAAACTGTGTTCCCACTGATACTGGGGTGGTTCCCAGTCTGACTTGATCACACCGGTACTGGTCCTGGGACCAGTTTGGCTTGGTCCTACTAGCACTGGTTCTGAAATTAAAACTAGCTGCACATGAAAAAGCCCAAAAATATTTGATTATGGTATCTCTTGATCTTCAGTTCCCAGCTCCCTAATACCTTGTGCTGGCCAGACTCTCTAGCTTCTGAATAGTAGAGCTTGATCTTCGCACCATTATATACTCGTGGCAACACTAATCTAGATAAGTCTTTCAGTCTTATTGTGCCATTGGAGAAGACCCAGTCTATCTCGAATGGTCCTACCCAGGCAATCTTCAGGTTTGGTTTCTTAGGACCCAGTCTAGACTGATAGAGAAGCACCAAATCCCCTTTCTGAAATTCCCGAACCTTGATTCAGCAATCATGCCAGTGCTTCCTTCGTTGCTGAACAATTTCTTGTTCTAGCATAGCCCATTTCCTGAGTTCATCTAACTGCATAAGTTCATCTAGGTGCTTTTTCAGATTGTGGTTGAAGTCTAAGCCATACTTCACAGCCATTCTCAGACTTGGGATAACAAACTCCATACGAACCACAGCTTCAGTGCCATACACCATTCTGAATGGTGTCAACCTAGTAGTGACCTTGTAAACTGTCCTATACGCCCATAAAGTAGTCTGTAGTTTCAAATCCCACTAGTCTGGCTTCTTCTGCACAACCTTAGTGAGAATAGTCTTGATTTTCTTGTTACTACTTTCAGCCTGTCCATTGTATCTGGGATAATAAGGAGTAGATTTCTGATGCTTGATTGAAAGCATATACAGTAGAATCTGCATGGTGTAATTGATAAAATGTGTTCCTTGGTCTGACACAATCTCTACCGGACATCCATATCGACAAACAATATTCTCAAATAGAAACCTTGCAGTTGACTTGGTTGTGTTGTGAGGAAGAGCGTTCACTTCAACTCACTTAGTGACATAGAAAGTAGCCATTACTATGTACTTGTTCTTTCTGGGTGTACCTTCTTAAAAGGTCCCATAAAATCTAAGCCCCATTTCATGAACACACCCAGTGGTTGTGCTGATGTTAAAGGATCCATATCTACAGCTGCATGTCTACCCATTCTTTGGCATATGTCACAAGTTTTACAAAAACTTCTCACATCAGCAATTAATGTTTGCCACCATATACCAGCTTGCAGAATCTTCTTGTAGGTAACTTCATTGGAAAAATGTCCACCTGATTCGCCATCATGTGCCTCTGAAATGAGTTGCATTCTCCCCTCCATAGGCACACAATGCTGAAGAATACCATCGACACCTAATCGATAGAGTGAACCTTCGATGATAGTAAACTTCAAGCTCTTGATGACCAACGCCTTCTTCTGGTTTTGCTTCCAGTCCTCTGAGAAAGCACCTTGAGAAAGAAACTGATAAACATCATACCATTTAGGCTAAGTGATTCTCTTACTTCCAGCTGAAATAAGTCAACATCCACTGGTTCATCCCTCAAGGATGCTTCTGAATAACCCTCTGTACTTATGGATAGAAAATCAGCTCCACAATGATTCTTGCTAGGCTTCTAAAAAATTCTGAATTGAACCTCTATGAAGAACATCATCCACCATATTAGCCTACCTTGACTAATGACTTTATTAATCAAGAACAGAAGAGCCTGATGATCCACTGGTTCGTCCCTCAAGGATTCTTCTGAATAACCCTGTGTACTTGTGGATAGAAAATCAGCTCCACAATGATTCTTGCCAGGCTTCTAAAAAATTCTGAATTGAAACTCCATGAAGAACATCATCCACCGTATTAGCCTGCCTTGAATAATGACTTTATTAATCAAGAATAGAAGAGCCTGATGATCCACATAGAAATGAAATAGTTTGCCTAGCAGGTAATGCCTGAACTTCGTAGCGCTGAAAACCATTCCAAGGGCTTCTCTCTCAGTGGTTGTATAACCTTGTTCAGCCTCACTAAATCTGTAGCAAAATAAACAGGATAATCAGTCCTTCCATCTGGCTGAGCCAATATTGCCCCCATTGCCAGTCCTGAAGCGCCCACATGTACATGGAAAATGAAATCCCAGTTTGGTGGCCTGAGGACTGGTCCCAGGGGATTCAATCTATATACAAAATGGGATGCCACCTACGAGCGGACAACTTTGATAAAATTCCTCTATACGACTCACATTAGGGAATATGACCCCCTTTTCTACGCCTATACGATAATCAATGCAAAAAACTATCTTACATAATAAATTTAGGTCTCACATGATCTAACTGAGTAAAAGTAGTCAAAGAGTGTGTAGCATAGAGATTGGCAACGTGCAAGGGAACCACTTCTCTTGATAACTAGATGTACCCTCGATGTGTCTTAGTTTGACTTTCAAACTATGTGCCCGTTCAGCCTGCACTCTTACTCATCCAATTTGGACCCATCGAAATCACTCAAAAAACATGGTTATAAAGTTATGTTAGGTTCTCCGTGTAAATTTCCATCTATACAAGATCTTTATAGCTTTCATCCCTCAACAAATGAACTATAATTACAAAACAAGAAATTGATACAAAGCAGTGTTAGTTCTTGCATGTATCTTTGTATCTATTGACTCACAAGTTTGAGGAAAGACTCGTTTGGGAAGCCATGATTTGGAAACACAAAAACTTCCTTTCACCCCCCCCCCCCAAATATGATACCCCCTCGCTTATTTTTAAACTTGATAGATAAATTATTGGGGGCCTACTCCTAACTTATACGCTTATATAACTTGTATAAACCCCCCCCTCCCCTGCACTTACGTGGTGCGATAAGTTTTCCATGGTGAATCTCCCAGGGGACTGGTTTATTGATACAGGCCTTTTTCAAATTCTGAAATCTTTCCTCACACTCAGCAGTCCAATTGAAATTACTGGTCTTCTTTGTGAGCTCATATAATGGTATTGCTTGAGAAGCAAACTTATGCACAAACCTTCTATAGAAGTTAATATAACCCAGGAAAGAGCTTAGCTTAGATGCATTTCTGGGTGCTTTAGCTTGCTGAACACAATGGATTTTATCGTTGGCCATTTCTATTCCATTATGAGATACCACATGTCCCAGTAGTAGATGTCCCTTCTAGACTAGAAAAACGGATTTAAATGGATTCAAACAAATCCGCTTCTCCTAACAGCGTTTGAAAACCATTTCTAGGAATAGTAAGTGATGTTCCTCATTTGAATATACAGTAAATTCATCTATAAAGATTGCGAGGAACCGATGAAGGAACTCATTAAACATTTCCATCATACACCGCCCTGAAAAGTAGCGGGTGCATTGCACAGTCAAAAAGGCATCACATAATACATGAAAGCTCCCCACTCGGTGATGAAAGTGGTCTTCACTCTATTTTCAAGAGCAATCTGTAACTGATTATAGCCACTGTAACCATCCATAAAGCTATACATTTCGTATCCTGCAATCTCATCAAGCAACATGTCAGCGAAAGGCAATGGAAATGGATCTTTGATAGTTTGGGCGTTGAGTTTCCTATAGCCAACACAGACTCTCAATTTCCCATTCTTCTTGGTGAGGCGGTCCGGGGAGGGCAACAAGAAGAGTGGACTCTAAGCACCCTTCTAGGCTCCCCTACTGCTCAATTGGGTTGGGGTTGGAAAAAACAACAAACACACACGAACCCGCAACCTAACCCTACACAAATTTGGGGCACCACCTAGTTTTGGATGCGAACTAGGACGCGTAAAGAGAGAGAGAGAGAGAGAGAGAGAGAGAGAGAGAGAGAGAGAGAGAGAGAGAGAGAGAGAGAGAGAGAGAGAGAGAGAGAGAGAGAGAGAGAGAGAGAGAGAGAGAGAGAGAGATCTTGGGCTACTTTGAAATGTATCGGAAATGATCAAGCAAACACAATTATATATGTAAGAAAGAGAGGGAAGGGGAGGGGGTGCTTGTTGCACTAATACCTTCTTACAAATCTGTCATGACCAATGAAAGTGAGATTAGTATTTGTTCAACATAGCTTGAGTAAACTACACCACAACACATCACAAGAAAAGCCACCCCAATCACTGTCTTAAGGCCAGGGGAGTCCTCTCCACCCTGTCGCCCTCTTACAGTATGTGGGATTTATGGCTAAATTGATGACAACACCCAGAGACACTTACAGATCATTGTTGTCCATTACTTCACGTTGGAAGAGAGACAAAGTATCCAAGCTTAGTCCAAATCCACCCTTCTTGATTCAGCAAATGTTGGGCTTACACTAGTAGGAGAAATGATAGATTTCCTACTCTCAATTGAATGATCACTCTCTCTCTTACAATGGCATAGAGTTTCCTTGCTAATCACCCCTATTACAACACATGCACATGCATAAGACAATGAGCTTCCACTCAAGAACTCCTTCTAGAGAGGTTGAGCTTGGCTTCTCAAGCTATAGCATAGTGCTCTTGCTTATGACTCTCCCCCTTTTTGTGCTAGATACACCTTCCTTTTATAGAAATTTTGAGGGCTAGGGTTACTCCTCTAACTATGGTTGGGTTAGATTTTCAGCACTTATCTAATTTCTTTTGCTTGGAATTATCAAGAAGTTGGTGGGGATAGATGAAGAAGAGAGAGAGGAGAGAAGTGGAGGTGATAGGACTTTTCATACTAGGTTAGTGTTAGTAAATTAGTAGATTTAGTATTTTTATTGATTTACAAATCGAATTGGATATTTACAATGGGAGTATCCATGTAGGATACAAATAAGGAAGAAAAAACTCTTAATAGGTAAGAAACATGGATTTCTTACAATGTCGATGCTCCAAGTGTCTTGAGTAGGGTCAATTTTGACGCTTGTTGACGGTCCACTAGCTTTGACGGTACGTTTTATCTTCACTCTTGACCTTCCTTGGGAGCCAAGGTAAGTGAACTTGAGTAATCAATCACCATGATGCTGTCTTTCAAGAGAAGAGGCTGAATTTTGTGGTTTTTTTTATAAATATGGGTAATATGGAAGAGAAAAAATGAGACTAGGTGGTCAATTTTGGAATGGAAGTGTGTGTAGAAGACAAGAGTTCACCATGGTTTCTCTTATTCTTTAAGGTTGAGAAGAAGGTGAGTAGGGTGTAGAGAGGAGTGGTGAGAGAGGTGGGGATGATGAGTGGAGAGGTGTGTGTGAAAGAAGAAAATGGTAAAGTGGAAGAGGGAGTGTGGCTGCATAGCATGGGCAATATGGGGTCCACCAATAAAATCATAGCTCATAGCTCGTAGCTCAAAAAAATATGAAAAACGTTGAGGTGAAAATTCAGCCCACGAGCTACAACTTTTGTTTGTATCACCTTTTCAAATTCGGGGAGCATGTGATATTTAAAAATTCAACAAAACCGACTGTTTTTTTCCACTACACAAAGTCCTTGTGAGGTCCTTCTTTGGACGATTCTTTTGAATACCTCAAGAGTGAGCCCCCCATGGTGCATGCTGCATGTATTCCACATACCCTTGACCTTATTTGGTAGGTCTATAATTGAAGATATTGTTGAGATCATGATATAAGTGAATAGTACAACTAAGAAAATCAAATATTGAGGGGTCTAAAAATATGTACATGTCAAATATAAATAATATAGGTGGAAAAATATAAAGGGGTCAAAATAAATCTCTCTCATTATAAGTCTACCATAAAAAGATGAATATTTTTGGTGGTCTAATTTATGAGAGTAATAGAGAATAGATGTAGGAAGGAAAAAATCACAATAGTGAAAAAATATACACATAAATAGAACTAGTTTTTTTGGATTTTTGTTGGGATGGAGTTACACCAAAAATAAGAGAAGCTTGCATGAAATTATTTTTATATGGAATAAAGAGTATGCAAAATGGTAAGAAAAAATATGGTAATGGTGAGTCAATGTACATATCATAAATAACACACCATAGGTAAAAATATTTAAATAAATACCAAAATAATTATGAAAAATCCTTTTATTTAGGCCCTATATACAATGAAATATTTACACACAAATGGGCCATAATATTTTTTATTTTTTGGCTCAACTAGCCCAGTGACTAGCTAGCTGAGGGTTTTTAAGAAATATGGAGAAAGTCCCTAACTCACACACTGCCTATGTACAGTGAAATGGTAGGGATAACCAAAATGTTTGAGTGATTTGATAGGGTGAGGTAGCTCACTATGGCAATTTTGGAAAGCCGAAAAACGGCTATCATTAGCCCTCCCCCAGGATGATGGTATATTCATGTATCGTCATCAAGCATCTTTTCCAAAGAGAGTACTTCAGAGTCCTTGACAAGATCTTCATTGTTTGGCCCCTCAGAATTTTGGCTCGAGTCACACTCATGCTTCATGTAACAATACTTACATGAGACAGCTTCCCTTTGACAGATCTTTGGTAGATCCTTTGGTAGAAGGCGACTCAAATAGGGCTTCAAGCGATAACCTTTTACCTTCCTAGAGTGCTCTTTCCCATTCAAGTCCATAAGTTGATAGTAACTTGAATTGAAAGCCTTCTTAACTATGTATGGCCCCTGCCATCTAGTTTCAAATTTGGCATCAAAACAATTATCGAGTCGATTGTCATACCTTAGCACAAGATCTCCTTCATTGATGCCTTTGTCCTTCAGTTTCTTGTCAAGATTTTCCTTCGTCTGTGTGGCTTTCCTCTTGTAGCACTCGTATGCTGCTTCTCTTTTCCACTCAAGCTCAGCTAAGGTAAGATGTCGATCCATCCATGCTTCTTGATCATCTTGTGTTGCTTTGCCATGAAGTCGCATTGTTGGAATGTTGAGCTCAATTGGTTGTAAAGCCTCTTGACCATAGACCATTGACCATAGACAAAGTGAAATGGTGTGAACTCCGTGGCTTCCCTATATGTGGTTCGATACGCCCACAAGGCACTATCCGAGAAGTCATTCCACAACTTTGTCTTGTTTTTCACCATCTTTCTAATGATGCCTGCAATGACACCATTAGCTTTTTCTACCGAACCATTTGATTGGGGATAGTAGGGTGTACTATGACGATGTAGAATGTGAAGTTCTTCACAGACTTCTGTGAGCAAGCCCTATCTAAACCCTGGACCATTATCAGAAACAATCTCCAAAGGTGTGCCAAATCTACAACAAAAGTGAGTGTAGACAAATTTGCTCACTGTCCTCTCATTTACCTTTGCCACACTTTGTGCTTCCACCCACCTAGTCATATAGTCTACAGCCACTAGAATGTAGAGTTTACCATTTTTTGTCCTAGGGAGAGGACCCATAGCATCAATGCCCCACTTTTCAAAGGGTCCATTTGCAAGCACGATTTGCCTTGGACCATAAACCAATCTTCTATTCCCATTTACTTGACAATTGTGACAACTTTTACACCAATGTTGGACATCCACATGCAGCCTTGGCCAAACATACCCCGCAAGCAAAATCTTCTTCACAGTTAACTCTTGGGAAAAATGACCACCACATGCCTCTTCATGCAAACATTTTAGAATGGCTGGAATTTCCTTGATAGTTGGTACTCTTATGCACACTTGATCCTTCCCTCTTTGATAGAGGGATCCTTATAGAAAGAGATATGCGCTTGCCTTTTTCATGAGTCTCCTCTTCTGAGCCTTCATGAAGTCTTGTGGAAACTCACCCTCCAAAATGTAGCTAATAATGGGAGTCAATGACTCCAATCCCTAGTATCTCGGTTGCTTGACAGCTGCTGCCACCATGATGACCTGCACTTCTTTCTCAACACATATAACTGCTTGTTGTGCAAGTAAATCGGCATCTTCATTTTGTTTCCTAGGAATATGATATAGTTGCACTTCTTCAAACTGATTAAACATCCTAAGAATGGCATGAAATTTTGTCCTTAGGCTTTCCTTCTTGCATGCCCAAGTGCCTAAAATTTGCTTCACAATGATAAGTGCATCCCCTTTTACAATGAGATGTTGTATACCTTGGCCAATGCATATCTTTAAACCATGAAGTATTGTGTCGTATTTTGCTTCATTGTTGCTAGTTGAACCTGGTAGATTGACCTTCTCTTTCATGACCACCTCTCCACTTGGGTTGAGCAATACTAGCCCTCCCCCTGCTTTTCCTGTGACTCGTCGAAAAGCTCCATCAAAGAACAAGGTAAAAGCATTAGGAATACTTTTAGGTGGTGGCAATGGTAGGGTCTTTACTTCAGGCACCTTATTCTCATTCTCATGTACCCTATAAGTAAGGATCCCTGCCAATTGTGCACGCACACTATCTTCTACCTTGAAAGAGTATTGGAACTCTTGCAATTCCATAATCCACTTTGAGATCCTAGTGCTAAGATTCATTTGAGATGACACCCAAGGAAACAAATTTTCTGCAGTGAGAATTACAAAAGGTTTTGGTAGCAATTAGAATCTAAACTTTGTCACCGCAAACATGAGAGAAAGCATCATGAGTTCTGCCTCCGTGTAGCCTCTCTCCAAAGCATTCATGACGCTACTAGCAAAGTAGATGGGTCGCATCTGGGTACTATGGGGATCTTGTTGTAGCAAAACCGCTCCAACTGTTTCTTTCCCAACACTAGAGCTAACAAAGAATGTGTACTCCCAACAAGGAGGCATGAGTGTTGGTAGCTCTGAAAGGATGACTTTAATGTTACAAAAGTACTCTTCAAGCTCATAAGACCATGCAAATTCTAGTTGTCGTGTCAACTTTTGCAAAGGATGAATCAACTCCTAAGCTAAGTGATAAAGCGTGACATATACTTCACCTTTTGAATGAATGAGATGACCTCTTTGAGATTCTTGGGTGATGGGAGCTCAATAAGAGCCTTTGCCTTTGAAGGATCCACCTCAATGCCTTTATAGGAAACCTTGTGACCAAGCAAGATCACTTCATCCTCACCTATGTGACACTTGTCAGGGTTGAGTTGACCTCCCATGTCATAGAGCTTCTTTAAACCTTCTTCTACCCTTTGTAGATGCAATGATTTTGAGCTATAAATGCAAAAATCATCAATAAAAATCCTAATGGACTTTCCAAAGAATGCTTGAAACACCATGTTCATGAAGCGTTGGAAAGTTGCAGGAGCATTTGTCAGTCCAAATGGCATGACTCTAAAAGCATAACAACCCCAAGGAGTGATGAAGGTTGTTTTCAATTGATCTTCCAATGTGATACCTATTTGAAAGTAACCCGAGTAGCCATCACACACAGTGTACTTCTCATGACCAGCTACCTCATTTAGTATCTCATCTTGAAATGGGAGGGAAAAGTGATCTCTTTTTGTTGCCTCATTGAGTGGACGGTAATCCACACACACCCTCCACTTGCCATTTTTCTTAGGAGTGACAACAACGGGAGAGACCCACTCTGAATTCTCCACTGGATAAATGAAACCTGCTCCTAGAATCTTTCTTACCTCCTTGAGTAAAGCTTGCTCCTTGATGACTCCTAGCCTTCGTAGCTTCTGAGCCTTAGGTGTGGCGTCTGGCTTCAACTCAATTTTGTGTTGAACAACATCTACTCCACACACATCGGTGTAGTCTTTAGCAAAAAGCCTAGGAAATTTCCTTAACACACCTTTGAGCTCCTCTCTTTCATCCTTTGTAAGTGTTGTAGATAACATACCTTCTAGCATTCTTTCATCTTCCACTTTCTGGTTTTCTTGGGAACCTACCTCTTCCAAACCTGGGCAAGAGGTCTCTTGGTTATTTGTCTTAAACCTTACCCCCATGACTTTGATGGAAGACTCCTCTTCATTAATGCTGCCGCTACTTCTGAAGTGCTATCGGTCCAGCCTTCCTCCGTCTCACTTTGAGATGATTCTTCATGGAGCTCCTCTTGGCGTTGCTCGTTCATGTCAAAGAAAACCTTCTTATGATTGTCATTCCTGCAAATCAGCACTCCACTCTCCCAATCCTACAAAGCTCGCATTTTCATTAGCCATGGTCTCCCTAGGATAAATGGATACCTATTTCCTTTCGTAGACATAACATAAAAATCCACTGCCTTCTTAATGCCAAAGGCCTCTACAAAAACATTTTTACAAATGCCTACACACCTAGCTTTGCTATTGTTTGCCATCTTGAATTTAATTTCAGGTGTCTCATGGATGTGCATGCCTAGTTTTTGCATGAGTCCCTCTGTCCAGCATGTGCAATTTTTAAAACAGGCACAATCTCTTTTACCTTTCTCCTAGTGCTAACTGCCTTTGTTAAATCCCTCCTAACTTGTGGGCATAATGCAAGAAATTGAGGCCATGAGATATCATGATCCTTATCTCTCATGTCTTCCAATAGGTTGTACAGATCCATACCATGTCCAAGAGAGAAGTCTTGGAGATTGATACGACGTCGAGTCCTCTTAGTTTCCTTGGTCTCCTTTGCCTTCTTTTCTCGTCCATGATCACTTTGTGATGTGACTCCTTCTTTCTCCGTCCCTTTTCCACGGCCACGCTTAATGTCATTTTCTTCCATGTCAACCTCTTTTGAGTTTGTCACCTCTACCACATGCACATTTGGGTCTGGCAAAGGTGGAACTCCTTCCACTCCTTGTGGAGGTGTTCTTGCTCCATTTGGCCTTTGTAGAAGCCGTGGTTACTGACTAGTTTCTTCACCTACATTCATCACTGGGTAATTCAAGCTAGGTCTCCCTGGCTCCCCACGGGGCCAAGGACAATTATACATCCCATGTCCAGACTCACCGCAATTCCAACATTGCAAGACTCTCCTAGGTTGTGGATCTCGCTCTTCAGACTTCCTTGCTTGTCCCTTTGGACCTACAGCTTGTGCAAGGTGAATTGACAAGCTGCTTAAAGATTCATTTAACTTCTCAATCACTTCCGCCGTTACCTCAGGAAGCTCCCTAGATGTTGATGCTTGTGACTTACCTTTGGGTCTAAGACCTTCTATTGGAACCTCCCCCCTTAAGCACTTGAGTTTCCTATATTTCTCAACAGCCCTAATTTCATCTGCATCAAAGGTAGCAGGTGCACCGGCCTCAACTTTTACCTTAAGGTCAGGAAAGAGTCCAGATATGAACCTCTCCTTCTTTAGAAACTCTGCACCATCACCAGGGTTAGCAACATTTCTCACCCATACAGCCCAAAGACGTAGAAACTCTTGCTTGTACAAGTAGTAGTCATCTAAGTCTTTTTGCTTACGAGAAACAATGTCTTGGCATAGTTTTTGAGTGTTTTGGGGATCAAAGAAGTATTTCTTGAAACGATTCAAAACTTCTGTGTAATTCCCTTTAACTTCCTCAGGCAAAGAGTCAAACCAAGTGCTAGCATCTTTCCTAAGGACCACCTCAAACATTTCTACACGTTCTTGATCATTTACTATCCTCTTGATACGGCAAGACATCTTGAAATTCGCTAAAAATAATTATGCATCCTCTCCAGGCTCTCCAAAGAAAAGAGGATATCCAGACATTTGGCGTTGTCTTTCCATTATTATGAAAGATTACAACACGAGTTGCAACAAGGGATACAATAGAAATTTAGAACCACTCGCCTCCAAATGAAGAAGTAAGAAAGTACCACTCCAGGTTTTCTTCTTCAGCTATCCAAGCTTCAATGAGGTCTCGATTTGTTTGATCAAAACAAAAGGGTAGACTATTTATGAGCTCTAAGAAGGGTTGAAATTCTTCAAAGCTAAGGCGATATACAGAAATATCTAAAACTTCATTTTCTGGATCTAGAAGAGCAACCACGTCCCAAGTAATGAATTGCACTTGCTCTACAATTCCCAATGCACAAGCGGTTTGTATAAAAACTAGATCTTCATGCTCGTTGAAGGCTGTGAGAAAGTAGCAATTGACTAGGAGCTCCTTTCCTTCGAGTTCCACATAGTCGGAATGAGGCAACCTTCTCAAAATTTCATAAAGAACATCCTCCTCAATTCCAATCAAGCTTGCAAGATTTAAAGACTCTACTTGTGCTACAAAACTCCTGGACAAAAACTCCTTAGGATTATGGTTAAATCATTCATAATCATCAAGAGATTTACAATGTTTCTATGAACAAAGTGTCATAGAAAGTAGAGAAGGATGAGAATTTATACAAATTTGCAATCTTCTCTATGCTCTCTTTATTAAGACAAACCCTAAATAGCTCCCTATCTCCTTTGTTGAAAGTGAAAGGAAGACTATTAATAAGACGCAAATGAGGGAAAAATTCACCAAATGTGAGTCTATGAAGCATGAACTCTGGTCGCAAGTTTCCTGAAGAGTCTTCCTCAATGGTGAAATGCACTCGCCAAACACCAAATTTCACTCTATTTACCAATCTTAGGGCACACACTATTTGGATGAATGTACGGTCTTCCTTAGTGCCCAACAACAAAAGGAAAATGGAATCCACACGCAGGACCTTTCGTCTTAGCTTCACCACCCTCTTGTTATGAGGGAGACGCTTTACTACCTGCTCTTGCAACTCAATCGGTAATAGAGCTAGATCTCTAAGGATTGAATTTTCACTGCACACACACTCCTTGTTAGAACAAATGATCGTTTTTTTTTTTTGTAACAAACATGGACAAAGAAAAAGCCAACATACACACTATTTTTTGGCTGCACTTCATTTTAAAATAAAATGAACACGTGTACATCAAAAGAAGTGTGGTAGTTGATGAGAGGTAGAATGATAGGTTGTGGAGATGCAAGAATTTCCCCTGTTCTTTCAGCCCCAAACATAAACACCATACGTTGTTGAATATGTATCTTCCTACTACGTGTAATATTTATCCTAATATGTGGTGTGAAGTGAAAAGGAAAACTTTTTGGGCCATTATCCATGCTCTATACATAACCTAATTCCTAAAATAGAACAAAGATATATGCATCGAAACTAAGATCGTACCTAATGAGAGGCAAAATAAAAGGATTTACTGAAGCGTTTATTTCGGCTAACCTAAGAGAGCCTAAAATTCTACGAATTACGCGTTGAAATTGCAACTTAGTACTAACAATTATGTGTACCTTTTGCCTTGCAATCAGAATGAAAGGATCATACAAATTCTCATGATTCATGCAAACTACTTGACTATTCTAAAAATTGATCCTACACAAAAACATACACAAGTTGGTTCCTCAGTGGGGGCACCAATTTGAGGCGGTCCGGGGCGGGCAACAAGAAGAGTGGCCTCTAAGCACCCTTCTAGGCTCCCGTGCTGCTCAATTGGGTTGGGGTTGGAAAAAAAAACAAACACACACGAACCCGCAACCTAACCCTACACAAATTTGGGGCACCACTTAGTTTTGGATGCGAACTAGGACGCGTAGAGAGAGAGAGAGAGAGAGAGAGAGAGAGAGAGAGAGAGAGAGAGAGAGAGAGAGAGAGAGAGAGAGAGAGAGAGTTCGGTCTGCTTTGAAATGTATTGGCAATGATCAAGCAAACACAATTATATCTGTAAGAAAGAGAGGGAAGGGGAGGGGGTGCTTGTTGCACTAATACCTTCTTACAAATCTGTCATGACCAATGAAAGTGAGATTAGTATTTGTTCAACATAGCTTGAGTAAATTACACCACAACACATCACAAGAAAAGCCACCCGGATCACTGTCTTAAGGCTAGGGGAGTCCTCTCCACCCTGTCTCCCTCTTACAGTATGTGGGATTTATGGCTAAATTGATGACAACACCCAGAGACAAGCTATCAAGAACTTAAACAAAAACACCAACACACTTACAGATCATTGTTGTCCATTACTTCACCTTGGAAGAGAGACAAAGTATCCAAGCTTAGTCCAAATCCACCCTTCTTGATTCAGCAAATGTTGGGCTTACACTAGTAGGAGAAATGATAGATTTTCTACTCTTGATTGAATGATCACTCTCTCTCTTACAATGGCATAGAGTTTCCTTGTTAATCACCCCTATTACAACACATGCACATGCATAAGACAATGAGCTTCCACTCAAGAAATCCTTCTAGAGAGGTTGAGCTTGGCTTCTCAAGCTATATCATAGTGCTCTTGCTTATGACTCTCCCCCTTTTTGTGCTAGCTCCACCTTCCTTTTATAGCAATTTTGAGGGCTAGGGTTACTCCTCTAACCATGGTTGGGTTAGATTTTCAGCACTTATCTAATTTCTTTTGCTTGGAATTATCAAGAAGTTGGTGGGGATAGATGAAGAAGAGAGAGAGGAGAGAAGTGGAGGTGATAGGACTTTTCATACTAGGTTAGTGTTAGTAAATTAGTAGAGTTAGTATTTTTATTGATTTACAAATGGAATTGGATATTTACAATGGGAGTATCCATGTAGGATACAAATAAGGAAGAAAAAACTCTTAATAGGTAAGAAACATGGATTTCTTACAATGTCGATGCTCCAAGTGTCTTGAGTAGGGTCAATTTTGACGCTTGTTGACGGTCCACTAGCTTTGACGGTACGTTTTATCTTCACTCTTGACCTTCCTTGGGAGCCAACGTAAGTGAACATGAGTAATCAATCACCATGATGCTGTCTTTCAAGAGAAGAGGCTGAATTTTGTGGTTTTTTTTGTAAATATGAGTAATATGGAAGAGAAAAAATGAGACTATGTGGTCAATTTTGGAATAGAAGTGTGTGTAGGAGACATGAGTTCACCATGGTTTCTCTTATTCTTTAAGGTTGAGAAGAAGGCGAGTAGGGTGCAGAGAGGAGTGGTGAGAGAGGTGGGGATGATGAGTGGAGAGGTGTGTGTGAAAGAGGAAAATGGTAAAGTGGAAGAGGGAGTGTGGCTGCATAGCATGGGCAAAATGGGGTCCACCAATAAAATCATAGCTCACAGCTCGTAGCTCAAAAAAATATGAAAAACGTTGAGGTGAAAGTTCAGCCTACGAGCTACAACTTTTGTTTGTATCACCTTTTGAAATTCGGGGAGCATGTGATCTTTAAAAATTCAGCAAAACCGGCTGTTTTTTCCCGCTACACAAAGTCCTTGTGAGGTCCTTCTTTGGACGATTCTTTTGAATACCTCAAGAGTGAGCCCCCCATGGTGCATGCATGTATTCCACATACCCTTGACCTTATTTGGTAGGTCTATAATTGGAGATATTGTTGAGATCATGATATAAGTGAATAGTACAACTAAGAAAATCAAATATTGAGGGGTCTAAAAATATGTACATGTCAAATATAAATAATATAGGTGGAAAAATATAAAGGGGTCAAAATAAATCTCTCTCATTATAAGTCTACCATAAAAAGATGAATATTTTTGGTGGTCTAATTTATGAGAGTAATAGAGAATAGATTTAGGAAGGAAAAAATCACAATAGTGAAAAAAGATACACATAAAGAGTGTCAAGCCAAGGGCAAGGCCAAGGGCCAGGACGGACATGCGGTCAAGGGGCGCTATATTTAGGGGCTAGGAGTCTATATATGGCACGGTTGGGTGGAGAGCTGCATGGTCCAGTCCCCGGCGGTCTTACATTAGTATCAGAGCAAGGTGGAGAGAAAGAAGCAGGGGGCAGCCATGGAGGAGGGAGGCAAGTCTTTCTCTCTCATCCTCTCTCTCTCTCTCCCGATCTCTCTCCCTACGGAGCAGCCATGGAGGCGGGGAGGAGGCAGGGCCTTCTCTCTCGTCCTCTCTCTCTCTCTCTCTCTCTCTCTCTCTCTCTCTCTCTCTCTCTCTCTCTCTCTCTCTCTCTCTCTCTCTCTCTCTCTCTCTCTCTCTCTCTCTCTCTCTCTCTCTCTCCCGATCTCTTTCTCTCGATTGGAGCTTTCGACACCACCATGGCCGCAGGAATCGGCTCTGTATAGATATGGCTTGTCGAGAAGCGTCAGGTGGGAAGGGCCGCTTGTGGGAGGGGGAGAGGCAGACCGACGTGCACCAATTCGGGTAGGCCTCGCACCAAAAGGGTGCGCCCCGGCATGATAATCACTTATCGTCACAGGCCGGAACCCTGTAAGGGTGTCGTTGGGACGGCGCCATCGTTTTTTTTCCTCTACGCAGCCTATGTCTGCTGCCATCGCTATGCAACAGGCTTTCGACTTCTTTTTTTTAGGTATTCTCACCTTGGCCGCCCACGGTAGGGCAAGGCCCTTAATTAAAAGGGTTAAGGAGGGGTGCCCATGGTCAGCCCCCATCCTGTCCTTTTGTGCGTTGCCGAGACTGTCAAGGTGCAGAATTTCTGCAATCTCAGCAAATAGGCAGTGCTTGAGTCTTGTGCAATCAGGCATGATGACCATGGACTACATGCATCGCAAGGAAAAAAATTTGAGGGGCATCTGACAGAGTAACTTGACGAAACATGCTCGTCAGGCAAGGCCTCTTTTTCGTCTTGGCAAAGGGGAAAAGCTCCTAGGCAAAGACAATATTTTTGATCGAGTGGAGGATATGTTTGCCGCATGCAAAAGATCTATCAGCTATGGTTCTCGGCACTCGAGCATGGCTTCAGACTCAGCAAGGGTGTCGTCAAGGGCGAGCTGTAACCGATCGGCAGGTGTTGAAAAGCTTCTTCGTAAGCTCGACTGCGCTTTGAGGTCCTTGGACACACTGACTGACAGGTCGAATCGTAGGATCAACCAGGTATGCAATAGCTTTTGTTTTGGTTTGATCACGTTTTCACACATGCTATGTGCACGGCTTGTGACAGTTCCGTACGCATTGAACTCTTGTTGACTGTTTTGTTTCCCACGAACCACTATTTGGTTGAGGGATCAACATCAAACATGGCTTGAGTACACAATACTTCGACAACACACGTTCATCAAAGGTTGATTGTTGATACAAAGGCAACTCAGGCAGGGCCTGTGACCTATCCGATTACGGTATTTGGCAAGGCCGACCGATAATTATCATTTCAAGTAATTGTTTACCATCAGCTACATTCCAGGAGCAAGGCTCCCTATAGCGACATTCCAATAAACCGACTTCTATCTTACATCGGATGTTACTTGTTGATCTCTCCTCATTGGGCACTCTCGAGGTGGAGGAAAGTAAGATTTTTGGGAGCACGGCTCTATGCATGGGATGCATACTCATTTCCAAGCCATTGCAGCTTTCTAGGAGCAGGCAATATGGATACATGAAGCATCGTGGAACACACATTGATATTCACAGCTAGGAGCGGAATGCAATGTTGAACACCATATGACTTTTCACAATGCGAACTTGTCAAGCAAAGGTTGCTTTGATCAAGCAGTATCGGACAATCGCTAACATTGGATATTTCCGTTGTAGCTGATATCTCTCTCACTGTTGAGAAATCTTATGATTCTCAATCAGTAGCAAAATTTGGCAAGGCCAATTCCCTATGAAATTTTGACAAGGTCAATCTTTTTCTGCTCGAACATATGTATGTCACCAAGAGAATCTGTTGTGTGTCACCAAGAGCATCTGTTAGCTATGAGCTTTCAGGTTACATTCTTGTATCATTCATTTGATGAACTTAAGTGAAGCAAGGATTCTAGTTATGTATCTTGCATTGAAACTTCCCACGTTTGGCATATGCTATGAGCAAGCAAAATGTTTGCAGATTATTTCATTCCATATACGACGGATGTATGTGATACAAGAGGGCAAATACACATATGCGACAACTCTCTCTCGCACGGCAGATTTGGCTATGAGCCACCTTTACGTGAGCTTTTCCTTTGGAATTTCATGACAACTGGTTGGAGCAACAACTACCAGGTTAGCCAAGTTTAAGTTTTTCTTGTTTTTTTCCATGTTTACACTTTACTTGGCAATTACTATCATTGTGCAAAGAAAAGTGCTTTGGCAATTTTACACGAAGCAAGGCTTATCCCTTGTGCCACGTTACTGCCCATTGACCTCGAATCACGGGCGTTGGCACACAAGTTGGGGGAATTGGTATGACCAGCAGTTTGCTCCCATGTTAGGGTTGGTGATATCCCATTATGATGTACCACCAATGCAAATTGTGCAAGGCACTTTTGGTTTCCGCTCTCACGCTTGAGGCCTTCATATTAGCCAAGGGCTTACGCTTTTTCCTGCAAGGCATGCTACGCAAGTGGCATGGAATCCACCACTTCATAGATTACACTTCCGCTATCACTCTTTCAAGGACAGACTAAGTGATGGATTATTGAACATGATGGTTGGTTGCTATTACCACCCAACAATACTAAAAGGAACCTCAATCTAGCACTTATTTTCTAGGCAAAGTGCCAAAGCTATGTCATACTCATACACTCACGACCCCTACAAGGTAGGTGGGTCGGAGTGAGTTTTGTGTTTTTTTGTTATCTCTCTTGATGAGACAGTCATACCGAAAATCTGTGGAATGCTTATACGATAAGCTGCAAGTCAGACACAAGATACGTAAGAGCACACACTTTGGGCACACACTCTAAAAACTTAAGAAAAATTCCTCAGCCCAGCATGTCATTCTTCTCTCTCTCCCTCTCTTTAAGGGAAAAATGAAAAATCTTCTAAGAAGCTTTGGATACGTGTTTTGCTCGTGAGTCAGCCTGAGCCAAGGTGCTCTAACTCTTAGCTAGCACGTGGCTAAGATGCTACTCAAATTAGTCGTCATCGGTTCGTCCATTGAACACTAATTTGCATAAGGACTATGAGCCACACCGGCTAAGAGCCATTATGAGGCCAAGGGTAAGACCCAACTATTGGCATTCTTTGGGGTGAATGTTTTCAAGATTGAACAGATCTACCCTGGGAAGTATACATCGCCGTTAATGCACGATCAAGAGTCTTGTCATTACGGATGTTTAGGGTGTCCTTTTTGAACTACATGTTTTCAGTGCAACACTCGAGCTGAGTTTTTGATAATCTTCAACTCACAACAGTTGATCTCTATAAGGAAGTGTAGATGCAGCAACCAGTGGTGACAGCATGGCTATCCACACGAGCTAGCCATCTCCCTTGTGTGGATTTCATGCCCTCTCTATAGCCCTACGGAGTGTCTATGGACATATTGTTTTGGGGTACGACCCGACGGGTGACAGCTACATCACCCCATAGGCATTGAGGATCACAGTTGATCTACATTAAGGATCACAGTTTGATCTTTCTCAGTTAGACTTTCAAGGAAAGAATTCCGCAATCTACCACGCGGTAGCGGACAAACTCAACTTTTCAAGTTGATTCCAATCATTATATACACGGTTAACTATGTTGGTTGTCGTTACCTACTAGTTGAGCAGTTTCTACAAAGGGTCTTACCAAGGGGTTTGACTACGTAGATTTTAACCAAAGGGGTTGGATTGCGAAGGCAACACCCACGGTTCCCAGTGCAATACTGTTTGTTTTTCAGATAGGAGATGTGCTCCTCTCCGTTTGAATACTGGTAAGTGAACATTACGTTCAAACCTCCAGGTACGCATCTATTAATTTGGTGTTATTCCATTTTTTGTACGTTTTGCTTGTTTTTTTTTCAAGACGTATAAGTACGCTTGAATGTTACAGAGCCATGCCAAGGGCATGTCGGCACAAAGTATTTTGGGCCAAATTTCCAATCTACCTTTTTGCCTTACGCTGTTACGAACCTACTTGTAGGGTTCGATTTGGCACATGTTGTCACATGGGATACAACATGGTCTAGGAACTCAAGGAGTTTGGTTTAGCCAATGTGGAGCATGATAATGAGGGTCCCTCTCACTCGCATCGCAGAGTGTTCGTAGTTACCTCCACACACAAGTACAACTCGTACTTGATGGATGTCACTTTTCCTGGCATCCTTACTTGAGATATATTCCACATGTGGATAATATGAGTCTCTGGGACTGACACTGGGGCCCAATTCAAAATGATGTGTCGCGACGAAGACCCTAGGTGCTGGTCGCATCCGTTCATTAGACCAATTGATGCACACAGTATCAGGAACAATTTCAGTGGCCAAAAATTGTCGGGTACTAAGTACATACTTGTTGTGATTACAAGTGCTGTGAAACCACCTTAACGGAGGGTCGTTTCTACATATAACAAAGTATGCTACGTTCATGAGAATGTTTCAGTTGGTTCCTAGGTGTTACCGGGTTGTCACATTCTATTATGGTCCAACTTTTGCTGCAAAGTATGCTACGTTCATAAGACGGTCTCATGGTTGGTTCCTAGGTGTGACCGGGTTGTCACCTTCTATTATGGTCCAACTTTGTTGCAAGATTTTCACGTAAGTATCGTGGAAAGTCTCCTCATGGAATTGCCGTTTGGATAGGTTTGTGTTAAATGCATGCACACTAGGTGTTATGGGCCCTAGTGTTTAACACAAATTTATTTGGAGCGGCATGAAAATCCATGGACTTTATTCTTTCTGAACCCTTTCGCATTGCTAGTGCAATCTCTCTTGCAGATTTTGTATGAGTTTACACCCTGCCATACAAGGTGGTAGCTGAGTATGGATGTTAGTGATTGGTTGCTGGAATCTCCAATCTACCTTCAACCTAGTTGGTTGTCTCCATTCCATATCGAGTATATGGTTGGATACTCACTGGTTGAGTCATAGTTTGTCGTCAGTCGTGGAAGACTATCTGTAACTGGTTGGGGAAAGTACCTCACTCTTACTGCCTTTATTCATCCCACGTTGGATGGACAGCTTACAAGTATTCTATTTAGTACTAAAGGATATGCTAAGCGCATACGTTAGTAAACCGTGCTAAAGGATCTGCTAAGCACATACGTTAGCACAATGCGTTCTGAATAGGTGATTCTCTCCTTATTCTAGAATTTTCTTAGGTTAGGTTTTCAACTTTGAACACCTGTTGTGGTGGGGACTGGACCAGGTATCGGTCATATGGACAATTGGCCCGTGTAGAGGATGCCAATAAGGAAAACATCAGTGCTCTTACGAAGATACTACCACTTGTGTTTTCGAGGACGAAAACGCTTCTCCAAGGGGGGAGTAATGTCAAGCCAAGGGCAGGGCCAAGGGCCAGGACGGACATGCGGTCAAGGGGCGCTATATTTAGGGGCTAGGAGTCTATATATGGCACGGCTTGGTGGAGAGTTGCATGGTCTAGTCCCCCGCGGTCTTACAAAGAGAAGCTTGCATGAAACTTTTTTTATATGGAATAAAAAGTATGCAAAATGGTAAGAAAAAATATGGTAATGGTGAGTCGATGTACATAGCATAAATAACACACCATAGGTAAAAATATTTAAATAAATACCAAAATAATTATGAAAAATCCTTTTATTTAGGCCCTATATACAATGAAATATTTACACACAAATGGGCCATAATATTTTTTAATTTTTTTATTTTTTTGGCTCAACTAGCCCTGTGACTAGCTAGCTGAGGGTTTTTAAGAAAATATGGAGAAAGTCCCTAACTCACACACGCCTATGTACAGTGAAATGGTAGGGATAACCAAAATGTTTGAGTGATTTGATAGGGTGAGGTAGCTTACTATGGCAATTTTGGAAAGCCAAAAAACGGCTATCATTGGGAACTACAACTATGGGAAATAGCCAATCGCTACTGGCTCTTCTGTGATGAACCCAGCCTTGAGAAGATTGTCAATGTCCTCCTTGACCTTCTTAGCATAGTTGGGGCTCATTCGGTATCTTTGCAGTCGTACTGGCCGAGCATCTGGCTTCAACGATATCCTGTGCTGGCATAGTTCAGGATCCACCCCTTTCAAGTTTGTGTGTTCCAAGGCAAATACGTCTTTGTAGTTTTGTAACATTCTGCGTGCCTTTTCCTTCATTATAGGATTGAGATGCTTATTAACCTTGATCATCCTAGGACTATTCTCTGAGCCTAGGTTCCATTCTTCAACTTCTTGGTTGTCTGGAATCAACCAATTAGGCCCACCTCCTTTTCTCTTGGTCGATTCCTTAGCATAATCCCAAGATGGCCCATTCAGTTTTGAATAAGCATTCCGATTCACTGTGTGCTCTCCAGAATGCACTAGCTCTTCTGCCATGCCAGTTTCAGCTGAATCCTCCAGCCTCCTAGTTAACTGAACTGATATTTCCCTTGTGTTGATTTCAGTAAATTGATTTGGGAATTGCTTTTTTTGCTTGTCGGCCTGCTCTTTACTCAGTAAAACTGCATTCAAGTAAATCTCTACTAGAGGAAATATGTTCAGAGCTGCTAACATTCGTTCAATCTTCTTTGCCTTGTACTTATAGCATAATTCCTTCGGCCTCAGCTCTTTTCTCCAGCTCCTAGTATTATTCATCTGGATCTAAATTCTGCCGTTGGCCCCTTCTATGGTTAAGGTTTTGCATAGTCATGAACAGCATGTGTTGTTCTCAACCATGGGCGCCCTAGCAGCATCCCATATGCCCCTTACACATCCATAACTAAGAATTTGGCTTAAAATTTTTTGTTGCCTACTCTTATCTGCATATTTTCAATCATGCATGTAGCTTGTACTACTATGTGGTCTGCCATTCTCACTTTAAATGGTGCTTGCTTTAGATTTGTGATGCCCATCCTCTACTGGAGATGGACTCCCATTTTATTGACTCCTGCTCCTTCATCCAAGATAACACTTGAAAGAGGTTCCCATTTCTTTCAAACCTTGTAGTCCACCTGAATGAGCGGTACTTCATCATCTTGGGCAGTCGTCATATCAACTTTTCTGGCCTCCACTTCAGCTTTCCTGCGCTATCTGCTGAAGTTTTCCACTTCAGGCAAGGTTTTTCTGATATCTTACTGCTCCACAGTAAGCTTTTGAATTCTATTACAGATCTTAACATGGATTTCTTCTTTCTCCTGATCAGACTGGTTGTCAGAGCTCGAAGACCTGGTTGTATCTTCACACTGCCATTCCTCCCTTGTAGTTCTCCCAGTCCTTCCATCAACTCCCAATTCACCAATCATTCCTTGTACCATAGCTAGCATGGTCTCAAGTATGCCCGGTATTGACTGATCTTTTTCACTTGATTGGGATGGTATCTTCTGAATGACTCGGGCTTGAGAACTTTCTGGCTGCTTTGGCAGCTTCTTGGCTAAATCTTCCGTGATTTTAGCTGCTAGTTCTCTCTGCTCTTGGCATTCATCTACCACCTTCTCTTTACCCTTGGCCTTCCAGAACTCTCTTTGTTGAG
The DNA here is from genome assembly GCF_014529385.1 of Adiantum capillus-veneris. Lineage (NCBI taxonomy): Eukaryota > Viridiplantae > Streptophyta > Polypodiopsida > Polypodiales > Pteridaceae > Adiantum > Adiantum capillus-veneris. The sequence continues at coordinate 103,620,420 of NC_140935.1, forward strand.
CCCATTTGCTGTTGTCAATAGTGAGTGGTTTCTTTGGAGTATCTGGAATTTCTTCAATTACCACTCCTTTGCTCCTTGTGAGACTGCCCGTATTGGGACTGGCTCCGGTGCCTCTGCCTCAATAGCAGCAGTTGCAGGTGCGTCTGGGCATTGAGCCTTGAAATGCCCGTATTTCCCACAAGTGTAGCAATTCAAACTCTGGTTCTGGAAGTTGCCATGCCCTCTGCCTCGGCCAGTACCCGCTTGGAATAGACCTCGCCCTTGACCAGTACCACTGGTACGTGGTCTCTCCTCCTGAGAGGCTTTGGCGGGTTTCATTTTCACTGGTTCAGTATAGGCTACCAGCGACAGGTCTTTGCCCTTCTTAAAGTGATGAATCCTGATACCACAATTATTCCATAAATGACCAAAGGCCTTACAGTAAGTACACTGTGGGCACTCATTGGAAATATGGTCCTTGGATTTGCATTTTGAACACCAAGTCTCCATTTTCCGAATTGGTTGTTTGGTGTGGCTAATCTCGGCAATCTGCCTAGCCATCTCTTCAATCTTCTTAGTCCAGGATCCATTCTTTGACTTATCCTTTGATCTCTCATTAGGGATACTTTCAGAGCTACTGGACACTTCACTGGAATCAGAGTTCTCAATAGAAGAGCTACTGCTACTGGATCTTCTCTTTTTATGGCTCTTTTCCTTCTTGGCTTGCTGTTCCAGCTCAGTGCCCATTGTACCAGATCATTGAATTTCTTGGTTGCAGCTGGTACCTCCTGCTCCCTAAGCTTCTTGCTTCGAAACCATTCAGAAACCATGCACTTAGTCGCTTCTCTGACGGTGGCAGTTCCTGCAACTACCTTGTCAGCTCCTTGATTTTCTCCACATAGCTTCGGATTGGCAGATTCCGCTGCTTGATCTTATCCAGTTCACAAAGAATATCTTCATCACCTCTGTTGTTGGAATACTCCACTCTGAAGGCTTTAAGTAGTTTGTATATGATCTAAAAGCTGACAAGCAGGGTAATGGTAGTACCACTTTCTGGCTGCCTCCTTCAAGGTTTGCAAAAAGTATTCCCCGAATCATCCTCATCACTATTCTTCAGCTCTGCATACTGCTCAAAAGCCTATACGTGAACATTTGGATCATCCTTCTTGCCCCCTTTGAATACTGGAAAATATTTTTTTGGGAAAGATGTGTAATAATTGTGATTATCGTTGGTCCTGTCGCTTCCCTTTTTAGATTTTGAACGGCGCTTGGGAGTCTTCTTACAGTTGTCAGTATGCGCATCCCAATCAATATCTGTTTCTGTCTCTTTGTCAGTGTCCTCTCTAACCTGTCTGGAAGTGTGGCGACTGCCTTTACTACCTTTGGTACCCTCATCCCCCTGCCGGGACCGAGAACTTTTGGCCTTCCGTGCTTCCCTCTCTGCCCGCCGTTTGCATCTAGAGTGACTGGAATGCTGTGAGTCCTGCATCTCATTAGCGTGAATATGCTCCTCATGAGCCTCAGTGTCAGTCACCCTCTCTTGCTTAGGGTCAGATTCTCTTCCCGAATCCTCAGGAATAGGATCAACACGGATGGTGGATTTTCAGCCACGACTGGTTTTGGGTGCCATTGTTGTAGCTGAGAACTTCTAGCTGGGAGAAGAGTGTTTCAGTCAAACGAGCCTCAACTCTAGCCACCATGATCGCCAAAACGGAATTGGAGCTGATCTCTTGAGATAGCTAATTCCAGTGTTAGAAGATTTTAGCTCTACTGGTGACGTATTAGTTCAGACAGTAGACTGGACAAAGGAACAGACTATGTACTGAGAATGATATTCAGATTCAGATTCAGATTACTGAGTACAAAGTAAGTGTAACTGGAATATATTGATGTGATTGGGATTACAGATGAAATATTACAATGAGTATGATGTAGCTTATGAACAAAAGGATAGACAGAGTACAGGCGACAACAACTGCCAGAGTACAGAGTATAGGTGACAACAACTGCCAATGATTGACAACTCGAGTACAAATGCTACCAAAACGCTAACCTGATTATGCTAGCCCGATTACAATGTAATGGGCCCTATTTATATGCCTTGGGTTTACTATGGTAATTATCGTAGTAATTACTGACTCATTCATTGCCCGTCTCACAAGAGAGCTTCCCACCTAGTTAAATTGTCTCAGCCGTCTACATGCAACAATGGGCTTAAAAGACCCTAAGGTTCATCCCATTAAGACTTGCAAAATGCTAAGGTTCCAAAATTCAAAGGTTGTGTCCAAAGGCCAAACACTAGGGAAATTGGATGCTTAGTGTGTGTCACAAAAAGTCTTTGTCAATCCCTACATAGGAGGGGCCGAGCCTTGCAAGTAGGGAATGAGAGAGAAACTCACATACACACACACAAGCTCCCTTTACACAAAGGGAATGAGGGACACATGTCAGCTCTCTAGCCCAAATGCCCAGAAGGTGTACCCAATTCCTATTGGATGGCCTTGGAGGTGGACCAATGAGAATTAGGCTAGAGTAAATCTACTTTAATTAATTTAAAAATACTTAATAAAATAATCAATAAGAATTAAGCTCTCTAGAAGACTATTGGACAGTCTCCCAATGGGACCAATGAGCATTCAGCAACCCAATGGCTTGCCTGATTCGTATTGGCCAGGAGGCAAAGGGGTCCAATAAGAGTTTAGTTGAATTAAATAATTACCTAAAGCTCTCACAAAAGGGGAAAGGGGGACACATGTCAGAAGGCTATCACTTATACTGCTTAATTCCCATTGGCTAAGCCTGGGGAGGTGCCATAGGACTGTAGCAAGAGAAAATTGTGTTACCATATACATGTGGTAGTGATGTGTGTGAACACACTAGGGCCACCGGGGCATTTTTCCCTCTTTAGGAGGTTTTTTTCCCCGAGCATTGTATACACGCCCATCACTCTAGGGCTATTTATCTTTCCATTGCATACTAAGTAACACACTCTCTGTTGTGTGCCTTGAGCTTCCTTTGTCTTCTCCAGCTGTGTGTGTTTCTCTACAACCCTAATTCTATTAATTGGTATCAGAGCAGGTTGCATCCTCTCGGGCTTAGTCGCCAGCTACTCCAACACGCGCCTGCTCACTTTCTCCGATTGCAATGAGCTTTGGCGAGCGTTCGCAGGTCAACAAATATTTTGGGAGAGCTCGTAGTGCTTAGTTTGCTCAGATTTTTTATTCGGGCTAATTTTGACCTCCGTTTCCACTTTAGGCAGTGCTGCACGGGCTATTTTGTCTTTTTGTGCAGATTTGTCAGTGCCATTTTTTGGATAACAAGTGTCTTATAGTCTTCTACGGTTTGTGCTATATAGCACATGTTGTTCCCGCTCCATTTCTCCTATTTTTGGGTAGTTTTCACATCAGGTGCAGCATTTACCATGTATGACAACAACAACACAGATGTGTTCAAGATGTTTGCTGCTGAGGACAGGTTGGATGGGGACAATTACCCTATGTGGTCTTATATGATGCAACATGTTCTTGTGTCAAAGGACATCTAGAATATTGTGCAGGGCATTGATGTACATCCTGGTTCTGAGGATGCAGGCGATGTTGAGGATGTTGCAGATCTTGCTGCAAGGATTGCTACTATAAGAGTTGTTTTGACTACGGCATAACAATCTCGTTGGGATGTAAAGGATCCGCAGGTTCATGCATTGATTGCGTTGTCTATGAAGCTCACCATTGTTCCTCACATCCGTTCAGCAAAATCTGCAAACCAGGCTTGGGATGTTTTGGCTAGTCTTTATGCAAGTCACAATGAGACTAAAATTGCTTTGCTACGTAAAGAGTTGGAGTCAAAGATTATGCATGAGGAAGATGATATGGACACTTTTATTTCTAGTGTCAATGATATCAATGAGAAAATTATTTATGCAGTTGAAGTCATTTCAGACAGTTCCCTTGTGTAGACTGTTCTTGATGCCTTACCATATTCTTATGAGACTTTTGCTAGTACTTGGAGACTTATGACCCAAGGAAATCCAGAAATTGTCAAGTTTGATGCATTATGCACATTGTTGTTTCAAGAGTCACTTTCTAGAAAAAACAACACCAGACAGCATGCAGTTGAACAAGATTATTGCTTCTCAAAGAAAGGGTGGTAACAGCAATGTAGGCTAAGCCACTTCTTATGGTTCTACTGCAAGTGGCAAAACTTCCGTTCATAATGCTTCTACTGGCAGCACTTCTTCTGGCAATTCTAGTGATAAGGGAAAAAAGAAGACGTGTTGCCATTATTGTGAAGCTAATGATTACTTGATCAAGAAGTGTCCTAAGTTGAAGGCCAAAGAGGCTAAGAAGAAAGAGGCTGGTTCCACTACAAATGCAGCCATTGTTGAGGCTTCTGTAAAAGGAGATTATAATGCTAATGTTGATGGAGAATGGACTTTTAGCGCAGAGTGCACTTACAATCCTGTTGTCCATGATGCATGCTTGTCAGTTGCTGCAGATTCACATGTGTGGTATTTCTATAGTGGTGCTACAAAGCACATTACCTCACATCGTGAATTGTTTACCTCTCTTGAGTCTGTCCCTCATGGGAACTCAGTCACTTGTGCCAACAATGCCTCTTATCCGGTTCAGGGAGTTGGAAAGATTGTGCTTACTGTTGCAAATGGCAGTTCCTTCACACTTGTTGATTCACTTTATGTACCTAGGATCAAGAAGAATCTCTTGACTATATCCACACTTGCTAGACTTGGACTTGTAGTCAAATTTGTGGATGACAGATGTACAGTTCATGATCTCAGTTTTGGTGATGAAATTGTTGCATCTGGGCTTTTGTGTCGTGGGCTGTATAAGCTCACTTTGTATGACAAGTGTTGAAAATTTTTTGCAAATGCTGTTGCAAATTCAAGGGCTATTTCAGATGCAAAACTTTGGCATGCACGATTTGGTCATCTGAATTTTTCCAGTTTGCTGCATTTGCAGCAATCTGATATGGTTTCTTCTTTGCCGTCTCTTGAAGCACTTGTCAAACATGTTTGTGAAGGCTATATTTTGGGTAAGATGCAGCGTTCTAAGTTTCCAAAGGATGGTTCCATGCAAACTCCGTCCTTCAGCAATTACCTGTACTTCGTGACTTTCATTGATGATTACTCCAAGCATGCATGGATATTTCCGCTTAACGTGAAGTACGAAGTTTTTATGTGCTTCAAGCAATTTCTGGCTATGACTTAAAATGTCTCGAAATGTACTATGGGCACCCTCCGTTCTGATCGAGGGGGGGAGTATACGTCTCATGAATTTAATGCATTTCTGGCTAGTCATGGGATAAAACACCAATGTATAATGCCTTATACACCTCAACAAAATGGTGTTGTTGAGAGGAAAAACATGTCATTGAAGGAAATGGCACGATGTATGGTCAAAAGTCAAGCTTTGCCGCACTATTTTTGGGTTGAGGCCATCAAATGTGCCACTTATGTACTTAACAGGTGTCCTACAAAATATTTGCAATCTATTACTCCATATGAAGCATGGCATGAGAGAAAGCCTTCTATTGTGCACATGCGTGTCTTTGGTTGTTTGGCATATGCTTTGGTGCCACAAACACAACACAGAAAATTGGATGATAAGGCTGTCAAATGTATTTTTGTTGGTTATAGTGCTGAAAGCAAAGGTTACAGGTTATATCATCTGCAAACAAAGCGTATTCTGGTTTCACAGGATATAGTGTTTGTGGAAGATTCTGTTTAGCCCTTGCTGTCATGTACTAGAGACAGTAATGTAAGCTCACAGGACATTTATGACACTTTGTTGCCTCTTTTCAGTGGTGGAAATACGAATGTAAGTTCCAATGAGGCAAATGTACAGCCTATGGGGGTTTTTGAAAATGTTACAGATCAGCCTATTACTTATGAAGATGTACATGATGTACTTGATGAGGAAAAAGCTGAAAATGAGTAGTCTAGAGGTATGCCAAAATGGCTGGTGTACACTTTGCGTGACAGTAAATTGAATGCACCTTTGTCTAGTCAAACTCGTTCAGGCTTTCACCATGCATCTTATGCATCAGATTGTTATGCTTTGGCTGTGTCTAGCTTACATGATGTTGAGGAGCCTCTACCTTTTGATGAAGCACAGAATTCAGAAAATTCAATGACTGCCATGCAATCAAAATATGATGCACTTATAAAAAATGACACATGGACTTTATGTGATCTGCCTCCTGGCAAAAAGGCCATTGGTACGAAGTGGGTTTACAAGTTGAAACGCAAGCCAGATGGTGAGATCGATCACCATAAATCTCGACTTGTTGCAAAGGGTTATGCACAACAAAAAGGCATAGATTATGAAGAGACTTTTGCTCCCACTTGTCGTATGACTACTGTGAGTTTTCTATGTGCATTGGCAAGTCATTTTGGTTGGGATGTACATCAATTAGACATTGTTACTACTTTCTTGAATGGTGACATATTTGAGGAAGTTTATGTAACGCAACCTCGCGGTTTTGTCATAAAAGGACAAGAGGAAAAAGTATGCAGATGTAAGAAGGCTTCGCATGGGTTGAATCAATCTCCTCGTGCTTGGTATGAGAAAGCTGACACTCATTTGGCCAAACAAGGCTTTTGTAACAGTCCAACAAAAAGAACATTGTATGTAAAGTGTGAGGGTGATGTACTTCTCATTGTGGTTCTTTATGTAGATGACTTGCTGATCACTAGACCAAATGAGAGACATATTGCTCAATTTAAGGCTGATTTGAATGCTACTCTCAAGATGGAAGATTTGGGGTTGTTGCATCATTATTTGGGCATACAGTTTAAGTGGTGTGATGGTGAAATTGCCTTGTGTCAGAAAAGTTACATAGAGACATTGCTATGTAAGTTTGGACTTGAGGATTGCAAACCTATTGCCACTCCCATGGAAAGAGGTTTGAAGGTGAGTCTACATGATGCTGGCGATCCTGCTGATGTCACTCTTTACAAAACTGTTGTTGGCTACCTCATTTATGTATGCAACGCGAGGCCAAATATTCAGTTTGCAGTCTCACAGGTCATCAGATTTATGCATAGCCTAGGGTCTAAGCATTGGCAAGCTGTCAAGAGGATTTTCCGCTACCCTAGTGGCCTTTACATCTTGGCTTGTTTTATCCCAAGGGGGGATCATTGCCCCGCCAGACTTACAAGCTTTTTCGGACTCAGATTAGGCTGGTTGTTTTGACACGCGAGTGTCCACAATTGGTTTTTGTTTCATGCTTGGCAGTTCATGTATATCATGGTTGAGCAAGAAGCGACCTACTGTGGCCACTTCGAGTTGTGAGGATGAGTACAAGGCAATCTTCATAGCTACGGCTGAGTGTGTATGGCTCAGATGCCTTATGGTTGATTTGGGTGTTGGACAGGACACCGCCAGCACTATCTACACTGACAGTCAGAGTGCATTGGTAGTTGCAAGGGACCCAATTTTTCATGCTCTCACAAAGCACATTGAGGTGCATTACCACTATGTCAGGGAGAGGCTATCGGCAGGAGAGATCATCTTGGCTTATGTGACAACACAGGACAACCTTGTAGATATTTTCACAAAGGCATTGTCTCGTGAGAAGCTTAAAGCTTTCCACAAATCTTTGGGCTTACTCCCCTTTGTGGACTGATCATGTCCTCAGGGCATGACACTTCCATTTACTCATGTGCCAGCTCTCGTTCACCGCATCACTCCAAGGGGGATTTGTTACCATATACATGTGGTAGTGATGTGTGTGTACACACTAGGATCACTAGGGCATTTTTTACCTCTTTTGGAGATTTTCTCCCCCGAGCATTGTATATACGCCCATCACTCTAGGGCTATCTATCTTTCCATTGCATAGTAAGTTACACACTCTCTATTGTGTGGCTTGAGCTTCCTTTGTCTTCTCCAAGCTGTGTGCGTTTCTCTGCAACCCTAATTCAACAAATTGGAAGGGGGGTCGACCAAAAGAGAGAGGGGGCTGATTTTTGCAAGGCATTATCACACACACACTCCACAATCTCATGTGTGAAGCAAAGAAGACTCTCTCTCCTTCTCAAGCTTTAATGGAAAGCTTACTAACCTATTCTAAGCTTGTGAGAAGGGAGGCTACACCAACAACTCTTGTCTTTGTGATGCAAATCCAACCAAGAGCCAAGCTTCAATGCATGCTCATCTCCTCCACCATGCTAATTACTAAGCTAAGCTATGCTAATATTAGTGATTATGTGAGGAGATGTACATCTTTCTTGTAAGAATACTCCTTCTTCCTCTCAGTCTACTCTCATACCCCACTAGCTCTCACCATCTTCGAAGGTGTGTGACGCCTTGGGTCTGAGACCGTGAGGGAATTGATGTTGTGTTTGATAAGTGTTTTGCGTAGTGCATGAAGTTTCATCTTCATTGCACTAGCTAGTATTGAAGGAACACAAGAAATTGTATTATAAAATGTCTCTCTTGATGGGAGAAACCATAATACAAAGCCTTTTGGACGGGGGACCGGCTCCATGCAAATCCGGTCCTCAACTGTTGTCAATTTCTTAATTTCTCTCTCTTTTGAAGTATTGTTCATTCTATCTAACTAGGTGTTATGCTTTTAGTTGCTCTCTCCACCCAAGCACTCTTGTCATTCTCATTAGGAAGCTATTCTAATGAAATGCTCACTATGTTCATGCTATTTTCCGCTACACACAAGTTCCTAGACCATTAAATGTTACATGGCATTTGAAGTAGGAATCCAATTTTGACATTCTTGCTTGCATATTTTCTTATTCTGGATTTTATTAGCTTTTACTAGCAAAAATTAAAGAAAACTAGCTCAACCACTCAAAAAATTTCCATTCGATAATTAGAAAACTCTAAAACACTTCCACTCTTATTATTCAGTCATATTTTTGTGGATTGATCTATTTTTATCATGATTTCAATCAAATTACATGCTAGCAAATGAAATTGTACTATATTATAATTATTGAAAGATTTGTACAATATATAACACACCTAGGGGTTATCATATGGAAATCCCCATTGATCTCATTATTAGGGACATCACTTATTTGGTTTTATAAAAATCATACATTAACACATAATTACATCAAATCATTTCCCTTTTTACTTTCCACATTCATATGCTTCGATTCTTTTCAGATTGTCTCCCCCTCTCATGGCTTCAACAACCTGGGTTGTGCAGTGTAGAGGGTAGAAAGTTGTGTCTATGCATGCTTGGCCCTATTATGTTGTGGATGTCAATGAAATAAACACATTATGTTGTGCAAAGAAGTGGGTCTTGAGTATGGCACTCAAGGGTTTTCGATGTCAAGGTATCATGTTGCTTGACTCTTTTGAAGAGAAAACTTTGTAGCAATTGAGCTTTTTCTTTGATAGTGAAATATGCATTGTCCGATTTGTGTTGTTTGGATACAATGGTCTTTGTAGCTATGAGTTCCTTGACTTTAGGTACCCACTTATACTTGAGTGTAGCCGACTTGACTTGCTGTGGGTTCTTTGATACCCATTGTTGAACTTGTTTGTCGTGGATACTTTGACTCTTTGGCTTCCATATCCATGTCCTCTTGACTAGCAGTGACTTCTATTGAGTAGGTGGATGCAATGTTTTTTCTTTAAAGTTGTCTGCGATGTGTCGCAGTCTTTTTGGCAACCATACTTGTTGAGGTTGGTTCTTGAGCTGGCTCTTGGGTACCCAAATTTGCTTGAATCCTTTCATAGGATGGCTAGAAGCAGTTTTCAATGGACCAGTGGCGTATTTGTGGCTAATGTTTTTTGCTTCCTAGATGGGAAATTACAAATAGATACTTTCCATTCTTCCTTATTGTATGCAAATGGTATTCTTAGTTGTCTGCCTTTAGGTGTGAATTCCAGCATTCGGACATTCCAATCTTGTATTGGTTTGTAAGTTCTCATCCATGGAGACCCTAGTATTAGGTCTTCATTCATGTGTTCATCCGCAATACATATGAAGGTATGCAGGCAGGAAGATCCATGAACCATAATATTCAATTTAATTTTTCCTAGTGTTGGAGTGATTTATTTTCTACAGCCTTTGTCATCAATACTCAAGTGGTTGAGTAGTTGCCTTGAGATAAGTTGAGTAACTGACACCATTGGCTCGAGCTAACGTGTCCAGTAAAGCTTTAAATTTATATCCCTCTTTTAGAATCATGTTGATCTACATATCAAGACCATTTATCCACTCTTCATCAATCTCTACCTCATTCTCAACTATGGGCTAAACTTGGAGAGTATTGAGTGGTACAACTTGTAGAACAGGTTGCCTTGCAACTTTTTGTTTTAAAATCTGAATGCAAGCCTCCTCCTCAGCCTCATCTATCACCTTGTCTACATGCATTCTCTGCAAAAGCTCATTAGTCATGGGAAGATTGTATTTACGGAGCCGACATCCACTTATCAAATTTTCCATAATTTCTTTGCCTAATGTAGCTAACTTGACTGCACCGCTCGGTGAAAAATCTTCAATGACAAAATGACCATGTCCTTTTTTCTTGAATTTGGGTACATGTTGTTTCAACAGATATACTAAGACTAAGTCCATTGGTTTGAAAACTTTGGTCAGCAATTGTGAGTCAAAGAACTATTTTTATTTTCATGTTTGTACATATATGTGAGAAATGGCCACTAATCATTGTTCATCTAATCGTTCCAAATCTTCAAGTCATTCTAACAATTTGTGTCTCTTCCATTCTAACTCAATAGCAACTCTAAGAGTGGGTAATAAGAATTCCATTGGCAAGATTGCATCCAATCCATAAAAAAAATTAAAAGGAGTTGTGTTCAAAGCTATTTTCGAGAAAACTTGATAAGCCCATAAGGTAGAATTAAGATGCATTACCCAGTTTGTTCTACCTGATTTTAGTTAGTATATCGCTCAAAATTTTGTTTGTATCTTCTGCTTGACCATTTGCTGGAGGATGATAGGGAGCATATTTTCTATGGATTGCCATCAACTCATCTAACAGATATTCTATCACCTCATTAAGGAAATGTGATCGACAATCACTCACAAGATCAATAGGAAGTCCATACCCAGTGAATACACATTCATAAAAGAATGAAGTAGTGGTTCTAGCATCGTTCTTCCTGGTGACAGGTGCCTCAACCCACTTTGTTAAGTAATCTATGGACACAATAATATAGTGTGCCTATGTTTTGTAAGCTTGTGGTTGGATTGGTTCTACAAAGTCTATACCCCACTTAGCAAAGGCTCGTACTCCCATCATAGGTTGCAATTGCATATTATCGACCATTGTCGGATTTTTTCTCTTTGACATGCATTGCATCTTCGAATAAACTCTTTTGCACCTGCAAATAAATTTGGCCACCAAATGCCTTCCATCAATATAGCTGTGACCGTGCTTTCATGAGAAAAGTGACCTCTTGCTAAACTTGCATGTGCTTGTTCTAAAATAGGAAGATATTCCTTCTCATTTGCACAGAGTGGAAGATGTTTCTCTTTCCCTTGTCGATAGAGCTGGTTTCCAATCAAGATGTAATTAACGGCTTCTGTTTCTATTTCCCTTCTTTGTGTTTTACTCATGTTTTCTAGTTTTTGTTGGTCATGTATTCTACCAGGTAACGAGTCCACTATGGTGTGGTTGCAATGTGGAAAACATGGCATGGAGTATGGTGGCTTTTACTTTACACTAAGAGAACTCATTCACATATTGATAAAAGTCCTTCTTCATAGTGGGCCAATAAACCCCCAACCAAGTTAATCATTGTAAGATTTGGTCTTGTGCAAAGTGTAGTCCTATTGTTGTGGTATGTGCTTGACTCAAGCAGGCTTCTTCTAACTCAGGATTGATGCACAAGAGCAAGAGTCCATCTTTGTTTTTCCAATAGAACCGTTCAGTCAGTAACGATACAATGTGGATTGCGCAATTAGTCATGGTGTAATGGGAATTGGTATTTGAGAATATAATTGCACAATGGTCATTAGGGTCACAACCTATTCTGGCCATCTTGGAACCATTTCCACAGAGAGCAGATATCCATCTGGAAAATCATCATCTACTCCCTTAGGTGCTTCCCCTGTTGTGAGTCTTGATAGATGATCCGCTCTTTGGTGTGCGATGCATGTTTTAACCACCACAGTGAAGTTAAATTCAAGTAGGATGATGAACATCTTACTATACTTCCAACTTTACAGGGTTTGTTTACCAAATAGAGTAAGGCTTGATTGTCTTGGGAGCGACCATGTAAAAATTCAGGTACAAAGGTTTGGTTTTTCCAGCTTTTGTATTAATGTTTTGAGTTGTTCAAGTCACCAAAACATGATTTTCAATAAGTATTTTCAGCCATGCTTTATAGCTTGTGAATCGAACTTGTACACCTTGAGTTATGTGCATTCGAAGTGAGCCGTTTCGATTTAGAAAGTGGTTGCACATGCATGCGATAAAGGAAATTGGGCCAAATTGATGATTTAAATTATAAATGCTAAGATGTTCAATTTCTAGAAATAGCCGAAGTGATGGGCTCCAAGCCGTGCTTTACAGCGTCGCATTTAATGGCCAGAGCGGTGCACCAGACTCCTAGGAAGTTGGTCCTTAAAGGAGGTTGGACTAAGAATTTCTTGTGGGAGAGGAGGAAGTTGGAGAACGGTAGGAGGAGGTTTCCATGTGGCAATCACTTTATCCCACATAGGGGAAAGTGGGCTCAAGACAAAGGGTATAAAGGGGGAATGCGTGGCCATTTGGTGTGTATCAAAGGAGAGAGGAGCTCTCTCAAGCCTTGTCCATGGGGGCTCGTGGGCTTCATGGTAGAGAAGATGGAACCATTTTAAGTTCCCACTGCCTACCCAGGCACCTGCTCATTTTTTTGGTCCTTGGACACTAACCCCCCCCCCCCCCCCCCCCCCCCCCCCCCCCCCCTTTCGCTTGTCCCAAAAGTCATCGGCTGGCCCATTTCCTACCCAAATGAGCCAAAAAATGGACCAATTGAATGGAGCCTTGCAAGAGAGACTTATCGGTTGAGAAATAAATATCTTGAAATAAAAGATCAAAAGGGCCCCATTTTACAGCTGCAACACCTGCAAAATTTCCAGAGAGAGCTCATTTTTTAGCAAGAGAGAGTACACATCCAACTTCAAATGGCAATATCTCTCTCATCTTTTATTTGTTTTTAGCTTGTGGATACTCTATGCAAATCTACTCTAGACGAGCTACATCATTATGTCCTTGGTTTCTCCCATTCCAAGTGTGCTTCATGCTAGATGGGTTCTTGTGGGAAGCATGTCTAACCTCACCATCCTATCTTATTGCAGTATTAGCAAGAACCACGATTGATTTGTCAAACCATGGGATGAATCTGACTCGACTAGTGCATAGAGCCTACAAGAGGTTGTCAATATCTTCAAAAACAACTTACAACTCGCATCTAACTCAAGCTACACTCAAGTGACTGAAATCACCAAAAGCCAATCGCTCATCAGCAAGCAAATCACATCCGTTACAGCATCAAATGACATCCAAACGTAAGGAAACTTCTAGGACAAGTTTATAAGACCTAAGCACACATGCCTATTGCCTCAAACCCCACATTAGGTCAAGTTCCAAAATCACAATTATTAGTAACAGTGGATTTTTGACCTAGTCGTTTTCGACCCAGAATGCATCTAAATGCTTAGCAATGATGCCTCAATGCTCCGCCTATGCTTTTTTGTTTTAAAAGTGTAAATTCCTAGTTATGATGAAATTAGGTCGCGGGTCGGCGATGCCAAAACTAAGAAATATTGTGAACTGCTTACGTCAATGCGTAGAGCTCTTACCTGCGGATGCAATGCAACAAACACGTTCGCAATGTGACAACCGGAGAGGGAGTAGGAAGCACGCGAAGGAGAGAAGTGAGCGCCGTTAGCTGGAGTTCTACCAAAGTTAGAAATTGAATGGCTGATACAAATCTGGAAGCTTGTAACCTCGGCTCATTAATTACAAATTTTACCAAGAAAGTAGGAGTTACAATATTCCCGATTTATCAAAATAATACTTGTTTTTACAAGGAGAACTATGAAAAATGGTGTCCACGTTAGCTTGCTGCTAACATTCCCCCCCTCCTCGCCTGTGTTGTCCCTTGACACAGCTTTATGGTCTGAAGTAATCGTTGGGTTGGCGGTGGGCGATGCGGTTCTTCAGTGCTTCCAGTGCCTTTTCGTATCTGATTTTGCGTTCTTTGTCTCGCACTTGCAAAAACTGTATGGTGACTTTGTTTTTCATTTCCATTGCGGAGTATCCGACAAATCTTGTGATGAGGTTGCTTATCACCGGCGCAAATATATTCGTTCGCCAGGTGAAGAAGATAGTGTAAAATGCCTCCTCAAAAGCTAGCATATTTTGCGAGGGCAAAAACATGCATCGGTCATAAAAGCCATAAAGAACTTCCTCTGAGGGCTACCCACTTAGATCATAGCAGAGGCCTTTATTTCCTTCTAAAAATGAGAGCCATGGTGCTCCTGTCTGCTCCGGATCATTAAAGACCTGTATGCTTGTGAGTAGCATCCGGCAGATTTTATATAGCAAGGCATAGGAGAGATCTGGCAGACTTTTGAAGAATGTCATGGCGCCCGTCAGGGTTTTCACCATGTATTCTTCTATTGCTTGGCCTCTCTCTAGAGCTGGCAGCCTGGGAAAGTTTAGCCATGTTGGCCTCTTCTTCTGTAGTGTTTCGTGTGCTTGCCATGTCCTTACTCAAGGTACAGGACAAAATGTTGGATCTTTTTGTATGGCCGTAGGTGCTCTCGTGAACAGAATCAAGTATCTTGGATTCTTGTTCAGCCAGCTTAGCCTCCACTTTGGGTGGTCTTGATCTGCGCCATCTTCTTGCATATCCCTATATAATCTTTCCTTTACCTGTAAGAGTTCAACCTTGATGAGAGGGTATGGTAGGGATTGTTGGTGCCATTGAGCATTGATTTAATTGGGAGTGAGCTATGTGACAATGAGAGAGTGTAAAACTCTCAACTCCCAATCCATAGTTGCCTTCCACTACTCATCTACCTCCAAGGAAATCTTCTCCTTCAGTGCATCTTCTTCAGCCTTTGACAGTTGGACCATCGGCACTGTGTCTTCCTCTGTGATTTTGACTTGAAAATCCTCTCCCCCACTCAACTCTGCTGTAGACTACGTCTCAAATTCAGCAGATGATACCGAGGGGATTTCCACTTGGGGTGGCTCTAAAGTGTCTGCCTCTTCTTGTATGTCTGGCTTTCCATCTTTGAGGAGTTGGTTCACTCTTTTCAATTCTGCAATCTCTTTAAGGAGCTCCTCCTCTCTTTGTACCGGCATGAGCGCCAGGTCTCTGCGTTGTGAGAGTTCCAGCTTCAACTCCTGCTCTAAATCTTTGTTTTTCTTTTCAAGTGCTTTATACACCTCATCTATTCCCTTGATCGAGAACACGGATAGATTTTCTCCTGATTGCCACAAGAAAGTGGCCTGATCATTAATTCTTTGTTCAGAATACTGCAAAGATGCTTTTGCTACATCTAATTGTACTTGAATCTTTTGAGCTGACAGAGAGGCGGTAAGAAGTTCATTTGTCACTTCTGTCAACTGCTCATCTTTCACTTTACAGGCATCAGATAACTTAGTGAGGAGGTCACCCAACTCCTCCATTTCCTTCTGTTGGTTGTCCCTGTTTATCAAATGCCATTTTGCTTCAGTATTTAGCTCTTGTACTTTCCTTTGGAGATCTATGATAGTATCCATTCTGTCGTCGAGCTCGCCTTGAAGAGCATTGATGACCATTTCTAATTCTTTGGCTTTAGTAATGGGGTTAAAGGTGGCTGAGCGGAGTTTCTCCATCATGATCTGCATATGCCTTCCATACTCATTCACTTGTAGAATGACTTCATCATTATACTGACACTCCTCTTGTCTTGCAAGTTGAGATGAACCGGCAGCCTCTTGTGTTGCTTCTTGCTGTGTTGTTATTGCTGGTGTTTCTATAGAGATGGTTGCTTCCTAGCCATCCTGAGGTTTTGAAACCTCGTCAGTTTTTGGCTAAGTGGAAACAAGTCGTGTGGTCTCAACCCTTACAGTTTCTTCAATTGTAGGCCTTCCTGCCTTCTCAATGTTAGTTTCTTCCTCATGTGTAGTGGTTTGCTCCTTTTCTTTATCTTCTTCTTTATCAGTTTCATCTGCCGGCTTGTGAGTTTCCTCGGCTGTCTGTTATGGTTCTTGTTCAACTTCCTTTTATTCATGTTGTTCAACATGGTCAGCTTGCTGTGTAGCTTCCGTTTCGTGGGTGAATTCAGACTCTCTTTCCTTGTCAGTCTCGACTTCTTTAGTGGTTTCTTGGCCTGGCGGTGATGATGGTGGAGTGGGCATGGGCTGGTCCTGTTGTTTTGGTGGCGGTGAGGTGGGTCGTGGATATGCCTAGCCTTACTCTTGAGTTACTGCTTCCTCAGCTTTCTTGGCTGCTTCTTCCACCTCTTTCAGCTTCAAGGCCTGTGCTTCTTGGTAGATTCTTTCTAAATGATCCTTTGGATCCTCGGCCTCTTTCCTTGAATGATGTTTTGTTCGAAGTCCCTTCAAGCTAGTGGGTACCCACTTTTCTGGGTCTTTTCCCTGCGCTTTCCTAGTGCACTGATACGCCTATTTTTCTCTTTCAAATCTCGCTTGCTTTTGAGCTGGCTCCTCTTGGTGGGAAGCCACAGATTCTTGCTTCATTTCTTCCCTCCTAGCTCTTTTTTCTTCGTTGTCAGAGCTTTCACTGCTATGCTGCTCGGATGAACTGTCATCTGATTCATCACCTAATTTAAATGATCGCTTACCAGATCTTGTAGATCTTGGAGAGGGTGGAGCTTCCAAGATCCATGTGTTCTGATCCGGGGCAGGCAGTAGGTTTTCGTTCATGCTGATGGCATGATAGGCTATTCTACTCAATACTTCCAGTGTGCCCAAGTAGGTTGTCTTTCCCTCCTTCTTGGTGTCCTTCAATGTTGTTAACACATATTGTGCATGGTCCACAAGTTGTCTGGTGGTTGACTTTAGAACTTGTGTAAAAGTGGTAGCCATGGTGTGATTTGGTGTCGTGTACCTTGGTGGCCTTTTCTCCAGGAAATGGAAATGTTGATGGTACAAACGGGCTGCCTCTTCCACCTGCTTGTGGATGAGATTGGCAAATGTAACCACAGTTGATTCCTTTGTAAACGTGCCCGCTGTTTTCCTATCTCTTGCCCGCATGGTCATCCCTTCAGTGGACAATCTGAGTGCCTCTGCCACTATTTCCTTTGCAAACAAAACCTCTACCTTATTTCCTTGGTTGTCTGAGAGTTGGGTAGTTCCGTCTTCCTTGATGGTGGTGGACAGAGGTTCGTAAGCTTTCTGAAAGTCTACTCAGTAGGGCTCTTGTTCATAGAAGTGTTGGAGTCCCAACATGCAGTTAGCCTCTTTGGTTTCTGGCTTTGCTGCGACATCATAAACCTCTTTGGGAAAGAGCTGCAACTCTACTAGATGCCCTTCTTCACTCTTAAATCTGCCCCTGAATACCATGGTGTGGTGTTCTTCTAACTACTCTTTAGAAAGATAAGATGCCTTTGCTGCCTTTACTGACTCAGGGTCCAGTTGATACGGGGGTAGTTCTTGCAGTTTCTCCTTTTGGTTTAACCTCTTCTTGGCCTTCTCCGCGGCTTGCATTTATCCTGTTCAGTGAATAGAGTGCAAAGTTAGCAAAGTTGTCAGATTTTTCTCCAAAATGTCCTTTTAGACTGAAATACTGATAATCTGGTCCAAATTGCTTCAAATCAATTTTTGAACAAGCAAAGACATGGGTTTCCACTGTGATCACGACCCTTTTGGATTTTGAACCTCTCCTTAGGCCTTCCTCTTGTTTCCACTGACAATGAAGCTTAGGAGAACACCCACAACATAATCAAACTGTTTCCACTGACTAGAAAAACATGGGTCGTGATCACATGGGTTTCTTGCCTTCCTCTTGTTTCCACTGACTAGAAAAACATGGGTTTATGTCATGAAGAATAAATCCGATGTATTTTCCATATTTCAAAGGTGGAAAGCCTTTGTGGAGAATGAAACAGGTACCAAGGTTAAATGCCTTAGATCCAACAATGGAGGTGAATATTGCAGCCAAGATTTTGAAAGCTTTTGTGCTAGCAATGGCATTCGGAGGCAAAGGACAACCCCAAGGACACCTCAACAAAATGGGATTTCAGAAAAGATGAACAGGAAAATCATGGGCGAGCACGAAGCATGCAGCTACATGCAAGCCTACCGCTTGAGCTTTGGGCGGAAGCTGTAAGTACGTCTGTGTACTTAATCAACCGGCCACCCTCAACGGCATTGGATGGGGGAGTTCCAGAAGAGGCATGGACAGGTAAACCGGTGAATTATGCATTTCTCAAAGTGTTTGGGTGTGAGGCTTTCATGCACATAGATAGAAGCCTAAGATCAAAGCTAGATGCAAAGTCCAAAAAGTGTTTCTTCATTGTCTATGGAGAAGGTGACTTTGGGTATCGCCTATGGAATCCTGAAGATGGTAAAATCTTAAGGAGTAGGGATGTAATTTTTAATGAACAAAATATGTACAAAGATTACTTGGAAAGAAAACAAAAAAAAAGAAACAGGTGATGAGTACATGGAGCTTGAGGACCGTGAAGACTCAAGGACTGCAAACGGTGACAATGTGCAACAACGTCAACCAAATGAGGAGCCTCAATCTATTCCCCGAAGATCCACAAGAGAAAGTAGACCTCTAGAAAGGTTTGTTCCTTCCTTCAACCATCTCTTGATCTCAGACTCTGGAGAGCCGGAATCATACGAAGAAGCTATGCAACATGAATCCAAAGAAGAATGGACGAAGAGCATGCAAGTGGAGATGGACTCACTACATCGCAACCAAACCTGGGAGTTGGTTGAGTTGCCTCAAGGTAAGCAGGCACTTCAAAACAAATGGGTGTACAAGCTGAAGGAAGAAGAAGGTGGGAAGAAAAGGTACAAGTCTAGGCTTGTGGTAAAAGGGTTTTCTCAAAAGAAAGGTATTGACTTCAATGAAATATTTTCTCCTATTGTAAAAATGAACTCAATTAGGCTTGTCTTAAGCCTTTTGGCTGCTCATGATTTAAATCTCGAGCAAATGGATGTAAATACGGCATTCCCTCACGGTGACTTGGAGGAGGAAATCTACATGCTTCAACCAAAGGGGTATGAAGTAAAAGGTAAGGAGAAAATGGTTTGCAGATTAAAGAAGAGCTTGTATGGTTTAAAGCAAGCATCAAGACAATGATACTTGAAGCTTGATCAATGGATGTTGGATCATGGATTCACAAGATGCAACTCGGATCACTGCGTCTACACGAAGAATTTGGGAGATGGGAAGTTCATCATCCTAATGTTGTATGTTGATGACATGCTGATTGCAAGTGCTAACATGCAGGACATCAAAGACCTAAAAGAGGAGCTGTCTAAATCTTTTTCAATGAAAGATTTAAGTGCTGCAAAGAGGATACTTGGTATGAAAATTTCAAGGGACAGGACGAAGAAGACAATAAAGCTATCTCAAGAAGATTACATCAAGAAGGTACTAGAAAGGTTTGCAATGCAAAATGCAGAACTAGTTTCTACACCTTTGGCCAGTCATTTTAAACTAACAAAGGATATGTGTCCAAAGACACAAGAGGAGATAGCCTATATGTCTAAAGTTCCATATGTTGTAGCAATAGGTTCTCTAATGTATGCTATGGTATGGACAAGGCCAGACATTGCACATGCAGTGGGAGTTGTGAGTAGGTTCATGGACAACCCAGGTAAAGAGCATTGGCAAGCTGTGAAGTGGATACTTAGGTATCTAAAAGGGACAACAACAAATGATTTGTATTTTGGAGGAACTGATATTTTTCTAGAAGGGTATGCTGATGCAGATATGGCAGGTGACAAAGATACTCAAAGGAGCACTACTGGCTATGTGTTCATGGTTGGAGGCACAACAGTAAGTTGGGCTTCAAAGCTGTAGAAAGTGGTTTCACTTTTTACCACGGAAGCAGAGTATGTAGCAATGACGGAGGCAAGCAAAGAAATTCTGTGGCTTCACAGATTCTTAGAAGAGCTTGGATTCAAACAAGACAATTGTGTCTTGTACAGTGATAGCCAAAGCGCTATCCATCTTGCGAAGAACTCAGCCTTTCCTTCAAGGACAAAGCACATTGAGGTGAGATATCACTTCATATGCACTCTTTTGGAAGAGAGACAACTAAAGCTAGGAAAGGTGCATACAAGTGAAAATCCTGCAGACATGTTTACAAAGGTGGTCAACAAGGAGAAGTTGAGCTTTTGCTCATCTTCAATCGGCATTCAAGGATAAGAAGCCAGAATGGAAAGCAGTCACAGGTTTGGTTTGGAGATCAGTCTCCAAGTGGGAGATTGTTAAGTATAGAGCCTGATTTACCCTTGTAATTTTCTGTGGTAAAAGCGCACATTTGTAAGGCCCCCATTATGAGGAGAATCCATCGTGCGTGAAGGAAAATCACTCATCGGAAACCAAAACTTTCACGGACAAGAATCAGGGCCGGACGTCTACTTTTCGCCGGAATATTATGGCCGAACGGCGGTCGAAAAGTGGTCGGAAAACAACCGGTCGGTTGGCCGGTGGGGCCGGTAGTCAATGGTCGGTGGCCGATGGTCGAAAGTCAATGGCCGGTGGCCAGTGGCCGAATTCAATGGCTGGTGGCCGAATTCAAAAGCAGATTTGTCTTCTCAAGGGCGACCACACATGGGCAGATTGGAGAGTCCGATTTAGACTTATTCGAACAAGGGCGGCTACACATGGCTGCCTCTCATAAGAGAGGGCAGCCCTTTTGGCCTATAAAAGGAGGCCATTTCTACACACATTTTATAGTGTGAAGTTGATGCAACAAGGTGAGTGTGAGGTGAGTGAGAGTGAAGGTGAGTGTGAGGTGGTGAGAGTGAAGCAAGGCGGGAGCTCTATTAAGGGTTTAATCCCTTTGTAAACTACTTCTTCTGTTGAAGTGCTAAAGTCATTGAGTGGACGTAGCCCACATTATGTGAACCACGTATATCGTGTGTACTCTCTCTCTCTCTCTCTCTCTCTCTCTCTCTCTCTCTCTCTCTCTCTCTCTCTCTCTCTCTCTCTCTCTGCTCTACTCTACTCTATAATCTCTTGTGTGTGAAATCTATCTCTCTCCATTAAGTAATCTACTCAAAAATCTATTTAGCTACGTCTTATTTCCTAACAATTTGGTTTATCCACAAGTTGTGCCTTTGGTACCCAAATTTGCCTGACTCCTTGCATGCTACTTGTAGCATTTGTTTGTCGAGGAGATGGAGAAGATTTACTTCGTGGATTGGTACTCTGATTGCATCTTTTCTATCCCTCTTTTCTTGGTGCAATAGGAACAATGAGTTGCCCTCCCTTAAGTGATAGCTTTAGCTGATTTGTATCCCAATCTGGTACTGCTTTGTATGTACGCATCCAAGGAATGCCAAGAATCATCGTCTCATTCATGTGTTCATCTGGTAAGCATAAAAATTGATGGGGACATAAGCATCCATGTACTACCACGTTCAAGTTGACTACTCCCAATGTTGGAGTCATATTCTTGTTGCATCCTTTAATTGTCGTTATTCTGCAGTCAATGCTTGACTTGTTGCCTTCTTGTATGTGGAATAACTGGCTGCATTCACTCTAGCTCCTGTGTCTACCAAATCATTGGTGCTATGATTGTTGAGTTGTACTTTGATGCGGAGATCCATTCCATCTAGCCAGTCGCGTCATCTATTGAAACTGCATCTTTAGATAATTCCCATTGTCAATCATCTAGTTCCAAAGTGTTTATGGGAATCGGTATCTATTGATTCTTGATAGCAGCTTTACGCTTGAGCACCCGAAGTCTAGCTTCCTCTTGGGCTTCATCAATAATCTGCTGTCGCTTCATCTTCCTTTGTTTGGGTGCATGCATTCTCTCTAGCAATTCATTGGTTAAGGGAAAATTGTATTTCTTTAAACGACATCCACTAATCCAATTAGCCATTGGTTCACCATCTATGGTTGACAATTTAACTTCTCCACTTGGAGATAAATCTTCAATGATAAATGGTCCATTTTCCTTTTTCTTAAACTTGGGAATGTGTTGCTTAAGGGAATAGACTAGAACTAAGTCCCCTTTCTTCAAAATTTTCGTGATTAAGTGGGAATCAAAAAATTGTTTTTGTTTCCTCTTTTGTGCATAGATATGAGCTACAACAGTTAGCCTTTGCTCGTCTAGCTTTTCCAAATCTTCAAGTCTTTCTGACAATTCATGTCCTGTCCACTCAAGAGTTAGTGCTACCCTTAAGGTCGGCAATAGAAATTCTATTGGCAGTATGGCGTTGTGAGCGGGATGAAAACACACACAGCGCCTCTATAACGACCCGACACACACTCTTGGAAAGATATACACACACACTATGGGGCACCACTCGGCTTAGACAACACACCTGGCCGAGACAGGGAACACACCTCTGGAGTGAGAGGAGAGAAACTATCCACTTGCCCACTCCACACAGACACAGATACACACACACACACACACACACACACACACACACACACACACCCAAAACACTCAGCTCAAAAGAGGAGAATTTCTGATGTTTAGATACAATTGAGCTTGGGCCAACACCAATGGGGCAAACAACTCACACAATATGGGTAAAAGATACCAGATACAATCACAAATTGGAGAAGAAGCTTCACTCACCAGAGAAGATTACACAAAAAAACAGCAGAAAAAGAGTGAGTAATTTGGCAAAATGGACAGCGCCATCGCGTCCGGAACGGCCCAAAACCCCAGTCTACAATGTCAAAGTGCTCAAATCCAACATCGGATGAGCAGTTTACGGCCAAAACAGGCTCCAAAAACCCAAAAAACACACCTGCGGCTGTTCCTCCTTTCTTCTCCACATTTTTTTCTGGTCTTCTCTCTGTTTTTTCAGCTCCCACACTTAGCTTTATTAGTTGGGCACCCTTGGCCTTTTAGATGACCTCAAACGGACCCCGAACAGGCCAAAAACTGATCTCGCAGTGCATAGTTGTCACCTTTTTGCATCATTCGCACACCTGGCACTCAGCTTTTTTCCACTAATGCATCTCGCCACCACGTGAAGTGGCCCCAAAAAGTGGTCCTAATGATGACCTTTCTGCATAACTCTCACAAGAAAACACCCACGTTGTGTTCGTCCTCATCCGCGTGAAAATATTGACCTCGTTCGCCCTCCTGACGCCACTAGATGCCATCTGACGCACCTGCTGACCTCACGTCTTCGGCCCGCGGATAGCTTCCTCGAGAAGTTTTACGCGCTATAAACTCCTCATTATTGTAGAAAAAACATACTGGTACTGGTGATAGTAAATATCGATGCACTATGTACACACTGTCCTACCTATACACATGTGGGCCCCACGTAACCACCTGGCTTTGGAAAATGGGCAATTCCTTATTTGATGCACCATGCATGTGTATGTACATATGCGCAATCCTTTGCTCCAAAAAACTCCTGACATAATTTGCCCATCCCCTAGCCTGCTAGATCATTCATGATCAGCAGCAGCAAAGAGAGATATGAGACTCGCCGCATCACAGGTCTCCTCATCCCTCACCAACACTGCTTGATCCATAGACATCTCATCTTGCTCCACCATCATCAATCTAGCATGATACAATTTAAGACGCAACCCATTTACCCTTGACTTATGTAGAACACCATCCAGGTTAGCCAGCTGATATGTACCATTTGGAAAACACTCCACTACCTTGAAAGGTCGTTCCCACTTAATTTGAAACTTCTTTTGGAAGCGCCTTCATGATTCTCTTCCAACACTCTGTAAAGCTCCTCCCGCCAAGGTACACGTCTCAACATGAGATCAGCCCCTTTCATGTATAAGACATCACCAATCAATTTGTACCTATATGCTCTACGCACAAAGCCATACTTCTTAGACTTCTGAATCTCCTTTGGAATGATTCCTGTTAGCAAAAACTCCTCTTCTTGAGCCAAACTTTCCCGGCCATGATAAAGAGGTAAATTGGTCCTCAATACGAATAGCTCCCCAATCATGCCTTGAGCTTCTTCATGTGCCTCTCCATTTAGAGCACATTCAATGTGTCTGATGCTCCATGCTTCGAACTTTTTTAACAGGCCTTTAATTCTGAAGCACATTTCCTTCAATGAGGTGTTCTTGCTCTTCCACACACCCAGCACTTGCTTCACCACTAACAAGGCATCACCTTTTATGCTCAACCTTCGAACCCCATGCTTCAAACAAATGTGTAATCCGGCTTCCAATGTAGCATACTCAGCCTCATTGTTACTATGCGCATCCAATTTGAACCCTCTCTTGCATACTAGCTTCCCCTCTGGATCATAAAGTGCTATACCCCCTGAAGCTGCATCGTGGCTCTTTCTTTATGAACCATCAAAGAACAACAGATGTGCATTGCTGATCTGTGGCACTTCTTCAACTACCTTTCTCACCACCTCTTCCTTAACAATAAGGGGATTCTCCTTGTAGGTCAACAAATCAGCTAGGGTAGCCCTTGTACTATCTTCCACTAGAAAAGAGAACTCAAACTCTTGCAGCTCAATTACCCATTTCTTCACCACATTTGACATGTTAGTACCATTAATTAACTGTGGCAAAAAGGCATAACTCATCAAGAAAACAAAAGGCCGTGGTAGCAAGTAATGACGAAATCGTCGACAAGCAAATATTACACTGGCCATCACTAGCTCTACTTCCGATAACTTTCTCTCCGCTACCAACTTCACTCGGCTTGCACAATACACTGGCCTCATATAATGGCTGCCCTTCCCATTTTGCAATAGCATAGCTCCAATGGCATCATCCCCTACTGATGGATTTACATAAAAAACTTTCTCCCAATCAGGAGCCTACATGGCTGACAAACCCCCTAACACCTCTTTCACCTCTTGAAACACTTCTTCACACTTGTCATCCCATTGCAATGGATCATGCTTTTCCACTTGCTGTAATGGATAAAGAAGCTGCGAAGACAATGGAATAAACCGTGCCATGTACTTCACTTTGTGTATAAAGGTTGCCAATTGCTTCGTACTCATAGGTGATGGAAGAAGAATAATAGACTTAACCTTATCTGGATCAGCCTCAATGCCAATTTCTGACACCATATGGCCCAATAACTTCACCCTTGGCTGTGCTAGATGACATTTCTTTGGATTTAGTTGTCCTCCACATTCATCATATCGAGCCAATACCATCTGCAACTTTTCATGATGCTCAGCCCTACTGCTATAGACACAGAAGTCGTCCATAAAAGCCTTAACACAACTACCAATGAATGGTTCCAACACCCAATTTGTTCTTTCTTGATAGAAAGATGGTCCATTTGACAACCCAAACGGCAACACTGTGTAGAAATAGCAGCCCCATGGCGTAATAAAAGTTGTCTTTGTGCGGTCTTTAAGAGCAATCTTCAATTGAAAATAGCCTGAAAAACCATCACACACACTGTACCTCTCATAACCTGCCACTGAATCCAAGATCTGATCGATGAATGGAAGAGGATATGGGTTCTTCTTAGTGTCTGCGTTTAAGGGTTTAAAATCCACACAAATTCTCCACTTCCCATCCTTCTTTGGACTGACTACAACTGGACTCACCCATTCTGTGGTCTCCACTGGAACTATGAACCCTGCCTTCAATAACTTGCCCACCTCTACCCGCAAGGCTTCCATTTGCTCCTGACCCATCCTTCTTAGCCTTTGCCGCACTGGCTTAGCACCTTCTTTCAGCTCTATATGCATCTCTTCGCCCTTGAACCCTCTGATCTCTTCATATGAAGTAATGAACAAATCAGGAAAACTAGCCAGCATGTGCAAATATATATCCTTCTCCATAGCTGAGAGGTCTCCACTAATCATTTGTGTCATTAATTTCTACTTCTTTGACAACTCAACCTTGGTTTGCATCAGCCCTTCAATCACTTCATAAGGCCCTTCACTTTCATCTTCAACCTCATTCGCAAATGCAACTAAACCAATCTCACTCACCGGAGAAGATTACACAGAAAAACAGCAGAAAAAGAGTGAGGAATTTGGAAAAATGGACAGCGCCATCGCGTCCGGAACGGCCCAAAACCCCAGTCTACAATGTCAAAGTGCTCAAATCCGACATCAGATGAGCAGTTTACGGCCAAAACAGGCTCCAAAAACCCAAAAAACACACCTGCGGCTGTTCCTCCTTTCTTCTCCACGTTTTTTTCTGGTCTTCTCTCTGTTTTTTCAGTTCCCACACTTAGCTTTATTAGTTGGGCACCCTTGGCCTTTTAGATGACCTCAAACGGACCCCGAACAGGCCAAAAACTGACCTCGCAGTGCATAGTTGTCACCTTTTTGCATCATTCGCACACCTGGCACTCAGCTTTTTTCCACTAATGCATCTCGCCACCACGTGAAGTGGCCCCAAAAAGTGGTCCTAATGATGACCTTTCTGCATAACTCTCACAAGAAAACACCCACGTTGTGTTCGTCCTCATCCGCGTGCAAATATTGACCTCGTTCGCCCTCCTGACGCCACTAGATGCCATCTGACGCACCTGCTGACCTCACGTCTTCGGCCCGCGGATAGCTTCCTCGAGAAGTTTTACGCGCTATAAACTCCTCATTATTGTAGAAAAAACATACTGGTACTGGTGATAGTAAATATCGATGCACTATGTACACACTGTCCTACATGTACACATGTGGGCCCCACGTAACCACCTGGCTCTGGAAAATGGGCAATTCCTTATTTGATGCACCATGCATGTGTATGTACATATGCGCAATCCCTTGCTCCAAAAAACTCCTGACAGCGTCAAGGCCATAAACAAGGTTAAAGGGTGTAGCATTAAAAGCCGTTTTGAATGAAACTCGATAAGCCCATAGAGAAGCATGGAGATTCATTTCCCAGTTTGTTCTTCCTAAACTAACCACTTTGGTCAGTACCGAGCTAAGAATTTTATTCGTATGCTCAGCTTGTCCGTTTTCTTGTGGGTGATAGGGAGCGGATTTGTTATGGATAACCATAAACTCATTAAGTAGATACTCTATTATCTCATTGAGAAAATGAGATCCCCGATCATTGACAATCTCTATTGGTAGTCCATACCTTGTGAATGCATACTCATATAAGAATGCAGCAGTGGTTCTGGAATCATTCTTTTGGGTTGCTTTAGCCTCGGCCCTCTTGGTCAAATAGTCCGTAGCTACAATGATATATTGAGCTTGGGTTCTATAAGCAAGTGGCTGTATCGGTCCAACAAAATCTATACCCCATTTTGCGAAGGCTCTAGCCTCCATCATTGGTCTTAAGGGCATGCTGTCTACCCGTGTTGGCATTTTTGCTCGTTGACAAGCATCACATCTTCGAACATATTCTTTGGCCTCTGCAAAAAGTGTTGGCCACCATATACCTGCCATCAAGAGTGCGCTTGTGATGGTCTCACTAGAAAAGTGACCTCCAGCTAATCCAGCATGTGTTTGTTCTATAATCGGAATATACTCGTTTTTATTTGCACAAAGACATACCTATTCGATACAATTGGTTTCCAATGAGAGCATAGTCTCTTGCTTCCGTTTCAATTTCTCTTTAACGCCGTTTACTCAAATCCTCAGGAAATGTTTGGCTCGATAAGTAAGTAACCAAATAGTTACTCCACGTAGGAACATGTGACATTTGAAACAATTTCACATGAGGAATGGGTGGTTGTTTCTGACATTGAGGGAAATATTTTACAAAAGATCGAACATCTCTTCTCATAGTCAGCCAGAATACTCCAAGTCTTAAGATTCGTTGCATACTTTGGTCTTCCACAAAGTGAAGTCCTACTATGGTAACATATGCTTGACTTAGGTACTGATACCTTTCTTCAGGGTTAATGCATAAAAGAAATATCCCGTCTCAATTTCTTTTATATGGCCTCCCAGCTAGTAAATACATAGCCGATTGCTCGATTAAATCCATTGTGATAGGAAGTGGTGAATCCACTTGTGCTATTGTCATCAATGAGACAGTTTTTTTAGACCATCTAGGTATCATTTCCACACAGAACAAATAGGCATCTGGTAGATCATCACCTACCCTTTTAGGTGATTCCTCTGAAACAATCCTGGACAAATGATCTTCTCTTTGATGTGTAGTGCCTTTTTTTACAACCACAGTGAAATGAAATTTGAGAAGAATGATGAACCATCTCACTATTTGTCCTGTGCTGCATTGCTTGTTAACCAAATATAACAAAGCTTGGTGGTCCACAAAGAACACAAACTTGTTGGCCAATAGGTGATGTATATACTTTTTAACAGCAGAGATCATTCCTTGTCCTTCTCTTTCAGTGGTGGTGTAATTATTTTCTGCCATATTCAGTTGTCGGCTTACATAAGAAATATGAAAGTCAATTTTCCGATCTCTTGGTTGGGCTAGTATACAATTAATAGCAAAGTTTGAAGCATCTACGTGTACGTGGAATACCTTATCCCAATCGGGTGCTTTCAATATTGGAGCTAAGTGAGATCTTGCTTAAGCTTCATGAAGGATTCTTCACATGCCTCGGTCCATTCAAAGTGCGTAATCAAGATATACATGGGTTTTGCAATTATATCATACATGTAGATGAACCGTCGGTAATATCCACAATGTCCCATGAATCTTTGTACCCCTTTGACTGTTGTTGGTCTAGGTAAATCAGCAATGACATGAATCTTTTCAATATTGGTAGCTATGCCATTTTTAGACACTATGTGTCCAGGATTTTCCCTGGTCTTCCCATGAATGTGTACTTTTCCGGGTTTAAGAAAATCTTGTAAAGTCTCCATTTCTCGAATGCCTTTTTGAGGTGTTCAAAATGATCAGCTCGGATTGACGAATGCACACATAAATCATCCATGTATACTTCCAAGAATTTTCGAAGATACTCTTTGAAAGCATGCCTCATCAATCTCTGAAATGTGGCTGGAGCATTAGTTAATCCAAACGGCATAACCCAATAGGAAAATATACCCCATTTTGTTGCAAAAGCAGTTTTATGTTGATCTTTTGGGTCAACCAAAAGTTGATTGTATCCTGAAAAACCATCTAGGAAGCTGTAAGCTTCTTTTGCTGCCACTTGTTCTAAAACATGCTCAGTTACCAGAAGAGGAAAGTTGTCTCTAATGGTAGCTGCATTTACTTTTTTGAGGTTAACGCACACTCGTAATTTCCCATTCTTCTTAGGTACTACCACAATTGGGGACACCCAATCAGTGTGTTCAATTTAGTAAATGAATTCAGATTTCTTTACTTTTTCAATCTCTTCTTTGATCTTCTTGGCAAATGTTTCGTTATAAGTGTATGGTCTCTGTTTACTTGGTTTCGCATCATCTCTCATGGGTATGGTATGTTGGAAGATTTCTGGATCAACACCCTTGAGATCCTTGTAAGACCAAGCAAAGATATCCCGGTATTCCTTTAACAAGCTTAGCCAAATATTTTCTTCTTCTGTTAGGTCATTTGCAATGTAAGTCGGGCTCTTCTCCTAGTTTAGCCAATTCTACCCTTTTAGCGTTTTCAGGGCCCTCGTAAGACTCACCTTCTTTTCGCAGTTCCCTAACCGGTTGCTCGATTATGATTTTCCGATCTTGGAGAGTATACCTTTTGTAATGGGATGGAACATGCATTACATCCTTACCATCCTCTTCCGTGGTTTCCATTTCGGTGGTGTATATCTCCTTTAGAGATTTTTTCAACTCTTGATATTTCTTTTTCCGCTCGACTCTGGTCATGAGTGGCTTTTTATCCCGATGTTCTTCGTGAGTACCCTTCTTTGTGTTTCTCAATGTCCAAGACATTTTTGAGTTTCTGTTTGAAGGATATTTGCCAGTTATTTTGTCCTTGACACAATCATTGGCATCTATCTGCATCAGGAATTGTGTTTTAATGGAGACTGATGGCATAGGTCGTGCTTTCACAATTTTAGTGTCCCTCTTTCTTCTATACCATTTTTTTCTTCTTGATTTTTGGTTTGGAAAGTCAAAAACTTTTCCTCCCTTCCGCTTAAGAGTAGTTGAGCTTTCGTATGTTCTTTTTCGGATCCCGAATCTTCGAACGTAGTTGAGTGTTCATCCGACTCATCAGTTGCATCGTAATAGAGGTCAGAAAATACTTGTTGAGCTTTCATCAAGTCCTTTGTTTCCTCATCCTTGTTTTCAATGTTAAGAACTGACATCATTTGGATGGGAATTATGTCGTAGCCATCCTCATTGCAAAATTGAGTAGGCATAGACATATTCACACATACATCCATGGTCGCTAAAATTTGATTCCACTCAAATGGTTCGAATAAATGCTCTGAAAAGGGTTCAAATATGTAGGCTTCGTCTGTACAGTCCCTTTCTAGGATACATTCCTCTCGTCTTAAGCTTCCGTTTTCTAAAGCTCCGCACATCCAAATAGGAGTGTCTTTGTTTAGCCAATATGGAAGTTTAGTTTGACCCTTGTTATAGATCCCACCTGCTTCAAGTACAGATAGTCATTTCCCCAATCTTGGATAAGTTGTACCTGTCGCATGAAAGGTCTTCGCAATATGGTTTCATAGTTGAGTTTTTTCCCAAAGTCTACTATGGCAAAAGTGTGTTGATGTTCAATTCCACAAGAGTTGACTATCACTTTTTCTAATAGCCCTAATGGTCTTTCAATGTGTCTGTCAGCCAAATGCAATTTCATTCGCGTTTGTGTTATGGCTGGCTGTCCCCAGGATTCCCATATTGCTTTAGTGGCTATGGCTATGCCCGCTCCACTATCCAGTATTGCCATGGTTTCAATGTCATTATATTTTACTCGGAGGGTAGTGTTTCCTTCTTCCACTGCATAATATTCTCCGACCTTGTTCATAGGAACTGATCGTATCTCTTTGTATTTCGTTTCATTTTTCGAGTTTCCCAGATTCTTAGAGGTTAACCCCGTTATCCACACCTTTTCTAGGGTTTTCTGTAAATCATTCCATAAGTATGGTCTGAGTTCCAATAGTTCTCCCTAGGTAAGAGTGCATTGGATAGGTGTAGACATGATTGAATGAATGTTTTCTACTTCTAGGGTTTGTTTGGCTTGATTGACTTGAGTGGTTTTGCAAATGATAGACTCATCTTCGTTATCTCCCAAGTAAGAAGGTAATGTTTTTAATGTCATCGGTTTAGATATTCCTGAAGCCTCTGATCCACAATCCACGTACAAGGATTGTATATCCATGTTTATATCAGATGGTAGGTTATCCAACCAGACTTCCTCTATAGAAATTGACTTTAAAGTTAGGCTCCCATCATTGATCTCCCTTACCTTTTCCCATAAGTGTCCTGGCCGGTCTTCCTCCACGAATGGAATTCCGTCTAAGGAATCTTCACTGTCCGGCACTAGGAGATCTGGTTTATTTGTTTCAAGGTGGGGTTCTACCACCACATCGGATTTTGCTTTCGTTTCTTCTACCGCAAGCTCTTGCGGTTTTGCAATACTTTCAAGATTGGGTTTTTGTTTATCCAGCATTTCGTGCGTGATTCTTATCAAATTTTGATAAGCTTCCAGCTTATCTGCTTCCATGTCTGGAGATGGATAGTTTTTCATTTGTTTTCCATGTTTTGGCCCGCTTTAAGTCCTGCTTGGTAGGCTTCCAAGGCAGCATTGATAGGCTCAAAAGTTTTATCAACCAAAATGGATCCTCCAGATTTCACGGTTGTTTCCTTGAATTCACTGCCAATTTCTTTCGACTTGTCTTGGGCTAGAATTTTTTCTTTCTCTTCGTTTTCAACCCGTTGTTTTTGTTTTCTCATCTCATATCTTTTACTTATGCTCCTTTTGATTCTTTGAGAAGAAACTTTTGTGTTCTCTGAATCATAAGAGGAATTGTGTTTCTTTTTCTTTGCCTGGGCTCTAGTGATTACCTTGATTGGAACAATCGGTTCGCTCTCTAATGAGCTACTAGGCATCACTTGGACTACAATTTTTCCCTTGTTCAAAGGATTCTTAGGAAAATCTTCCGAAAAGTGTCCTCCCTTTTTGCAACACTGTATGCAATAGGCTTAAATTGGTTTGAGGTTTTTGTCAGGCTCTGGACATTCGTTCTTCCAATGGTCATCAACACCGCAGTTATGGCAGTTTCGTATTCTGGGATTCATCATGGCTCTTCCCATACAAGGTATGACACCTTGATTAGCTACATAATACAGAGTGAAGCGGTCCGGGGAGGGCAACAAGAAGAGCGGCCTCTAAACACCCTTCGAGGCTCCCGTGCTGCTCAATTGGGGCTGGGGCAAGCACAATCAGAGACAAAAACAACCCATAACCAAAAACCAAACAAGAAAGGGGCACCACCTAGTTGTAGATGCGAACTAGGATGCACGTGATATGTCCTTGTACTCAAACGCACAAAGAGAGGGGAATGCAAGATAGCCACACACACCAAACACAAACATTCACCACGCCAGAGAGTGGTAAAGAGCACAAATCAACTTGAGCAACTCAATCTTAGCCTTAAAGACTAGATGCACACAAATTTTGATGAGAAATAGAGAGACAACACAAAACTTGACCTTGTTGCCAATACACAAATTTTCTTAGGGTCATGGGAGCCCTCTCACCGAGCACCCTCTTACAATTTACCTTTTAGGCAAACAATTCAACAAGCCCTCAAACCACCAAGCATGAAATGGCACAACAAACTTCAAGGACAATATACCTTCAACCACCTCATTAGCCAACTTATCAAGTCAATTTGGAGAGAAGAGTCGTAGTTGCAACATACAATTGCACCCAAAACTATAAATCTTATTTATGCACAAGAGTAGGCTACAAGTGTGGTGAAGAGTATGGCATACACTCCACTCCTCTAGATGGCATAACTAACTTCAAGCTTCTCCATGCACCTATGTGTAATGATGGAATAGAGCACTCACGATGCACACACTCTACACAACTAGGCTTGAAGAGTGGTGTGTTATGTGTTGAGAATGGTGTGGTGTAGTGTGATCATGTGATGATTTACAAGGGAGAGAAGAGCTCTATTTATAGGTTTTAGAAGCCCTGATTAGGATTAGGCCTAATCAAGTTTATTTGAAGGAATAAAAGATTATGCATATATATATATTTTTTAATGAGGGTGGGTCTCTCCTGTTCTTTGAGTCACATGGATGTGGGCTCAAGGGAAGAGAATTATTGAGGATGATAGGAGAGAGGATTGAGTGAATAATTGGGGAGTGCCTACTCTAGTAGAGGGTGCATTTACAATAAAGTTAGTGGTTAGTAGTTAGTAATTATCACTACAAAATATTTACAAAATCATTCACCAAATGGTGAGATATATGATGAGAAAAGTTAGAGAAGGTATGAGCTTGTAAAGAGAGGTTGAAGCTTGGAGAAGTTGACATTCACCTCTTTACAACACCGGTAGAAGAAGCGGTCAGCATGGCGAAATAGCGCGTGTCGATGAAGCTATGTTATATTCAAACCTTGGAAAATTCATGATAAAAGTCTTCATTTGAAGAGGTTATCCTTGGATTTCTTCTGATTTTTTGAAGTTCTTTACAAAGCTGAAGAGAGTATGGTAATATGGACATATATGTAGAGAGAAAGAGGGACACATAGGGTGTAGAAATGGAGGATGAAGG
The DNA here is from genome assembly GCF_014529385.1 of Adiantum capillus-veneris. NCBI lineage: Eukaryota > Viridiplantae > Streptophyta > Polypodiopsida > Polypodiales > Pteridaceae > Adiantum > Adiantum capillus-veneris. The sequence goes on from NC_140935.1 coordinate 103,654,090, forward strand.
TTATGGAGGTGTGAGAGATGTGGCAATGGTGAAGAGGCTGAATTAGGACATGGGAGTTGCAGGTTTTGGAGTGGGAAGGAGAGGGAGGAGTGTGTATGAAAGAGAAAAATGATAAAGTGGAAGAGGGAGTGTGGCTGCATAGCATGGGCAAACTGGGGTCCACCAATAAAATCATAGCTCACAGCTCGTAGCTCAAACAAATATGAAAAAATTTGAGGTGAAAGTTCAGCTCAAGAGCTACAACTTTTGTTTGTATCACATTTTCAAATTCAGTGAGCATATGATTTTTAAAAATTCAGCAAAACCGACTGTTTTTTCCACTACACAAGGTCCTTGTGAGGTCCTTCTTTGGATGATTCTTTTGAATACCTCCAAGAGTGAGCTCCCCATGGTGCATGCATGCATTCCACATACCCTTGACCTTATTTGGTAGGTCTATAATTGAAGATATTGTTGAGATCATGATATAAGTGAACAGTACAACTCAGAAAATCAAATATTGAGGGGTCTAAAAAATATGTACATGTCAAATATAAATAATATAGGTGGAAAAAATATAAAGGGGTCAAAATAAATCTCTCTCATTATAAGTCTACCATAAAAAGATGAATATTTTTTGTGGTCTAATTATGAGAGTAATAGAGAATAGATGTAGGAAGGAAAAAACCACAATAGTGAAAAAATATACACATAAATAGCACTAGTTTTTTTGGATTTTTGTTGGGATGGAGTTACACCAAAAATAAGAGAAGCTTGCATGAAATTATTTTTATATGGAATAAAGAGTATGCAAAATGGTAAGAAAAAATATGGTTATGGTGAGTCAATGTACATAGCATAAATAACACACCATAGGTAGAAATATTTAAATATATACCAAAATAATTATGAAAAATCCTTTTATTTAGGCCCTATATACAATGAAATATTTACACACAAATGGGCCATAATATACTTATAATTTTTATAATTTTTATTTTTTTGGCTCATCTAGCCCAGTGACTAGCTAATTGAGGGTTTTTTAGAAGATATGAGAAAAGTCCCCTAACTCACACACGCCTATGTACAGTGAAATGGTAGGGATAACCAAAATGTTTAAGTGATTTGATAGGGTGAGGTAGCTTACTATGGCAATTATGGAAAGCCAAAAAACGGCTATCAATAGGTGCGAGCTCTGATGGAGCATAAGTCATGGTTTCCTCCATTGGTGGTGAGTGTGGATATACCAATCTCCCTCTACCATTACTAGAAATGGACTAGGCTCTGCATAGGGTGTAACAGGCACTAATGCTTGTTGATCTATGACTGCTTCTGAGTGCATGTACTTTATAGGCACCACATTATGTCCTCGATAAGAGGTTGTTGTCCCAACACAGGTTGAGGTCTATCCATACCCATTGATGGTCTTTGAACTTGATCCATATTAGGCTAATATATGTACATGGGCTGTCCTTGTGGTCTCATGGGCACGTACTTAACATTCCCATCATACTTTGGTTTGAAATAGCACTCATGGGTCTCGTGGTTGGTCCATTTATCCTCGATTGCACACCATTTTTTTGGCCTAATTGGTTATCCTTGTGGGGATATCCCCTGTCCTGGTTCTCTTATAGGTGCTTTTTGCATATTTTTCATCATGTCATTCATCCTTTTTATCATATCTTCTATGCCTGAGAGTGGTGCCGCAACAGCCGTTTCCACTTGTGCTGGTTATCATATCTTCTCCCTTTGGTTATCCTTAGGGACATCCTCTTTATTAAAGATATCACAACTGTCTGTTAGGTCAATAGCATTAGACACACACGCCTCTAAGGTTGTATGCTTTTTACTATAGAGTATAACATGAAGTTCTTTGTTTATCAGTCCCTCCAGAAACAATGAAACAAGTCGCTTCTCTGCAGGTATCTCCATCTCTGGGCATGTGGCAAGGTATTGTTTCATTCAAGTTGCACAATCCCTAACAGACTCACCATGTTTCTGTTTAAAGTTGTAGATTTGAGCTACCGTATTATGTTTAATCCCTGTTTTAGAACAAGCAGCTACAAATCCTTGAGCTAATGTATTCAAATCCATGATTGACCTTGGTGGAATGTTTTGGAACCATGTCAAAGCTTTTCCTTCTAATGTCATTCCAAAACTTTTGAATTGAGTATGGAAATTGAATATACGCTCTGCACTTAGCACTTGCTTGAAGCTTGCTAAGTGGTCATATGGGTCCCCTGATCCTCTGTATTTTCTGACACATTTTTGGAAATCAGCTGGTTTGACACGTCTATTTGGTTCAAATCCAGGTCTTCTGGGATCTGGTCCTATTCCGAGTCCTTCAAACCAGTCTGTCAGAAATAGTGACTCATGTAGCCTTGGGCTGGCCTTAGTGTCACCGGTTTTTCTACGTGATGAGGTGGTTTCTAGTTTCTTCACATTATTCTCACATGATCTCTCACGATGTTCATCTCTTGGAGTGGTTTATGGTTTTTGACCCAATATCCAATCCCGTATGGAATACCCCTGGTATTTGGTTTGTTCTACCTCCTCAGGAGTCATCAGAACAAAGTTGTTGTTGTAACAATACCTAAACAAGTAAGTTGGTAGATCCGCAGATCTCTTATCTTTGATTTTGAAGATATAGTGATCTTGATGGCCGTTAATTGTCCTGGTCTAGCATGAGAAGTCCACAAAAGATCTTTTATGTTTCTATCTTCCCAACAATAGACTTCGATCCTTGGATTATCCGTACTAAGCCGTTTCAACGGCTTCAAGTCTACTTGATTGTATCCCTCAAATTCCAAAGTTGGTGGTCCTTCTTTTGCTGACATATCCGGGATTATAGTGTTTACTTCTAAGCCCCATTTGTCTACCATATCAGGATTTTCAACTTGTACATATTGAGTTCCATTCAATCCATGTACATTTTTCCTTGTTTGTTGGCCCTAACTTCTTCCTCCAACTCAATACCATAGTCATCAATGCGAATAGCATACTCTTCGTTAGGATCCAAGTAAACCTGGGATCCCTAACGATTAGTCTTGTAAAACGAGAGTATATGCTTGTAGCGCATTGTCATTCACGGATGTTGAATCTCAAAAAGTGTTCAAGACTACTTCAGGAATTGTGTGCAAGGAATTGCCTTGATTTACGCTTTCTTCAGTGGATACTCTACTGGTGTTTTCTCCAAATAATCCTTGATTTCCTATTACACGACCGGATCTAAGGTTCATATATACCTATGAAGCCCTAGTTTGAGTACTCACCTTAGTTTGACTTGTCGTCAATTCCCACTTGACTCAATTGCAACTTTCTGCCAAGCCATTGATTCCTCCTCTGCAACCTGATTCTTGTACAAAATTTATTAAATTAGCTATTTTTCTATAAGGACAATAGAGCTCTTGAGAGCTCCAGTGATTGGTCTTTGTATTTAACTTCAATTTGTGCTATGGAAGTTGAAATTTTGACTTTCATATTCACCTTAGCAAAATGAAAGGTTTAATCTGCAATCTATAAATTGAGTTTATCTGTACCAATTTTGATCCGATTGAACCCAAAATTTTCCAGTGGCCTTATTTTATGCTGGTCCAACACTGTATAAGCCCAAAAGTCAAATTTGAAGTCTCTGGATAGCAGAAGTAAATGATCGTGATTATTTACTTTTGTCACTTTTTTGCACTTTGTGGATTGGTTTGGCAAGTATACAACTTGTTAAAGCCCTTGGGCAAGTTTAGACAAGTTTGGACAAAATTTGATCAAGTTTACCCAGTGTTCCATGTCCACAGAATCTGATTTCGAGAATCTGGCTTAAGTTTTACTTTTGTGGTCCAAATTTCACCAAAATTGATTTGTGGGGTCCAATTGATGTGCTTGACCTTTTGGTATACTCAAATTTGCAAAATTACAAAGTTTTGAAGCAAATGTAAATAATCGCGATTATTTACTCTTGATAATTTTTTGCAAATTTTTGTCCTAACTTTGACACAGATCTATTAAGCACCTCATGTTAAGGTCACTAGCCAATTTTCACCAAGTTTGGACAATTTTTGGTCAAATGGTCGTCAATTATCTGTCCGCAAACTAACTTTGCAATTTTTACCACACTTTTCACCCCAGTGATCCAAATCTTACCAAATTTGGTTCGTGGGCTTATTACAACATGATAAAGCACTGTATGCCAACTTGGTCAAAAAAGTTCAAAAACAGGACAGAAGTAAATAATCGTGATTATTTACTTTTGCTAAATTTTTACAATTTTTTGGTCAATTGAGCATGTACACATGTTTATCACATCAATATAAGCCTATGAGCCAATTTTCACCACGTTTGGATAAATTTTTCCTCAATTCACACTCAAGATTCAAAAAGTTAGTACAAACTTTAGTTTTCACCCAGTTTTTTGTCGGTTTAGTGATCTAAATCTCTTGGGCCTTTACAAAAGTTGTTTGTACACATGCAATGAATCAATGATATGAGCCTTGGCTAATTTCGAGTAAAAAGTTAATAATGGCGATTATTAACTTGAGGCTTGAAATGAGCAATGTTTTGAAATTTTCTCAAGGACAGTCCTTTTATGATGCGTTTTAAGCCTATGAATCAAGTCAAAACTTAGTTTGGCCTTAAAAGTCAAGAAAAAGTAAATAATGTGATTTTTGGTCAACTTCTTGAATTTTTTACCTCGACGTGTCCTTGAGCTTACCCACTGGTTCGAACAACTCTTAGGCTTACTCCCCAGTTGGATTGAGTGGATTCGAGTCTTTTCGTGCTATTTCTAGTCATAGACCTGAAACTCTACAACCTTACATAACAACTCACACTTGATTCTTTTAGAGAGAACAATGCTATGAAATCCACCTCGGATCCTACTTACCCTACTCCTAGTTCCTCATGCAAAGGGATTGTGGAAAGTGTCCACAAATACTCATTTTCTTGTGTTTTTTATGTTTTTCAGAGTCTTGATCTTAAGACTTGTCTCGTCTACCAATCATTCTCCAAATCCTAATCTACATCTACAATCCTACAGTCCTAAAGGTACTCAACAAGTACGATTACTTCCAAGCTACCTCTACACAGCAAAAGATGACAATCTTAAGCTATGCAGTTTTTAAAAGAGAGTTTTGAACTCTAGGCGAACCTAGAGGAAGTTAAAGGACAATTACACAAGACGCTCGTGTTTTTCCTAGTTTAGGTCTCTTCAATCCCTGGAAATGGTGCCAAATGTGGGACGCATGTCTAACCTCACCATCCTATCTTATTACAGTATTAGCGAGAACCACGATTAATTTGTCAAGCCATGGAATGAAGCTGACTCGACTAGTGCATAGAGGCTACAAGAGGTTGTCAATCTCTTGAGAAATAACTAACAGCTCCCATCTAACCCAAGCTACACTCAAGTGACTGAAATCACCAAAAGCCAATCGCTCATCGGCAAGCAGATCACATCCATTACAGCATCATATGACATCCAAACGTAACGAAACTTCTAGTACAAATTTATAAGACCTAAGCACACATGCTGATGGTCTCAAACCCCACTTTAGGTCAAGTTCCAAAATCGCGATTATTAATAGCAGTGGATTTTTGACCTAGTCGTTTTCGAGCCAGAATGCATCTAAATGCTTAGCAATGATGCCCCAATACCCCGTCTATGCTTAGTTTTCATTTTAAAAGTGTAAATTTCTTGTTATGATGAAATTAGGCCACGGGTTGGCGACGCCAAAAGCTACCAAATACTATGAACTACTTACGCCAATGCGTAGAGCTCTTACCTGCGGTTGCAATGCAACAAACGCATTCACAATGTGACAACCAGAGAGGGAGTAGGAAGTGAGAGAAGGAGAGAAGTGAGCGCCGTTAGCTCACGCTGTGTATTTCTTATCCAAAACTTATAAAAAACTTAGAAAAAATTGGCTTTTATACCTTAGCCAAGGTTTTTGGGTGGTCAAAAGTAATAATCTGGAGTTCTACCGAAGCTGAAAATTGAATGGCTGATACAATCTTGAGGCTTGTAGCCCTGGCTCATTAATTACAAAGTTTACCATGAAATTAGGAGTTACAATATTCCCGATTTATCAAAATAATACTTGTTTTTATAAGGAGAACTCCAAAAAATGGTGTCCGCGTTAGCTTGCTGCTAACAGTTCTTCATAAATCTTTACAAGTTCTTATCACAGGTGGTTTTGAGTCTTGATGGTATAGTAGTTCTTCCTTCTAATGATGGTAAGACTCGTGCAAGGCTATAGAGGAACTTGTTTTCATTGTTGTTTGCATGCTAGCATTGTTTTGGTGCCCCCATGAAGGGGCAAGTGCTCATGTGCTCCAATTCTTGTGAAATATGTCTATTATGTAGGCAATGAATGTAAAGGGGATGTGGGTCCTTATGGACAACTGCCTATGTATTTGCAAATTGTGGACAATAGTTCACTTCCTTGGGTCAAATAATGGAACAAGTAATAGGGAAAATAGAGGTAGATTTAATGGCATAGGCCCTGAGAATGCCACTAAATTCTTGAGAGTGTTATTAGTAGGTAGTATACCCAATGCAAAGGAGTGTAGAATATAGACTCCAAGCACTGTGACTTTATAGCATCAATGTAGTGTTGCCTCTACACAAGGCGAACAAAAATAGTGGTGCACCCTCCATGTTGATGGTTACACACACAGAGATAGTTAATACTCAAAACGGGTTTCATGAGTACCATTTTAGAATGTCTAGAGTGAGACAATAATTATTGATGAGACCTTTTGTTCAATCGCTCTTAAAAAGATGCAATCTGCTCTTGCACAAGCTATCTATTTTATAGGTGGTTCTATGTTGATGATGGTGTGGAAGCCTGTGTGGAAGAAGATCCATGAGTATGGGTTCGTGTTTCCCCTCTAGCGTATCACGAGATGCGCACAACATTATTGGACAAATGCTTTGTAGACACCCAAAAGGAAGTTGATAGGTTGATTGTGAAAGAAATTGATCAAACAAGATTCACTATGTCAGTGTGACGAATGGTCAAATGTTTAGCATAGACTATTAATTAATGTGATGCTATTCAATCCTTGAGGGGAGTGCTTCATTAAAGCAGTGGAAAACTCATGTCATGTGAGATCAAGTGAAGGAGCTACAAGATTGCTAGCATAACACATGTAATCCAAAAAATAGTTACCCTTAATATAGTATAGGTGATCATGAACAATGAAAAATATTATAGATTAGTAGATTCACTCTTGGAGGAACAGTTCCCTAGCTTGCACATGTTTGGTTGCAATGTACATAGCTTGTAATCTTGTGTTGCAATATTTGGCATAAAAAGATGATATTGTTTGGCTCAAAATATCTATAGATAAGTAAAGGAAGGTGGTTAAATTCATTTTAAAGAAACAATTAAATGTTTTACGGAAATGTATGACAACCCTACTAAAGCTATCGTGCAAAACAAGGTTTTGCACAAACTTCTACAGTGTGAAAAGTCTGTTGTCATCCTAAGAAACACAATTTGTGATAAGGACACTAACTTTTTCTACACTGGAATCCCTCATTCAGGCCAACTGTCCATTTTACTGATACATGGCTTAGTACAAGGTTCAATGAAACCAAGAGAAACATCTTGATTTTCCAAAATTTTCATCCCTTTGCAACTAGTTGTATCCAAAACTGGATGAAGACAATAGTGTGTAGACTCAATTTGTAACTCACTTGAGTACTGGAGATGAGTTACCACACTAAGAGGTATTCAAATGCATAACCAATTTTTAGAATTTTTGAAGGTATTGGAACATGCGAGAATACCTTGTTTTGCAAGTTTCCATCAAAGAAACATGCCTACATATGTCATCAATACCAACCAAGTCCTTGATTGTTCTCCTTTTCAGCAATAGGCAACCATAAGAATTGGTGATCAAGGTTGAAAACCTGATAATAACATGCAAAGACTAACCTAGTTGTAGCATGTATTTTTCAATGATAAAAAAACTCCAAAATAGAAAGGTAATCTTTCCAATGGGGTTGATTCTTGCTAACGTATGCTCTTAGCATATCCTTTAGAACTAGATTAATACATACCATCTTCCCATCCATTGAACAATGCATGGTAGTATGCATTGTTGCTTCAACCCAACCATTTACAGGAAGTCCTCCAAAAATGACTGGCAAACATAGGTTCACAATTACTTATAGAAATTTTATGGAATTTGTATAATCTACACAGACTGTGATCAACCAATTTGGCTAGAGAGTGGACATGATTGAATAAATGTATACAGTTTAGACAATCTATTTACAAACATCCATACCAAGTTCTCACCTTGAATGGTGGTTGGTAGATCCACGTTAAATATCATAGAAATATTGCACCTGTGCTGCAATATCCTTTGTAGGTTTTCATGTTTGTTAATTTGTATGTCAATCCAAACAATCCTCTCTTATACATTAGGGCCCATAACAACTAGTGTGCATGCATTCAACACAAGATTATTTGAACCTGCATTTTCAAGACTAGACTATCCATGGTACGTGTGTGAAAGCCTTGCGACTCAGCATGGGCCATAATAAAAACTCAATCACATCTAAGTACCAACAAGGAAACACTTCAGTAAGTAAACATAGCCGTGCAATATACATAAACAACAATCCATCAATGATGTTTATAGTACTTGTAACCTCAAAAAGTATGTACTTAGTATCCAACTATTTGTGGTCATTGAAATTGTTCCTGGTATTACGTGCTCAAAATGGTCTAATAAATGGATGTGACAAGTATCGAGGGACTTTGTCCCAACACATCATTAGGAAACAAGTGCCAATGTCAGATCCTAAGACTCATATTCTATACATGTGGATTATGTCTCAAAAAATGATGTCAAAAAAAGTGACATCCAGCAAGTACAGGGTGTACTTGTGTGTGGAGGCAACGACAAACACTCATCAACATGAGAGAGAGGGACCCTCATAAACCATGCTCCACGCTAGCTAAGATGAACTTTCTAAGCTCCTAGACCATGTTGATTCTCTTGTGACAACATGTGCCAAACAAAACCCTACCATGAAGGTTCATAATTGCATAATGCAAAACTTTATGTGGAACACTACAACCCCAAAATTCTTTGCTCCTACATAACCTTGTCATGTATCTAAAGAGAAGAATGCATGAAAGCATTTAAGCTCATACATCCTACTTATCCAAGTCAATCAAAGATTATGGAAAAATAAAATAGAACTAAATCATATGCATGCTTGGAGGTTGAACACAGTGTTCACTTACCCCATAGTCAAATGTACATGGCCTAAACTCCAACCTAAAAAGTCCTAGTAACACTAGTTAAAAGATTAGTAAAAATTAAAAGAGAAGAAAACTCTAAAGTAAAATAAGAAAATTCAAGAAAACATAAATAGATGAATGTGTCTTGACCATCTCTTTGACCTTCAACACCCTATGGAGTGATTGGATATTAGCTGGGTCATGCCCATGAAACTACCACTCCTAGAGACACAATCAGTGCTACAACTAAGCACACATCTTCTAATCTTATCTCTCCATGAACAAAAGAGAAAGATGTCTAATAGTGCCACCTACACAAAGTTTCATATTTATTGGTTGCACCTTGTGCATAGAGCCAATGATGTAAAATGCCCCTAGTTGTACAAATATACAATGATCACAAGAAAACTTACCTATCTCAACTCATTTTGAATAGAGTAGTTGATGGCATAACGGAAGTGTAAATGATGATTCAATGGTAATAATTCCCCCGTACTAGCACGCCATGTGTGCATGTCAAGAAATTAGAATGACAAGCCCTTGGCTTTATTGACGGCCTCAACAGTTTAAGCCATGCCATATGTGCCTTGCACAATTTGAAATGGCATCCATGCACCACAATTCATCATTCCCAAATGTAAACTTGGAGCTCATATCCTCTTATTGCCAAATCTATGTGCAATTATCCCATAATCCTAATTCAAATGGATAGTCCTTGGAACTTGCTCTACACAATAGATAAATCTTTTTCAGAGAAAAAAGTTAAATTTAAAAAAGCAAGTAGAACTTGAAATGGCCTAACCTTCAGAGAGCAGTTGACTATGCTTGAATCTGGCTCATAGCCATGTATGGTGAAAACCTTAGAGCTATTGGATGTACCTTGCATGCTCTCATGGCTTGGTTCTTACCGACCTCTAATAAAAAAAAAATATCAAATAAACATGTTACCAAGTTTCTCCAAGTTCGTATGCTAATATCATACTTCAAACTTGGAAAACTTCTTTGAAAGATGCATGGAAGTGAATCCTTGCTTCACATAAGTTCATCAAAAAGATGAGACAAAACACAGCCTGAGAGTTCATGCTAGGTGCTCTAGTTGAAACACTAATAGGTGCTTTGCTTTGACACACAAATGTCACAACAAAATAGAATCAACCTTGTCCAGCTTTGATGAAAATTTGGCCTTACCAAAGTGTACATCGTATTGAGAATCGTGAGATTTCCCAATATTGAAAGAAATAGCTCTTGAAACTTAGCTATCAAATGTCATCTATTGCCAAACTATGCTTGACCAAAGAAAAATTTGCTTCTTCAGTTGGCATTTTCAAAAATGTTGCAAGAGTAAAAAAGTTCAAAACTGAATGTACTTACCAATTCTTTAGAATCACCTCCCTTGGCATCGAATGTCATGCTTGATGTGTGCTTTGTGTACTTATTTCACCTCCATTGTGGCAAGCTGTAAATGCTTTTGAGTCACCATGCATCCAATGCATGCATATAGATATGGAGCCCATGGTCGTGGAAGCCTTGCATTTTCCCTTCCACTTGATAAAAACGGATATATAAAAATAGATATTGGCCAACAAGATTTATGGACCCGTTGACTTACAACCGTGCTATAGGTCAATGCAAGTGATGATTGCCTTAAAGAGTTTGAATTTAAGCATACTGCAGATGCATAATTCATATGCATGTAAAATTATAAAACTAACAATCATTTCTACTCACAAATCCATGTAGCTAAATGAAAATTACTAAAACTAGTCGCAACCTTGCTATAACAAGAAGCAAACCAAGCCCTAGAAGCTTATGCATACCCCTTCAGTGATAATCATTGCATACCCAATTTGCAATTGAAACTAAAAAATGTGTACCTAGACACTTGTTGAATGCACCAATACCTTGTATGTGAGGGAAAATAACTTTGAGGGCCTTCACTCTCCTTGAGAGTTGTAGGTGCAAAACTCAAGCTCAAGGGCCCCTTGGTGTGGCCTATAGTGTTTCCCAAATCAAGCTAGAACCCATCACCCATTGCAGCTATTGTTTGACATGTGCAACTTTGAGAGATTCATGTCAAGCTGACAATCTACCCCTTGTTGAATCTCTCTCTTTGAATCCTCATGCCATTCACATTGGCCATGTAGAGCCCATGCTGAGTCTGGCATGGTGTCATGCTGGCTATGGGGACTGCCCTTAGTTGGATGGTATGCCCAACTTAGGGCATCTCTGCTCAACATATGAACAACAACACAAAAAAAAGTTAGTAGCGATGGAAATTCCACAGAGTAGTTTTGGGCTTGCAATCTTCTGCCACTGTAGTCTCCATGAGAACCTACCCAGTGTGCTTCTAAAAACAAAAATGGTTCTCGCAACCAAGGTGAGAAGGAAGTCCCCATGCAGTTTTATGCAGGTCAATAGCCAGGCTTGCTAGTGCTAAATGTCATTTCCCTGCTCTCCACGATGGCCTTGGCTATGCAAGAGTCATTTTCAATGATCCACCCATGTGTGTGTGTGTGTGTGTGTGTGTGTGTGTGTGTGTGTGTGTGTGTGTGTGTGTGTGTGTGTGTGTGTGTGTGTGTGTGTGTGTGTGTGTGTGTGTGTGTGTGTGTGTGTGTGAGAGAGAGAGAGAGAGAGAATTAACAATGTAAAAGATTATGTGATTAGGAGTCAACCAAAGCGGGCTAAATACTTCCAGATTGTATCAATGACTTCCCAAGCTAGAAGAGAGTTAGAAGATTTATAATTTGACCCACGGCCTTTGGCTAAGGTATAAAAGTCAATTTTTCTAAAACCTAAAGGAGTTATTTTGGATAATAAGTAGTACGGTGTTTCTATTGAGTATTGTGTACTCTCCTTCTTTCTCAAGATCATAACTCCCTTGCGAAGTGTCTGATTGAAGTGTCATCTGCTTCATTATGTTCACATGTGAAAACTCTTTGTGACATTGTAAGACTCTTGTGGTAGAAGTGTGTTTTTGTTAATGCTAGCCTCGTTTTAAATCTATGCATAACTTAAGATTTAAATCAAGAAATTGTACTTTATGCATAGGAGGGGTGTTAGAAAATCAGTGCTAAGCTCTAGGGTGCATTTGAGGCCAAAACCAAACGTGAAATTCGCCCTATAAATAATAAGTGCAATTTGACAAGTGGTCAAAAGGGAGTTTTGAAGGAATAGGTATGTCTCTTTAGACATTGCCTATCTGACGTGTAAGTTTGGTTGATTTTGGACTTCATTTACTTAGTGAATCGACGATATTTGCTTGTGGTTGTTGAAGTTAGTGTTTATTGCCTGACATGCACTTGAGTGTATCTTTGAGCAGATAGGGATTGAGTGTTTTTTTCCAAGAGTCTGACAACCTCTTGTAGACTCAATGCACTAATCAAGTCAGCTCCATCCCACAACATGACATTTAGAAATGTGGTTCTCACTCTCTCTACTACAATAAGATAGGGAGGCTTGGTAATCAGTGAGCTCATACTTTGGTGTCATTGTCAGGGACAAGGTGATGTAAATTAAGGAAAAAACTCAGTGCTCAGTATATTTCCAAAACATTCCTCAAGGTTTTCCTAGAGTACAAAAGCCAACTTTTAGAACCCGCACAAGTGAGGAGTGTCTACGTCAACTGTGTAGAGGTATCTTGAGAGTTTTTATACTCGCCCAGGGGGTTTATGATTAGATTAGGTATGTTTGTCTGGTGATAGCTTAAACTATGTCAAAGTCTAAGAATTGGAACTCATTTCGAAACAAAAAACAAGAAAAAACCAGTGTTGGTGGATACTTTTCACTATCCTTTGGTGAGTTAACTAAAGAGTAAAGTAAGTAGATGTCTAGAAGGATCTTCGACCTATCTATAATCTCACTCTTTGAATTTTAATCAGTGAAGTGTCCTATGAAATGTCATAGTTTTTAGGCACAGGACTTGTGAGGTGAGTTTGAGGTATTAAAAATAACATTTTTGGCTTTCATTGACATTGGAAAGGTTGTAGCAACTTATCGATAAGTAAAGAATCATCTTTCAAGAAAAAATTCAAGGTTCGGCTAAAAGATGGATTATTATCTTCCCTCAGTAAGATGCAGGTAAATGTTAACTTCTATAGCCAAATGTACTTGCAATAGAGTGTATCACTACAAGAGCTTGCTTGAATTCCAACGTCAAATTACCAGTGTCAATGACAGGCGTCGGTATATGTGTAGGTAAATCTGGAGGGAGATCAAGTTTTTAAAAACTTTAATTTTTTGAATTCCGGACCTCATACCGGCGCGCATTCCGGCGCTCATACCGGCCCACATACCAGTGATCATACCGACGCAGATATCGGCACCTTTACCGACGGACCCTGCAAAAAACAAAACCGCGGGTCTTTCTTGTGCATTTTTCTCCTTTCTTCTCTTCTTCTCTTGCCCTCCTCCTCCTCAATTGCTGCAAATATAATGCCTCACGACTTGCAAGAGGTGAGATTCTCACTCGTGGACTACTCCGTATCAACAAGGTGAGATTCTTTTCAAGTTTGCTTGTAGATTAAATGTGCACTTTAGTGTATGTATGTGTAACCTAGTGTGTGTGTCTGTTTTTGCGGGTTTGAGGACATTGTTCCAACTCTTTCTTGATCAAATAGACCGCATGTGAGTGCTCTAACATTCTTTTTTTATTGCATACACACATACACACACAAGTTCACATAAACATGCACACAAGTACATAAAAATGCATACTAAACAATATAAACACATTATATACAATGCAAACACATATTTTTCAATTAAAAAAAACTAAAATGTTATTTTATAAGTAATATTGATTAAAAATCATCATTTACTAAGAAAGATAGCTACATTTTATCATTAAAATAAAGATTTATTTTGATTTATGTTATTTTCTAATTAGTTTTGTTTTTTTTGTGTAAATGAATTTACAATTTTGAAAATATATTGTAATTTTTGTAATTGTCACTTATCATAAGCTATTTTGTTACTTAGGTTTAGTCATTCAACACTAACTGGTTTAGGTAATAAGTGGTTTTATCGCTTAGGACTAATCCCCAGCTAGATTGGTGAAGGTTAGGTGTTGAATTAGAGTGTGTAGCTGCTTACGTATTGAATCGTTTAGCTGAGCCCGATAGTCTTACACGTGGCTCAGCTAGTTTTGTTATTTAGTCACTTGGAGACTTAGGGCTAGTCCTGTAGGTTTAATTAGTATTCAAATAGTTCATTAGGGTTTGTCGCTTATAGGTAACCGATTAGGTATTAATCGCTTACCGCGCTCATGAAGGACTACTTTTTATTTAGGTTGTTGAAGGCTACACGTTTATGGATAGATTCTTAGTGTTAGCCCCTTAGTGTTAGCCGCAAAAGAAATTTGACAACCAAAGTAAATTGATGCAATTGGACTTCAATAGCGCACACTGACTACAAAAACAAAAAAAAATTTATTGTGAGGTCCCCAACCACGAGAAGATTGGGGCGACTTGATGAATGGCCTTCCTTTATTCTCCTTTTCCGTTGACAACACCCTACTGTTTTTCCACAAAGTAGAGATACGAGTACCAGAAGAGAGGAAGTCCTCTATCCATCGTTTACGTGGTTATAAGGGTCATACGCCACAAGCCAAGTCGATAACTCTAGGATTCTAATGAAGCTGTTTCCTAACATAAAGATGAAATCCCATTGACATATTTAGAATCCATAAACAACGCCTTTTTTCCCACATTTAACAGGCACGACCGCCATCCATAAACCATAAATATGATATGAGACTTAGTTTAAACTAAGTAGTAATCTTCTGTCACGTAGATTTGGTCATCTTGACTCTTGACACAAAGTGTCTCTAATTTCACTTCTCTTAATAAGAGGGAGTGGAGAGCTTCTCGACTAATCGAGACCACCCATCCTTGTCTGGCAACCTAAGCCAGCCCCCACTTTCCACCCCACACTCACACTTTTTACCACACTGTTTTACATATACAAACAGTGTTCCTTAATTAATTCCAAACACAGGTTCTTTTATACAGCCCTTCAAACAATTCAAACAAGGCCTAATGAAGATAGCTCTATAATTTAAAAAAATAACTTTTTTAATTTCTCATGAATTTGCCGCTACCCGTGGACTTCCTCTGTCTAACCAACAGAGCCTTTGCAAAGGATTTATTCACTAACCGCGAGGCATCCCGCCACCCACGAGGCATCCCGCCACCCGCGAGGCATCCCGCCACCCACGAGGCATCCCGCCACCCGCGAGGCATCCCGCTAACCGCAAGGCAGCTTGCTAACCGCCAGGCATCCCGCTACCCGCAAGGCATCCCGCTAACTGCGAGGAACAAAAGAGAGCCGATAACATCAGCTTAATCTTCGCTAACCGCCGAATCATCTCGCTACCCGCGAGAACAAAGTTTATTCTTATAACAATTCTTCTCTTTAAATGATTCTTCAAACATGATCAACCAATTCTTAATATCGATCAGTATCCACTAATCAAACAATAAAAATTTCTTAAGTAATAACAATTCAACAAAACAGTGTTAATTTATCAAACAGTTCTTTCACTAATCTATGAAAACATATGCTTGTTTCTTGTGATAGAATCACGTTTCTTGGACAATTTAAGGGGTTCCCGATGCTTAGCTTCCCAAGTCAAACATGAATAGCAATGCAGAATTATAAATTTGTCTTACCGGATTTGGAGCACGTGCGGCTAACTCCGGTGCTGGAGGTTGGACGGCTTCGACTTCTTCTTCGGTTGATGCTTCCTTCCTTCCCACCTTCCTTGGTGGTGCAACGGCACAGGTGTCCTTAGAACTTCACGTTACACGCTTTGGAGCAATAGCTTTGGACTAGGGAAAATAAAAGCGTATTAGTTAAGAGAGAGAGTGTGTGTGTTCACAAACCGGGAGATGGCACGTCGAAGATTGGAGATGAAGATGGCTTGAAGGTGAGAGGTTAAGGGAGAGAGGCTCCTTCCGGCGCGTCGTTGCAAGAGAGCTTCCACTTTTGTAGATGTGTGTGTTCCAAGTGAAAGGATAAGGGTCCTTTATATAGGCCCTAGGGGGGTGCTGAGAATACTGAGAGGGTTTTAAGAATAGGAGAAGGAAAAGCTCGCGCATTGTTGCGGTTCTCTTTTATTTTTTTGACGTTCGCAAATCTTATGTGCGATTTTTAAAAAGCTCTATACTTACAAGTTTCCATTCTATCTGGAGAGAGAGAAAGAACGAAGTATCCTAATTTTGACTCACCTGTCTTTATTTCTTGAAAATACAATCTCTAAGCTTTTTCTTCACACATAGATTAGGTTCCCACATAAACCTATTGTTCCACATAAAGAAAGATCATAAATAAATAGATTTTGAACCCGATTTCAATACGATTGCTTTGAAAAACTCATGATGACTCACAAAATTGACAATCTCACTTAATTTGCAAAATAACTTAAATGACTTATATGGATAAATGTTGGGTACATTACAGTTATGTCATGGCTAGAGGATGTGAGGTTGCTAGAGCCAGTGGCAAATAGTGCAAATACCACAAACGGATTTCAGAAATGCAAAAGTCTTCATAGATGACTGTGTAATTCAAAAATGCAAACGGACTTTGACACACGAAGTAAAATAATAAACTTCTCTAAACAAACACTTGCTTGACTTTCATTTGCTTTCTTACTTGGGTTGAAATATCTTTTCTTTTCTAGGGTGCTTCCCTAGAGATTTTATTTGGGTTAGCAAACTGACTTAAAGTTTTGAAAGCCCGAATTGCTTAAAGAAGTTGATCCATGAGGGTTCTTTGATGTAGAGGCATATGTTGTCACACATTCAGGGCTAGTTGATGGAGATCCCTTTTAGCTTTACCTTTGTCTGCAAGATTTGTCATCGATTCTTATGACTTTTGCAACTGTGAATCTAGCATTAATGGTACTTGTATCCGTTGTGTGCTATCTCTTGCAAAGTAGAGTAGTAGCATTGTTTCTTCTCTATGGGCCTTGTGTTGGACTAACCACTTATGTCCAGGGATGACATCGACATGCATGTATTTTTAAGACTTTACTTGGAACTTTCCCTGCTCTTCATTCTTTTGGATGCAAAGAATAGCAATCATTTCTTCTTGACTCGCAACCGTACCTAGCATTGCTTTACTATTCTGTTTACCTAGAGTGATCTTGAGTATTCTTTAGAATCTATCTGTAACTATATTGTACTTTGCTTCTTTATCCAATACAGAATTGCATCTGACACTTGCTCCATTTAAACTATTGAGAAATATAGCTATCTTCATTGGTGGTTCTTTTGAAGATCTTTGTCATGCCTTTGCCATGGTTTCATCTTGATCTAGCCTAGTTTTTATGGAAGGTGACTTGAGACTTTGAGTTCCATGAACACTCTTGAATGATCCATGGTAGACAATGACATGTTGGCTATTCAATTGGTCTTTTGCCAAACAGGTGACATTTGCCTCTATGAAGGATTCTTCCTCCAGCTGATATGGTGGGAGTTCAACAAATTTCTGCTTCATGGTCTTTTTCTTCTAAGCTCCCAATGTAGATGAGAGAGAACCTGATAGTGTATTAGCACATTCAGAGATTAGACCATTCTTGGAAAGTTACAACCAAGTAGCACAACTATATAAGAAAAAATGAGCCCTAAAAATTACAATTTCGGCAAAGTCTATCTTTGGCGTGCCTAAGATGCAAATGGGTTTAGGTGCATGCAAAAATGGTGTTAGATGGACTGTATAGAATATACAATAACCACCATCACTTACCTAGTAGAACCTAGATAGGGAAAAAGAAAGGCCTAAAGTACAATAAACTATAATTCCTATGTTTGGCATGCCGAAGATGACTCATGCATTAGGAAGAGAATGGGGTCTAGGAGGGCCTCTTTATTTGGCAGTTTAAAGGAGTCAAACCTTTAGTATTAAGAAAGCAATCAAATGAAAACTTCTGAATTCAAACAGGTAGAACGGCTAGTTTATCTGAATTCAATTTTTCCCCCCAAAATGAAATTTAAAATCTAGCAGGCAAAAGTATATCATGTAACATATCTATGGAAAGAGCTCGGTGTGCATATTCTAGTGTTATAATCTCCACTCAAATCAGAGATCATATGTAGGAGTTATGGAAGGCCGATAATCATAAATTTGTCCTCTCCCTTTTTGGAGGGAAAAGTGCATCCTTTGACCACTCTTACACCTGTCTTACACACCCACAATTCTTGCACACATGGAATGTATCTCTTTTTCCAAATCTTAATCACCTCCATAATCTCATGGCAAATAGAGAGGCCCTCCAAGACCCCATCCTCTTCCTTATGTCACCATGTTTGGCACCCCCTCCTACACTAACATGTTTTTCCTCCCCATCACAAACACTAGATCACACTGTTACACTTTTTTCATGCAAATACTCATAAAACACACAATGTCACATCCCATAGCCATCAGTGCCCAATTCTTACTTTGAGCTTGCCAAATCAAACCCAACATCAACCATCATCAATAATAATGCTCTAGGACCCATCAGAGTACCAAAAATAAGAAATGTCCCTAAATCACCCTCTTTTTATCTTAGGCGTGCCTAAGATAGAAATGGCAATGGAAGAGGCTAACTTGCATTTGTGATACGCAAATATGTTTAGATTGGTCACATTAATATTGGAATTAGGGTTGCAGAGAAATGCACACAGCTTGGAGAAGACGAAGGAAGCTCGAGGCACACAATAAAGAGTGTGTTACTTAGTGTGCAATGGAAAAGATAGATAGCCCTAGAGTGATGGGCGTATATACAATGCTCTGGGGGAGAAACCCCCTCAAGAGGGAAAAGATGCCCCGGTGGTCCTAGTGAGTTCACACACATCACTACCACATGTATATGGTAACAAATCCCCCCTAGAGTGATGCATTGAACGAGAGCTGGCACATGAGTAAAGGGAAGTTCCATGCCCTGAGGACACGATCAGTCCACAAAGGGGGGTAAGCCCAAAACTTTGCGAAAAGCTTCAAGCTTATCATGAGACAATGCCTTTGTTAAAAGATCTGCAAGGTTGTCCTGTGTTGTCACATAAGCCAAGCTAATCTCTCCTACTGAGAGACTCTCCCTAACATAAAGGTAATGCACCTCAATGTGCTTTGTGCGAGCATGAAAAATTGGGCTCCTTGGAACTGCCAATGCACTCTGACTCTCAGTGTAGATAGTGTTGGAAGTGTCTTGTCCAATACCCAAATCAGCCATAAGGCGTCTGAGCCATACACACTCAACCGTAGCTGTGAAGACTGCCTTGTACTCAGCCTCACAACTTGAAGTGGCCACAGTAGGTTGCTTCTTGCTCAACCATGATATACATGAACTACCAAGCATGAAACAAAAACCACTTGTGGACATTCACGTGTCAAAACAACCAGCCCAAGCTGAGTCCGAAAAAGCATGTATGTCTGGCGGCAATGATCCCCCCATGGGATAAAACAAGCCAAGATGTAAAGTGACACTAAGGTAGAGGAAAATCCTCTTGACAGCCTACCAATGCTTAGACCCTGGGGTATGCATAAATCTGCTGACATGTGAGACTGCAAACTGAATATCCAATCTCGTGTTGCATACATAAATGAGGCAGCCAACAACAGTTGGGTGAAGAGTGACATCAGCAGGATTGCCACTATCATGTAGACTCAACTTCAAACTTTTTTCCATGGCAGTGGCAAAAGGTTTGCAATGCTCAAGCCCAAACTTACATAGAAATATCTCTATGAAACTTTTCAGACACAAGGCAATACCACCATCACACTGCTTAAATTGTATACCCAAGTAATGATGCAAAAACCCCAAATCTTTCATCTTGAAAGTAGCATTCAAATCAGCCTTAAATTCAGCAATATGTATCTCATTTGGTCCAGTGATCAGCAAATCATCGACATAAAGAACCACAATGAGAAGTACATCACCCTCACGCTTTACATACACTGTGCTTTCTGTTGGACTGATACGAAAACCTTGTTTGACCAAATGAGTGTCAGCTTTCTCATACCAAGCATGAGGAGATTTCTTCAACCCATACAAAGCCTTCTTACATCTACACACTTTGTCCTCTTGTCCTTTTATGACAAAACCGCGAGGCTGCGTTACATAAACTTCCTCAAATATGTCACCATTCAAGAAAGCAGTAACAATGTCTGATTGATGTACATCCCAACCAAAATGAGCTGCCAATGCACATAGAAAACACACAGTAGTCATACGACAAGTGGGAGCAAAAGTCTCTTCATAATATATGCCTTTTTGCTGTGCATAACCCTTTGCAACAAGTCGAGCCTTATGGCGATCGATCTCACCATTCGGCTTGCGTTTCAACTTGTAAATCCACTTGGTACCAATGGCCTTTTTTCCAGGAGGCAAATCAAATAAAGTCCATGTGTCATTTTCTATAAGTGCATCATATTCTGATTGCATGGCAGCCATCCAATTTTATGAATTTTGTACTTCGTCAAAAGACAGAGGCTCCTCAGATGCATAAGATGCATGGCAAGAGCCTAAACGAGTACAACTAGGCAAAGGTGCATATAACTTAGCGTCACTCAAAGTGTGCACCAGCCATTTTGGCATGCCTCTAGCCTGCTCATTTTCAGTCTCTTCCTCATCAAGTACATCATGTACATCTGCATCAGTAATAGGCTGATATGTCACGTTTTCAAAACCCCCCATAGGTTGTACATTTGTCTCATTGGAAATTACATTCATATTTCCACCACTGAAAAGAGGCAACAAAGTGTCATAAATGTCTTGTGAGCTTACATTACTGTCTCTAGTACATGACAGCAAGGGCTCAACAGAATCTTCCACAAACACTACATCCGGTGAAACCAGAATACGTTTTTTTTGTAGATGATACAACTTGTAACCTTTGCTTTCAGCACTATAACCAACAAAAATACATTTGACAGCTTTATCATCCAATTTTCTGCGTTGTGTTTGTGGCACCGAAGCATATGCCAAACAACCAAAAACACGCATGTGCTCAATAGAAGGGTTTCTATCATGCCATGCTTCATATGGAGTAATAGATTGCAAAGCTTTTGTAGGACACCTGTTTAGTACATAAGTGGCACACATGATGGCCTCAAGCCAAAAAGAATGCGGCAAAGCTTGACTTTTGACCATACATCATGCCATTTCCATAAGTGACCTGTTTTTCCTCTCAGCAACACCATTTTGCTGAGGTGTATAAGGCACTGTACATTGGTGTTTTATCCCATGACTAGCCAAAAATGCATTAAATTCATGAGACATATACTCCCCCCCTCGATCGAAATGGAGGGTGCCCATAGTACATTTTGAGACATTTTCATCCATAGCCAAAAATTGTTTGAAGCACATAAAAACTTCGGACTTCACTTTAAGCAAAAATACCATTGCATGCATGGAGTAATCATCAATGGAAGTCACAAAGTAAAGGTAATTGCCTAAGGAGGGAGTTTGCCTGGGTCCACAAACATCACTATGCACAAGCTGCAACCTGCATGTGGCCCGAATAGAACCATCCTTTGGAAACTTAGAACGTTGCATCTTACCCAAAATACAGCCTTCACAAACATGTTTGAGAGGTGCTTCAAGAGGCGGCAAAGAAGCAACCATATCAGATTTTTGCAAACGCAGGAAACTGGCAAAATTCAGATGACCAAAACGTGCATGCCAAAGTTTTGCATCTGAAATAGCCCTTCATTCTGCAACCCTCTTTCTTCTTAGCCTCTTTGGCCTTCAACTTAGGACAGTGCTTGATCAAGTGATCATTTTCTTTACAATAATGGCAATGCATCTCTTTTTACGCTTATCACCAGAGTTTCGAGACGAATTGCTGCCAGCAATATTTTTGCCACTCGCAGCAGAACCATAAGAAGTGGCTGCATTGCTACTACCACCCTTTCTTTGAGAAGCAATAAACAACTGTTCAACTGCACGCTACCTAGTCCTATTTTTTGTGGAAAGTGACTCTTGCAACAACAACGTGCATAATGCATCAAACTTGACAACTTCGGGATTTCCTTGGGTCATAAGTCTCCAAGTACTAGCAAAAGTTTGGTAAGAATCTGTCAAGGCATCAAGAACAGTCTGCACAAGGGAACAGTCTGAAATGACTCACCTACAGAAATAAGTTGCTCATTGATATCCTTGACACCTTCAAGAAAAGTGTCCTTATCATCTTCCTCATGCATAATATTTGACTCCAGCTCTTTACGCAGTAAAGCAATTTTAGCCTCATGCGGCTTGCATAAAGACCTGCTAGAATATCCCAAGCCTGTTTTGCAGATTTTACTGAACGAATGTGAGGAACAATAGTGCGCTTCATAGATAATTCAATCAATGAATGAGCTTGCGCATCCTTTACATCCCAACGAGCTTCATCTGTTGTAGGCAAAACAAATCTAATAGCAGCAATCCTTGCAGCAACACCTGCAACATCACCTACATCATGAGAACCAGGATGTACATCAATGCCCTGCACAATATCCCAGATGCCCTTTGACACAAGAACTGTTGCATCATATAAGCCCACATACGGTAATTGTCCCCATCCAACCTGTCCTCAGCAGCAAACATCTTGAAGACATCTGTGTTGTTGTCAGCCATGGTAAATGCTGCACCTGATGTGAAAATTGCCCGAAAATAGGAGAAATGGAGCGGGAACAACACGTGCTATATAGCACACACCATCAAGGATTGTAAGACACCTGTTATGTAGAAATCGGCACTGAAAGAAATTTTGCACAAAATGAAAAAATTGCCTGTGCAGACCTGCCTGTAGTGGAAACGGAGGCCGAAATGAGCCAGAATCAAAAATCTGAGCACCAAACCTAGTAACACTTGCCAAACCTCACTGTAATCGGAGAAAGTGAGCAGGCGTGTGCTGGAGCAGCTGGCGACTAAGCCCGGGAGGACGTAACCTGCTTTGATACCAATTGTTGGAATTAGGGTTGTAGAGAAATACACACAGCTTGGAGAAGACAAAGGAAGCTCGAGGCACACAAAAGAGAGTGTGTTACTTAGTGTGCAATGGAAAAGATAGATAGCCCTAGAGTGATGGGCGTATAAACAATGCTCGGGGAAAAAAACCTCCTAAAGAGAGAAAAAATGCCCCGGAAGTCCTAGTGTGTTCACACACATCACTACCACATGCATATGGTAACAATTAAACACTTTCTCAAGTCATCCAGTTTGACAATCCCTGACTTGGTCAATTACCAAAAGTACAAAATGCAGTCAAGTGGACATATAACTGTTCACAACTCTCATCATATAAGTCCACCAACCCTCAAGATTCTTGCAGAGCTTGGTTTGTTTCTTGGTAGAGCTGATGTAGCTCTCGATGAGGTTGACTGTCTTTTGTTGAGCAAGGTTTGATTGCTCCCTGGAGGTTGGTGGAGGTCCAATATTGTGTAGAGAGTGTCCCCTTGATTTTAAGGTGAGTTGGGTCAAGATTTTGCATTGTGGTGCAAAATGTTTCTTTGGGGTGTGAATATGGTCTTTTTGTCTTATATCAATGATTGAGCCTCAGTTACATCCCTAAATCTCCATAGTTCCTTAACATGATGGCCTCAAACCATGTCTGACTCCTTTATCTTTGGTGTGCCGAGGATTATAGGTCATATTTTTTAAGTCCCTTTGCACTTTGGAGCTTAGAAAAGTGTTGACCTCCCTAGTGATGAGCCTCTGGTTCAATTTGGTTGTGAAGTGTAGCCGCCAATGTTAGCATTTTTGCCCCTCCTAGATTTCCATATGTTGTTGTGCCCCTTATAGCTCCTGTGGTTGACAATGTGGTAATCAAAACACTTCTAGATGTAGTTAGGAACTTATCCCTCATGGCTGGAGTGAGTAAGAGTCAACAGGTATTATATAGGAGAGCACAGAAGGTTGCCAAAATCCACCACTCAGATCTCTTTGTCTAAGGTCTAGAATGCAAATGAGAGAAATATTGGCCTATAGGGCTATACATACTAAATTATGAACTTGATGATCTCATCAGGTCTAATTGCATACTCTTGTATTGAAAATTTCTAAAAACTGACATCCCTTGATCATTCTGTCCAAATTTATCCCAGATGACTAGTCGATGAAAAAGGCCGCTGAACTTTTTGATCCGATTTTCTTCAAATTTTTTATCTCTATTCCCTTGAACTTTGAGATTTGGCGTGTCAGAATAATCAATATCTAATTCTCCTAAATGATTTTCTCATGTTAAACTGATCAATTAATATGGGGAAGTACCAGGGGAGAATCAGCTAGAATATTGGTTAAGCTAGAAAACCGGCCATAGTAGGGATCCAAATGAGGGAAATAGGGATCCAAAGGGGGGGCCATCTGCAAAAGATCAATGTGCAACAATGGGCTTAAAACACCCTAAGGTTCAGCCCATTAAGACTTCCAAAATGCTAAGGTTCCAAAATTCAAAGGTTGTGTCCAAAGGCCAAACACTAGGGAAATTGGATGCTTATTGTGTGTCACAAAAAGTCTGTCAATCCCTACATAGGAGGGAACAAGCCTTGCAAGTAGGGGATGACAGATAAACTCACACACATACACACACAAGCTCTCTTTACACAAAGGGAATGAGGGACACATGTCACCTCCCTAGCCCAGATGCCCACAAGGTGTACCCAGTTCCTATTGGATGGCCTTGGAGGTGGACTAATGAGAATTAGGGTAGAGTAAATCTAGTTTAATTAATTTAAAAACACTAAATAAAATAACCAATAAGAATTAAGCTCTCTAGAAGACTATTGGACAATCTCCCAAGGCTCGGGGGGTTCACTATGTGTAAAACTACCATATCACGTGTGTTCGAGACATGTTTGTAAAACCCCTTATCTGTGAATTTTGTTAAGACTATAATGTACCCTTTTCTTTTAAAATCTGTAATTTTTTTTCAAATTTGGCCTTTTGTATATATATTTCTATAAGTTTCAAGAACTTTAAATACCCTTCCTTTGAACTCACATGATAGGTTACATTTTTATTAGGTGACCTCCGCTGGGTTCCAAGGGGACCAATGAGCATTCAACAGCCTAATGGATTGCCTGATTCGTATTGGGCAGGAGGAAAAGGGGTCCAATGAGAGTTTAGTTGAATTAAATAATTACCTAAATCTCTCACAAAAGGGGAAAGGAGGAGACATGTCAGAAGGCTATCACTTATACTACTTGATTCCCATTGGCTAAGCTTGGGGAGCTCCAATAGGACTGTAGCAAGAGCAAATTGGAAGGGGGTCCCCGACCAAGAGAGAGAGGGGGCTGATTTTTGCAAGGTATTATCCAAACACACTTACGCAATATCATGTGTGAAGCAAAGAAAACTCTCTCTTTCCTTCTCAAGCTTTAATGGAAAGCTTACCACCTACTCCAAGCTTGTGAGAAGGGAGGCCTACACAAGCAACTCTTGGATCTTGGCTTTGTGATGCAAATCCAACCAAGATCCAAGCTTCAATGCATGATAATCTCCCTTACCATGCTAATTACTAAGCTAAGCTATGCTAAGATGAGTGATTATGTGAGGAGATGTACATCTTTCTCGTAAGAATACTCCTTCTTCCTCTCAATCTACTCTCATACCCCACTAGCTCTCACCATCTTTGAAGGTGTGTGAGGTCTTGGGTCTGAGACCGTGAGGGAATTGATGTTGTGTTTGATAAGTTTTTTGCGTAGTGCATGAAGTTTCCATATTCATTGCACTAGCTAGTATTGAAGGAACACAAGAAACTGTATCGTAAAATGTATCTCTTGATGGGAGAAACCATAATACAAAGCCTTTTGGAGGGGGGACCGGCTCCATGCAAATCCGGTCCTCAACTGTTGTCAATTGCTTAATCTCTCTCTCTTTTAAGGACTCTTCATGATATCTAACTAGGTGTTAACCATTATTGAGCTATTAGAAGCTTGACAGGAGCCGGTGCTATTTTGGTGTTGAACGACCCTCTCTTCTATTCCTTGCAATTAATGGTATTCGCGCCACAGGTACAATAGCTTGAGTGCTTTTTGTAAAGGGGTAAATAGGAGTAGCAACTAGGCCTTGAAGTGCCAAAGTACACCTAAAAGTTTTACACCTGAAAGTTGTTAGAATGGTTGACAATAGTAAACGGAGTGAAATTAATGTTGATAACTTTGATTTTGCTAATGAGCAAGCTACTTATGATGCCCCAATGCTTGTTAACTATCTTGTTTCTAGGCTTCAACAATCCATGGGCAATCCATCCCTCTAAAGTGAAGTGCAACGGCAGCTTCGTGCTCATGGGATTCTTCAAGATCCGCACCATGACGAGAGAACACCTAGGAAACCTCCTTGTGAGAATTCCAAAAGAGGTCTCTCTTCGATTCGGGAAGAAGAAGAGGATCCCTATGAAGGGCTCATAAATTTTCTCCTTGACAATGCATCTCCTTCTCAAAGGAGAATTCAAGAGCCTCCACCAAAGGAACAAGAAAGAAGTGAGTCTCCCACCACTTCGGTGGAGATGGCTCCACAAAGACGACGGGCTAAACGCTCTCCATCACCTCCAAAACAGAGAAGACCATCACATACTTCTCCACACCATACTTCAAAGAGGGATGACAAAAAGCAAGAGAATAAAAAGGCAAGAAAGAGTACACCCTCTTCTCCATCTTCTTCATCCTCTTCCTCTTATGAAAGTTATGGTGAAGACAAAGAAGATCAAGGAAAGAAAAAGGCGAGAAAGAGGTCACTCTCTTCTCCATCTTCCTCAAATTCTTCATCTTCTGAAGAAAGTGATGGGGCAACCTTTGAACCATAAAAAAGAAGAGGCCATAGGAAATCCTATGCCGTGTGGAAGAGGTCGTCCAAGCTCAAGAAGTTCAAAGGGGGGGGGGGGGAAGAGCATCGCTTTCCTTACCTAGATGGCACTTTTGGTGCTATGGACAAAGTCTTGGCCTTTATCCAACAATTCGATGCGGCGTTTGCAGATGAGGGCTTCATGGAGTCCTCTAAGCTACGCCATGTAGCTATGCACTTTCAAAAGTCCACAAGACAATGGTGGTCTAGCCTACGGGCCAACAGTGAATCTCCACGAACACGGAAAGCTTTAAGAGCTTCCATTATGAAGTATTTTTTGGCCACCGATGCTAAAGACATAGTACTCAACCAATGGCAAAGCTTGAAGCTCTCTCCCTTTGAATCCATCCACAAATATGTAGACAAGTTTTGGGACCTACAACTCAAAGCCACTGTCTTCAAACAGTTGGATTTGGAGAGAAACAACAACAATTTTGTGCAGGCTTAATCAAAGAAATGGCGGAGTATGTCAACTCCCAAAGGCCACGTACCATATCGGCGGTAATACACCATACTATGGTGGCCTCACAAATCAATTTCCAAACTAAAAAGTAGCAATTTTGTGCAGGCTTAATCAAAGAAATGGCGGAGTATGTCAACTCCCAAAGTCCACGTACCATATCGGCGGTAATACACCATACTATGGTGGCCTCTTGAATCAATTTCCAAACGAGGGTTAAAAGAAATAATAAACCCCCGGAAAACAAGGGTTCCAATGAGCCTAAGGGGGAGGAAAATGTCCAAAAGTCTCCTAAGGGCAATTTCAACAAAGCTAAAAAGAAGGGAGTTTATAAAGGTAAGAATAAACTCTCTCCTGAAGAGCTTGAGCGTTATCGTAAAGATAACCGGTGTTTCAAGTGCGGCGAACAAGGGCATGCGTACCGCGCTTGTCCCCAAAAGAACAACCGCCAAGATCCTCCTAGAGCTTCCTTGGTTGAAATCCAAGAGGAGGAGACTCACCAAACTCATCACAAAGGATCTCCTCTATGCCATGCTTGGGGAAAGGTAATAGAACATGATTCTTTTATTCTCTTTGACCCTGGTTCTACTCACAATTTTATATCTATAGAGTTGGCCACCAAGCTAGGCATACAATTCTACAAGATGGGAGATGTCCTACCCACAGACAGTGCCTTCAAGGGGCAAGAAGCTTCAGTCACTCCCTTAATCGGGAAATTGAGGCTTCATGTCCAAGGCTATGTGGACAAAGAGGACTTCTTTATCTCTCCTCTCAAGCATGAGGATGTAATCCTAGGGGCACCATGGTTTGACCGCCTGGCTGCCGATGTTAAATTTTCTGAAAGGAGAATCTCCTTTAAGTTCAGGGAAAAAGACATGTATATAGATGCTAAGGAAATGGGTAACACTATCCCCATTGTACATACACCAGCTTTCAACAAGTCAATAAAGAGCTCTATTTCCGTGTACATGATTTTTGTTAAAGATTCTCAAAATGAACCTAATGCTTTAGCAAAAGAAAATAAAAGCAACCAAAAGGAATTAGAGTTATTCAATTTTCTGAAGGGGTTTCAAGATGTTTTTATTGACGACATCCCTTGTGAGCCACCTCCTAAACGAGGTAATCAAAGAAATGGCGGAGTATGTCCACTCCCAAAGGTCACGCACCATATCGGCGGTAATACATCATACTATGGTGGCGTATCGAATCAATTTCCAAACAGGGGCTAAGAGGAATTCTAAGTCCCCTGAAAACAAGGGTTCCAATGAGCTTAAGGGGAAGGACAATGTCCAAAAGTCTCCTAAGGGAAATTCCAACAAAGCTAAGGAGAAGGGAGTCTACAAAGGCAAAAATAAACTCTCTCCTAAAGAGCTTGAGCATTATCACAAAGATAAACGGTGTTTCAAGTGTCGCAAACAAGGGCATGCGTACCGCACTTTTCCCCAAAAGAACAACCGCCATGAACCTCCTAGAGCTACCTTGGTTGAAATCCAAGCGGAGGAAACTAACCACAAAGGATCTCCTCTATTCCATGCTTGGGGAAAGGTAAGAGAACATGATGCTTTTATTCTCTTTGACCCTGGTTCTACTCATAATTTTATATCTATAGAGTAGGCCACCAAGCTAGGCATACAAACCTACAAGATGGGAGATGTCCTACCCGCAGATGGTGCTTTCAAGGGGCAAGAAGCTTTAGTCACTCTCTTAATCGGGAAATTGAGGCTCCATGTCCAAAGCTATGTGGGCAAAGAGGACTTCTTTATCTCTCCTCTCAAGCACGAGGATGTAATCCTAGGGGCACCATGGTTTGATCGCATGGCTGCCAATGTTAAATTCCTTGAAGGAGAATCTCCTTTAAGTTCAGGAAAAAAGATATGTATATAGATGCTAAGGGAATGGGTAACACTATACCCATTGTACATACACAATCTTTCAACAAGTCAATAAAGAGCTCTATTCCCGTGTACATGATTTTTGTTAACGATTCTCAAAATGAACCTAATGTTTTAGCAAAAGAAAATATACCCAACCAAAAGGAATTAGAGTTATCCATTTTTCTCAAGGGGTTTCAAGATGTCTTTATTGATGACATCCCTTGTGAGCTACCTCCTAAACAAGATAATGATGACCATGCAATTGAACTTCTTCCAGGAAGTTCACCGCCTAACAAACCTCCTTATAGAGTTTCTCAAGGTCAACAAGAGGAGATTATGAAGCAAGTGAATGAGTTAGTTGAGAAGGGTATGGTTAAGCCTAGCTCATCTCCATTTTTTTCTCCTATGCTACTAGTGCAAAAGAAAGACGGCACATATCGTATATGTGTTGACTATAGAGCACTAAATAGGATCCCTATCACAAATAGGTTTCGTGTTCCACGGGTAGAAGACCTATTTGATAAGCTACAAGGGTCCACCTACTTCAATAGGATTGACCTAAAAAGTGGCTATCATCAAATAAGGATAGTTGATCAAGACATTGTAAAGACCGCATTGATCAAGACATTGTAAAGACCGCATTTCGCACTACGTTTGGTCTTTATGAGTACATTGTCATGGCTTTTGGCTTGACCAATGCACCAACCACATTCAACCATTTGATGGAGAAGCTATTCAGGCCTTACCAAACCTTTACTGAAGTGTTCTTTGATGACATCATCATCTACTCTAATTCATTAGACGAACACAAGCAACACCTTCAACTAATATTTCAAGTTTTAAGAGAGAATAAACTTTATGTTAATTGAAAGAAAAGTGATTTTTCCTTAGAAGAGATTCAATATGTAGGTCACATTATCTCTCAAGATGGCATCCAAATGGATCCATGAAAGTTAGAGGTAATAAAAGGATGGCCTAAACCAAGGAATCTTCATGAATAAAGAAGCTTTATAGGTATGTGCGCATACTATAGACGCTTCATAGAAAAGTTCTCACTAATAGCAGGACCATTACATGACCTAACAAAGAAAAACGTTAGGTACACATGGTCTGCCAAGGAGAACAATGCTTTCAAAAATCTTAAAGAAACACTTATCTCTCAACCTGTGCTTACACTACCGAATCTCTCAAATACATTTGAGCTCCAATGTGATGCTTGTGGTGATTGCCTTGGAGCTGTTTTGCTTCAAGAAGGGCACGCCATAGGCTATGAAAGTCGAGGTCTCGACCCTGTTGAGAAAGCTCTAGGAATATATGAAAAGGAACTCCTCGCAGTTCTACATGCCTTAGACTCATGGAAGAACTATTTATTGGGTACTCCTTTCATTCTACAAACGGATCACCAAAGTCTTAAGTACTTCATGACGCAGAACAAGCTCTCCAACAAACAAATGAGGTGGGAAAATCTCCTTTCGCAATTTCATTTTCATATTGCTCACATTGCTGGCAAGCATAATCAAGTAGCCATGCACTCTCAAGACAGCCAAGAGTGAATGCAGTTTCCATAGCAACTCACAATGATCTATCTTCTATGATAGATGAGTATGCTATTGATCCAGATTTTAGAGATGTGGTTTCAGCCCTTGCACTAGGGAATAAAGAGGAACCATTCACTTAAAAAGATGGTTATCTTCTCTATGGAAATAGACTATGTGTTACTAGCTCACTACATGAGAAATTAATGTATGAATCTCATGCTCCTCCTTATGCAGGGTATAGAGGAATTCAGTCTACGCTAAAAGGGATTGAAAGATATTTCTACTGGCCTACCATGAAAGAAAACATACAAGAGTATGTTTCTAAATTTGTGGTATACCAAAAGACAAAGTTTGATAGAGGAAAGCAACTTGGATTGCTTCAACCTTTGCCAATCCCTAAGTCACCATGGGAGAGCATATCCATGGATTTTATCTTTGGATTGCCTAAGTCTATCCATGGGAATACAGGAATATGAACGATGGAGAGGGGGAATGGGGGAACACGCCCGGCACCAACACAAGGGCCTCTCTATAGCTCAGGGTATCCACAATACCCCTATCCTCTCGAAAAACACCTTCAAAGAAACACCTTACACTAGCAAACCACTGTCTGCTCAATTTCCACTACTCACACACTCCACAAATCCACCACACAAGGCACACCTGGTACCATGTCATGTATCCACCCTTACACATACTCACACCCACTCAATCTCACTCTCTCACAGAAAACAACATCGGTCCGGGGGGGCACACACACCCACACAGCCGGCACCGAGGAGAAACATGAAAGAAAGAGAAAGAGAAGGGGGGAAGGGGAAACAACAGCAAGAGGAGGAAAAACTGGCTTGATTGCACTTCAAAAAGCATGCACGCTGGTTTGCACTGCCATCACCATGGCCATTTTCAAGAAAAAGTTAGAAAGGGGCTAGCTTGCTAGAGAACTCCACTTTGGAGGATTCACACGGCATCCAAAAAGCCAGGAAAAAGCCCCTCACTTAATTAATTTTTTACTTTTATGGGGGGGGTCTTCAACTTGGGAAATTGCTTTTCAATTGGTCCATCTGGTACCCTAATTTGGTATTCTCTTTGGAAAGGGGACACCACCTTGGTCTATCTTCTATGTTCCTCTCTCTTTTGCACTTGGGGGGGTGCAATAGTGATGTTGCTATTGCCCCTTGGCTTCTTATTTTATTTTTTATTTTCTTACTTTTTCCCTCCTTCATTTTTACCCCCTTGGGGCTACCTTTTGTACTGCTCTTTTTGACTCATTTTGACTTATCTGTCCGGCTCCTCTTGTCACTTCTTCCTCTATTTCTCCCTCTCTCTTTTCTTTGTTCTTGGCCCCCACTTTATCCTTGCTTTTGCTTTGCCTCTGCTAGGCCTTGCTCAAACGCGGCCTTAGAAAGGTCCGTCGGCCTTTGCCTTTGCTCCTGCTCTTTGCTTGGACAACCTTCTTTCTTTGGTTTTGGCCTTTATGTGGCCCTCGCTTCTGCTTGGTCAATTTTGCTGCCCTCGGGCTCTGTGTCTCACTCTCTCTCTATGCTCATTGTCCGCCCCTTCGGTGCCTAATTTCCTAGCCACCCCAGCCCTCTTTCCTCCTTATGCTCACTGTCCCGCCGCGGGATGCTCCTCCTAATAGACCCCAAGGAGGCATCAATGACGTCACTAATGCTCTCCCCCCCTCTTTGCTTTCAAAAAAGCCTTTTAAGGCCGCGAAAACGAGTGCCCATTGGGCCTGCCATGTCATCAATGGAAATCCGCCACCGGAAATGCTCCACACTCACGTGGGCGCGCGCTTGATGTTGCCCTTCACAGCCCAAACTGCCGGTTGCGCTACAAGCCCGCAAAGGTGCCTACCTCCATAGCCACGAGCTCATGGGAGCTCCCTCACCCCATTTGCGTTCTCCTAAAGGCCTACGAACCAGCATATGAAGTGCGCTCTCCAAGGCTGCCGTTGCACATATGGAGCAATGCCCGTGCCACGTGGAAGCACAAGGCCCATGGCCTCCAAATCTTTTGAAAATCTTGAAAAAAAAAACCCAAAAAATCTTTAGTAACTGCCTTTTTTGCCTACCTTCCACATGCTCCTGGTAATGGGTCCGGGGTCGGATTTTCAAGCTCTAAAGCCACGCCAGATCCCTACCATGTCTGTCCCAAGGGCGGGAAAACCTCCCCATTTTTTGACCTTTTTTAGCTCGCCATCCGATGAC
This sequence comes from Adiantum capillus-veneris, assembly GCF_014529385.1. Lineage (NCBI taxonomy): Eukaryota > Viridiplantae > Streptophyta > Polypodiopsida > Polypodiales > Pteridaceae > Adiantum > Adiantum capillus-veneris. Next base: position 103,687,217 of record NC_140935.1, read on the forward strand.
ATAAAGGACAGAAAACAAATATCTACAAATCTTTCACTACCTAGCTAAGTTGCATTATTCGTTATTCGGGAGACGTATAATACGCGAATAATGGGCGTATTATTCGTTTATCTAAATTATACGGCCGTATTATACGATGCCACATCAGCATAAACGGCCAAGCGTATAACTTCTTGGTTTTTTGATCGAATTTTTTTTCAAACGAAATTATTTTCGATCAAAAATTATAACGATCGAATATGTTAATCTATATAGCAGCACGCGACAGACCTCATACCATCTTTCACCGTCACTGTTTTCCATGTGAGTACTTTCACCAGACAATTAAAAAAATAATTTGTAAATAAATAAAACAATTTGAATTACATAAAAATTAAAATTCAATAGAATTTAAGTTTTGTGATTCAAATTTATGAATTTGTTTTGAAAAAATTAGTAAATAGTTGAAAGTTTGTATTTTGTGAAGAGTTTAATCTCTCACCTGATACAAACTGTAATTATAAGAATCACTTGTCAATGTGTTCAATTAATTGACACTTGAAAGTGACTAATAAAAAAAAAGTAGGATATTATCGTTGTGTGTAGACTGTACTCTCACATGAGATAATTAGTTAAAAATATAATTACATAAAAATTAACTTTATGTAATTTAAAGTTCGACTTTGATGTGTAGAGATTTTCTCTCACTTCAAAATGAATATAATGAAACAAGATTATATTTTTACGTTTTGTGTAGAGCTATTCACACTGTGATGCTCTCACTAGAGTAAAAATTTAGGAAAAACATGTCCAAAAATATTGATATTGTCTTATCTTTATTTGAACTGCAAAATCTACCGTACTGTGTGAGAGCATACACATGCTCGCATTGTAGGTAGATAATCGCTTAAAAATCTATGGTAAATTGTAAGAACTTTTTGTTCGCACTTTACATAGATACGATAATTATCAAGTATTGTAAGTGATTATTGTTTTGACATTTAAAAATGTCACTTATAGCTCTTGTATGTATAACAATTTATAATGATAATCATTTTAATACTTGATTTAATTGTAATTATTGATGATCGTAATGTGTTGAAGCTACAAGCTTGCACTTTAGATAAATCGATGCAATTTATATGTAATCCAATGGTATTGTTTTTTATTATTGTATTTTTGTTCAATCATTGTTTTTAATTGTTTTAATTTCGTTCAATCATTGTTAGTTAAATTAATTTAATGTTTTAATTGATTTTGATTATGAAAATGATCATTGACTTTGTTTTTACTAGCAAATTACTTTTGTGCATCATGGTGAAAGGACAAGAGTAGAGTTATGTGCATGAGTTGATAGCTGGGAGAAATACATCTCGACTTAAATGTAAATCTTGTGGCCACGAGTTCAGTGGTAATGCAACCAGAATTAAAGAGCATTTATTTTAAGTCCCTGGCAATGTTGAAAAGTGCGGGGCACCACCAAAAGATATTCATGAAAAATTTGCCATGTATTCTCACAAAGTAAAGTTGATTCTTGCAGTTAAACATAAAGGTGATGTTTCTAAAGATATTCATGCGAATATTGAACCATCTGTATGCAATGAGGCAACAGAAGAGGTGTGTACCACTCAAGTAAACGATCAAAGTTCTCAATTGAACCCTCTTCATGGACATGCTTCTACATCAGGAGGAGTTCCTAGCACAAGCAAATCGGGCAGAGCGTCATCCAATGGACAAACAATGCCTGAAGCATTAGGTAAACAATGGTTGCTTGAGTTGCATTCAAAATGGACACAAGCATTTTTTGCGTGTGGCATATCGTTCAATGCTATGCGTAATCCAATATTTCAAGATGCTTTGATGAGTACGGCCAAAAAAGGATTTGTGCTTTCTGACTATAACAAGATGCGAACTGAATATCTTGATAAAGTCAAAAACAATACTGAAGCCATTCTCAAACGCATAGTTCTAGAGTTTGTTCCAGCATATGGATGCACCATAGCATTGGATGGATGGACTAACTCTCAGAAAAAACCTTTAATCAATGTAATGCTTATTAACCCTAGAGGGGCTATGTTTGTGGAAGCAATTGACAACTCATTGAAAGAGAAGACTATCACCTATCTAGCAGGGGTGTATGAGCGTGCAATTGCAAAGGCAGGTGGACCAAAGAATGTGACTGCTATTGTCACAGATAATGAGGCCAACTACAAAGGAGCAGGAAGAGCTATTCAAGTCAAGTATCCGGAGATTTCTTGGGTACCATGTGCAGCTCACACTTTAAATTTGCTTTTAAAAGATATTGGTAAAATGGCATGTATGAAGCAAAATTTATTGGATGCAAATCATGTGGTGAAATTCATAAGGGAGCATCAATTTTCGTATGCTCTTTTTCGAACCAAGTCACCAAATAAAGCTTTGCAAATATTTTGCGCTACAAGGTTTTCTACGTCATACTATGTTCTTGCTGCTTTGCAAGAGTTGAAGTCTGCATTGATGGAAACCTTAGCGGACAAAAGATGGGATGGATGGCTCAGCAAGTATCCAAATTGTCAGGAAGGAGCTGGTCGATGTGCGCAAATAGTAAACTCGCCTGTCTTTTGGCGTAATGTAGAAAGAATAGTAACTGTGTCAAAGCCATTTGTAGATCTTTTGAGAGTAGTTGACACAGATTCTTTTATTTTTGGTCGGGTATACTGGTATATATCAGAGGCTATATGCAAGCTAAGAGAAAATGTCGTTTTGGTGCAAAGGATAAAGCTACCATGATTACAATTGTTAACAAGCGTTGGGTGCAGTTGCATACGCCATTGCATGGTGCGGCTTTTGTATTGGACCCTAAGTTTCAAATGCATCATCAATCTGCCAACAAAGAAGTTATGTCCGACTTCAAAACAGTGTGCTCCCAACTCTTAGGGCACGAAGATGGGAAAATAGCTTTTCATCAGTGTTATGCCAATAGAACTGGTATGTTTCAGGATCCGTGGCATATAGATGCCATTGGCAAAGCAAGTGCACCTTTATGGTGGAGAGAAAGTGGAGTTGCAACACATTGTAGTTAGAGTTTTATCAGTAGCTGCATCAAGTGGAAGTTGTGAGCGAAACTGGTCAGCATTCGACTTTGTGCACACTAAAAAGAAAAACAGAATTCATACTAAACGGGCTGTTGATTTGGTGTATGTTTTTTGCAATATGAGACTTATTTATAAGCCTCAAAACATTGCAACTAGAGCCGCTGGTGCGACCAAAGTTGGTCCGCGCCATAAAGTGTACTATGCAGTGCAAAGAGTGCTAGCATGTGCATGGCAAAGGGCTAAAGCTAGTGTGGGAGACCTCAGCAAGACAGTGGCAGCGGAAATGTATGCTTAATGTGGTTTTTTAAGGCCAAAAACGCCCCAGAAAGGTCAGGTGGAATAGTAGGTAAAGTTTCCCAAAATGCCGAGTTAGTGTTCTAGAATGTGGTATTCGAGATGCTCTAGAAGCTCGTCCAGACAGCTCGTCAAATGGAGCCCGGATGTGCAAGATATGGCAAGTTAAAGTGGGATACGTTTACAGATCCTCGCCGGATTTGGCGGGCACAGGTGGTTGGTCAAGGCGGGTGTGATATCATACACGGAAAGTGCTCGAGTTGTGGAGTATGCCGGTCTTTTCGGTTTGCCATTCGGAGCTCAAACGGGCAAGTTATGGCATGTGAAATATTTGCCGGGGGTCGGGTATGTGCTCATCGGGCCATGTTGGTAGGCGCGGTGACAGGGATTTTCTTTAGCTTGCCAAGATCTCAAAAAATTGCATGCAATGTGGGGAGTCAGCCAAAATTTGCGGATGGCCGATCGGAGTCAAGGGCATCGAGATGCGCCCACTTCAACTTGACAGCCAATCGTGGCAAGGAAGCCGACTCGATTTTTTTCCACTTTGGCAACTTGCTAGTCAAAGGGTGTGAAGTGTTCAGAATGTGACAAAGCTCTCGAGGTTTAAAGCTAGCAGGGGGTAGCTTGATGAAAGAAGCGTTGGGCAAACCTGAGCACACGGAGCACCGACGGCGTGCAAATCCAATTATGAAAAGCCTCCTAGATTATAAATGGAAAAGAAAGGTTGGCCTGGAGTCTTTTTTTGTGATAAGTAAAATGTTGGCTAAAAAAGCAAAGGGAAAGAAAAAGGTAGAGGGAGAGTCCAAGGCAGTGGCGCCCGGCTTCATTGCCTAAAAAAGAAACTCTTTACCTTGGAAAAACAAAGAGGGGGAGGAAAAAGAGGGCAGCGGGCTTCGAAAAAGAGGAGGTTTTTCTTTTTTCGTTTGGCTTGGGGAGAGGAGGAGAAAGAGAAGGGGCTTTCGGGTGTGCTCGACAGTCGGAGCTGACACACGATGGTGAAGTGTGGTCCGTGAAGCGATCGGAGAGCACGAGGGCTCACAAGAAGAGGGAGCCAGCGAGGGTTTTCACAAGGAGGAGCCACTATGCGAGCGAAGGCTGCGATGGATTTTCCGTCGAAGTGTGTGCCGACATACTTGAGTTTGGAGGGAGGTGTGTGTCCCTTTGTGTGAAGCAGGTGATGGCCTTGTTGCGACGAAGAGCAGGCCATATGGATTTGTACAGGTGTTTTTGTTTTGAAGGAGAAGCTATGATTGCCGATTTTGGCATCGTCTTTCCCTCCTTCCCCCCTTTCTTCTTTGCTCGTCGCCAGGGTGTGTGGTGCCGGTGTGTGTGTCCCCCGGGCCCCCTGTGTGTGTGAGAGAGAAAGAGAGAGAGGTGTTGAGTTGTGAAAGTGCGGAAAGCGGGCAATATCGGTGTGGTCGCTCTCTGAGGATTGTGTAGGCGTGTGTGCGTGTTGGGCGAAGTGCACGCAAGGCCCTGCTAGTGTGAGTCGCTTTCTTTGAAGGTGTTTTCGAGAGGACAGGGGTGTTGTGAATACCCTGAGCTATATGGGGCAGTTGCGTGTGTGTCGGGTGTGTTCTCCATTCCCTCTCTCCATCTTCTAGTGCCCCCACGGAGGAGCACACTGATTGCTCCTTGGTGACGTGTATAAGCAAAGATGTGGCAGAGTGTTGGTCCGATTTTCAATGGTGATGAAGATGCGGATGAGTGGCTGGCAGATTTTGAGTTATTTATGCTCTCATTGCAAATATGGAGTGATGAAGAAAAGCTGGAGACAATGCCGTTGGTGCTGCGAGGTAAAGCAAAGGCCTGGTTTGATGGTTTAGAAGCTACAAATAAGCAGGATTGGGTTGGTTTTCGAGAGCGGTTTCTCTGCAAGTTTCACAAAGTGGTGTCGGATGCTAAAGCGGATGCAAAGATTAAAGGGCTGCGACAAGAAGTACGTGGAAATTTTGATGCTTTTCTTGATAAGTTCGAAGCTTGTTGGAGTGATCTGGTTGCTGCCACCCAAGTGGTCAATGCGGATGGTTTCAAGCTGGAGAAATTCCTAGCTTGCCTATGTCCTCGAGTTCGAGATAAGGTGGATGATGAGGAGCCAAAGACTTATGCCAAGGCAGTCAGAGTTTCCAGGGTGAAGAGCAGGAAAATGAAAAGAAAGCTGGAGTTAGGCTTGTTAAAGCCTGCAGATTGTGTGCATGTTGAAGCAGCAGTTTGTTCTATGGGCCCGTCGAGGATGGTGCCAGTGATCCGAAGTGTGGAGCTTGTTAGGGTAAGACCTATGATTGACTATGTTCCTTGGGAATTATCTATTAGTGAAACGTCTATGCCGATTGTGGAGGAGCTTGTCAACGAAGATGAGCCTTCTATTGAAGAGAGCTTGTGTGTAGAAGAGTTAGGAGATGCCAAGTGTCCAGTGCAACATGACGAGGTGGAGCCTGTTCTCGTGGAGTGCTTGTATGAGAAGGTAGCAGATTATGGCCAAGTTATAGATGCAGAAATCTTGGGGTTGGATGAAGAAAGTGGGCGCGACCATGGTCCACCTTTTGTGGAGCAGCTAGAGGATAATGATACTGATGCCAAATTGGACTATGGTGAAGATGATGAGGCTACAAGCTCAAGCTTTTGGGAAACAAGCGAGGAGGATAGAGATACGAGCTGGGAGATAGAATCCGAAGAGTTGGTGATGGTAAAGGTAAAGTTACCTTCATATATGCATAAGGATGTGGTGGTTGCTACTATAAAGGATGAGTAGGTGATAGCATCAGAGCTTGGAAATGGAGACATGCAGGTGAGGGTGCTATGCGGCACCATACTAATGACGATGCTCATCAAGGTAGCTGTGGAAGGTTCTTTGATTGTACGACAGATACAAGGGTTTCCCAAGAAGGGGAGTGTTGTTGTGGCTAAGAAAGAAGAACATGTTGAAGAAGATGGCAAGGGAGAGGCATCGGATACCTGTCGAAGGGAAGAGCAGTTGCAATCACCTATCGATTTCATGGGTAGTGCCTTGGATGCAGGTGCTTTTGGCCAGGAATGCATTGAAGATGAAATTGATTGGGTGTTTGATGACCCGGTGGGTGAGATGGATGAAGAGACACAAGTGCTTGCTAGGAAAGCTTTGACCAGAATGCAGGTGATACGAGGGTATGTCCCTCTACAACTGGCGGTTTCTTTGCGAGAGCAAAAGTCTGCTCCTATGGAAGTGTCGACAGAGGCAGGTATGGAGATGAGTATGGAAGTGATGGCGACCAAGGTGCCTATGTTGAAAGAGTTGCCCGCTAAGCGGAGTGGTCCTTTTGAGCATGAAGAGGCGTCCAAGGGTGTGGGATTGTTCGAGATGTTGAAGGAGGTTTGTGTCTGGTGGTTGAAAGGTATGCTCATACGTGCAGATGTGCAGTGGGCTGTCGAGCAGTTACAAGATTTGCTTGAGGAGGATCTTGCGTTATATGGTTGGGAGGGAGGACATGGTATGTTCAATGTGAATGATGATGTACACTCGGAGAGTCGTGATGCTTTTGGTGGTGTTTTTTGGGAAGTGGACAGTATGCCTATGGATGCTTGGAGCAATGGAACCATGGCGAGAACAACTTATATGGATTGTTGGCTAGATGCCTTGGTGCGGCACTATGTGAGCATGTTACAAGTGGATGGACAGGATCAATGTCAGGTGTTTGATCCAGGCGGATGATGGCAGGTAAAACAGGGGGTTGGGCAACCCGCAGGAACAAAGGGAGCGGGTAGCATGCCAAGTTTCGTACATATGATAGCTGGTTTTGTGATCTGCAGAGAGTTTGTTTTGGTGTGGCAGTTTTTTTAGTACAATAAGCATGTTTGTGGTTGAACATAAATGTTCAACGAGGGGGTGGGCAATGATGGTGCGACCAAAGTTGGTCCGCGCCATAAAGTGTACTATGCAGTGCAAAGGGTGCTAGCATGTGCATGGCAAAGGGCTAAAGCTAGTGTGGGAGACCTCAGCAGGACAGTGGCAGCGGAAATGTATGCTTAATGTGGTTTTTTAAGGCCAAAAAGGTCCCAGAATGGTCAGGTGAAATAGCAGGTAAAGTTTCCCGGAATTCCGAGTTAGTGTTCTTGAATGTGGTATTCGAGATGCTCTAGAAGCTCGTCCAGACAGCTCGTCAAATGGAGCCCGGATGTGCAAGATATGGCAAGTTGAAGTGGGATGCGTTTGCAGATCCTCGCCTGATTTGGCGAGCACAGGTGGTTGGTCAAGGCGGGTGTGATATCATACACGGAAAGTGCTCGAGTTGTGGAGTATGCTAGTCTTTTCGGTTTTCCATTCAGAGCTCAAACGGGTAAGTTATGGCATGTGAAATATTTGCTGGGGGTCGGTATGTGCTCATCGGGCCATGTTGGTAGGCGCGCTGACAGGGACTTTCTTCAACTCGCCAAGATCTCAAAAAATTGCATGCAATGTGGGGGGTCAACCAAAATTTGCGGATGGCCGATCGGAGTCAGGGGCATCGAGATGCGCCCACTTCAAGTTGACAGCCAATCGTGGCAAGGGAGCGGACTTGATTTTTTCCCACTTTGGCGACTTGCCAGTCGAAGGGTGTGAAGTGTTCGGAATGCGACAAAGCTCTCGAGGTTTAAAGCTGGCAAGGGGTAGCTTGATGAAAGAAGTGTTGGGCAAACCTGAGCACACGGAGCACCGACGGCGTGCGAATCCAATTATTAAAAGCCTCCTAGATTATAAATGGAAAAGAAAGGTTGGCCTGGAGTCTTTTTTTGTGATAAGTCAAATGAAGGCTAAAAAAGCAAAGGGAAAGAAAAAGGTAGAGGGAGAGTCCAAGGCAGTGGCGCCCGGCTTCATTGCCTAAAAAAGAAACTCTTTGCGTTGGAAAAACAAAGAGGGGGAGGAAAAAGAGGGCAGCGGGCTTCGAAAAATTTAGGTTTTTCTTTTTTCCTCTGGCTTGGGGAGAGGAGGAGAAAGAGAAGGAGCTTTCGGGTGAGCTCGATAGTCAGAGCTGACACACGATGGTGAAGTGTGGTCCGTGAAGCGATCGAAGAGCATGAGGGCTCGGAAGAAGAGGGAGCCAGCGAGGGTTTTCACAAGGAGGAGCCACTATGCGAGCGAAGATCGCGATGGATTTTTCGTCGAAGTGTGTGCCGACGTACTTAAGTTTGGAGGGAGGTGTGTGCCCCTTTGTGTGAAGCACGTGATGGCCTTGTTGCGGCCAAGAGCAGGCCATATGGATTTTGTACAGGTGTTTTTGTTTTGAAGGAGAAGCTATGATTACCGATTTTGGCGTCGTCTTTCCCCCCTTCCCCCCTTTCTTCTTTGCTCGTCGCTAGGGTGTGTGGTGCCGGTGTGTGTGAGTGTGTGTGTCGCCCGGGCCCCCTGTGTGTGTGAGAGAGAAAGAGAGAGAGGTGTTGAGTTGTGAAAGTGCGGAAAGCGGGGAATATCGGTGTGGTCGCTCTCTGAGGATTGTGCAGGCGTGTGTGCGTGTTGGGCGAAGTGCAGGCGAGGCCCTGCTAGTGTGAGTCGCTTTCTTTGAAGGTGTTTTCGAGAGGACAAGGGTGCTGTGAATACCCTGAGCTATATGGGGCAGTTGCGTGTGTGTCGGGTGTGTTCTCCATTCCCCCTCTGCACCGCTCAAAAGCAATATGGAGTCTTTCAAACGCATGAAGCTATTTCTGCAGAAGTTGATGATGATGATGATATGGAATGGGAGATAGTTTCAGAATGCTCAGATATGGAGGAAGTAGATGATATGGTTGTAGTTTTTGAAGATGGAGATGATTTGTGAGAGTACCATTGTAACACTTACTCAACGAGTTTTTGTATATGATGAAAGAAAGTGTTATCTCGTTGTCGTTCACATCAAAACCTCTCTCTTTCTTTCTCTCTCTCTCTCTCTCTCTCTCTCTCTCTATCTCTCTCTCTCTCTCTCTCTCTCTCTCTCTCTCTCAGACACACATATTCACTCACACTCAAATATAAACTGCCGATAATAAGAATTACATAAAGTCGATGTAGGTTTGAAATTACAACAAGGTTCTGGGAAATTACTCAATCGAAAAGAGTTTGATATAATTTTGAGATTACCAAAAGCTTCTGAGTGACTTATGAGTTTGATAGATTTTCTATAAGTTCGTCTATGGTAAAATCTGTAATTCTTAGCTCAGGGGATGGTTGAGCAACATCTTTATGTGAAGTGGTAGTATCATCTGGCAAAGGTCCATACAATGATTCATATCGTTGAAACTTTGCTTGTGCATCACTTAACTCTATTTCAAGCTCAAGAATATGGCCACGAAACATGTCCGGTGTTTCTCCTTGACTGGCAAGGTCTTGTCCTTGGATGGCTAATTCAGTCAGTGTTTCTGGCTCTTCAGGAAGTAAAACAATAGGACGCTTGCAAGGAGGCATTTGATAATTTGCATTGCGTGCTGCCACCTTTTCTGCAATGCGTCCACGTCCAACGCCAGCGGTGGTGCAGCTAAAGTTGGTCGAAGCTAAGAGGTGGTCTATGCCAGGCAAAGGGTGTAATCGAGTGGAGTGCAGAAGGCTAGGGCAGGTGCCAAGGCCCATGGCAGCCAAAGGATAGCGGGAAAGTATGCCTGATGCGGTTTTTTAGTCCAAAACTGCAGCGTAGTAGTCCAGATGGGATGGCAGGTGAAAATGTCCAAAATGCCAAGTCAAAGCTCTAGATTGTAGAGTTCAGCGCGCTCTAGAAGCCTGTCTAGACGGATCCTCAAGCGGAGCTCCGGTGCTCAAGATATTGCAGTTTAAAGAAAGAGTGTGTAGCAGATCCCCGACGGACAGGGCAGCTGGGGAAAGGTGGCACGGGCTGATGTCAGTGTATATGTGTATAGTGCTCGAGTTGTGGAGCATGCTTGTCTTCTTGGATTGCAAATCGGAACTCTAAATAGCAAGATATGGCCATTAGAAGATTTACTGGGGGCCGGGTTCGGAGCCCACTTGACCGCATTGGGAAATACGCCATTTGGTGTTTTCATGAGCTTGCCAGGTGTTTAGTATGCAGTATGTATCGTATGATGCTAGTAGGAAGTGACTGCACGTCGGATGGAGTCCGGAGCGGTGAGATACTAAAGTCGGAAGATGAGGTGTATTTTCCCGGATTGGGCTGCATGTGATGTGGTCAGTTTTTATAACCTCGGTTCGAGGTCTTCCTAGCCTAGGGATGAGATGAGTACTATGAGGCTTGTAGCCGGAAATATGAAATCTGAGTGAGCCTTGATTGCTTGGAAGTCGGACCACTAGGTGGTGTTTGACAGGTTCTACAAGCTGGGGGAAGTAGGCTTTTGTTTCAAAGGTTTTTTTGCTTTTGCCAAGGCCTTAAAAGGCTGGAATGTTCTGGTGCTGCCACGTGGCATGGGGTTAGCCCCACATGCGCTGAGGGAAGCTCTGAGTCTGGGAAGCCATGCCAATTTGGAGCTTAGACAATGTAGGTAGATGATTTCCTATCAACGGATTGATACGTTGAAAGTAGGGCTTTAATCTCCATCCATTGACTCTAGTCTTGTGTAGTTTTTCTTATAAATCTGCTAATCTATAACTGCCATTCCCAAAAAAAAAAAAATCATGAAAGGTCCCTCCCATCTTTGCAAAAGCTTTTTTTCAAGTAGAGTATCAAGTCGGTTATCATAGCGAAGAACCAACATACCTTCCTTCAATCCTTTCCCATTGAGCTTCTTGTTGATTTTGTCCCTTTGGCTTGTCGCTTTGGTGATGTACTGATCAATGGACTCTTCTCTATCTATCTCAAGTCGTTGGAGATCTAAGATCCTTTCATGTAGAACCTCTTTTGGTTTCTTTGCCACTCTTGCAAGAACGCGCAATCTTGAGAGCTCTACCTCAATGGGGAGAAGTGCCTACTGTCCATAAACTAGATGAAAAGGGGTGAATTGGGTAGATACCTTCAAAGATGTCCTATACTCCCAAAGAGCAGTCGTCAAATGGCGATCCCAATCATTAGGCCGGTCCACAACCTGCTTAGAAATAATCTTACATATCATTCCATTCACTTTTTCCACCAATCCATTGCATTGAGGATAGTAGGGTGTGGAATGCAAGTGTTTCACTTTTAACCTCCTCAAGAGATCATTCAGAAGGTCAGCCCTAAAACCCGCGCCTCGATCTGATAAGATTTCTAGGGGTGTTCCAAACCTACTACAAATATGATCAAAAATAAACTTTGATACCTCTTCAGCTGTGATTCGGGTTGTGCTTGTTGCTTCCGCCCATCGTGTCATGTAGTCAACACCCATGATGATGAAAACCTTCCCTGTAGAAGTACGAGGTAGGGGACCTATTGCATCCACACCCCACTTTTCAAAAGGGCCATAAGATATTATTGGGACTCGAGGCTCATATGTTAGTCGTCTATCACCAGCAATTTGGCATTGCTTACATGCCTTACACCAATGTTGGACATCCGGATGTAAGCTTGGCCAAATAAACCTTGCTTGTAAAATCTTCCTACTTGTAATATCTTGAGAAAAGTGACCACCACAGACATCATCATGACATGAAAGAAGAATTTTCTCTATCTCTTGCACACCTGGTAGTCTCCTCAAGACCAAATCTTTCCCTTTGTGATATAAATCGTCCCCAATCAACTGGTAAGGTGTGGCCTTCTTAGCTAGTCTATGTCTTTGCACCTTGTCTAAGTGTTTGGGGCACTCACCTGCTTGTAGAAAGAAAATAATGTCTTTTAGCTCCTCTTGACCTTGATATTTGGGTTCATATAGTTTCACACCTCCTACCGCCATTTGAAGCTTTTCATTTGCGAGTAAGTCTGCTTCCTTGTTATGAGTTCTCACAATGTGTTGTACGTGTGTTGCTTTAAAACCCTTCATCAAAGCTCTTACACTACTAAGCCACTCAAACAATGTACGATTCTTGCACCTCCAAGTCCCTTGGATTTGCCTGACCACTAGCAAAGAATCACCTTTTATAATAAGTCTTTGTATGCCTAATTATTTGCATTCTTATAACCCAAGGGTTAGAGTAGCATACTCAGCCTCATTGTTGGAGTGAACATTGGGTAGAGTGATACCTTTTCTAACCATTACCTCCTTTTGTGGGTTCAAAATGATGATCCCCCTGCTGCTTTGTCTTGTTGGCGTTGATAAGCTCCGTCAAAGCATAAAGTATGGGCATTGTCAATCTCCTTCACTTTGAACTGTTTTGAGCCTTCCTCTCTTTGTAGTTGTGATCCTTCCCTTTCTCTCACTTTGTAGGTGAGAATGTCTGCAAGTCCTGCTCTTGTGCTATCTTCTAGAAGGAAAGTGTATACAAATTCTTGGAGTTCAAGCACCCACTTTGCTATTCTAGATGAGAGGCTCATGTGGTGTACTACATATGGTAGATTGTGCTCTAAGGTGAGAAAAACAAATGGCACAGGGAGAAGATACGATCGAAACTTCCTTACCGCAAAAAAGATTGTAAAGACCACTTTCTCCATTTCAGTATATCCCTTCTCGGCTGTAGTCATCACCTTGCTTGAAAAATAGATCGGCCTCACGTATGATGTTTTAGGATCTTTTTGCATCAAAACAACACCAATTGCTTTGAAACCTACACTTGGAGTGACATAGTAGGTCTCCTTTGGATCTGGTGGCATTAGGATTGGGAGAGAGCTAAGAATGCCCTTCACTTCCTCAAAACATTTTGCATGTTCCCTCCCCCATTCAAATGTAGATTGGTTTGCCAACCTATGCAAAGGGGCGATGGCTTCTGCTAGAAGATGGATGACGCGAGACATGTACCTCACTTTGTGATTGAAGGTCATTAGCTCCTTAGTTGTTGTTGGTGGAGATAATGACAAAAGGGCCTCTACTTTAGAGGGATCCACTTGAATTCCTTGTGAAGAAACCACATGGCCTAGAAAAACCACCTGAGATTCACCGATATGAAACTTCTCTGGGTTGAGTTGTCTCCCAAATTGATGGAGCCTCTTAAGCCTCTATTCAACCTTTTGGCAGTGAAGTGATCTACAACTATAAATACAGAAATCATCCATAAAGACTCTTATAGATTTTCCAAAGAATGGTTGAAATACAAATATTGTGAATCTCATGAAGGTGCTAGGAGCATTGGTGACCCCAAAAGGCATTACTCTGAATGCAAAACACACCCAAGGTGTGATGAAGGTGGTTTTTGGTTGGTCCTCTTCTGCTATCCTAATTTGAAAATATCCTGAATACCCATCACACACAGTGTACCATTCATGACCTTCTACTTCATTCAAAATTTCATCTTGCAAAGGGAGAGAGAAGTGGTCTCTCTTTGTCGCAGCATTGAGGGGTTTGTAATCCACACAGACCCTCCATTTACCATTCTTCTTGTGAGTGACTACAATAGGTGATACCCATTCGGAGTTGGATACTGGATAGATGAAGCCAGCCTTCAAGAGTCGATTCACTTCTTGTAGGAGGGCCTTTTGTTGCACAGACCCTAGTCGCCTTAACTTTTGAGCCACGGGTTTGGTCCCTGGTATCAATTCAATTCGATGCTCTATTACATCTACACTTCTTATTTGTGAGTAGTCAGTGATAAACAAATTGGGATACCTCCTTAACATATTGATGTAGGACCTCTTCTCCTCACAAGTAAGATCTTTTGCAAGCATCTTCTCAAATCCTTCTTCAAGGTGGTGGCATCTTTCATCCCCTCGTGTGTGATTGTTTGTTGGCTTTTCTTCTACAGAAACATCTTGGGTGTTGGCGTTAAATACAATTCCCATTACCTCCAAAGAAGACTCCTCTTCACTGGTTGATGCTTCCTCATCACTTGAGTAACGACTCTCTTCCTCGCTCTCTTCATCTGCCGTGGTTTCATAGTTGATATCTAGTTGCTTTCCTTCTCGCCAATCATACACCACCGGTTGACCCTTCTTAAGAATCAAACGACCACTTCACCATTTTTGATCTCCATTCACAGCAATGAGCCAAGGCCTCCCTAGGATGATGGGATAGCCCTCCCCCTTAGCTGGCATGACATACATATCCACTCCTGCATCTATGTTACATACAGAGACTTTTACATTTTCAATGATCCCCAAACACTTCACACTTGAGTTGTTGGCTAGCCTAGCTTGACAATTAGAGGACTTTGTAATTTCAAGCCCTAACCTGTTCATTGATTTTTCCGCCATCACACACATTTGAGCTCCACCATCAACATATACATTAGACACCTTTTTACCCCTTATGTAAGCATCCACAATGGGTTCCACATCTTTTTGTAGCTTTGAGGCCACAACCTTAATGGAAATATTTGCTTTCTTTTTTGGAATTCTTGTACTTACCAACTTTGGCCATTGTCTTCTTACTTTGGCTGATAGGTGTAGAAGTTGAGGCCATGAAATGTTTGGCTTTTGGGTTTGTAAATCCTCCTGGATGTTGTAGGTCTCTAGCTCCTTTCCCAATGGGAAGTCATTGATACCAATTTCCCTTCGCCTTGATCTTTTCTTCCTGCTACTTTCAGCTTCTTCCATCTTTGACTTCTTCTTCTTGTCCCTTCTGGCTAAATTTGCTCCTTCACTTCTCATGTCTTCATCCTTATCATGTGCTCTTGTGCGTTTTTCTGCCGGCATAACATCAAAGTTTAGAGTATGCTCATCTATTACCTCTTCTAGCTTGATGATGTTGACTCCTCTTTCTTCCTCCTCATGTGGGACGAGAGGTATATTTGCTGGTGGTGGTGGTCGAGGAAGGATTTGTGGGCCTTGAGCTAGTTCTTGCTACACTGTGAGAGGAGGCAGTCTAGGGGGGTATATGTCTCCCGGAAGTCGCCTTGGATGTGGACACTTGTACATTCCATGGCCCATTTCATTGCATTTCCAACATCGCAACTCTTGAGCTTGTCTTCGTTGATTGCGATTCCCTTCTCTTGGTTGTCGTTGTTGAGGTAGGCCCTGTACTAGATTCAGAGCGAGGTTCTCAAGCTGTTGTGTGCCTTTGTAAAACCTCTTGTTGAGAGTTATCTCCTATTTGTAAAGATTGTGCAAGAGGGGCCCTAATTGGTGCTTCCATGGTTTGTGAAGACTCCCTCTCCTCACTTCATTCAAACCCCTTGCTCTATGTGCTTGGAAGTGTAGTTTTCTAAACTTGATGATGGATACCTCACGTGCTTCTTCGAAGGTGGATGGGAATTTTAGCTCTACTTTAGCCTTTAAAAGTGGATACAAGCCAACCATGAATCTCTCTTTTTTTAGAGAGTTAGGTGCACCACCATGATTTTCTAATGTAGCCTCCCACCTACCCCATAGATTGACAAAGGTTGCTTCATAAGAGGGATAGTCTTCAAGTGATACCTGCTTATGTCCAATAAGACATTTCCATAGTCCTTCAGAAGTATCACCTTGCCCGAACTTGGAGAGGAAGCTTGTTCGCAGTCTCTCTCAGTTGGACTTGATTTGGGGTTGCAAGGTCTCATACCATGCTTTAGCTTCTGCTTTTAGAACCAATGGGAAGGCTCGTAGCTTTACTTCCTCTTCATCTCTCCCGGATATGAGATGTGCCATCTCTAAGTTGTCAAGAAACTCTTGCACATCTTCCCCACTTCTTGCATAGAACGTGGGAAAAGAACTGGACATTTTGTTTAGACTTTTTTTTTTAAAAAGAAACTTGTCTCTTACGGGCCGCACAAGATTGTTGACACTATAAATCTGATTACATTAAAATGTACACATCCATTGTTAATTCGTACTTTATCATAGGTAGAATAAACGCATTAATTGAAGCATTGATTTCATTGAGGCGAGTGGATCCAAATATCCTCCTTATGATAGATTGAAACCTAAACTTAGTTGAAATGATTATATGAATGGATTGCCGAGCATTAGGCCTAAAAGGTTCATTGTTTTGATCGTGATTCATGTGCTACTCCTCGTTGTTGGTTTGAGGACCTCGTTCCTTCATATGGCCCTTGAGCACCCCTTCACCACTCCTTGTTCCTGCCTTTAAAACAAAATGAACACGTGAACTTCAAAAGAAGTTTCATAATTGATGATTGGAAGTATAATTGGATTGGGTGATGCCAGTATTACTCTAAGTCTTTCTGCACCAAACATAAGAACAATGCGTTGCTGGAAAAAGACTTTTCTATCTATGTGAACATTTACTCTAATGTGTTGTGCAAAATGAAATGTATAGATGAGGACTCCATTGTTCATCACTAAAAATTTGAAGGTAACTTGGAAATATGTTCCTCAGTGGGGGCACCACTTTATGAGGGCGAGCTTTTTGAAATGGGGCCTTTAAACGCAAACCAATGGGCCTATCCTCACAAAATGTTCGTAAAGAGGTACGCACACTACTTGGGGCACCACCTTCTTTTGGGAGTGGAGAAGGAAACCAATCAAAATAACATTTGCACTCACCCACTCAAGCAACACACTTTGAGAACCCTTACTCTATGTACACTTTCGACACTTGACACCATCAACGATTATGCAACCCAATGCCGTGCATCAAATGTAAATATGGAATTTGTGGAATAGCTTTCACCTTCTCCCCATAAGAATACCCATGATACAGCCAAACTCCTTCTCTCTCAAGCACTCATCAAAAAATCATGCGCACAAGACCTGCCTCTCAAACACACAAGAGAATCACCTACATCGAACTAACACACTTTGCATAGAGAGCTCATCTCCATCTATGCAATGCCGTGACAAATAAAATCACCATGAGAGGTAGCCACATGCATATGTAATGAAGCAAAAGCGAGTTGGAGTGAGAATTTTCTTTAGACTAATTGAATAAGTGTGGAGAAACAAACCAATGGTAAATTGAGAGTAGAACACTTACTTGGTTTCTCGCACACCTTTTAACACTAGAATGGTAACAGGACACTTTTATGTCCTTGGACACTTTTGTGTCCTGTTAAGTGACCATTTTGCTTGAATTATTTGAAGAGTATGAAAATGAATTTCTAGGTGCTATATATCCACAAATTTGTCTTATGAGCTGAAAAAAACTTAGCTTTTTTTTTTGAGTATCGATCTCACTATTAACCTTACTCTTGCACAACATTTTTGAACATAAGAATTGCATAATCCTGTTTTTTGGCCAAAATTAGCACGTTTATGATTTTTTTGATGGCTTTCTTGATATCCAAATTCAATTTTGATTGTGTAAGTGTAATGTATAACATAAATCTAATCTTCCTTGAGTTTTGGGGGACCTAATATGCTATATAGCATAGTATATGATGATGGTTGAGTTTTTTTATTGCTGAAGAATACGATACATTTTAGAGTAGCAAGTATAACTTTCTCAATATTGTTAGTTTCTTATCCAATTGTGTGTATTTTGTAGGTAGTGACAATATCTAATCATAGACTACAAACTTGGCTAGATATTGAGTAGTTTCTATGGGTTTCTAGAGTTCTGAATGCTAAACCCAGTTTTTTCATGTTTGCTGTATTTAGCACTTTATCATTGCCCCCAAGGTTCCAATTGTAAGAGATCCATTATCCTTTTGACATGCTCCATGGCTCCTTTTGAACCTAGAGGCCCAAAGGGAACTAAGACAACATTTATATAGTATCTGTATTGAGCGTGACTATAGAAACTTTGATAATAGGTCCGCAGAATGGCAAAAATTCAACATTTTTGTACCTTTTTTTTTTGCCCAAAAAAAATTTAGTGAGGTAAAAGAAACCATATGTTTTGGTCACCAACCTATTGAAGATAACGGGGCATTTTATTTCATGTGCTAAAAAAATCTCCACTCTTATTTATATGCAATCAACCGTAAGAAATTGCTATTTTGGGCAAAATGCACTGGTCCATAAACTTTGGAGGCTTGTAGTGACTAAGGGATGAGAAAAATTACAAGTTTCTCATTTTTTCCATATGTAGTAGTTATTAAACTATAAGCTCATGAAATGATTTTTCAACATGAGTGGATCTACTATGGTTTTGGAATTTTTTCCCAAAACCCTGAAAGGACACTTTTATGTCCTGTTAGGTTACCATTCTAGTATTAAGGCTTAGACAGACGCTGGCTAACCATCACGAATTGCGACACTTGATTGTTTGAAGATGATTTAATGATCATTAACATAACCATGAGAGAGATCATGATGTATTTACAAGTTATTGAGGTGCTACAATGATTTATTGGGTTGATGGAGTAAGAGATTGTAGAATAGAAAGAGTGGAGGATAGAGTTGTACTTCCTCCAAAGAGGAGGGTTAGGAGGGAGGATGTGAAAGAGGGAGAGTTGGGGGTTTCTCTACTATTGATCAAGAATAACATGAAGTTGAAAATATAGGTGTGTGTCCTTGAGTCTCTCCAAGGGGGGCTATTTATAGTTGTGTAGGAGTGGGATTATGCTACACTTAATTAGGGTGAGTGATTACCCCTAATTAAGTGTCCTTTGACCACTCATTGAATATTGGACATAAAAGGGTCTATTTATTCACCAAAAATATCATTTTAGACCGTGAAGGCTCCATAGGGGTGCATAATGTAGGTGGGCCCCACCATGAGGCCCTACGGGTGGCTCTTGCGGGGTATCCCAACTTGTCTGTCTTGGCATTTAGAAAGCATCTTTAGGTTGGTCCCATCACATGCAAGTGACCTTGAACACTCATTGCTCTTCTAGAAGATGAGTAGGGGAAAAATAAGATCTCACCCTCTTGATTTACTTGATTTACAATTCCCTTTTGCTGCGAATCTGACAGATTTACACTATTTTGACCATAACTTTTTACTTGTAGCTCGGAACGACATGCTTCAAAAGGAAAATTTGACCTTCTCAACATGTTTGATATGAATTTTGACTATTCTTCACGCCCATGCACCAAGGAATTCGGTTTGGAAGGTCCACACTAGGCTAGGGAACCTTTTGCTTCCAAGTCTTCTTGTATGGGCCCAATGCTTGTATGCATCCAAGGGGAATCATGCTTTTTCAAAAGGGTATGATGCTTAAACAAATAGAGGAGGGCCCAATATTATTTTCTTGTGAAAAGAATATACAATTTAAGTCTTTTTGAAAGGAGAAAAACTATATGTATATTCTTAAGAGATATTGGGCCACCTATGTAGGGGGCATAGAAGACTTGTAGAGATGGACCATAATCTTTGGTAAAGACAAGTGGAGAGTTGATTTTCCATGCTAATTTATCTATATGGGATGGAAGATGGATATATTATTTTTCTACTACTAATTCACAAGAGGTAAGAAAGTTTGGGTGTAGATAGTTGGTTATTGTATGCTTAATTTTATTTACAAAGCAAAAAAGAAAAGGGTGGTAATATAAATATATGACTAAGGTGACATTTTTGGGAAGAGTACAATGTATGTGTCGCCACAAAGGTTAAACGAAGAGGGGGAATTTACTCTAGATAACTTAATAGCGTAGAAAAATATATACACATATGAGGAAGAGGACGTTTGTGGGCATATAGAACGTCCTATAAAGTGGCTACGAATTTCACTCCATTCGAACTTGTCAATGGTAAGGAGGCGGTGTTGCCAGTGCATGCACAAGTAGGTGCTTTAAAGGGTATGTGGCGTGTCAATGCCACTCAACAAGGAGTTCTATAAGATT
Organism: Adiantum capillus-veneris; assembly: GCF_014529385.1. NCBI lineage: Eukaryota > Viridiplantae > Streptophyta > Polypodiopsida > Polypodiales > Pteridaceae > Adiantum > Adiantum capillus-veneris. Next base: position 103,707,120 of record NC_140935.1, read on the forward strand.
GGATAGCCTGCTTGGAGTCTTTGCAAATGGACAGAGAGGCATCAACAGACTACTATGTGAAGCAAAGGGAGAAGCGGGTTGCCAAGTTCAATTAGAACTTACCATACAAGAAGATAGAGGAAGGAGACCTGGTCATGAAGTATGAAAGCTACCTCGATTTCACATTGTTTTGATCGTGATTCATCTGCTACTCCTCGTTGTTGGTTTGAAGACCTCGTTCCTTCATATGGCCCTTGAGCACCCCTTCACCACTCCTTGTTCCTGCCTCTAAAACAAAATGAACACGTGAACTTCAAAAGAAGTTTCATAATTGATGATTGGAAGTATAATTGGATTGGGTGATGCCAGTATTTCTCTAAGTCTTTTTGCACCAAACATAAAAACAATGCGTTGCTGGAAAAAGACTTTTCTATCTATGTGAACATTTACTCTAATGTGTTGTGAAAAATGAAATAAATAGATGGGGACTCCATTGTTCATCACTAAAAATTTGAAGGCAACTTGGAAATATGTTCCTCAGTGGGGGCACCACTTTATGAGGGCGAGCTTTTTGAAATGGGGCCTCTAAACCCAAACCAATGGGCCTACCCTCACAAAATGTTCGTAAAGAGGTACGCGCACTACTTGGGGCACCACCTTCTTTTGGGAGTGGACAAGGAAACCAATCAAAATAACATTTGCACTCACCCACTCAATAAACACACTTTGAGAACCCTTACTCTATGTACACTTTCGACACTTGACACCATCAACGATTATGCAACCCAATGTCGTGCATCAAATGTAAATATGCAATTTGTGGAATAGCATTCACCTTCTCCCCATAAGAATACCCATGATACAACCAAACTCCTTCTCTCTCAAGCACTCATCAAAAAATCATGCGCACAAGACCTGCCTCTCAAACACACAAGAGAATCACCTACATCGAACTAACACACTTTGCATAGAGAGCTCATCTCCATCTATGCAATGCCGTGACAAATAAAATCACAATGAGAGGTATCCACATGCATATGTAATGAATCAAAGGAGATTTGGAGTGAGAATTTTCTTTAGAATAATTGAATAAGTGTGGAGAAACAAACCAATGGTAAATTGAGAGTAGAACACTTACTTGATTTCTCGCACACCTTTTAAGTGGTAGACAGACGCTGGCTAACGATCACGAATTGCGACACTTGATTGTTTGAAGGTGATTTAATGATCATTTACATAACCATGAGAGAGATCATGATGTATTTACAAGTTATTGAGGTGCTACAATGATTTATTGGGTTGATGGAGTAAGAGATTGTAGAATAGAAAGAGTGGAGGATAGAGTTGTACTTCCTCCAAAGAGGAGGGTTAGGAGAGAGGATGTGAAAGAGGGAGAGTTGGGGGTTTCTCTACTATTGATCAAGAACAACATGAAGTTGAAAATATAGGTGTGTGTCCTTGAGTCTCTCCAAGGGGGGCTATTTATAGTTGTGTAGGAGTGGGATTATGCTACACTTAATTAGGGTGAGTGATTACCCCTAATTCAGTGTCCTTTGACCACTCATTGAATATTGGACATAAAAGGGACTATTTATTCACCAAACATATCATTTTAGACCGTGAAGGCTCCATAGGGGTGCATAATGTAGGTGGGCCCCACCATGAGGCCCTACGGGTGGCTCCTGCGGGGTATCTCAACTTGTCTGTCTTGGCATTTAGAAAGCATCTTTAGGTTGGTCCCATCACATGCAAGTGAACTTGAACACATATTGCTCTTCTAGAAGATGAGTAGGGGAAAAATAAGATCTCACCCTTTTGATTTACTTGATTTACAGTTCCCTTTTGCTGCGAATCTGACAGATTTACACTATTTTGACCATAACTTTTTACCTGTAGCTGGGAATGACATGCTTCAAAAGGAAAATTTGACCTTCTCAACAAGTTTGATATGCATTTGGACTATTCTTCACGCCCATGCACCAAGGAATTTGATTTGGAAGGTCCACACTAGGCTAGGGAACCTTTTGCTTCCAAGTCTTCTTGTATAGGCCCTTTGCTTGTATGCATCCAAGGGGAATCATGCTTTTTCAAAAGGGTATGATGCTTAAACAAATAGAGGAGGGCCCAACATTATTTGCTTGTGAAAAGAATATACAATTTGAGTCTTTTTGAAAGGAGAAAAACTATATGTATATTCTTAAGAGATATTGGTCCACCTATGTAGGGGGCATAGAAGACTTGTAGAGATGGACCATAATCTTTGGTAAAGACAAGTGGAGAGTTGATTTTCCATGGTAATTTATCTATATGGGATGAAAGATGGATATATTGTTTTTCTAGTACTAATTCACAAGAGGTAAGAAAGTTGGGGGGTAGATAGTTGGTTATTGTATGCTTAATTTTTTTTACAAAGCAAAAAAGAAAAGGGTGGTAATATAAATATATGACTAAGGTGACATTTTTGGGAAGAGTACAATGTATGTGTCGCCACAAAGGTTAAACGAAGAGAGGGAATTTACTCTAGATAACTTAATAGCGTAGAAAAATATATACACATATGAGGATGAGGACCTTGAGTAGGCTAAAAAATGTTGCAAAAAGATGGTTACCATTTTATGCCATTCAGTGCTAATGGTCAAATTGTCAAGATGTTAACAAAGTATGTGTACAAGCAAGAATCTGAGTGGGAAGCAAATCTAGAGAAGTGTCTGTGGGCGTATAGAACGTCCTATAAAGTGGCTTCGAATTTCACTACATTCGAACTTGTCTATGGTAAGGAGGCGGTGTTGCATATGCATGCACAGCTAGGTGCGTTAAAGGGTATGTGGCATGTCAATGCCACTCAACAAGGAGTTCTACAAGATCGGATAGCCAGCTTGAAGGCTTTGCAGATGGACAGTGAGGTAGTAGCAGACTACTGTGTGAAGCAAAGGGAGAAGCGGGTTTCCAAGTTCAATCAGAACTTGCCATACAAGAAGATAGAGGAAGGAGATCTGTTCATGAAGTACGAAAGCTACCTGGATTTCACATTCCAGAAGAAGTTCAAGAAGAAGTGGACGGGTCCATACAAAGTGAAGAAGGCCTTTCCAAATGGGACATATGAACTGGTAAGGGCAAATGGCAAACTTCTTAGGAACAGGGTAAATGGTGTGCGGCTCAAATTGTACTTCGAGAGGAGTCTAGTGCCTGAAGTGCAGCAGATTATGTTCAAGGGGGGTGGGCAACCCACCTAAAGTATGCGGTGTGCGAGAGAAAGAAGACGAAGCTTTGTAAATAGCCTGTACATACAGTTGTGGTTTTGTGAGTGCTTTTAATCATCAGTTTGGTGTGCCACTTTTAAAGTTTGTACATATGCTTTTGGTCGAACATAAATGTTCGACGAGGGGGCTGGGCAATGATGGTGCAGCTAAAGTTGGTCGAAGCTAACAGGTGGTCTATGGCAGGCAAAGGGTGAAATCGAGTGCAGTGCAGAAGGCTAGGGCAGGTGCCAAGGCCCATGGAAGCCAAAGGATAGCGGGAAAGTATGCCTGATGCGGTTTTTTTAGACCAAAAGTGCAGCGTAGTAGTCCAGATGGTATGGCAGGTGAAAATGTCCAAAATGTCAAGTCAAAGCTCTAGAATGTAGAGTTCAACGTGCTCTAGAAGCCAGTCCAGACGGCTCGTCAAACGGAGCCCCGGTGCTCAAGATATTGCAGTTTAAAGAAAGAGTGTGTAGCAGATCCCCGACGGACAGGGCAGCTGGGGACAGGTGGCCCGGGCTGATGTCAGTGTATATGAGTATAGTGCTCGAGTTGTGTAGCATGCCTGTCTTCTCGGATTGCGAATCGAAGCTCTGAATAGCAAGATATGGCCATTAGAAGATTTTCTGGGGGCCGGGTTCGGAGCCCACTTGACCGCATTGGGAAATGTGCCATTTGGTGTTTTCATGAGCTTGCCAGGTGTTTAGTATGCAGTATGTATCATATGATGCTAGTAGGAAGTGACTGCACGTCAGATGGAGTCCGGAGCGGTGAGATACCGAAGTCGAAAGATGAGGTGTATTTTCCCGGATTGGGCTGCATGTGATGTGGTCAGTTTTTATAACCTCGGTTCGAGGTCTTCCTAGCCTAGGGATGAGATGAGGACTATGCAGCTTGTAGCCGGAAATATGAAATCTCAGTGAGCCTTGATTGCTTGGAAGTTGGACCACTAGGTGGTGTTTGAGAGGTTCTACAAGGTGGGGGAAGTAGGCTTTTGTTTAAAAGGTTTTTTTGCTTTTGCCAAGGCCTTAAAAGGCTGGAATGTTGTGGTGCTACCACGTGGCATCGGGTTAGCCCCACATGCGCTGAGGGAAGCTCTGAGTCTGGGGTATATATACTGTGCCGTAAGGCCTCATTAGCATCGAAGAGTGGTGTGGGGAGCTTGGAGCTCGTGGAGATATGGCGGATGCCCAGCAGGCGCTGTGTGGTTGTAGGCGGTGGTGCGCAGCGGCGCTGCAGGGCGTGCCCGCGGCGGTTTTGGGCGGTGAGGCGGCGCGAGGAGCGGCCCGCTCGCGTGTGAGTTGGAGTAGATGATGTGGCGCCCGACAGGGGCAATTCCAACGGCCCAATGGGCCCCAAAGTTTTAAAGGGAAAGGGAGGGGGCAATAGCGACATCGCTATTGCCTCCCCCCTCAGGTAAGAGAGCGGTCCCGCGAGGCAAGCTAAGGGGCGAGCCCTCATGTGTACAAAGGGGAGCCGGCCAAATCAAGACCAAGGGCAAGGCAAAGAGGATGAGCTAGGAAGCCGCCAGGTGGGCAAAGCTGAGCAAGAGCAAGTACAAACAAGCATGGGTGAACCAAATGCAAGGCCAAAAGAGGGCAAAGAGAAGCCGGATAAGGAGTGGAGGCCAAAGTAAAAGATTGAGCAGTATAGGGCTAAACCAAGAGAGGGTAAAAGGTGAAAAATAAAAAATAAAAAATGAAGAGCCTAGGGGGCAATAGCGACATCGCTAATGCCCCCCCTCCCAAGTGCAAAGAGTGAAGAAGAGAGAGATAGAGCAAAGCGGTGCCCTCTTTCCCAAAAGATGTCAATTCAAGGTGCCAGGTGGACCTATTAAATTGTAAATTCCCAAATTAAAGTCCCCCCCCTATAAAAGTAAAAAATGAATCAAATTTGGGGCTTTTTTCTTGGCCTTTTGTGGTGCCGTTTGAAGCCTGCAAAGTGGAGTTCTCTAGCAAGCTAGCCCCTTTGTAACTTTTTCTTGAAAATGGCCATGGTGATGGCATTGCAAGCTGGTGTATGTGTTTTCTGAAGTGCAATCAAGCCAGAGTTGCCTCCTGTGCTATTGTTTCCCCTTCCCCCCTTCTCTTTCTCTTGCTTTCATGTCCCTCCTCGGTGCCGGCTGTGTGGAAGTATGTGCCCCCCCAGACCGATGGTGTTTTGAGTGAGAGAGTGAGATTGAGTGGTTGTGTGCATGTGTAAGGGTGGAAACAGGCAGTGGTAGTAGGTGTACCTTGTGTGGTGGGTTTGTAGAGTGTGTGAGCAGTGGCAATGGAGCAGGCGGTGGTCTGCTAGTGTTAAGTGTTTCTTTGAAGTTGTTTTCTGAGAGGATAGGGGTGCTGTGAATACCCTGAGCTATGAGAGGCCCTTTTGTTTGTGCTGGGTGTGTTCCCCCATTCCCCCTCTCCAGCGGTGCCTGGACGATCTGACCAATCCACTCTCTTCACCAAAACATATCGAACATAGCATTGCTGGATAAAGTAAATTGCTACTTGGTTGTTGTTTGGTAGGCATCTCTCTTGTCGTATAAACCTTTGCAGTAATACATGTGCCAGTCCTTTATGTTGCAAATCAGAGAGCTTTAACGGAGTTGTATCTTTTGCATTGCCACTTATTTGAAATAGTTGATGGCGTACAAAGTGATTAGGGAAAAGCTTTTTGCACTCTTTAAGGGTTAATAGTTCGTCTTGCAGCTCAGATTCATCTTCTTCAATGTTGGAAATAGTAGAAAGATCTGCTTGTCCACATCTAACTTGTTCTTCTTTAAAAATTGCCTGAGCTTCAGCGTGGTTGAGTTCTTCTTCCATATCTGCATATCACGTAAACATGTCATTACTTTTAAATACCCATTCAATTAATTTGACATTGGACAGTATATCGAATGACAAACATAGATTTTTTGTTCAATTAAACATACAATTAAATCTGACACCAAAAGTAAAACAATGATGAAATCATGAGACTGTGTTTTTATTAATCATCAGCAACAGCTGGTCATAAGCGAGATGTCATTACAATGTTGTAACCCACTCTATGGGCACCATTTAAACATAAGGAGAGATCAAAAGCATTAGGCCGGGTTTTGGGGTGAACGCGCTTGCCGGTTTCAAGATGAGCAAGTACATTACTCAAAAAATGTCTCTTGCTTTGTTCTTGGGGATCTGGTAAGCACTTCAAAATGCGTTTACATGTATGACACATGGAATAAATATCCATAACTTTGGTCCAGGAGGGAGGATTACTAGATATACATTTGGGGGCTGCCCATGGATAATCTCTCTCATATTTTTTTCTAGTTTCTATCTGCATATCGCATAGAGGAGGAAAACCGACTGTCGTATTTGTTTTGGTGCATGAACCCCAATCCACAATGCTGGCGTAAACACCTTTTTTGTCAAAATGCAACATCATATTGCGAGAGTGTAGATCATTGTGGAGGTAGTTATGCGTATGTATATACTTCAGAGTTTGGAGGAGAGCATTGATGATCTGCAAAATATTCTCCTGGAATAGCTCTACTGTTCCTGTAGTGAGTACGTAATCGCGAATGACAGGCTGGCTGCCGTCTGCAGTGCATTCTTTGATCCATTGATCCACATGGCCGCCATTCAAAAATCGTGAAATGAGCATTGGTCGCTCCACGTGGCGCACCATGGAAAGAGGGTAGATAATACCTCGATGTGAAATATCCAAAATTGTTGCTTTGTCTTTGACGTGTTGCTCCATGGTGGGCCCATGTAAGTGTACTTTGAACACTTTTGCAGCATACACTTGATCTTTGAAAGCGGGATGTGTGACACCCACACGCTTCACATGTGCCCATCTTCCCTATCCGAGCTGTGGAGCTTGGATATTGAAGACGGCTATGTTAGGTAAAACGTGTAAAATAGGTGGTAGCTGAGAGAGGTCTAATGTAGCAACGGATGACGCTGTAGGCTCTGTTCTAAGAATGATTTCTGGTTCAACAACAGCTTCAGAAGAGCTGGCTTCCACTCTTGCACGCTTTGCTGCTCTTTCTAACTTTTCCTTGCTCTTGAACTCCGTGTAAAGCTGTTGCACAAGATGTATGCGCTCAGCTATGTTTGGCAAGGAAGTAATTGCAAGATTTTTTAGTTCTTGAAAGGTTTTCATGATCTGTCCAATGGTTTGTTTGACCATGTTTACTAAAGCATCTTATGTCAGGAGGGCTATGTCAAAAGTAGCTGGTGTAAACTCTTCCTGGAGCTGCTCAAACACAGACTTGGTCAGAGTCTCTGTAAGCTTATAAAAATGCTCCAGAGCGACACGGTTTAAACAACGCCTAATCTCTGACTCTGACGTGTAATGAAAGTGTCTCACAATCACTTCGGAGACAAAATTTCTTTGATGTTTCGCTAGCTTCGTGTTTGCCATGTCTGTATGACAAAATTATAAATTAAGAATCTTACGAAAATATTGTACACCATAGTAACATAGTTATTATATAATGAGTGTTAACCCTATATATATTAAATAATGATACAAATTTATTAAACAATATTAAATTATTGAAAATTAAAGAGAATCTTATGATTACAAACCACATTGTGCGAATCAACCATGAAAATTAAATTAGAGAGAGAGAGAGAGAGAGAGAGAGAGAGAGAGAGGGAGAGACAGGCCAGGAGTGTGAGATGCTCTCAGCACAAGAAATGGACCCTGCTATTCCAAGGTAAGTTCACACATTGCCTAAAATGTATACAATCACAAAATTGTTCGGTTTTTGTAATATTAAATCAATAAATCAATTAATCATTTAGATAGCAAGATACAATAATTTATATGCAAAAGAGAAATGTAAGGTATTTCTAATGGCTTCAAAAAAAATTAATTCACTACCTACATAGTTCAATTACACGATGGTAGGACACTTCTAAAAGAAGAAAATACTCAAGGGAAAATAAAAGATAAGAGAAAACACAAATGTGCCTATGAGAAGTCAAAAACCTCTTTATATGGAGACAAAAAATATTTTCACTTTCCACCTTCATGGGTCTTTTCATTTCCAAAACCCACACTTCACTTACTCACTTAAGATGTTTTAAAATACTTATTATTTTTCCAAGATTGGGTATACCTTATGCAAAAGAAAATAAATGTGCATGATAAGTTCAAAAGTCACCTACGCATGTATACAATCACAAAAATGTTTGGTTTTTATATTATTGTAATCAATTAGACATTTAGATAATAAGATACACTGATAAACATGCAAAAAAGATGAAAGTAAAATCAAATTGGTGTAGTGATGAAAACCCCTCCATTCCAACAATGCAACTAATCCTCAAGTACTTGCACCATCTAAACCCTCCAAAAAAATTCTCCCTACCCAAACTTGTTTCTACGTGGATAGACACCCAAGGAGGTGACTAATCATTAAATAAAAATAGGCCAGTGTAGTGATGAGAACAGCTCCATTCCAACAATAGAAACAAGCCCCAAGCACGTGTGCCACCTAAACCCTCCTCGAGGATGTTCCCTACCAAAACTTGTTTCTAGGTGGATAGACACCCAAGGAGGTAACTAGTCATAAAAAATAGTTATGCGGGTGCAACAATAGAGACGATTCTCAAGCACTTGCACCACCAAAACCCTCCACGAGAATTCTCCCTAGCTAAAGTAGATTCTAGGAAGATAAACAATGATGGGAGGTAGCTAATCATTAAATATAACTACACCAATATAGTGATGAGGATATCTCCATTCCAACAATCGAAATGAGCCCCAAGCACTTGCACACCGTAAATCCTCCACGAATATGTCCCCTACCCAAACCTATTTCTAGGTGGACACACACCTAGGGGAGGTAACTATTTATGAAATACAAGTACATCAATGTAATGATAAGAAATGAACCTGAAACATTGCACCACCTTAACCATCCACAAGGATTCTCCATACTCAAGCATGTTTCTCACCCAGGGGAGGAAACTACTCATGGATTTTTTTAAAAAAGGTTAGAAAGGTTAACTAATAAAGGTAAATCCTAAAGGATAAACCTCATGTTCTTGTTCTTAGTAAGGGCTCTAGAGAGTGTGCCAAAATGGGGGTCTCAGAGGACAAGACACTATTTATATAGTACCCTCCAAAAGCAGTTGGAGGGAATAATGGGCCAGACCGGTCCACTTGCTAGCCTAATAGGCCTTGTCAGGAAAATGTAAAAACTCGATGAGGGAATCAAGGAAATTCCAATTCCAACTTGCCAATGTGAATTTGATGTTATATACACTCCCATGGGTCGTTAATAACATGAGTTATTACCACTTCAAACATCATGTGAAGGTGGTTCCATTCTTCAACATGTCGGTGATGAGGTAGTGGCTAGTTATAAATTCCACCTCCCTTCCTTCTAGCTAATGACTCTTACCTCTATTTTTGTTCTTATACTAGCTTCATATTCATTATGCAGAGAATTTGAACTTGCTTGTACACAAGGTCCTTTTGATATTGAATGCCCATTAGTTCTTTGTACATAAGTTCTTTTTGCTATTGAAAGCCCATTCCCTTCTAGATATTGTGCATTATGGCTTTTAGACTTTGTGTTAGTATTGTTTCAATTTACCATCCTTGTGATTCATTCTTTACTTCTAAATCTCTACCATTCAAGCGTACCAATCTCTTACCTTGGTTCATTTTTGTAAAGCTTTCTTGATATTGTTTTTTGGTTATTCAACCCATTGTTTATCCAAAAGCAGAGCATGCAAGTCTATTTGCTCTATTGGAAAGATATTCATTAAGATTTGGGCATCACTTGAATGTTGTAGATGCCTTGACCCCCATGAAAATACCTAGCCTTGAGGAGCTTCCTTTCTTGATTTAAGTTTTGAATGTAAAACAATTGACACTTGTAAGCATTCATGTGCTTTTTCCCCTCCTTGCAAAAGCACACTACAAAAGATCCATACTTCTTGAATGGGTACAAGGCGAGTAGGATCCCCCAATTTCAAAAAAACGTAAAACACTGATGAAACATGAAATATTGGACATGAGAAAGAAATTAAAAGATGCAATTTAAAAAGAGTTGAAAAGTTTTCGAAAGGTCTCGTGTAAAGACTTTGGAAGGTCAAAACTGTCTGCAATATGTGTACAATGCATTCACAAGGAGCTATTGACATGTTACCATATAAAAAAATATATAAATTTGCTAGATAATTCACTAGTTTGAATACACACAACTAGTAAAAGTGTAAACTAGCAACTATGAGACACTTTCTAGTTGGTCAATCTAGTAAGTTTGTTACTATATGGCAAATGATACTACCATATAGTAACTAAATTGTTAGATCTAACTAGAAACTCTTCACGCTTGCTAGTTTGACCTTGCCGTGTCAAACTAGTAGACCATCTAGCAAACCCAAACTAGTAAGTCACCTAGTAAATTTAAACTCATCGGCCTAAGTGGCATTGTAAGCTTCCACTTGAAAAACATAAAAAATTAAAATGGTAAATAGGCATTAACTTAGTATAGCATCATTTAATTTGATTGTCATTGGACATCAAAATTTTAAAATCAAACTCTGGTGTATTGCAACATAATAAGAGAGCAACTACCATTAAATGGATTGCAACAATTCTGACTTAACAGAGAAGACAATCATCAACGCAAACCAAGCTTTTGTGTAGGCTGTTCAAGATCAACAAAAAACAAGCAACTGCACTTTTGTACAACAAGAAGCAGGCAGTTCTAGCAAGCAGAAGACTGATCACATTCAAGCTGTTCATGAGTTGCTAAGAGACTTTATAGAGTTGAGAGTTTGCAAGCAAGAGGCACGATGGCAGTAGGTGTTCCTAATCCTCTTCAGGAAGATGCTAGCCTCGATAATTGCTCAAGGAGGCATCTCTTTGTAGAGATTCTTACCTAACACACATAAGTGAGGCATCTCTTTGCAGAGATTCCCACCTTCAAATTACGAAGAGGAGGATACAAAAGAAACACAGACACATATGTGAGCACAACAGCCATGTAACTGGCTGTTGTACCTGGTTCAGCAAAGCCAAGGTCTTTCTCAACGACAAAGCACCCTCTAGGAAGTTAAAAGGTGAAATTCTCGACAACAATTTGGAGGATTGTCCTTGCCCTAAATAAAATACAGTTGTTTGGGGACATGAGGCCATGGTAATCATCCATATGACAAAACCCCAACAGCTCCATTGACTACAGCTTTTCTGGTCAGGGTAATGCCTAAAACCCTGCAAGCCTTTGATGGCCCCGAACCCTAAGCATTTTGAACCTGCCGCACTCCCTGTTGCTGAACCACCACCTGCAGGCAACTTCATTACACAGTTGCCTCTTGATGCTATTTCTTACAATCAACTCGGGCAACACTTGATGGGCCAAATCACTTACTGGACAAGCCTCAAGATCACTCCAGAGAAAATATTGACCTCGCATACGCACTGGTCAAGCCATGCGCAAATGTTGAAGCTGCAGTCGAGGCAACTAAAGTGGCTGACAATACTGAGGATGACAACCTCCATGCTGAGTAACCTGATCCTGCTAAAGAAAAAGTAGTCGATCCCATCAAGGCCTTTACTACCGCTGTTGAGGAGTCAATTGCTGGTCTCTGTCCAGCCCATACTCTTGCCCATGCGCGCCAAGAATATGTTGCCTTTTCTTGAAACTGCAGGCCAGCCCAAGAAGGCACCGAGTCTCTCCACTTGGAGGACCCATCTGCCCTTGTGGAGGAAGGAACTGCTCGCCCATCTGGAACATATCTGTGTGCCCATGTTATACAACTCCTGGAAAAAACATCTCTTTCTCAAGGAAAAAAAAGGGAGGGGGATTTTCAAAAAATGGCTGCATATATAGGAATAGAGCCATGGGTGTGAATTTACCTTGATCCGAGAGTTGAATTTGGTAATCAACAAGTCTTTGTATTGTGGCTTTGTTTATAACTTTCCAACTGAAGTACCTAATATAACAGCCATTCATTAGTGCCTATCACAATTTAGAATAGTGCTTTCGAGATGAGAATGCCGGTGGCTTATGCAAATTGCTGAATTTTCACATCCAATGAGTACACCTTTCCCTGTTTCAATTTCACAACAAGAGAGAGTATGAGCTTGAAATTGAGTATGGTTTCTTGGGCATATCCTTACCTATGCTGAATGCGCAAGGCAGTTTTGCTTCTACAAAGGAAAAATTCCATCAGAACCACATCCCTGAAGTCGATGGGGAGATAGAAGTCATAGGCAGACTCTGGCTCGCTCAAGTCCAGTATTTGGCTGTTGTACTCGATGCAATGACGATTGAAAAATGAAAAAAGCATCTGTTGTGGCTGTTAAACATATATTGCAGCTCTCATTTATATTTACTGGCTATGTCCTTGATCCTTAGTGCGGTGAAGAGGTAGGATTTTATCCCATCTTGACCAACAACATTATCATGAGTTCTTTTGCCCATCTCAACGTCTTCCAAATTACCACATGCATTCAAGATGCAAGCATAGATGGTGATTGCATGTGGAGAGATGCACTCACTTTGCATCTGTTGAAAATATATCAGAGCTTCCTGACCCTACCACATTTTTCATACATATCAACCAAGGTAGTGCTAAGCAAAATATTTTCTTTCAAGAATCCCTGACTCATAATATCATCGTGAGTTCTTTTGCTACAATGTACTACAATCATAATCATGTCTACTACAATCTCCATCATCATCACTTCCTTGAACTTTTTCGTCATCTCGACTCCAGCATTCACTTTTTCTATCATGTGTACCGTCACTACTGCTTTTGTGTTGTTCCTCTTCTTTCAACTTAGGTCCCTGACACACTAGGAGGCCCGTTTCCCCAACTTTTTGAGCATGGACACGCAAAACCCTCTGGTACTGCAATCGATTATGGTCTGTGTGAGAGTGTGTGTGTGTGTGTGTGTGTGTGTGAGAGTGTGTGTGTGTGTGTGTGTGTGTGTGTGTGTGTGTGTGTGTGTGTGTGTGTGAGAGAGAGAGAGAGAGAGAGAGAGAGAGAGAGAGAGAGAGAGAGAGAGAGAGAGAGAGAGAGAGAGAGAGAGAGAGAGAGAGAGAGAGAGAGAGAGAGAGAGAGAGAGATTGTTCTTGATCCTCTACGACAGAGGTAGAAGGAGACATTTCGTAGGAGAAAGAATTAGTTCCTCACTTAGCATAACTTGGGAATAATTAGTGCTTGGGAAAAATGTATCTTGGCTTAATATCGTGTCGATTTAATTTCAAAAATGCTGGTTGAGAGAAAGAGAAATTGAGAACTTCCTCTCCACAATAGAGAAAAATAGTGTTTTTAAAAAAAAAACATAATTTTTAAAAATTCCCTCTTGACAAATTCAAGGAAAGAAATTTTCTATGTTTGGAAAAATGTTTTTTCCCGAACACTGCCCGGGCCTGAGGAAGAGAGAATGAGATGTTATATTAATCTCTTTCGCACACACACACACACACACACACACACACACACACACACACACACACACAGACTGAGAGAGAGAGAGAGAGAGAGAGAGAGAGAGAGAGAGAGAGAGAGAGAGAGAGAGATGATGTTTGAATTAGATTGATGTTGTTTGAATTAGATATGATCGACAAGATGATGGAGATCGAGGTAGACATGACCAACATTAGAGAAGGTATGAAAGATGATGTTTGAATTAGATATGATCAACAAGATGATGGAGATCGAGGTAGACATGATCGACATGAGAGAAGGCATGAAAGAAGAAGAGACAGAAGCAAAAGGACCAAGACGTCCAATCCTCTACGCTCACCAACATTCATATTGGTCTTTGCCCTAAAAGAAACTCTAGGCGAGGAGAAAGTAAGATATGTGTCACACACAACCTCCCAAATGTGTGTGAGATTGAGGTGGCAAAAAGGGATTTTCATAACATTAATCAATTTGATTATGGTACATTTTTTTGGGAGCTCCCTAGAATGCTTGTAGTGGTCTTCCAATACCTTTGAGCACTCCTAATTTCATGCGATTTGGGTCCCTCTATTTCTTGAATCACCTTTGATACATCCCCCTAGCCTCTTTAAGCAACGACGTGATTAATCATCTCATTAATCGATTTGCATATGCCAACGTCTTGCAAATCTGCCATCAACAAAAAGATCTTGCCATAGTAGTGTTCACAGGAAAACGACCTTCATTGTAATTTTGAAGGATAAAAACCGAAACTTCACGGCTAGTTTGGAGGGTCACCTTGATGGAAACTGACTGAAATTGGAAGATTTTAGTGTAAAAACAGATAAAATCCCTAAAATTTTCACTAAAAACTGGGAGATGAGGTCCTTGTGCTCACTACAAACTTCTACCCTTGTCCTTCACCTTTGTCTTCCAGGACCTACATCCTCCATAATTTAGCGAGATGGCTAATTTAGCCCTACAACAGATAACACTTATATTAGAAAAAGGAAAAATTACCAAAATACCCCTCTATTTGTGGAAATTCCCAAAATACCCCTCAAATTTCAAAAATTACCAAAATACCCTTGCATCTATTATGGTAACTTGACTAAATTTGAAGGTTTTTACACTATATTACACTATTTTCTTCCCTAAAATTTGTATGTTTTTTCATCGTCAAATTTAAAGCTAGAGGTAAATGTCACTAATTGTAGGGAATTTGGAAACCTTGGTTTTTTTGAGCCCGAGAACTTGACAGTGGCCGGACACAAGAAGTGCGAAACCTGCGGACACAAGAATTGCTACGCTCTGAATCTCTCGACCGTGCAGGCGATATGGGGGAGTTGCAAGAAGCTCCGACAAAACGGCATCACAATTTGGTACTATAACAATCGCGATGCGGAAGCTGTATAGGCTGCCTTAAATGGCGAAGAGGTATGTGGGAAATGTGTTAAGATAGAGCTTTGCAGGCAAGGAGGACCAATGAAAAAAATACCAACTCGATCTTGTGGTCCAGATGGTGCCATTTCAAGGAGGCTAATTTAAACATGAAAGA
The DNA here is from genome assembly GCF_014529385.1 of Adiantum capillus-veneris. Lineage (NCBI taxonomy): Eukaryota > Viridiplantae > Streptophyta > Polypodiopsida > Polypodiales > Pteridaceae > Adiantum > Adiantum capillus-veneris. The sequence goes on from NC_140935.1 coordinate 103,722,287, forward strand.
GGTGGTGTTGTGAATCATATGCAATGTGCTATTTCCGATGCAATGAGAAATTGCAAGATCGCCTTTGAAGATGTACAGGTGGTAGTACACGAGCCAACTTTGTGGCACCGAAGATGCATTTGCAGTTTTCCAACCTCCGACAGAAATGGAGAAACTCAAAAGAATCTGAAGCTCAAAGGACATCCTCAATTTGAGTATAATGAAAGGGAGGTGATTCTCGCATCAAACAATCAAGGGAAACTTGAGCTGTAGAATTTCACGAGTCATGGATCATGGCTGCTTTGTGCAACTTGGAGGCTTTTGTGATCAAAATGAAAGGATTGCTCCTGTGTCGCAAATTTCCACACGTATGATTACTAATACCAAAGATGTTGTGAAGAGAGATCGAGAGATATGAATTAAGGTTGTTTCTAGTCATTGCTCTAGAGATTTAGGGTAGAATCTGTCATAATGCAACCTATAACTAAGCAAAAGCATTAAACAAAAAGATTTCATACAGTATTAGAGCATGGAAATTTCCAAAGTCATTATGTCACTATTATCCACTAGGACGTGGCCACAGAGAGGGGCTCAGAAGTTAATTCCAAACCTTGTGAGAGAGCAAGGGTCTGCAATATATCAAAAAAAATTAGTGAGGTTATGATTACTTATTGTAATAAGTAATACAATCTTTGGCCTTTCTAGCAAGTAAGGGTCTGGTTCTAACTACCAAAGCATTTTCTGGTTTATGGTCTTTAAGGTACAACTTAATCTGCTCAAGAATCTTTGTATGATTGTCAAGGCTGTGTTTTACACTCATACGGTCTATCATTCTAAAAGGTGTGTGGTACTGAAAGAAAATACATAAGATCAACTACAGTAGATTGGGCTTGCAAACCTTAAACCGGCAAAGTCAAAGACTATAGTAGCCGTGAGCAGGAGGCCAGAAAAACACCACGACCTATGTATGTACCCATAGCCAACCAATATCAGTGCATAGTAGGACAGAAAAACACCATTACTCATGTATGTACCCATAGCCAACCAATATACAAGGCCTATCAAGGCTTCTTATGATAGTGCTACAAAACCTATCCTCATTCCCCGCTAGCTCTCTCCACCTTTGAAGGTGTTTGAGGCCTTGGGACTGAGGCCGGGGATGGTTAATGCTTTTTACAAAATCTGTGTAATGGAATTGGCCTATTTAAATTGAGAGTAGGGGAAATTCATGAGAGTACTTTTGAGAAATGACTTTGTGAGCATAGCGGGTGAACATAATTGAAGATAGCAACATAATCATAGCAATTAGTTAACTTGGCATGAAGAATAATTTTACAAGAGAGAGAATTTAGAGAACATGACAACAATTGAGGACCGGATTTATGTGGAGCCGGTCCCCCCTCCATTAATAGGCATTTGTATTATGATTTCTCCCATTAAGAGAGACTTGTTACAATACAATCTTTGTGTTCCTTGTGACCTAGGCGATGCAATGAAGATGGAAAGCTTCATGCATCACAAGCATAAAATAAACTTGAAGAAAGTTTTAACTATCCCAAGCCTCAGTCCCAAGACCTCAAACACCTTCGAAGGTGGAGAGAGCTAGGAGGGAATGAGGGTAGGGAAGAGGAAGAAGAAACATTTCATAGGAGAAAGAATGAGTTCCTCACTTATCATAACTCTTCTTGCTAGCATACATAATAGCATAGTAATGAAGAAGAAGGAGATGGAAATCTTAAGCATTGAAGCATGGCTCTTGGTTGGATTTTCACTCCATAGCCAAGAGTGTTGGTGTAGGCTCTCAACCTCTACTTTCTTGGAGAAGGAGAGGGAGCTCTTGCACTTTGCATAGCACATAATGAGAGTGTTTGTGAGTGTGTGTGTGGGTGAGTATACCCCCTAAGCAACCCCCTAGCTTGCTTGGGTCGACCCCCCCCTGTAGCTCATGCTTGAAGCTCATTGGACCCCTCCAGGCCTAGCCAATCACAAACAAGAGGCATTACAAACAGCAAGGGTAGCCTTGGAACAAGTGTCCCCCTTTCCTCTTTGAGAGAGAGGACTTGATAAATCTCTTGATGGGAGAATCTATAATACAAAAGCCTATTGGAGGGGGGACTGGCTCCACATAAATCCGGTCCTCAACTATTGTCAAGTTCTATAAACGCTCTCTCTAGCAAATGTATTATTCATGCCAAGTTAATTAAGTATTATGGTTATGTTGCTATCGCTAATTAAGTTCACCCTCTATGTTCTCAAAGTAGTCTCACAATAATACTCACTCTAATTTTGCTAATTCCGTTATTCTCATAGTTCATAGGCCATTTCCATTACATGTGGAAACATGAGGGCTACGACAATGAAGATAGGGGGCTCCTTGCAACTCCTAATTACCTTAAAAATGTTAGTTTCCATGCCCCCTCCCATTTACAAGAGAATGAGGAAGGTTCTTGAAAAAGTGCAGGCCACTTGCACATTATTGCAAGATAGAGCTTGAAGAAACTAACATGTGCCACCATCTGGTAAAATATGGGCACACTTCACTCTGTCTTGGAGGATGTAGGTAGAAAATGAGGGGTTCCACTTGTAAAACGGGCTTTGTCTGTGTTTTTCTATAATGAGATGAATCGGCTACCTCAAGTCGTGAGAGGCAATCCAGAACATGATGGATGGATGTTGTGGAGGTCGCTCTTGTGGACATATACGAAGTCCGTGAAAGTAGTGCCCAGGCCTTGGTAGAAGATGTTGTCCATGTTTTACTTCTCATCTCTGACAGTGTTTGCTTTACATGTTGAGGCGCATGCATAACTATAGGATGGAGCTTCCTCTTCGTATTTTCATGTCTATCCATCTACATAGATATTGTTTCATGTTTTGATTTCAATTTTTTTTCATTTTTCAAAATTTTTAACTAATATTCTTTATTTTTTTTCATAAACAAAGTAGAGAGAAACACAAAATTTGAATGTTTAAGCGCTAAAGCGAGGTCTGTAATCAGCATGGCAATGTGTGTGTCAATATCCACAATTTGTTCACAGTAATATATGCGGCAATACTTGAAATGAAAAAAAATGTGCACCCATCTCTCCCTTTCTTCTTTGGTCAACCCATTTTGGACTCTCTTAATTTCTCCACAAAATGCGATAAAAGGTCGCGGTAAACGTGTTGAGATTTTCATAGTGATTACTATTTAGTAATTGCAATGGACTTAGGATTTGCTACTTCTAACTAGCAATTCAACATAGCTACTATATAGTAATTATGTTGGACTTGGGATTTACTACTTATGACTAGCAACTCCACGTAGGTGCTATATAGTAATTGCATTAAACCAAGGATTTATTGCTTCTATGTAGAAACTTCACATAGTTACTATATAGAAAATCTAGAGGTACCTGAAAGTTGCTAGTTCCATCTAGCAATTATATACTTATCACATAAAAGCTATGAGTTTGCTAGTTCAATCTAGCAAAAAGATCCTTACTTCCTACTTTGATCTAGGAAGTACATGGAACCCAAAGCTAATTTCTATATGGTAACATGTCAAAATCTCCTTGTGATTTGCCATGCAATGCCTCTACTGCTTTTCTCTCTCGACCTTGCATCATGCAGAGTGTACGGTGCAAGCCAGCTGCACAAGCATGCATGCACCTTTTCTTTGTGTCTGTGTGTCCTTTCTACAATACATGCTATTGTAGAATATGAAACATGTTATAGTACAATGCTATTATAGAGTCACAGAATGTATGATATTTATATCTACCCCACTGCAATTGGCATGACTGTAAACCACCATGATCAATAAATAGAATCTCAGGCTGCACAAGGTTAAGCGTATATGTCCACTCTTATCTTCTGGCTAAAAATGCCTCTAGCAGCTTTTCTCTCCCAGCATGCACGATGGGATAGTGCAGGCCAGCATGATCATGAATGTGCTTTTGATTGATGTCTACATGATTTTTGGCACCCTAATCCGCGATCGGCTTCATTGTGGTTCCATTGCTTGACGCAAATGGTTGTGGAGTCGCTAACCACTATGAAGAGGCCGGCATGCCCTTTGTACTCTTACTTATTGTCTCCAAATACCTCTAATGATTTTCTCTTCCCACCTCGCATGTGCAGTGCATGATTCCGGTAAGCATGATCATGTATGAGCCTTTGCTTCATCTCTTCAATGTTCATGCCCTTTTCTACCCTGAGCCATGATGGGCCTCATTGCTGGCTTGATGCAAATGGGTTGGCAAGGTTGATGGATCAACACATTTGCACAACATGAGATACCAAGGGGCCGATAATGTTGACTGGGACTCTTTCGACTACCTCTATGAAATCTCTCACACAAACAAAGGTGGTTGTTACATTGAAGTACATATGTTTAGATTCTTTTCATGCATTGAATGAAACCCGATGTCACATGCAGACAGCCTGTCGATATAAAGTAAAAGGGTTGTCGATCTTATTCCATAGGTTCTTCAATGGTGAAGCATAGACAAATTAGAGAAAATCTTTAATTCTTTTCAATTGATTATGGGGCATTAAGAGTAGATGATGTAAGTCCTAGATCTGGCTTGCCCATGTATATGCCTAGATCATGCTATGAGGCCCACCATAGGGGATGTGGCCAATCGGTTGGCTCAAATTAGGTAGGAAAGAGATTCCATTAATCCAATATTCTAAGCTTTTCTTTTGGCTTCATCTTCCTTGCCAATTATGTAGTATTAGCTTCCTAGTGACCTTGATACTATAGTTTATGGACACTCTTGTATGGGGCCCCCTATTTGCTGGGAGTAAGGAGTTCTAGTTAATGTCTTGTTAGCGTGCATATATTTAAAAAAAAACTATTAGATATATTAACATATACTGAACGTGATTGAAAGTTTCTAAGGTTTATCAGAGCCTAAAGAATAGAACATTTGTTTCCATAAATTTATTTTGTTAAGATTGAAAATATTTGGTTTTTTTTTGAAATATAGGGATGGCTAACTTAAAGAAGAGATCTCATGAAGTAAACAATAATACCCCAGTTACTAATGCAAAAATCTGAAGGAAATAGAGAGGGAGACCAGAACTAGCAAAAGAAGAAAAATTAATTAGAGAGATAAATAAAGAAACTTAATTATTTGAGCAGAGTTGTACTATATCAATTGAGTTACCGACATAACTATATGATTGTTGCCAAAGCTAGAGAAGGTTTTGAAGAAAGAAACTTTAGCTCATTGAAGAGAGGTGGAATTGCCAAGCTTCGAGGGTGTAGGTAGAAGACAAGGGGTTCCACTTGTAAAACATGTCGATCTATGTTTTGCAATAACGGGATGAAGCGGTTACGTCACTTTGTGAGTCCAATCTAGGACATGGTGGATGTCCCTGGGGTCACTCTTGTGGACGTACGCGAAGCCCGAACAAGTGGTGCCCAAGTCCAAAGCCACCATGACCTTAGCCGAGACCTCCATGCCTCGGCAGAAGATGTCGTCCATGTTTGGCTTCTCATCTCTGAGAGTGCTTGCTTTACATGGAGGCGCAGACATGACTCTGGGATGGAGCTTCCGCTTTGTAGTTCAACTGCATGACTAAGAAGGGGAGAGCGAGATGGCTAGAGAGAGAGAGAGAGAGGGAGAGAGAGAGAGAGAGACTCAGTGAGAGAAATAGAATTACTTATTGCATTAAATTAAAATTGTAATGTTACGATCAATTGATCACTTAGATGTTGAATTTAGGTGCAGCCAACACAAAGCTGGCTACATTTACAACCTTAACATATATATGTGTACTGTACATATATATCTGATTATGCATGTATGTAGGCACTAAGTACGGGAGCATAGCATCCAAAGGTTAGACGCTTCCTCTTGGGTATAGTCCTTTTTTAATCATGGCATTGCGGTCATTGATCCACTCATGCATGGATTACCGCAATGTACCTTTGGTTTTACCATGGTTGAGACTGCGATGATATCTAAAGAGGTGCAATTGACCTTTGGCACTACTAGCCTCTACTTAGGTCTACTAGTATGTGTATGTATCTATGTGTTTGTGTGCCAATATATATATCCTCTGGCAGATAATTGTAACGTTACGATCAATTGATCATTTAGACATTGAATTTAGGTGCAGTGAACACAAAACGATGGCTACATTTACAACAACGTATGTGTGTACATACATATCTATTTATGCATGTATGTAGGCACTAAGTACAGGAGCATAGCATCCGAAGGTTAGACGCTTCCTCTTGGGTATAGTCCTTTTTTAATCGTGACGTTGCAATCATTGATCCACTCATGCATGGATTACCGCAATGTACCTTTGGTTTTACCACGGTTGAGACTGCACTGATATCTAAAGAGGTGGAGTTGAACTTTGGCACAACTAGCTAGCCTCTACTTAGGTCTACTAGTATGTATATGTATCTATGTGTTTGTGTGCTAATATACTTGTGTACGTATTTATAGATGAGTGAGTAGGGTCGAAAGCTTAATCTTATATTGCTCTTTGTAATGTAGATGTCAAACGACAGACCAGCTCGTGAGAAGCAGCCAGCTGGCTCTTATTTTGGTTGGCTCTTTATTATGTACACTCATGCATGGATTACCGCAATGTACCTTTGGTTTTACCACGGTTGAGACTGAGCTGATATCTAAAGAGGTGCAGTTGAACTTTGGCACAACTAGCTAGCCTCTACTTAGGTCTACTAGTATGTATATGTATCTACGTGTTTGTGTGCTAATATACTTGTGTACGTATTTATAGATGAGTGAGTAGGGTCGAAAGCTTAATCTTATATTGCTCTTTGTAATGTAGATGTCAAACGACAGACCAACTCGTGAGAAGCAGCCAGCTGGCTCTTATTTTGGTTGGTTCACATCTCAGGTGCATGTCTAAACGATCCTCTGATCTTCTCCTACACGAGAACAACTCTTGTAGCTATGTCCAATGCATTAACAAAGACATGAATAGTAATGTCCAATCTACAGGTTGTAATATTGGATTTTGGCATAGTTTCAAAAGGGATGTATACTGTTAAAACATTCTGTTTTATAAAAAAAAAGTTAGAAATGATCAGATAAATGCACACTTGCAAGGTCATGCAACAATTTTCATGTTGTTTTCAAATGCTTGAAATGTATTCTTGATTCAACAAGATTGGAATATTGTTTTCTAGTATTCAATTACTGTTGGAATTAGGGTTGCAGAGAAACGCACACAGGTTGGAGAAGACGAAGGAAGCTCGAGGCACACAATAGAGAGTATGTTACTTAGTGTGTAATGGAAAGATAGATAGCCCTAGAGTGATGGGTGTATACACAATGCACGGGGGAAAAAACCTCCTAAAGAGGGAAAAAATGCCCCAATGGTCCTAGTGTGTTCACACACATCACTACCACATGTTGGCGGATGCAAAGCGGACCCCGAACCCCGACGGCTCCTAAAACGCCGGGATCCGAATGGTGCGCCTCGAGCCTGCCACGGTAAAGCGAATAGGGGGAACCACCTAGCTTTGAGCGGCTAGGACGCAAACCACAATGATATGAACACCACAATCTTACACACCAAGAGAGAGAGAGAGAGAGAGAGAGAGAGAGAGAGAGAGAGAGAGAGAGAGAGAGAGAGAGAGAAATTGCAAATGATGAAAACCCTCGGGGGGGTGTGAGGGTGAATTATTTCTGCAGTATTTACAAAGTGGCACGCCGTGGTGGTAGAGAGGTAGGGAGAGGAGGTGGTGAAACCTACTTGGTGCGATCTCTAAGAGGACTCAATGATTGTGAAACTTACTACCAAGAGTGTATATACGTGTGTGCATCAACCATTGGAGTTGAGAGATGGGTGTGGTTCCCTTCGCATGGTGCAATTCCGAAGGAAAACCCCACACACAAGCCCCCTCCCCGTGATGGTGATAGTGTCAATCCTTCCCACTACACTCTACCAAATGCTTGGCTTCTCATGAATTGCCCCCCCCCCCGATAGTGACCTCTTAGTGCCAATTTATAGGTGTTGGCTGCTTGGATTATGGTAATCCCAGTGTGATTAGCGTAAGCTTAATCGGGGAGACAAAGAAAGTGGTAGGAGCGGTGTGGTTGACCCTTGCTTTGTTTTGGGAGCTTTATTAAAAGATGGGAATCTCTAGGTGGGCCTTTGTGACCATCACCTAGAGAGAGGATATTTACAAAAAAGTGGGAATTTACAATGGCTCGGGTGAAAACTGAAGAAAATGATGAAAATAACCCATAAATTACTGGGATGGCGTCGTGGTTGCGTGTTGCCGGCGAGTGGTGTGGTGCTGGTGCGTCGGAGTCGAGCGTACTTCTTTTCGGGGTCGGACGAGGCATGTGTTCGGTGCACTTCCTCTTTTTGTTGTTGGCGGCGGGTGCTTCGGATCCTTCATCCTTTTGTGGTTGTGGTAGTTGTGAAGTTCTTCGTTTTTTTCCTGAATTCGTGGTGCATATACGCGCGTGTGTGTGTACGTATGTGCATGTGGGCAGATGTGTGTATATATATATATATATATATATATATATATATATATATATATATATATATATATATATATATATATATATATATGTATGTATATGGGTGTGTGTGCGTGAGTGCATGTGTGTATTTGTATGTGTGCGCAAGCGTGCGGTGGGAACAGGGGCTTATGTACATAATGTATATATGTTTTTTATTTTGTATTTTTTTTTCTTCTTTGTTCCGCGGCCAGCGGCAGCTACGCAAGGTTGGGGTGTGTGTGTGTGTGTGTGTGTGTGTATGTATGAGTGGGGTGTGTGTGTGGTGTTGAGAGAGAGAGAGAGAGAACGCGCTGCGCCTGTACAGGCAGAGAGGGAGAGAGAGTGGAAGGGCAGGTGGCTGCTGTCGAAAATGAGCGCAAGAGAGGGAGAGGGGGTTGGGGTGTGTGTGTGTCAGTGTGAGGATGAGGGAGAGGGTGAGGATGAGGGTGAGTGTGTGGTGTATGAAGGCGTGGGATCCATGGTCATGCGCATTGCACCTTCAGGCTTGAAACGGAAGAGAGAGAGAGAGAGAGAGAGAGGAGAGAGAGAGAGAGAGAGAGAGAGAGAGAGAGAGAGAGAGAGAGAGAGAGGGAGGATGAGGTGGCACTAAAGGGAGGGAGAATATCCTAGGGCCGGTGCCCATCGTGTGTGTGTGTGGGGGGGGGGGTAGAAGTCAATGGTGTGGGGGGATGGTGGGGATAGCAGGCCAAGGGAAGGGTGAGTGAAGCCAAGGGGAGGGTGAGGCGAGCGGGTGGGGAAGAGGGGCGACGGGTTAGGGGAAGAATATTAGCGGGCCAGGGGGGGGTAATGAGAGTGGGGGAAAAAGTGTGAGGGGGGGGGGGGGGGGGGGGGGGGGTTTCCATGCGGCTCAACACAGAGGGAGCACGAGAGAGGGGTCGGGGTGAGTGCTCAAAGCTTGCGCCTGGCCGAGGGGTGGTAAATTTGGGAGAGAGGGAGAGAGGATATTAGAGAGAGGTATGCAGCGAAAATGAGAGAGAAAGAGAGGGGGTGTTATTTCATCCAATGCCTGTTAGGCGCGGGGGGGGGGGATAAACTACGGGGGGATTAAGTGTATCTGAAACCGAGGGCGGCCGGTTAGGCTGGGGTATGGACCAACGAGGCAGAGGGTGGTAAGGCCGGCAAATCTAAGGGGGGGGGGGGGGGGGGGGGTGTCATGCCCATAGGGGTCTTGGGAGGATTGACCAGGCGGTGCCGAGCCTTCCAACAGTGTTGCCAAGGCTTCAACAGAGAAAAAATAAGTTTTTTTTTCTTCTTTTTCTTTGATTTTCAAAAGTCGGTTATCATTAGACCTCTCCCTTTTGCTAGAGGCATTCATGCTTCTAGCCCTTCTTCTGCTTCTTCAGTTGTAGAGTTAGAGGGTTATCCCTCCTCTGGAATGTCGAGCACGAATTCTGGGTCAAACCTAAGAAAATACCTTTTCAGTCTCCATCCATTGACCCTAGTCTTGTGAATTCTCCTATCTGCTTCCATCAGCTTATAGCTGCCGTTGTCATAGCGCTTCTTGATGATGAATGGCCCTTCCCATCTGGGTTGAAATTTCTTATCCTTCCTAGTGTCAAATCTGTTGTCGTATCGTAGTACTAACATGCCTTTTTCCAGTACCTTTTCTTTAAGCCCTCGACTAAAAGTGAGCCGGCGTCGTTCTACCTGTGCTGCATAGTGATTGATTGCTTCTTCCCTATCCAGTTGGAGTCTCTCCATATCCAAGATGTGGTTTCGGAGGTTTACAATCGGACGATGTGTCTGGCTAGCCAAAACTCGTAAGCTGGCTATCTATACCTCAATGGGTAGAATTGCCTCCTTCCCATAAACTAGAGGGAATGGGGTAAAACCTAGTGATGTTCGGAATGTTGTTCTATAGGCCCAAAGAGTTGCCATGAGATGTTTATCCCAGTCCCCTGTGTGATTGTTCACCTGTTTTGTGATGATTTTGCAAATCGTTCCATTTACCTTCTCTACCAGACCATTGCATTGTGGATAGTATGGTGTGGAATGCCGACATGTGATGCCTAACTTCTTCATTAGTTCTCCCACCAAATCACCTCTGAATCCTAGTCCTCTATCTGATATTATCTCAAGAGGAGTGCCAAAACGGCAAACGATATGCTCCAAAATGAACTTTGCCACTTCTTGGGCTGTAATGCGGGTGGTGGCCATTGCTTCTGCCCATCGAGTCATATAATCTACACCCATTATGATGTACAGTTTACCTGATTGGGCCCTCGGTAAAGGACCGATTGCATCTATTCCCCATTTCTCAAAAGGACCATATGAGATGATAGGGGTTTGTGGTTCGTAGGTTAACGTGCGATAACTGGCCACTTGACAAGCCTTGCATGTTTTACACCAATGGTGTACATCCCTGTTCAAACTAGGCCAAAAGTATCCTGCCTGTAGAATCTTCCTACTGGTGATATCTAGAGCAAAATGACCGCTGCAGACTCCATCATGGCAACTTGAAATTACCTCTATGATTTCCCTGGAGGTTGGCACTCGCTTGAGAATTTGATCTTTTCCCTTACAATACAAGTGGTCGTCTATAAGGCGGTACCTAGTAGCCTTCCTAGCATCACTACCTTGGAAGAGGGGTAGCTTTAATTTGATCGCCCCTACGGGAATTTCTTGTATTCTTTCTTTAGCTAGAGCATCTGCCTCTTGATTTTCTGCTCTGGGGACATGGAATAGTTTCACTACTTCAAACTTCTTTAGAAGGTCCTTAACTTGGCGAAGTTGACCAAGTAAAACCTGATTTTTACAGTCCCAGGTGCCATTTATCTGCCTTATCAAAAGCGGAGCGTCGCCGAACACATTTAGGCGCTGAATTCTTTGTGAAATACATTTTTCCAAACCAAGAATTAGGGCTGCATATTCTGCTTCATTGTTTGAGTGGGAGTGCAATAACTGCCCAATGGAGAATACTCTTTCTTGTCGTTCATTGAAAATGACCATACCTGCTGCAAACTGATCCATTGTTCTCTTGTATGCTCCGTCAAAGAAAAGAGAGTGAGCTCTTTCTAGCCTAGGACTTTCTACCATTGGTGTTTCTTCCTTTGCTTCCGTGTTGACCTTCAGCTTCTTCTCATAATGGCGATGAGTGAGAATTCCTGCTAAACTAGCCCTGTTGGATTTTTCTACTTGCATGGTGTAGTCAAACTCTTGTAGTCGAATTAAGCACTTTGAGATCCTAGATGAGACATCCATGTGTCGCATTACATATGGGAAAACCTCCTCCATTGTCAGGATTACAAAGGGTCTAGGCAGGAGATAGGAGCGGAACTTTGTGGTAGCAAACATTAGTGCCAGAACCATGTGTTCTACTTTGGTAAATCCTTTTTCTGACGGGGTCATGACACGACTAGAGAAGTAAATAGGGCGCATGAAAGAAGTTTTGGGGTCCTTTTGCATTAGCACTGCTCCAAGTGTATCACTTCCCACACTAGTGTTCACATAAAATGGCTCGTCCCACTTAGGAGGTGAAATAGTGGGAAGCTTAGCTAGGATTTGGTTTACCTTAGTAAACTGCTGCTCATTCTCTTCACTCCATGAGAAGACATCTCTATGGGTGAGTTTTTGTAGGGGAAGGACCACTTGAGATAGTAGGTGAATGAACCAGCTTAAGTATCTTAACTTCTGAAGGAAAGAAACCAGCTGCTTGGCGGTGGTGGGTGACGATAAAGATACCAAGGCCTGAATCTTGCTAGGGTAAGCCTCGATTCCTTTTGCTAAAATTACATGACCAAGGAGAGTGAATTTTCTTTCACCAATGTGACACTTTTCCACGTTGAGTTGGCCCCCCAAGGTTTGCAGCTTGGTTAAGCCATCATAGAATTTGCTTAAATGAAGGGCTCGTGAGCTATAAATGCAAAAATCATCTATGAAAACCCGTATTGATGTTCCAAAGTAGGGTTGGAAAACAAAATTCACATAGCATTGAAACGTGGCCAGGGCGTTAGTGAGGCCAAACGATATCACTCTGTAGGCAAAACATCTCCAAGGTGTGATGAAGGTTGTCTTCTTCTTATCTTCCTCCGCAATGCTAATCTGGAAGTATCTTGAGTAGCCATCGCATACTGTGTATCGTTCGTGACCTGCCACTTCATTGAGTATTTCATCATGGAATGGGAGGGGAAAGTGGTCCCGCTTCGTGGCTTCATTGAGAGGTTTATAATCCACACAGACTCTCCACTTACCATTTTTTTTTGGTGTGACTACTACTGGGGAGACCCATTCTGAGTCTTCGACAGGGTAGATGAAACCTGCTTGTAGCAAACTTCTCACTTCTTTAAGCAACACCTCTTGTTGGATTACTCCAAGTCTTGTGAGCATTTGTACTACGGGTTTACTGCCTTCCTTGAGCTTTATGTGGTGTTGTACTACTGTAATACCTGTGATCTTATCATAGCCATCAATGAACAAAGTAGTGAAGTAACCTAGCATGGAGACGTACTCCTTCCTTTCTTCATTGGTTAACTCATTCGAGAGCATTTTTTGTAGCTTACCTGCATCCTCCAAGGACTGCATACCTGATGATCCCTCTTGGTTCGTCGAGGTTGTTTCAGATTGTGTTAATATGTTCAGTTCTTTAAGAATGACCCCTATTACTTCGATGCTATTGTCACTTCCGTCGGTGGTGGTCGTCTCTTCTCCTGAGGTAGACGAGTAGTCGCTGGTGGACTCATCTTCTGAAGCCTCTAAGATCATGTTGCGCTGCTTTCCATTCCTCATGTCGTAGAATATGGACTTCCCTTTAGCATCCTTCATCTGGATCATCCCAGTGCTCCATTCTTGTTTAGCTTCCATAGCCATAAGCCAAGGCCTCCAAATAATGATGGGGTAGCCCTCCCCTTTGTGTGGCATGACGAAGATGTCTACCTCCACTTCTATATTGAATGCTTTTACTTTGACCGCATTTACAATGCCTACGCATTTCACTCTTACATTGTTTGCCATCTTGGCTCGGCAGGGTGCCGGCCTACTTACCTCTAGACCTAGATGGTGCATCATTTTTTCACTCATGACGCATATTTGCGCGCCACCATCTATGTAGACGTTTGAAATTCGTTGCCCCTTGATGTGAGCATCCATGGTTGGCAGGATGTCGTCGAGATCCCTCCCGGAGATAGTCCCAACTATCCTGGGCCTTGATTTCCTGGTACTTACCGTTTTTGTCCATTTTCTCCTCATTCTGGATAAAAGGTGGAGTAATTGGGGCCAAGTTATCTTCGGGCCCTGCATTAACACATCCTGAACTAAGTCATAGGGTTTTGCATACTCACCTAGTGAGAAGTCCACAATGTCTATCTTCCACCGCGGTTTACCTGCTTGCTTGCTAGACTCGGCCTTTCCTTTCATCTTCTCTTCTCTTTGAGATGCCTCCTCGTGCCTCGCACGCTTCACTCCCATAGCATCCACTACTTCTACCTTCACTTTTCCTTTGTGCTTCTCTCGAGATGATTCTTTTACCTTCGCCTTCCCTTTCCAAGCTAGTAACACTCACCGCTTGGTTCACAGCAGGTGGTGGGGGTAGTGGCGGAATGAGAGGTTGGGGTGGTGGTTGTCGTTGTATAGGTGGTCGAAGGATTTGGACCTGTGGGATTGGTCTTGGTTGCCTAGGTGGTGGTGGTATTACTCTTGGCAGAGAGATCTGATTCTGTCTTCCCCCTCTATTGAAATTCTGCCTCCTCGGGTGTGGGCAGTAGTACATTCCATGGTCATCTTCCCCGCAGTTGTAACAATGGTACTCTGGGTTTTGCCTTTGTTTTCCTCTTCCTTGTTCTGGGTTCCTGCCAGATGCATGCCCTTGTTGCACTAGATGCACAGATAAACTCTCTAGTTGGGTGGTGATGCGACTCAGTAGGTCTTGCTGCTCTTTTGATGCCTCCTGCGGCGGTTGGACTCTATGATTGGCTGTTGCAGCCACTGGGGTTGGTCGGGCCGAGCTTGTTTCCTCTGACTCGTTTTCTCTTGCTTGCATGCGCAGCTTCTTGTTTTTAAGGCGGGCTACTTCGACTGCCAACTCATATGTTGCAGGAAACCTTCCCTTCGTTTTCTCTCTAAGGCGACGACCATAGACCAACAATGAAACGGTCCTTCTTTAGGAAATTAGGCGCTCCTTTGCCTTCCTCCAGTGAGGCAACCCATCTCTCCCATAAGTCCAAAAATTTGGACTCGTAGGTGGAATACTCCAGCAGGCCTCCCTGCTTTAATTCTATCAGTAGCTGCCATAGCTTCTCCGAGGTTGTGCCTCCACCAAACCTCTTTACAAAAGCAGCCGTTAACACTTCCCATGCATTCTTGGTAGCCTGTGGCAATGCGTTATACCAGGACTTGGCCTCTACTTTCATCAGTAGAGGAAAAATTCTAAGTCGTGAAACGTCGTCATCTTTGTTGGAGATGACACAAGCAATGTCGAAATCATCCAAAAAGTCAGTGGGGTGAGATCCTCTCCCTTCTTTCCACTGAACGTGGGGAAAGAAACACTTGCCATGGTAGTGACTCAGGAAATTACAAATCTCTTTTTCTTTTTCTTTTTTTCTCTTTTTTTTTACATTAGCAGTAGCGGCTCATAGCGGCTTTTTACAGGGGTGGGTGGATATGTTAAAACAGGATAAAGATAGAGACATTAAAGGAATGATGGTAATCTAATATGGGGAGAATGATAGGGTTCGGGGAATTGAGGATTTCTCCTAGTGCCGCCGCACCAAATAGGTGTACGATCTTCTGTTGGTAGAAGACTTTCCTATCTACACAAATATTCATATGCATATGTTGCAGGAATCTGAACGGGAATGCCGTTGGCCCGTTTTCCATCATGCATAGAGGGTGGAATACTTACTCATACTTTTACGGTGCGAGTGGTGATGAGTTGGCACATCCACAAGAGGTCTTCGCCTTTCATGGGTTCTACCTTTCCTTCGTTGCTCAGCACGTACAGGGTGATGGCGACGCATCTGACCACTCCCAGCCTCTTGGCTAACAACAATTGCAAGTAATTTCTATAGTCGGCATGTTGCATGAATTATACTCCATTCAGTTGCAACTCGTCCCCAGCCCACTGGGTTTCTCTCGTGGTAGAGAGTTTCTTCAGGATAAATTGTACAGGGAGAGGAGGAAGATCCTCCACTTGCTTTCCAAAACAGCGAGAGCAGTAGCCGAACCACTCTTCTCTAGGACATGGGAATCGTCTTACCACTTCTTGTTCCGGATTGTCGAAGTGGATTGGTAGCACTCGCATGCGTCATGCAAATCGGTAGGCGACCTTCCGCCGCTTAGCTTCGGATGAATTCTTCTTTGGGAAAGTGGGTACAACCCGTCTTTCTGAGCTTGAAGCACTTGCTTGGCCATATGCTTCTCCCTTCGGGGTCATGTGTTTCCAAACTGGCTTATCTTCTCCTTGCATTTGGCTCAAGCAGCCCCTTTAGGCCACTTTGGAGTTATAACTTTGACTGCAGTTTCTTTAGGGAAAAGAGGTCTCACCGTTTGCTTCCCTTCCATGATGTGAATCACTTCTTCGCGATGAATGTCGATGTAGATGACTTCAGCCCTTTTACTGCCTTTGTTGCTGGCACTCATTGAAAGTGTGCCTTGGTTGACAACAGTGATGGCACTTCACCGACCTCCCACCTGATGCTCTCAATTTATAGTTAGAACGAGCGACACAAGATAGAGAATTTACCTCTTGAATGCTGACGACACTGAAGCCTGGCAGTAGCACCTCACTGAAGGTGGCTAGTGCCTCCTTGGTCTCCTCTTCCTCCGTCCTCCAGTTAGAAAATTCCTTCAGCCATTCGTCCATGATTGATAGTGGGTGTCACTTTCAGCATTGTAAACTCAAGGGTCTTAGAAAGCCCTCCTCCGTGGGGGCACCAAATGACGGACGCGAAGCAGACCCCAAACCCCGACGGCCTCTAAAACGCCGGGATTTGAATGGCGCGGCTTGAGCCTTCCACCGTAAAGAAAACAGGGGCACCACCTAGCTTTGAGCGGCTAGGACGCAAACCACGATGATATGAACTCCGCAAACATAGAGAGACACAGAGAGAGAGAGAGAGAGAGAGAGAGAGAGAGAGAGAGAGAGAGAGAGAGAGAGAGAGAGAGAGAGAGAGAGAGAGAGAGAGAGAGAGAGAGAGAGAGAGAGAAATTGCAAATGATGAAATCCCTCGGGGGGGTGTGAGGGTGAATTATTTCTGCAGAATCTACAAAGTGGCACGCCGTGGTGGTAGAGAGGTAGGGAGAGGAGGTGGTGCAACCTACTTGGTGCGTTCTCTAAGATGACTCAATGATTGTGAAACTTACTACCAAGAGCGTGTATACGTGTGTGCATCGACCATTGGAGTCGAGAGATGGGTGTGGTTCCGTTCGCATGGTGCAATTCCCAAGGAAAACCCAACACAAAATCCCCCTCCCCGTGATGGTGATAGTGTCAATCCTTCCCACTACACTCTACCAAATGCTTGGCTCCTCATGAATTGCCCCCCTCGATAGTGACCTCTCAGTGCCAATTTATAGGTGTTGGCTGCTTGGATTATGGTAATCCCAGTGTGGTTAGGGTAAGCTTAATCGGGGAGACAAAGAAAGTGGTTGTCCCGGTGTGGTTGACCCTTACATTGTTTTGGGAGGTTTATTAAAAGATGGCAATCTCTAGGTGGGCCTTTGTGACCATCACCTAGAGAGAGGATATTTACAAAAAAATGGGAATTTACAATGGCTCGGGTGAAAACTAATGAAAATGATGAAAATAACCTATCAATTACTAGGATGGCGTCTCTATTGCGTGTTGCTGGCGAATGGTGTGTTGCCGGTGTGTCGGTGTCGAGCGTACTTCTTTTCGGGGTCAGACAAGGCGTGCCTTCGGCGCACTTCCTCTTTTTGTTGTTGGCGGTGCGTGCTTTGGATCCTTCATCTTTTTGTGGTGGTCGTAGTTGTGAAGTCCTTTGTTTTTTTTATGAATTCGTGGTTCGTATACGTGTGTGTGTGTGTGTACGTATGTGCATGTGGACGGATGTGTATGTGTGCGCGAGCGTGCGGTGGGAACGGGGGCTTATGTACATAATGGATATATGCTTTTTATTTATTTTTTCTTCTCTGTTCGGCGGTGGCCAGCGGTAGCTACGCAAGCTTGGGGTGGGGGGGGGTTGTGTGTGTGTGTGTGTGTCTGGTGTTGAGAGAGAGAGAGAGAGAGAGAGAGAGAGAGAGAGAGAGAGAGAGAGAGAGAGAGAGAGAGAGAGAGAGAGAGAGAGAGAGAGAGAGAGAGAGAGAGAGAGAGAGAGAGAGAGAGAGAGAGCGAACGCATTGCACCTGTACAGGCCAAGAGGGAGAGAGATTGGGAGGACGGGCGGCTGCTACCAAAACAGAGCGCAAGAGAGGGAGAGGGGGTTGGGGTGTGTGTGTGTGAGTGTGAGTGTGAGGATGAGGGAGAGGGTGAGGATGAGGTTGAGTGTGTGGTGTATGAAGGCGTGGGCTCCATGGTCAGGCACGTTGCACCTTCGGTCTTGAAACGAAAGAGAGAGAGAGAGAGAGAGAGAGAGAGGATGAGGTGGCGCTGGAGAGAGGGGGAATCTCCTAGGGCGGGTGCCCACCATGGGGGGGGGGATTGTCTTATCCTCCGTTTTGTATGCTGTCTCAAGGATGAGGGGAGGGGGGGTAGAAGTTAATGGTGTGAGGGGGATGGTGGGGATAGCGGGCCAAGGGAAGGGTGTGTGAAGCCGAGGGGAGGGTGAGGCGAGCGGGTGGGGAAGAGGGGGGAGAGGTTAGGGAAGAATATTAGCGGGCCGGGGGGGGGTTTCCATGCGGCTCAACATAGAGAGAGCACGACAGAGGGGTCAAGGTGAGTGCTCAAAGCTTGCGCCTAGCCGGGGGGGGTGGTAAATTTGGGAGAGAGGATATTAGAGAGAGGTATGCAGGGAAACTGAGAGAGAAAGAGAGGGGATGTTATTTCATCCAATGCCCGTCGGCCGGGGGGGGGGGAATAAACTATGGGGGGATTAAGGGTATCTGAGAGAGAGAGAGAGAGAGAGAGAGAGAGAGAGAGAGAGAGAGAGAGAGAGAGAGAGAGAGAGAGAGAGAGAGAGAGAGAGAGAGAGAGAGAGAGAGAGAGAGGATGAGGTGGTGCTAGAGAGAGGGGGAATCTCCTAGGGCGGGTGCCCACCGTGGGGGGGGGGGGATTGTCTTATCCTCCGTTTTGTATGCTGTCTCAAGGATGATGGGGGGCGGGGGGGGGGGGGGGGGGGGGGGGGGGGGGGGTAGAAGTCAATGGTGTGGGGGGGATGGTGGGGATAGCGGGCCAAGGGAAGGGTGTGTGAAGCCGAGGGGAGGGTGAGGTGAGCGGGTGGGGAAGAGGGGGGAGGGGTTAGGGGAAGAATATTAGGGGCCGGGGGGGGGGGGGAATGAGAGTGGGGGAAAAAGTGTGAGGGGGGGGGTTTCCATGCGGCTCAACATAGAGGGAGCACGAGAGAGGGGTCAGGTGAGTGCTCAAAGCTTGCGCCTGGCCGGGGGGGGGTGGTAAATTTGGGAGAGAGGATATTAGAGAGAGGTATGCAGGGAAACTGAGAGAGAAAGAGAGGGGGTGTTATTTCATCCAATTCCCGTCGGCCGGGGGGGGGGGGGGAATAAACTACGGGGGATTAAGGGTATCTGAAACGGAGGGCGGCTGGCTAGGCTGGGGTATGGACCAACGGGACTGAGGGTGACAAGGCCGACAAATCGAAGGGGGGGGGGGGGGGGCGGGGGCGGCCGTGTCATGCCCGTAGGGGTGTTGGGAGGATTTACCAGGCGGTGTCGAGCCTTCCAACAGTGTTGCCGAGGCTTCAACAAAGGAAAAATAAGTTTTTTTTTTCTTCTTTTTCTTTGATTTTCAAAAGTCGGCTATCAATGTATATGGTAACAAATCCCCCTTGGAGTGATGCGGTGAACGAGAGCTGGCACATGAGTAAAGGGAAGTGCCATGCCCTAAGGACATGATCAATCCACAAAGGGGAGTAAGCCCAAAGTTTTGCGGAAAGCTTCAAGCTTCTCACAAGACAATGCCTTTGTGAAAAGATCTGCAAGGTTGTCCTGTGTTGGCACATAAGCCAAGATGATCTCTCCTGCTAAGAGCCTCTCCCTAACATAGTGGTAGTGCACCTCAATGTGCTTTGTGCGAGCATGAAAAACTAGGTTCCTCGCAACTGCCAATGCACTCTGACTATCAGTGTAGATAGTGTTGGCAGTGTTCTGCCCAACACCCAAATCAGCCATAAGGCGTCTAATCCATACACACTCAACCGTAGCTGTGAAGACTACCCTGTACTCAGCCTCACAACGCGAAGTGGCCACAGTAGGCTGCTTCTTGCTCAACCATGATATACATGAACTGCCAAGCATGAAACAAAAACCACTTGTGGACACTCTCGTGTCAAAACAACCAGCCCAATCTGAGTCCGAAAAAGCATGTAAGTCTGGCGGCAATAATCCCCCCTTGGGATAAAACAAGCCAAGATGTAAAGTGCCACTAAGGTAGTTGAAAATCCTCTTGACAGCCTGCCAATGCTTAGACCCTCGGCTATGCATAAATCTGCTGACCTGTGAGACTGCAAACTGAATATCCGGCCTCGTGTTGCATACATAAATGAGGCAGCCAACAACAGTTTGATAAAGAGTGATATCAGCAAGATCGCCAGCATCATGTAGACTCAACTTCAAACCTGTTTCCATGGGAGTGGCAATAGGTTTGCAATCCTCAAGTCCAAACTTACATAGCAAAGTCTCTATGTAACTTTTCTGACATAAGGCAATACCACCATTACACTGCTTAAACTGTATGCCCAAGTAATGATGCAAGAGCCCCAAATCATTTGGTCTCTCATTTGGTCCAGTGATCAGCAAATCATCGACATAAAGAACCACAATGAGAAGTACATCACCCTCACGCTTTACATACAATGTGCTTTCTGTTGGACTGATATACGAAAGCCTTGTTTGACCAAATGAGTGTCAGCTTTCTCATACCAAGCAGGAGGAGATTGCTTCAACCCATACAAAGCCTTCTTACATATGCACACTTTGTCCTCTTGTCCTTTTATGACAAAACTGCGAGGCTGCGTTACATAAACTTCCTCAAATATGTCACCATTCAAGAAAGCAGTAACAATGTCTGATTGATGTACATCCCATTCAAAATGAGTTGCCAATGCACATAGAAAACGCACAGTAGTCATACGACAAGTAGGAGAAGTTTCGTCATAATCAATGCCTTTTTGTTGTGCATAAACCTTTGCAACAAGTCAAGCCTTATGGCGATCGATCTCACCATCCGGCTTGCGTTTTAACTTGTAAACCCACTTCGTACCAATGGCCTTTTTGCCAAGAGGCAAATCAAATAAAGTCCATGTGTCATTTTCTATAACTGCATCATATTCTGATTGCATGGCAGCCATCCATTTTTCTGAATTCTGTGCTTCATCAAAAAACAGAGGCTCCTCAACATCATATAAGCTAGACACAGCCAAATCATAACAATCTGATACATAAGATGCATGGCGAGAGCCTGAATGAGTACGACTAGACAAAGGTGCATCCAATTTACTGTCACAGTGTGCACCAGCCATTTTGGCATACCTCTAGCCTACTCATTTTCAGCCCTTTCCTCATCAAGTACATCATGTGCATCTACATCAGTAATAGGCTGATCAAAAACATTTTCAGAAACCCCCATAGGTTGTACATTTGCCTCATTGGAACTTACATTTGTATTTCCACCACTGAAAAGAGGCAACAAAGTGTCATAAATGTCATGTGAGCTTCACTACAAGAGGTTGTGTGCTCTTGTGACGCTGTTAGCGACGGAAATACATTGGGGTTTTATAACCCCCGACGTCGCTAAAACCGTCGCTACGAGAGCGTCGCTATATGCGTCGCTATAAGCGTCGCTATACGGCATCGCTATAAGCGTCTCTATATAGAGACGCTCATAGCGCCGGTCATAGCGACGGTTATAGCGACGTTTACACAGAAGACTATAGCGACGCTCATAGCGACGCTACAAAGCCATAAATAGCGACAGTTATAGCGACGCCCGAGAGAATTTTTTTTTGGTGGCAGGGCATTGAATGCCCTGCCACCCATCAACCATATTGTACTTGATTCACTTTTTAAAAAAAGTGCAAGGGTAGATAATAGACCCAAAATAGTCACCCACAAGACGTATTGTTTGCAAAATATACAATTGTACACATCATAGGCAAAATGAATTGATTGGCAAATGTAATAATGACAATTGTACAACATCATAGGCATAAAGAATTGATTGGCAAAAGGAACTGCGGTGACAAATGTAATAATATACATGGTTCAAAAAGACATATAAAATCCGTCTCATGATACATAAGCTATGAGAAACCCTAAACTAATGCTATCTAGCTACGGCTAAACTGACGTCGTCTAGTCAGACGTCTCATCGCGTCCAAGCGACGTATCTGTCGGATTCTGCAAAAAAAGACAATAAGACATCTTTCAGTAAGTATAAACATATAACGACATTTATAAAACAATACAAAAAATAAAAAAGAGTAAACCCTAATACTAACCATGCCGCCGCGAGAACTGAGAATGTCCATCAGGGCGTTTAAGCCCTTCCTGCCTGCGTACTCGCGCTCGTACGGTGTGGGATCACGTCCTGTCATCGACCACTCTCAAAACATACAACGATTTCATTATGTTAGAATTAAAAAACTCATAAACCCTAAACTATCGAACATAAAGAGCAATGTGAAAACACTTACAAAATCGGCCTCAAATGATGCCCATCCACCGCTCCCCAAGTGGTGCGAGCTCCCTGCCTCTACTCGCGCTCTGGCTGCATCCTTCTGTTGCTTCCACTTGTCGGGATTCTCGCGCGCTGCTTTCTTCGCATTCTTCCAATCTTCTTTGGCCAGCCAATCTGGCCTGCTCCACCCATTCTTGATTGCTTTTTGCACTTCCGAACGCTTGTGTTTGCAGTATTCGTGCATTCGAATCTTCATCAGGTCTTCATTGAAGCGCTGATCCCGTGTTGGAACGGGAAACTCATCATGAAGTATGCTGATGACTCTGTTTTTTAAATCACTTGGTACTTCACTCCATTTGTTTAGTATGTAGTGTCTAAACAGCTAAGAGCAAAGACCACGCATGCGCGAGATCACCTTCTTGCCGTCATCATCCATGATGATGCCGCCGCTGAAGTCGATGGAGTAAGACAAGCCCTCTGGCCGGTGACGCCTAAACCTGGGTGTCCCGGCAGGGGTCTCTAGCGGCGTGTCGATGGGGGTACGGACGTCAGGTGTCTCCACCGGCGTCTGGGCCCCGAAGCGAGGAGTGTCGAGTGGGGTGGCTCCTGGCGGAGTACGTAGAGGTGTGTAGCTTCTAGGAACAGTCAGCCGTGAAAAACCTGGCATAGATGGCGATGTTGTGGCTGGTGTGGGGGCGGGCGAAAAAGGGGAGGGTAAAGAGCCTCGTCGAACACGAGGCGGTGTGGAGGCATCGGTGGTGGAATCCCCACAACAACCGCCACCGCCACCACTAGAGCGCCGGTGTCTACACGAGTGTGAAGCTCGTCTCGTCGACGCCGAACCTTCGGAGCGCGCCGAATGCTCCGAAAGAGAGGGAGATGCGGATGGAGTAGGAACGCGCGATGATGCGCCAAAGCGATGACGCTCCACATACCACTGTCTCTGCTGCGGTGACAAAGAAGAAAGAAACTCCTCATCATCCATACCTGCATTAAACACATGAATATTTAAACTTAATATTGAATGAATAGAGTAGACAATGACGCAAAGACCATTAAATACAATGACGTAATGACGCATATAAATACAATGACGCAATGAATTGAGTGATAGAAGAGGCAAGTCGAAAACTCAGAATTTTCAATCAAAAGATGTGAGCGCGAGTAGAAAAGAGCGTTATACACCATGGAAGGTACTTAGAGAGCCAGAGCTTTTACAACACGGAGCAAAATTGTTCAAATACAATATTTGTGGCTTTAAGAGATCTCTCTCTCATCCTCGCATAACTCAGCATAACTTCCTATATCTATATAGAGCTCTCCGTTTAAACACATATCCTCTGTTTCATTTTGTAGCTCCTCTGCATGCACCCCATATAGAGTAGTAGCATCTTGATGCTCGTCTGGCACCACCGCAGCGGCTTCTGATTGAGCATCTTCTCTGATCTCCTCCATTGATGCCGTTGTGATTGGCACATGGTAGCCTTCATACGTCCTTGCACTACGAGGGGCTACCTCTATGACGTACCACGAGTTTGATGTAGACTTTGTAGGATGAAATATTACCTGCCAGAGCCACATAACTTACATGAGAGCTTTCAAGCACATAACTTGTAAAAGGGGGATGTTAACTATTTACATACTTGTTCACAATGCTCGGGTAGTACTAAAGTGTCTCTTAGGTCAGTCCATTTCTTAGTAGAATCCACCTCAAGAAAACCAGACTCTCCTCTACGCACAGTAGCGTTGCGACCCTCCATGATTATCTTGAACCATTGCACGTCGAACAAGTCGACAAAAAATCCTCTGTAATCGATCCTCAAAATCTCTTGCAGTGTGCCGAAGTAAGTGAGTTCCGCCACCACAGGATCTGCATCAGAGGAACGTCGTCGACTAGACTGTTCAAATTTTGCCATGATTCCACAATCTTGAGTAAAATGCTTTTTGTCGATTCATTCCACCCGAAAATGTCGACCTTTACACCATGCTGCTGTGTATGACTTATACTACAACGAACAAAGATTATGAGTGGCCGTTCAAATGTTTATAAATAAAGTCACTTGCTAGTCGTACATTGCAAACTTACCTTGGTCGCGCAACCCCGAGAGTACTCCCACTCTTCTTCAGTCACTTCGTCACCGCATTGTTGTGCGCTTTTCAATTGGTTGTGCAACCATATTAAGCTCATGAAGGTTGGTAGGCTCTCCAGAACCGCTGGATAGTGCATCGGTGGTCGTCTTCCCCGTCTCCACTCGATTCGTGCCCTTTGTCGCTCTTGTTTTGCATCCTCATATTGTGAAATCCACTTTTGCATCACTGGATTGTGAAGCATGCAAAATCGGTTGATTTTAGCCTCTAGATCTTCCGTCATCTTCTTCTCAACACCGAGATTGCACATGACAATCCCAGATATGCACTCATCATCTATGGTTCTCCATAGCGTGTCCCGGGATTTATCAAATCCGTCTAGCCACTCTCCAATGTACACTAGGGACTCTGATACCAACCAACCTTCTGCCATGCTACCCTCCGGACGTGCCTTTTGACGCACATATCCCTTAAGCGTTTTCATGAAACGTTCTAAGAAGAACATCCATCTGGAATGAACTGTGCCAGCTATTTCCACCTCATCAACTATGTGAACAAGAGGATGCACCTGAATGGTTAGCATTGTAGTAGGAAAATGTTTCTCAAACATGCACACAAGCTCCGCAGCATTTAGTTTGGCGAATGGTATGGAGTCTACGTTGATCTCCTTTTGTGAGATCCATTGCACCAGCTTTGCAAGTTTGTAGATTGTGTTACGGATGTCGAGAGACAAACATCCCTCAATGGCAACCGGTAAAATAAACTGTAAAGTATGTACAGCAATGATATTAAAGTCCACATTTTATGCAATGATATTAAAGTCCACTATGAACGTACCTGACACATTTTATGCCAATCGTGTGACTTCAAACTGGTAAGCTTTCCTTCTTTAGTAAAACACGTTCGGAGCGAGTGCATTACGCCAGTGGGGGTCTGCAAAGATCGAATGGTCTCTTTTTCTTTGCGTTCTTGGGCTCCTGTGAAAATCCATGGTGCTTTAGGGAGTTTTATTGATCCATCAGAGGCTGTTTGCGGCCAATATTGCTCCATACGATCCACATTTCTAAGGTCAACTCTGGCTCCCAAAGTATCTTTCTTGCCAGTCAGATGGTCCCATAGTAGATTACCCACATTCTTGAATATGTGCATTGGATCGAGCAAGTGATTGATCATGAGTCGGGGCCAGTATGGTAACTCGTACCATAGAGATAGTCTCTTCATCCCTGGAGGCAATCCGTCATCGCACATCTTCTTCTGCTCTAACCATGCTTGTGCAGACATCCTTGGTGGCTCTCTTCCCAAAAAGCCGTCGCGTAACACATGATTCTCTGGAAGATACGCTTGATGACCTTCGTAGATTTTCTTCGTCAGTGAGGGTGCCCTACATGCATTCAGTCTAGGTCCACATGTGACACATGCTCTGTATCCGCTTGTTTGAAGCCCTGCATGTATACACATGATAATAGATCAACTATGGGAAAAAACAAGATTTACAGTGTCTGAGTGAGGAGTGTCAATAGATCACCTGAGCATTCTGTTAGCCCGGGATAGTCATGCATGGTCCACATTAGAATGCCTCTGATCAAAGCATTCCGTCGTTCTGTGTGTCGGCTCATATCCACCACCTCTATGCCAATCCACAATTGTTGTAGCTCTTCCAATAGTGGACGAAGATACACATCCATATTCCCCACTTTATATCGCCCTGGCACAATCAAGCTTAGCCATAGGTGCCCCTTCTTCCTAGTCAACCACGGGGGAATGTTGTAGTTGACGATTACAACGGGCCATACACTGTAAGATGTTGATCTTTGACCAAATGGATTTACGCCATCCATAGCCAGGCCTAAGCGTAAATTTCGAGCTTCCCTGGCAAAATCCGACCATGTTCCATCTATATGTTTCCACGCTACGCAATCTGCAGGAATTCGTAGCACACCATCCGAAGATTTATTCGCCTCATGCCATGATGCTAGGGCGGCCATGGACTTACATTCGAAGAAATGCTTGATGCGAGGAAGCAGAGGGAAATGTCGCAAAACCTTTTGTGGAATTTTTGTCCCGTGGAGATCTACTCGATATCTTTCAGAATCACATTTCTGACACTTCTCCATGTCTATGTATTCCCCTCTGAAAAGAATGCAGTCATTAGAACAAGCGTGGATAGAATTGTAATCCATCCCCAAGTTTCGCAAAATCTTTCTTGCTTCATCTCGGGAATCTGGCGCTTTAAATCTAATATAACATAAATCTAAATCTAACGTAAATTATGTTATATTAAAAATAAAGAACTAAACTAACAGGGATTATAAGAATCTTAAAACTGATTTAACACATAATTTTTCACATAACTCGGCAAGAGTTGGCATTCTCATCACTAAAGATGTGAGAGTTAACTTCCGGCTGTGACGCTGCCTCATCTCCATCCACATCTGACAACAGCAATTGGCCCTTTAGACCGTTCTTGCTCTTGTTACTAACTTTGAAGTTGTTGTTGAATGACTAGAGGTTGTCTAGATGGTCATTGTGTCGGGGATGTAGTGACTCTTGCCGCCCTGAAGATCCACCTTCTTCCCTATCTTCTGAAGACATTTCACCAGTACTTTTGGATCGACGGAGCCCACCATGAGTGAAGGCAGCAATACCCTATATTCCATTGAGGGCTTTCTTCACCCGCTTCATGCAGGCATCGCAGTCTATGGAGACCTAAATCTAATCTAATATAACGTAAATCTAAATCTAGCGTAAATAAATGTAAATCTAGTTAAAAATAAACCTAAATCTAATTTAATGTAAGTCTACATATAACCTAATCTTTAACGTCTTTTAAGATAGTTTCCTACGACGTTATAACTCTCTTCTTCTTGTGTGTGTGCGCGTGTGTGGATGTGTGTGCCAATAAAAAGAGATAAATGGTATAACCTTTCTATCACCCATGCCAAGTATGATAGATTGATTATGCCATTTCCCTCTTGAATAATAGGTCTTGAGTTCAACTCTTCATCGGCTAGATCTTTAGGTCTTTTAATTTTAATTAGTTTCCTACGACGTTAAATTAGTTTCTCTCTCTTTCTCTCTCAATGTGTGTGCGTTTTTTTGGATCGTATGCATGTTTTCTCTCTCTCTTCCTCTCTCAATGTGTGCGTTTTTTGTTTATGCATGTTCTCTCTCTCTTTTCCTCTCTCAATGCGTGCGTTTTTTGTTTATGCATGCTCTCTCTCTCTTTTTCTCTCTCAATGTGTGTGTGCATTCTTTGTTTATGTATGTGTGTGTGCGTTTTTGTTTTTGTTTGTACACTCTCTCTCTCTCTCTCTCTCTCTCTCTCTCAAAAACACTATGTGTGTGTGTGAGAGAGAGAGAGAGGGAGAGAGAAAGAGGGGAAGGGAACATGAGAATGAGGAGAGGGAAGGAGCATACCTGGCTCTCCTTCCTCTCCTCGTGTGTGTGTGTGTGTGTGTGTGTGTGTGTGTGTGGAGAAGAAAAAGAGAGAGAGAGAGAGAGAGAGAGAGAGAGAGTGAGGGAGAGCGTTACCTGCTCCTTGCTTGAGGGCGCCGAAAAACTCAGATCTGAGATCTGAGTTTTTGGGCGCGCTCGGTTATTTTTTTAGCCCAGTCGGCGTCGCTATAAGCGTCGCTATGAGCGTCGCAAATTTACAAAGAAATTTGCGACGCTTAGAGCGACGCCGGGATTTTTTTTTTTTGAGCGTCGCTGTGTGAGCGTCGCTAATATGAATAGCCTCTTGTAGTGCTTACATTACACATGACAGCAGGGGTTGAACAGAATCTTCCACAAACACTACATCCCGTGAAACCAGAATACGTTTTGTTTGCGGATGACACACCTGTAACCTTTGCTTTCATCACTATAACCAACAAAAATACATTTGACAACCTTATCATCCAGTTTTCTGCACTGCACTTGTGGCACCAAAGCATATGCCAAACAGCCAAAAACACGCATGTGCTCAATAGAAGTCTTTCTATCATGCCATGCTTCATATGGAGTAATAGATTGCAAAGCTTTCGTAGGACACCTCTTAAGTACATAAGTGGCACACATGATGGCCTCAAGACAAAAAGAATGCGACAAAGCTTGACTTTTGACCATACATCGTGCCATTTCCGTCAGTGACCTGTTTTTCCTCTCAACAACACCATTTTGCTGAGGTGTATAAGGCACTGTACATTGGTGTTTTATCCCACGACTAGCCAGAAATGCATTAAATTCATGAGACATTTACTCCCCCCCTAGATCGGAACGGAGGGTGCCCATAGTACATTTCGAGACATTTTCAGCCATAGCCAGAAATTGTTTGAAGCACATAAAAACTTCGAACTTCGCTTTAAGCGGAAATACCCATGCATGCCTGGAGTAATCATCAATGAAAGTCATGAAGTACAAGTAATTGCCCAAGGACGGAGTTTGCATGGGCCCACAAACATCACTATGCACAAGCTGCAACCTGCATGTGGCCTGAACTGAACCATCCTTTGGAAACTTAGAACGTTGCATTTTACCCAGAATACAGCCTTCACAAACATGTTTAATAGGTGCTTCAAGAGGTGGCAAAGAAGCAACCATATCAGATTCCTGCAAACACAGCAAACTGGCAAAATTCAGATGACCAAAACGTGCATGCCAAAGTTTTGCATTCGAAATAGCCCTTGAATCTGCAACAGCATTTGCAAAATTTTTTCCACACTTGTCATACAAAGTGAGCTTATACACCCCATGGCACAAAAGCCTGTAAAGAATGAGGATGCAAGAGAGCTACACAAGACAAGCACAAAGCACACAGAGATGGAAAGCTTCTTCTTCTTCTTCTCAGAAAAGAGAGTACAAAATGACTAAGTGCTAAAGCTGAAAAGTAGCACATATGTACATGCGGTCACTAAGTGTGAACTCGCTAGAAGCGTACTAGGCTGGCACTATAAGTGTAGTCCAGCTGTAGAATCACTGGCAGAGATCCTCCGTGTCGGTCACCTACCGCACCAGTGAGTAAATGTCGTAAGCGGCCAAGACCTGTAGTGGATGCCAGCTCATGATGTAGAGCTCGACATCTCAACACTCCCCCTCAAGCTCTGCATGTCGCAGAGTCCAAGCACAGTCCGAGAACGTCGAAGCTTCTCAGCTCCGAGGGCCTTGGTAAAGATATCCGCTATCTGCTCCTCTGTGCTGACGTAGACCAAGTCGATGTCGCCCACCAACACTCGCTCTCGAACGTAGTGGTAATGGACCTCTATGTGTTTGGTCCTGGCTTGGAACACTGGGATCCTAGCCAACTGCATGCTGCTGAGGTTGTCACAATGGATGACAATCTACTGGTCCACCTGCACTCCCAAGTCCTCAAGTAATGTGCGTAGCCAAGCTACCTCGCACGCCGCAACTGCTGCACCTCTGTAGTCGGCCTCTGTGCTCGATAAAGCAACCGTAGGCTGCTTTTTGCTGCTCCAAGTAACAGCAGCACTCCCAAAAGAGAACATGAAGCCACTCGTAGATCTCCTATCAACAATGCTACCTGCCCAATCTGCACCCGTATACCCATACAATGCTAATGGCACTTCTGCTGCATAGAACAATGCGTAGTCAAGAGTCCCTTGCACATACCTAAGTGTGCGTCGTACTCCATCCAAATGTGGCTTCCTCGGAAGCTGCATGAACTGACTCTCCAAGCCTACTGTGTAGCTCAAGTCTGGCCTCGTGATAGTCAAGTAGATTAGACTACCCACAATCTTCATGTACATCTTGACATCCTCAACAACATCACCCTTCTCTGCACTCAGCTTTGCATTCACATCCAAGGGAATAGAAATTGGCTTACAATCAGCCATACCATAATTTGACAACATGTCCAAAGCATATTGTCTCTGTGACAGCCATACACCCTCTGGAGTCCTGATCACCTCAATGCCAAGAAAGTAGCGCAACTCACCCAAATATTTCATTTCAAACTCCTATTTGAGAAGACCCTTCACATGGTCAATCTCGATAGCATTGTCACCCACAATAATAAGGTCATCTACATATATGGTAATGACCACAATCCCCACATCACTCTCACGTGCATAGAGTGAATGATCTGCATGAGCTCTCCTAAACCCAATACTGACAAGATACTTGGCAATCCTGTCATACCATGCTCTAGAGCCCTGCTTCAAACCATACAAAGCTTTGAGAAGCCTGCATACATAATCTGGGTAACCTGGATCGACATAACCAGGTGGCTGATCCATATACACTTCCTCTTGCAACTCACCATTCAAGAAGGCATTCTTTACATCCATTTGATGCATAATCCATCCTCTAGATGCAGCCACTGCTATGACAGCTCTCACAGTCGTCATCTTTGCCACTGGAACAAAGGTCTCCTCATAGTCTATGCCATACGTCTGTGCATAACCCTTTGCGACCAGCCTTGCCTTGTGACACTCAATGTTACCATCAGTCTTATGCTTGGTTTTATACACCCATTTACAGCCAATAGCTTTCTTGCCACTTGGCAATGGCACCAACTCCCATGTGTCGTTTGCTTCCAATGCAACCATCTCTTCATTCATTGCATCATCCCAATGCACATTTCCAACTGCATCCTCAAAACATGTGGGCTCCACATCCTGTATCACCTTATCCATGTAGGCTTGGTGATGCGCTAGATACCCATCATAAGTCAATTTTTGAAATGGATTTCTGACTCTGTTAGATCTGCGCGGTCCTGGGTCACTCCTTTGCCCTTTAGCATCTTCTTGTACTTTCCTTACACCAGGTGTCCTGATAGCCGGAATTCCAAATTCCTCATCAAGACTTTGTTCAGAACCATCTGAATCCATGTCTACATGTGAAAAACCTGATGATGCATCAGCCATAAGGGGAGGTTCATCAACCTTTTCCTTTCCTTTTCGTGATACATTCCCTGTACCTGCTGGTGGAGTAACCTGCGTACGTAGTCTACCATTCCATGGCTTCTCAACAGAGCCACGAGAAGAGGACTCTTGTGGTCCACTCAAAACCTGTGACTGTGGCCTCACATTTTGTACAACCACATCATATTTTACATCAGCCCCAATAGTGCCATGTGCATTACTGTACCAGCTGCTCATCTCATCAAAGACTACATCTCTGCTCACTCGTAATTCTCGTGTAGTAGGATTGTAGCACCTGTACCCCTTTTGTTCAAGGGAATATCCCACAAGAATACATTTCTCTGCTTTAGGATCCAATTTCCTACGCAACTCATCTGGTACATGCACGTAAGCTATGCAGCCAAACACTTTCAAGTGTGCCAAATCAGGCTTTGCACCTGTAAACTTTTCCTCATGCGCTACATCATGCACCGCAGCTGTAGGTGTCCTATTCATAATGTACACAGCTGTATTTACAGCTTCAACCCAGAAATGATGAGGCATGTTCATCTCATTCATCAATGCATGTGAAACCTCTGCAATGTGCCTGTTTTTCCTTTCTGCGACCCCATTCTGTTGTGGAGTATATCTGCATGTAAACTGCCTGCGTATACCATGCATTCGCAGAAAATCTAAAAAATCATTGGAGAAGTACTCTCCCCCTCCATCTGACCTCAATGTCTTGATTTGCATATCTGTCTCCTTCTCAATCATGACTTTGAAGTCTTGAAAGTGACCAAACACTTCACTTTTGTTACGCGTGAAGTAGACCCATACTTTCCTTGTATGGTCATCAATGAAAGAGACATAATACCTGCAACCATGTATACTTGCAGTATCGGTTGGACCCCAAACATCTGTGTGCACCACCTCAAGTGTCTTTCTACATACATTGCGCTCATGTGGAAATGAGCCCTTTGACTGTTTTCCAAACTGGCATGCTGCACACACTTTATGCATACCATCCACCTTGAATTTGGGCAAACCTTTTACAATCTATTTTGATTGCATGCTGCGCAATCTCTGCTCATTGACATGGCCAATACGTTTGTGCCAAATGTCAACATCAGCCACAACACCTGTGCCCTGTGCAAATAATGCAGCTTTTACC
Organism: Adiantum capillus-veneris; assembly: GCF_014529385.1. NCBI lineage: Eukaryota > Viridiplantae > Streptophyta > Polypodiopsida > Polypodiales > Pteridaceae > Adiantum > Adiantum capillus-veneris. The sequence goes on from NC_140935.1 coordinate 103,754,612, forward strand.
TTAGGCGTGTCTACATTCAGCGTAAACATTCTGCCCACACATTTGCCCTCTGTGATCAGCTTACAGTCATTCTGGAAATCTTCTACATAACAGCCATTTGGATTGAAGCGAACCTGCAAACCCTGCTCAACCATTTGTCCAACAGAAACAAGATTCTTTGTAATGTTTGGGACATGAAGTACATCTGCTAAGTACTTTGATTTCCCACTCTTCGTATTTAGAGGTATGTCCCCTACATGAGCAATGGGGTGAGCTGTGTCATCTCCTGTCTGCACATAGCCTGACACATCTGGTTTGCGCATATCTCTAAACCACTCTCCACGAGACTTCATGTGATTAGAGGCACCTGAATACACATACCAAACATCATCTTGGGTGGAATTCTCTGCAGTCATTGTATTCATTACATGCTGCATAACAAACATGCGCTCGTTTTTGTTGTCATGTGCATCTCTGCTAGTAGATGCATAGTTGCCCTGTTCTCTCTTTCCACTTGCTTTTCCCTTTGGACAGTCACATGACATGTGACCTCTTTCACCACAAGTCCAACATTCTCTGCTATCTGGAGTATGTTGTTGCCTGCTTGATCCTGCACCACGACCTCTTTGACTCCCCCTGCCTTGAAACTGGTTTCCCCTGCCACCTGTATTGTTTTGATTTGATTGACCTTCCAGAAATTGGCCCCTGCAACCCCTTGGGCCTCGACCATGACCTCTACCTCTACCTCTGTTGGATTTAGAATAGAAGGCCTGTTCAGAATTATTTCTGCCATGAGAAGAAGATGTGTCAAGGTTCTTCTCCTGAAAAATAAGCATAGAAATCAAATCTTGGAACACGGGGATGTCGTCTCTTGTATTCATGTAAGACCTAAAATGTACATACTCATCTCCTAGACCATCCAAGCATGCACGGACAATGTCATCGTCTTCCACTGAGACTTTAATAGATCCAAGAGCCTCAATGATACTCTTGATCTTCAAGGCATAATCATAGATTGAGAGGTTGTTCCTCTTAACCTGATTTAGCTCCGACTTTAGTTGAAGCTTCCTGGCCTTGGTGTTCACCTCGAACACTCTGCCTAAGTTTCTCCATGCAATGGCGGGGGTTTCATCATCCTGTAGATAGCCCATCATGCCATCTATGATGCTCATAGAAAGCCAATACATCACTTTGCTCTGGCCTTGTTGCGAGTCCCTCAAAGCTTTCCTTTGTTCTGCTGTAGCATTTGCCTCGGGAATCTCTAGTTCCTTTTCATTGTCTCCTTCTACATAGTCCCAATAACCTTTTCCTTTTAGGAAATTTGTTATTCTGAACTTCCATGCAGGGTAGTTATTTTTCTCAAGATTCTCAGTAACAATCTGACTAAAACCGTCAGACATCTTGAAGGACTAAGACAAAATAGCTGCAATCTGCAAAAACCTGCAAATCTGCTGAACCTGCTATCGTGGTACCTGTAACGCTTTCTACACTCAACGAGTGTCCACAATCAAGCGTACATACAACCACTGTACTTGTACAGTAAATCTCTGTATACTGCACTTTGGAGACCTGTTCAGAAACTTGTGCGAAAAACCCCTAACGTAAATGGTTGTGGAGTCGCTAACCAGTATGAAGAGGCCGGCATGCCCTTTGTACTCTTACTTATTGTCTCAAAATACCTCTAATGCTTTTCTCTTCCCACCTCGCATGTGCAGTGCATGATGCCGGTAAGCATGATCATGTATTAGCCTTTGCTTCATCTCTTCAATGTTCATGCCCTTTTCTACCCTGAGCCATGATGGGCCTCATTGCTGGCTTGATGCAAATGGGTTGGCAAGGTTGATGGATCAACACATTTGCACAACATGAGATACCAAGGTGCCGATAATGTTGACTGGGACTCTTTCCACTACCTCTATGAAATCTCTCACACAAACAAAGGTGGTTGTTACATTGAAGTACATATGTTTAGATTCTTTTCATGCATTGAATGAAACCCGATGTCACATGCAGACAGCCTGTCGATATAAAGTAAAAGGGTTGTCGATCTTATTCCATAGGTTCTTCAATGGTGAAGCATAGACAAATTAGAGAAAATCTTTAATTCTTTTCAATTGATTATGGGGCATTAAGAGTAGATGATGTAATTCCTAGATCTGGCTTGCCCATGTATATGCCTAGATCGTGCTATGAGGCCCACCATAGGGGATGTGGCCAATCGGTTGGCTCAAATTAGGTAGGAAAGAGATTCCATTAATCCAATATTCTAAGCTTTTCTTTTGGCATCATCTTCCTTGCCAATTATGTAGTATTAGCTTCCTAGTGACCTTGATATTATAGTTTATGGACACTCTTGTATGGGGCCCCCTATTTGCTGGGAGTAAGGAGTTCTAGTTAATGTCTCCTTAGCGTGCATATATTTAAAAAAAAACTATTAGATATATTAACATATATTGAATGTGATTGAAAGTTTCTAAGGTTTATCAGAGCCTAAAGAATAGAACATTTGTTTCCATAAATTTATTTTGTTAAGATTGAAAATATTTGGTTTTATTTTGAAATATAGGGATGGCTAACTTAAAGAAGAGATCTCATGAAGAAAACAATAATACCCCAGTTACTAATGCAAAAATCTGAAGGAAATAGGGAGGGAGACCAGAACTAGCAAAAGAGGAAAAATTAATTAGAGAGATAAAGAAAGAAACTTAATTATTTGAGCAGAGTTGTACTATATCAATTGAGTTACCGACATAACTATATGATTGTTGCCAAAGCTAGAGAAGGTTTTGAAGAAAGAAACTTTAGCTCATTGAAGAGAGGTGGAATTGCCAAGTTTGGAGGGTATAGGTAGAAGACAAGGGGTTCCACTTGTAAAACATGTCGATCTATGTTTTGGAATAACGGGATGAAGCGGATACCTCACTTTTTGAGGCCAATCGAGGACATGGTGGATGTCCCTGGGGTCACTCTTGTGGACGTACGCGAAGCCCGAACAAGTGGTGCCCAAGTCCAAAGCCACCATGACCTTAGCCGAGACCTCCGTGCCTCGGCAGAAGATGTCGTCCATGTTTGGCTTCTCATCTCTGAGAGTGCTTGCTTTACATGGAGGCGCAGACATGACTCTGGGATGGAGCTTCCGCTTTGTAGTTCAACTGCATGACCAAGAAGGGGAGAGCGAAATGGCTAGAGAGAGAGAGAGAGAGAGAGAGAGAGAGAGAGAGACTCAGTGAGAGAAATAGAATTACTTATTGCATTAAATTAAAATTGTAATGTTACGATCAATTGATCACTTAGATGTTGAATTTAGGTGCAGCCAACACAAAGCTGGCTACATTTACAACCTTAACATATATATGTGTACTGGATTGCGAACGAAGGGATTTTGATGCTCTTGCTCTCTTAGCCTCTCTTGCCTACACGAGGCTCTGATACCATGTAAAGAATGAGGATTCAAGAGAGCTACACAAGACAAGAACAAAGCACACAGAGATGGAAAGATTCTTCTTCTTCTTCTCAGAAAAGAGAGTACAAAATGACTAAGTGCTAAAGTTGAAAAGTAGCACATATGTACATGCGGTCACTAAGTGTAAACTCGCTAGAAGCGTACTAGGCTGGCACTATAAGTGTAGTTCAGCTGTAGAATCACTGGCAGAGATCCTCCGTGTCGGTTACCTAACGCGCCAGTGAGTAAATGTCGTAAGCGGCCAAGACCCGTAGTGGATACCAGCTCATGATGTAGAGCTCGACATCTCAACAAAGCCCAGATGAAACAATTTCATCACCAAAACTGTGATCATGAGCTTTACATCTGTCATCCACAAATTTGACTACAAGTCCAAGTCTAGCAAGTGCGGATACAGACAAGAGATTCTTCTTGATCCCAAGTACATAAAGTGCATCAACAAGTGTGAAGGAGCTTCCATTAGCAGTAGTGAGCACAATCTTTCCAACTCCCTGAACTTTATAAGAGGCGTTGTTGGCACAAGTGACTGAATTCCCATGAGGGACAAACTCGAGAGAGGTAAACAATTCACGATGTGAGGTAATGTGCTTTGTAGCACCACTGTCGAAATACCACACATGTGAATCTGCAGCAACTGACAAGCATGCATTATGGACAGTAGGATTGTAAGTGCACTCTACGCTAAAAGCCCATTCTGCATCAAGATCAGCATTAAAGTCTCCTTTCACAGAAGACTCAACAATGGCTGCATTTGTAGTCGAACCAACATTTGTAGTGGAACCACCCTCTTTCTTCTTAGCCTCTTTGGTCTTCAACTTAGGACACGACTTGATCAAGTGATCATTAGCTTTACAATAATGACAATGCATCTTCTTTTTGCCCTTGTCACCAGAATTTCCAAACGAATTGCTACCAGCAGAAGCATTAGGAGCAGAACTTTTTCCACTCACAGCAGAACCATAAGAAGTGGCTACATTACTGTTACCACCCTTTCTTTGAGAAGCAATAAAAGCCTGTTCAACTGCACGCTGCCTAGTCCTATTTTTTCTAGAAAGTGACTCTTGCAACAGCAATGTGCATAATGCATCAAACATGACAACTTCTCGATTTCCTTGGGTCATAAGCCTCCAAGTACTAGAAAAAGTCTGGTAAGAATCTGGTAAGGCATCAAGAACAGTCTGCACAAGGGAATTGTCTGAAATGACTTCTCCTGCAAAAATAAGTTGCTCATTGATATCCTTGACACTAGCAAGGAAAGTGTCCATATCATCTTCCTAATGCATAATCCTCGACTCCAACTCTTTACGCAGCAAAGCAATTTTAGCCTCATTGCGACTTGCATAAAGACCAGCCAAACTATCCCAAGCCTATTTTGCAGATTTTGCTGAACGGATGTGAGGAACAATGGTGCGCTTTGCACACAATGCAATTAATGCATGAGCCTGCGAATCCTTAACATCCCAACGAGCTTGTTCTGTCGTAGGCAAAACAACTCTAACATCGGCAATCCTTGCAGCAAGACCTGCAACATCCTCAACATCGCCTACATCTTCAGAACCATGACGTACATCAATGCCCTGCACAATGTTCCAGACGCCTTTTGACACAAGAACATGTTGCATCATATAATCCCACATAGGGTAGTTGTCCCCATCCAACCTGTCCTCAGCAGCAAACATCTTGAACACATCTGTGTTGTTGTTGTCAGCCATGGTAAATGCTGCACCTGATTTGAAAACTGCCCAAAAATAGGAGAAATGGAGCAGGAACAACATGTGCTATATAGCACAAACCGTAGAAGACTATAAGGCACATGTTATGCAGAAAACGGCACTGACAGAATTTTTGCACAAAATGACGAAATTGCCTGTGCAGACCTCCATGTAGTGGAAACGGAGGCCAAAATGAGCCCGAATCAAAAATCTGGGCAGACCTAGCTCTACGAGCTTTCCCAAAGTATTTGTCAACCTGCGAACACTTGCCAAAACTCACTGAAATCGAAGAAAGTGAGCAGGCGTGTGCTGGAGCAACTAGCGACTAAGCCCATGAGGATGCAACCTGGTTTGATACCAATTGTTGGAATTAGGGTTGCAGAGAAACGCACACAGCTTGGAGAAGACGAAGGAAGCTCGAGGCACACAATAGAGTGTATGTTACTTAGTGTGCAATGGAAAGATAGATAGCCCTAGATACAATGCACAGGAGAAAAAACCTCCTAAAGAGAGAAAAAATGCCCCGACGGACCTAGTGTGTTCACACACATCACTACCACATGTATATGGTAACAATTACTACCTTGGAAAGGTGCATTTATCAAACGGTTCAAGGGGAGGGTGGATTTTCAGCGAGTTAACTTGTTCACCAGAAGGTTGACCCCAATTTTATGTTGTACATTAAGTTAATTCAAGAATGAGGAAAGGGATTTTGATGTACGGAACTCCTACGTACTATGGCTCAGAGGCAAGGGAGCTTGGAAGGATAAATATGTAAGATCATTTGAATTATAACGTCGATCGGTGATTATAAAGATTGGAGTTGATGATTTGGTATTGTTATTGCTAACTTAAAAAGATGTCACTCTCTCTCAACCAACCAGAGAGATGGTCAAGTATCGGGAGCAACATACATAATTTGATACTTGGCGATGGTTGTTCGAAAACAACCACATCTCTCACGAGCAATTCGACGCGGCGGTTGGACCACTACAAGCGGTAAGTTTAAAGAAGTAAATTTTTTATCAATTTTTTTGAGTTGTGAATAATTGTTTAATTTGGTTTGGGTTTATGTAGAGTCAAAGTGATCCAATATACGTGCCTCCGGACGATGATGAGGATTAGATAAAAAAATATTTTGTCAAAACTTTCGTAAAGTCCCAATGTGGCACAATGTATATAAAACTATTTACTTTTTATTGTATCTTTTTTAAATAGTTGATCTTCTACATTTTTAATTATCAAGGTAAAGTAAATTCAATTTTAGTTCTTTGGTATTTTTTATACTCTTCCAAAAACAATTGATGTTTTATTGTTTTATGCAGGTCAAAAATAAAGGTGCTCCTTAATTTGGGTGGCCCAAATGAGCACCTTTATTTTTGAATTGGCATGTAGCGGTAATAACCACGGCAAAGGTCGCGGTAATATCAGCGGGTATATTTCCGCGACTATTACCGCGCTTATTGCATTGAAACCACTACCGCGTTCATAGCCGCGGTTATTGCTGCCCCCGAAAATTTTTCTCTCTCCTTTTTCCTTTGTTTTTCCACGGCAATGTTAGCGTTTATAGACAACTCCTCTTATAGTGTGCCATTCGTTTTCCTATGAAACCTTACTTCACTCCAGAACGCTACGGTGTCTCACCCCAAGCTGCACTCCCACCCTTGCATGCTTTTTTTTTCGTTGGCGGGGCTACTGCAACTCTACAAGATGGTGGACGTTTTTCTTCGGTGGGCCTCTTTTCCCAATATTGACAGGTAACCTCCACCACATTTGGCACTGCCTATGATGTAACCACTTTCCTCAACTCCTCCATTAGTCGACCACACACGCACACGGCATCACGCTTTCCCACACATTTTGTTTTACATTGACAAAGAACAATAGAAAACATTAAGGGTCCTTACACAACAGTCCTCTCGTGTGATTTGCTACCCTCTATACACACAGAGGGGTTCCTATACACACACACCCACATCATTCATGTTGACTACACACACACATGCTTGCATCTTGTATGCTTATTCACTTTCTCTTCCACGTGCTTCCCCCCACCCACCAAGTTAATTGACACAAATTGAAGAAGAAACATGATGCATCGATGCTAATTGATGAAACTTGAAGACATTGAAACCAACCTGCATCAAAACTAATCGCCGCATATTGAAGTAAACCAAGCTGCATTGATGCTTATCGAAGAAGAAGAAAATTTACCTCCCCTTGCATACGCATAAGGCACTGCGCATACCATCATGCCCTTTTGAAGCATTGCATCATGCCGAACAATGCTTCTCTTCTTCTTGATCCACTTTGTACCGAGCAATAGATTGAGCTTTTACAACAAGATGTCCAAGAACTCTAACACCAACTTGTGAAATGTGATAAACACGACTGCGACGCAAAACTCAACAATGAGTGACTTGCAAAGATTCTCAAGGCCACTTTTGACAACCAAGAGGACCGTATAGACCAAAAAATTAGTCGCTGTTCTTTTACTTTCTCCCGCTATGATGGCCGCAAAATTGGTAATGTAGTCTTTTCTTGGCTTAGCCAATTTGATGATCACTTTTTTGACGAATCGTTTTTTGAGAAGGACAAGATCAAGTGTGCCACGAACCACATGACTGGTAAGGATTCACTCTGGGCGAATGTCACATGCAACAATGCACAATGCCCAACCACTTGGCTCAATATTGAAGACCAAATCAAGCAGATCTTTCTCCCACCTCAATTCCACTTGTAGGCTCGAATGAGATGATACATTGAAATTTTTTGGCAACACCTACTACTCATGTGCACGATGGAGGATGTCCAAGAAAATACACTCCAAATCAAGTATGAAGACGGATTTCAACAAGGTATTCAAGCCAAGATTCATTTGTTGAAGCCAGCCTCTCTCTACGAGGCAATTTCTTATGCAGATGATGTTGAAAACAATATCAATTTTGTTCATCCATATGCTACAAGTTAATCCACTGTGGCATCAACCACCTCCTTTCAATGATTTTCGCGCTTCAACAATAATCGCAGGTATAACCACAATAATTATCACACACCTTGCACTCGCAATTTCACACATGCACGTGCTTTGACTGCTCCACATAATACACCACCTCAATGCAATGTCTTTAACTCTAGTCCACAACACCCTACATTTGGGCAACCACCTCAAAATTTCACACATCCATCTGCTGCACCCACCATTGCACCCCCAACAAAAAGTCTTCCTCCCATAGTGTGTCATCGTTGTCACAGGATTGGCCATGTCATGGCCGGTTTCCCTCTCAACCACCAATGACCCAATCATGTGTTCTAGCTTCATCATCTTGACACGAATACAAAACTGTACAATGACTTGACTAACGATCCCCCACCTGCCAATCTCAACTCTGCGGATGCAACAGGTACTATTACTATAAACTCTTTATTGCAAATGAATGCTTCTATGCACACACAATTTTATTTATGAATGTCTTGCACACAAATCACATTTAACTAAAATAAAATCACCATTTAAAGTAAAGAGTGCATTCCAAGGCACACGGTTCAATGGTATTCACATGATTAATGACGTTGAAATCACTTTAGGTGCATACACCCAAAAAACTCAATTTTCTCATTGCACCACTCCAATCCATCGACGTACTCTTAGGTATTCCTTTTTGACATGAGTATAACCCCAACATTGACTACAGGATCACACACACAATGTACTTCACTTTTAATGGTCAACACATCACTCTCACAGGAAACCCCAAACTTGAGACACACCCATGCCTTTCACACACTCAAGTTAAACGTGCACTTAGGAAAGAAAAAAAGCGTATATGGTATATGTGACACAGGTTGAGGAAGAGAAACAACCCCCTCTCTCTCCTCAATAGTAATAGTTTTTGCATGCATATGATGATTGTTTTTCTCGCGATTACCCACATCACTTACCTCCCTCTCGAGGGGACATGGATCACACAATAGAAATCATTCCTGGCAGTCAACCACCGCACCGTGCACCATATCGTGACAATCTCATGCACCAACATGAGACTCAACGACAAGTCTCTAACCTCCTAGAAAAAGGACTTATTAGACCTAGATCCTCTCCTTTTGGCGCTCCCATCCTACTTGTCTAGAATGAAGATAATTAATCATTTAGGATGTGCATTGACTATAGGGATCTCAACAAGGTCATTGTGAAGAACCGTTACCCTATTCCCCATGTAGATGACCTCCTAGATAAGTTAAAAGGTGCCTCTATGTTTAGCAAGATAGACCAAAAATCTGGGTGTCTCCAAATCCATATGCACCCAAATGATATTTTTAAAACCGTATTTTGCATAGAGTTTGGGCACTATGAATTTATTGTACTTCCAGTTGGTCTCATCAATGCAGCATCAATATTATATCCCATGATGAACAAAATATTTTTGGAGCACCAGCATTTTTTTAATTGTCTTTTTCTATGACATTTTGATTTTCAATAAACCACAAAAAGAACATCAACAACATTTTCACATTGTCTTTGCGCTTTTACGTAGCCAAGATTTGTATGCTAATCCTAAGGAAGAATCACTTCATTCATACAAAAATAGAGTACTTAGGTCACATCGTCTCTACTGACGGTATTCACCCTGATCCCAAGAAGATAGAGATCATCCAAAATTGGCCAACCCCCAAGATCGTACACAATGTTAGATCATTCTAGGTCTCCCTGTCTTTTAGCATAAATTTGTAAAGAATTACTCTCGCATTGCACTCCCTCTTACCTTTCTCACACGTAAGCTTATGACTTTTTGCTAGGAAAAAAGTCAGCAAAAAGCATTTGACACACTCAAGTATTTGCTCATACATGCACCTGTTTTGCAATTGCCTAATTTCACATAACCTTTCTTTGTTTTAACCACTGATGCTAGTGAATCTCAAATAGGTGTTGTGTAATGTGTTAATGCAAAATGACCACCCCATTGTATATGAAAGTAGGAAGCTTAAGCCTAGTGAATCCAACTACATTCTATATGATAAGAAACTCTTCGAGGTAGTTAATGCATTAGACATCTGGAAACATTATCTTATGGACTCGAAAATCCTCATTAAGATTGACCAATAGGCTATCAATGCAAGCACCTCGTCTCTGAATCTACTATCTTTGATAGGCACATTAAGTGGGCTGGCTTCATTCAAAACTCTCACCCAATGATACAATACCAACGTGTCACATCCAATGTCGTAGCTGACGCTCTTAGTCCTAGGCCAATAGATGATGCGACACCCTCTACCCTTCACTCTTACACGTTGCTCACATTCAAGCGGTGTATTTTAGTCATCTTTCTGCTACTGAAATTCAATCTTTTGATGATATGATTGATGCTTACAAAACAAATATGGATTTTTCACATGCCTAGTTTGACTTGGTTGCCAATAATTATTTGCTTGTCAGTGACTATTCTTTTGCAAATGGTTTTGTCTTTTATCATAAAAAGCTTTGTGTCACTTCACACTGTAGAGAACTTCCTATTCACAAAATAAATGCACCAAAGTATATGGGTCACCGTGGCATTCAAAGAACTCTCTCATCTTGCGCTGACTACTCATTTTGGCTTGACACGAAGCACGATGTTGCACAATTTGTCTCACATTGCATTGTTTGTCAATGTGTCAAGAGACACCATGGTAAAACTCGTCGACTTCTTATGCCCATGTCTATTCCAAAGGGCCCTTGGGAAGAGATTTCTATGGATTTTATCACAAGGTTTTTACCACCTCTTTGCAGAATGATATCATCTCGACTGTCGTTGATAGGTTTATCAAGCAAGCATATTTTATTCCCTGTAAAAAGACTCTTACTGCACCTCAAGATGCAAAAATGGTTTTGAATCTCATTTTTCAGTACCATGATTTTCTTGAAGTATTAATTTTCTATCGTGATGGTCGATTTTGCAATCATTCTTTGTTTGCATTGTGCACTAACCTAGACTCCAAAATGGACTTCACGTCTGCTTTCCACCCTGAAAGTAATGGCCAGACTGAAGGTACGAATAGTACTATCCTTGACCTCCTTAGGGCATACACCTTCCTCTCCTCCAATTGGGACCAACACCTTCCTCTCCTCCAATTTTCTTACAACAACACTCCCCACTCTGCCACAAACATAGCACCCTTTGAGATTGTCTATGGTAAAAAGTTACATGTCCCTATGACCACCATCACTAGTAATGTTCCTACGGCCAACACCCTTGCACAAGATCACGGCATGGAAAAGGAACACAAGAAAAAGTTACGCTATGGGCGTCTTGCTAATTATTTGTGACCCATGAAATCATTAATTGGATTAAGAACATGGTCGTTTTTTGAATCGTTCATTTTGTGGTCAGGATTGAGCCAAGTGGCTCAATACCCTTGCCTTATTTGAAAAAAAGGATATTTGGCTCACCAAGTAAAAATGTTGTCAATGCTCCTTTCCTTTAATAGCCTTGCAAAGTTACACCAGTTTACTTGCTTATCGTTTATTTGTTTCAGAATGCCAATGCAAGCCTTTCACCTTGTATTCAATGTGTATCTATGTATGTATGTGTTGCATGGGGTGATTGAGGGATCTATGGTTAATGTTATGTGTTGCACTTGAGAGATAACGTTGGTCATTGGATGAGTGTGGTGAACTAGGGGTATAATACTGAGGGTGATCTCGTGTGGGAAATCACTTTGCTATCCATGGCATCTGATTGGCTACTAAGGTGGTGGTCACTCATTCAATGCGCAGGAGGCTTAGTAGCCTCAGTTATCCAAATGGATAACTGAGCCCTAGCGTGACACTACAAGAGGCTATTCATATTAGCGACGCTCAAAAAAAAAAAATCCCGGCGTCGCTATGAGCGTCGCAAATTTACAAGTAAATTTGCGACGCTCATAGCGACGCCGGCTGGGCTAAAAAAAATAACAGAGAGCGTCCAAAAAATCAGATCTCAGATCTGAGTTTTTCGACGCCCTCAAGCAAGGAGCAGATAACGCTCTCCCTCTCTCTCTCTCTCTCTCTTTCTTCTCCACACACACACACACACACACACACACAAACACACACGAGGAGAGGAAGGAGAGCCAGGTATGCTCCTTCCCTCTCCTCACTCTCATGTTCCCTTCCCCTCTTTCTCTCTCCCTCTCTCTCTCTCTCTCTCTCACACACACACACACACACATAGTGTTTTTGAGAGAGAGAGAGAGAGAGAGAGAGAGTACAAACATAAACAAAAACGCACACACACATACATAAACAAAGAATGCACACACACATTGAGAGAGGAAAAGAGAGAGAGAGCATGCATAAACAAAAAACGCACACATTGAGAGAGGAAAAGAGAGAGAGAACATGCATAAACAAAAAACGCACACATTGAGAGAGGAAAAGAGAGAGAAAACATGCATAAACAAAAAAACACACACACATTGAGAGAGAAAGAGAGAGAAACTAATTTAACGTCATAGGAAACTAATTAAAATTAAAAGACCTAAAGATCTAGCCGACGAGGAGTTCAACTCAAGACCTATTATTCAAGAGGGAAATGGCATAACCAATCTATCATACTTGGCATGGGTGATAGAAAGGTTATACCATTTATCTCTTTTTATTGGCACACACATCCACACACGCGCACACACACAAGAAGAAGAGAGTTATAACGTCGTAGGAAACTATCCTAAAAGACGTTAAAGATTAGGTTAGATGTAGACTTACGTTAAATTAGATTTAGGTTTATTTAAGTTAAATTAGATTAGATTTAGGTTTATTTTTAGTTAGATTTACGTTTATTTACGCTAGATTTAGATTTACGTTATATTAGATTAGATTTAGGTCTCCATAGACTGCGATGCCTGCATGAAGCGGGTGAAGAAAGCCCTCAATGGAATATAGGGTATTGCTGCCTTCACTCATGGTGGGCTCCGTCGTTCCAAAAGTACTGGTGAAATGTCTTCAGAAGATAGGGAAGAAGGTGGATCTTCAGGGCGGCAAGAGTCACTACATCCCCGACAATGACCATCTAGACAACCTCTAGTCATTCAACAGCAACTTCAAAGTTAGTAACAAGAGCAAGAACGGTCCAAAGGGCCAATTGCTGTCGTCAGATGTGGATGGAGATGAGGCAGCGTCACCGCCGAAAGTTACCTCTCACATCTTTAGTGATGAGAATGCCAACTCTTGCCGAGTTATGTGCAAAATTATGGGTTAAATCAGTTTTAAGGTTCTTATAATCCCTGTTAGTTTAGTTCTTTGTTTTTAATATAACATAATTTACATTAGATTTAGATTTATGTTATATTAGATTAGAATTAGGTTTATTTAGGTTTACCCACACACACACACAAGAAGAAGAGAGTTTTAACGTCGTAGGAAACTATCCCAAAAGACGTTAAAGATTAGGTTAGATGTAGACTTACGTTAAATTAGATTTATGTTTATTTTTAATTAGATTTACGCTTATTTACGTTAGATCGAGTCCACGCAAGAATTACTTACGGTTTAGGGTTTAGAGTTAGACGAACAGTGAAAAGATCTACTGTGAAAAGATGTTAAGATGCTGTGAAAGCCTACAGCTAGAGAAGAGGCAAAGGGGTTTTGTCCACTACATGCAGTATCATGTAGACATGGGTGTGTAGATTTCTTGTACCCACAAATATAGGTATTGACCAATAAAGACGAGATTATAACCCGGTGGTTCTGATCTCCGTGCACCTCTAGACCGAGGTGTGCGGGGATTGGACATGACTAGAGAATGTGAGCTAGAGAGAGAGAGAGAGAGAGAGAGAGAGAGATAAGACGAAGAATGCCAATAGAATATTAAATTTTTTGTCCAGGTTATAAGATTTTTATCCTCATTATGAGTAGTGACGAGGATGTGGGACCGTCCAACCGAAACACCTATCTCTCAACGAGGGTCTTATGTCCTTGTAATCAATGCAAGCATGCTGTGCGACGGACAAGACGTGTTTCTTTGCAGCACGTTCGCGAATTTGGTGAGTTCGATCCATCTATTATAGATCGAGTTGTTGCCAATTATAACTCGTTGGACTCTGACGCTGGCCAACAAGCAACAATCTTGCAACCCAATAGACGTGTTCGCATGCGCTTTGGTCAAGCAGCATATGTGAGGCCACAAGATGTAGCCTCTGACAGCTTGGGGGATGATCATGCAGAGCACATTCCCAACGAGGCAATGTTTGAGCCCGAGATTGATGAAATGATCGAGACGATCATGGATTCAGAAAGGCTTATCTATGATGATATGAAAAGTGAAGCCGATACGCCATTGTGTAATGGAGCACGTATGTTTAGATTGAAAGCACTCCTGGTTCTTCTCAACATGCAGGCAAAGTTTGGATGGAGTGACACTAGTGTCACAGCGCTTTTGAGGTGATCTATTACAATTAGTTTACTTTAATAAAACTCTAAATGTATAATGATCTGATAGATTTTTACACGACTGTATTGTATTTTTATGTTGTGTAGATTGCTTAAAGAGCACATACTACCAGCTGACAATGTGATGCCAGATTCCCGAGATGAAGCAAGAAATATTTTGCGAAACTTGGGGATGGATTACAATTCTATCCACGCTTGTCCTAATGACTGCATTCTTTTCAGAGGGGAATACATAGACATGGAGAAGTGTCCGAAATGTGATTCCGAAAGATATCGAGTAGATCTCCACGGGACAAAAATTCCACAAAAGGTTTTGCGACATTTTCCTCTGCTTCCTCGCATCAAGCATTTCTTCGAATGTAAGTCCATGGCCGCCCTAGCATCATGGCATGAGGAGAATAAATCTTCGGATGGTGTGCTACGAATTCCTGCAGATTGCGCAGCCTGGAAACATATAGATGGAACATGGTCGGATTTTGCCAGGGAAGCTCAAAATTTGCGCTTAGGCCTGGCTATGGATGGCGTAAATCCATTTGGTCAAAGATCAACATCTTATAGTGTATGACCTGTTGTCATCGTCAACTACAACATTCCCCCGTGGTTGACTACGAAGAAGGGGCACCTATGGCTAAGCTTGATTGTGCCAGGGCGATATAAAGTGGAGAATATGGATGTGTATCTTTGTCCACTATTGGAAGAGCTACAACAATTGTGGATTGGCATAGAGGTGGTGGATATGAGCCGACACACAGGACGACGGAATGCTTTGATCAGAGGCATTCTAATGTGGACCATGCATGACTCTCCCGGGCTAACAGAATGCTCAAGTGATCTATTGACACTCCTCACTCAGACACTGTAAATCTTGTTTTTTCCCATAGTTGATCTATTATCATGTGTATACATGCAGGGCTTCAAACAAGCGGATACAGAGCATGTGTCACATGTGGACCTAGACTGAATACACGTAGGGCGCCCTCACTGAAGAAGCAAATCTATGAAGGTCATCAAGCGTATCTTCCAGAGAATCATGTGTTACGCGACGGCTTTTTGGGAAGAGAGCCACCAAGGATGTCTGCACAAGCATGGTTAGAGCAGAAGGAGATATGCGATGACGGATTGCCTCCAGGGATGAAGAGACTATCTCTATGGTACGAGTTACCATATTGGCCCCAGCTCATGATCAATCACTTGCTCGATCCAATGCACATATTCAAGAATGTGGGTAATCTACTATGGGACCATCTCACCGGCAAGAAAGATACTTTGGGAGCCAGAGTTGACCTTAGAAATGTGGATCGTATGGAGCAATATTGGCCGCAAACAGCGTCTGATGGATCGATAAAACTCCCTAAAGCACCATGGATTTTAACAGGAGCCCAAGAACGCAAAGTAAAAGAGACCATTCGATCTTTGCAGACCCCCATTGGCGTAATGCACTCGCTCCGAACGTGTTTTACTAAAGAAGGAAAGCTTACCGGTCTGAAGTCACACGATTGGCATAAAATGTGTCAGGTACGTTCATAGTGGACTTTAATATCATTGCATAAAATGTGGACTTTAATATCATTGTTGCACATACTTTACAGTTTATTTTACCGGTTGCCATTGAGGGATGTTTGTCTCTCGACATCCGTAACACAACCTACAAACTTGCAAAGCTGGTGCAATGGATCTCACAAAAGGAGATCAACGTAGACTCCATACCATTCGCCAAACTAAATGCTGCGGAGCTTGTGTGCATGTTTGAGAAACATTTTCCTACTACCATGCTAACCATTCAGGTGCATCTTCTTGTTCACATAGTTGATGAGGTGGAAATAGTTGGCACAGTTCATTCCAGATGGATGTTCTTCTTAGAACGTTTCATGAAAACGCTTAAGGGATATGTGCGTCAAAAGGCACGTCCGGAGGGTAGGTATTACAGTCCCTAGTGTACATTGGAGAGTGGCTAGACGGATTTGATAAAGCCCGGGACACGCTATGGCGAACCATAGATGATGAGCGCATATCTGGGATTGTCATGTGCAATCTCGGTGTTGAGAAGAAGACGACGGAAGATCTAGAGGCTAAAATCAACCGATTTTGCATGCTTCACAATCCAGTGATGCAAAAGTGGATTTCACAATATGAGGATGCAAAGCAAGAGCAACAAAGGGCACGAATCGAGTGGAGACGGGGAAGACGACCACCGATGCACTATCCGACGGGTCTGGAGAGACTACCAACATTCATGAGCTTAAGATGGTTGCACAACCAATTGAAAAGCGCACAACAATGCGGTGACGAAGTGACTGAGGAAGAGTGGGAGTACTCTCGGGGTTGCGCGACCAAGGTAAGTTTGCAATGTACGACTAGCTAGTGACTTTATTTCTAAACGTTTGAACGGCCACTTATAATCTTTGTTCGTTGTAGTATAAGTCATACACAGCAGCATGGTGTAAAGGTTGACATTTTAGGGTGAAACGGATCGACAAAAAGCGTTTTACTCAAGATTGTGGAATCATGAAAAAATTTGAACAGTCTAGTCGACAACGTTCCTCTGATGCAGATCCTGTGGTGGCGGAACTCACTTACTTCGGCACGCTACAAGAGATTTTGAGGATCGATTACAGAGGATTTTTTGTCGACTTGTTCGACGTGCAATGGTTCAAGATAATCATGGAGGGTCGCAACGCTACTGTGCGTAGAGGAGAGTCTAGTTTTCTTGAGGTGGATTCTACTAAGAAATGGACTGACCCAAGAGACACTTTCGTACTACCCGAGCATTGTGAACAAGTAAGTATGTAAATAGTTAACATCCCCCTTTTACAAGTTATGTGCTTGAAAGCTCTTATGTAAGTTATGTGGCTCTGGCAGGTAATATTTCATCCTACAAAGTCTACATCAAACTCGTGGTACGTCATAGAGGTAGCCCCTCGTAGTGCAAGGACGTATGAAGGCTACCATGTGCCAATCACAACGTCATCAATGGAGGAGATCAGAGAAGATGCTCAATCAGAAGCCGCTGCGGTGGTGCCAGACGAGCATCAAGATGCTACTACTCTATATGGGGTGCATGCAGAGGAGCTACAAAATGAAACAGAGGATATGTGTTTAAACGGAGAGCTCTATATAGATATAGGAAGTTATGCTGAGCTATGCGAGGATGAGAGAGAGATCTCTTAAAGCCATAAATATTGTATTTGAACAATTTTGCTCCGTGTTGTAAAAGCTCTGGCTCTCTAAGTACCTTCCATGGTGTATAACGCTCTTTTCTACTCGCGCTCACATCTTTTGATTGAAAATTCTGAGTTTTCGACTTGTCTCTTCTATCACTAAATTCATTGCGTCATTGTATTTAATGGTCTTTGCGTCATTGTCTACTCTATTCATTCAATATTAAGTTTAAATATTCGTGTGTTTAATGCAGGTATGGATGATGAGGAGTTTCTTTCTTCTTTGTCACCACAGTAGAGACAGTGGTACGTGGAGTGTCATCGCTCTGGCGCATCATCGCACGTTCCTACTCCATCCGCATCTCCCTCTCTTTCGGAGCATTCGGCGCGCTCCGAAGCTTCGGTGTCGACGAGACGATCTTCACACTCGTCTAGACACCGGCGCTCTAGTGGTGGCGGTGGCGGTTGTTGTGGGGATTCCGCCACCGATGCCTCCACACCGCCTTGTGTTCGACGAGGCTCTTTACCCTCCCCTTCTTTGCCCGCCCCCACACCAGCCACAGCATCGCCATCTATGCCAGGTTTTGCGTGGCTGACTGTTCCTAGCAGCTACACACCTCTACCTACTCCGCCAAAAGCCACCCCACTCGACACTCCTCGCTTCGGGGCCCAGACGCCGGTGGAGACACCTGACGTCCGTACCCCCATCGACACGCCGCTAGAGACCCCTGCCGGGACACCCAGGTTCACGCGTCACCGGCCAGAGGGCTTGCCTTACTCCGTGGACTTCAACGGCGGCATCATCATGGATGATGACGGCAAGAAGGTGACCTCGCGCATGCGTGGTCTTTGCTCTCAGCTGTTTAGACACTATATACTAAACAAATGGAGTGAAGTACCAAGTGAGTTAAAAGCCAGAGTCATCAGCATACTTCATGATGAGTTTCCCGTTCCAACACGGGATCAGCGCTTCAATGAAGACCTGATGAAGATTCGAATGCGCGAATACTGCAAACACAAGCGTTCCGAAGTGCAAAAAGCAATCAAGCATGGGTGGAACAGGCCAGATTGGCTGGCCAAAGAAGATTGGAAGAATGCGAAGAAAGCAGCGCGCGAGAATCCCGACAAGTGGAAGCAACAAATGGATGCAGCCAGAGCGCGAGTAGAGGCAGGGAGCTCGCACCACTTGGGGAGCGGTGGATGGGCATCATTTGAAGCCGATTTTGTAAGTGTTTTCGCATTGCTCTTTATGTTCGATAGTTTAGGGTTTATGAGTTTTTTAATTCTAACATAATGAAATCTTTGTATGTTTTGATAGTGGTCGATCATAGGACGTGATCCCACACCGTACGAGCGCGAGTACGCAGGCAGGAAGGGCTTAAACGCCCTGATGGACATTCTCAGTTCTCGCGGCGGCATGGTTAGTATTAGGGTTTACTCTTTTCTATTTTTTGTATTGTTTTATAAATGTCGTTATATGTTTATACTTACTGAAAGTTGTCTTATTGTCTTTTTTTGCAGAATCCGATAGATACGCCGCTTGGACGCGATGAGACGTCTGACTAAACGACGTCAGTTTAGCTGTAGCTAGATAGCATTAGTTTAGGGTTTCTCATAGCTTATGTATCATGAGACGGATTTTATACGTCTTTTTGAACCATGTATATTATTACATTTGTCACCGCAGTTCATTTTGCCAATCAATTCTTTATGCCTATGATGTTGTACAATTGTCATTATTACATTTGCCAATCAATTCATTTTGCCTATGATGTGTACAATTGTCAATTTTACGCTTGTCAATTTTGCAAACAATGCGTCTTATGGGTGACTATTTTGGGTCTATTATCTACCCTTGCACTTTTTTTAAAAAGTGAATCAAGTACAATATGGTTGATGGGTAGTACAATATGGTTGATGGGTGGCAGGGCATTCAATGTCCTGTCACTAAATTTTTTTTCTCTCGGGCGTCGCTATTTATGGCTCTGGAGCGTCGCTATAAGCGTCACTATAGACTTCTGTGTAAACGTCGCTATGACCGTCTCTATATAGCGATGCTATTAGCGACGGTTTTAGCGACGCCGGGGGTTATAAAAACCCAGTGTATTTCCGTCGCTAACAGCGTCACAAGAGCACACAACCTCTTGTAGTGTGACCACCACCTTAGTAGCTCCCCTTTTTAAAGGACCTCGGTCCTCCAGGCTCGAGAGTCCATGCCACATTGTGACTATTGCCACCCTCGTCACTATATGGCACGACTTCGGGTCAGAGGGGATCTAGGGCCCAAATTTGGGGGGCAAGGCGGCTTTAATCTCTACCGTCGGATCACACAGTGAACTAGGGGTGAACTAGGGGCAGGTAAGCTAGGGGTGGGTGAACTGGGGGTGAACTAGGGGCGCATAAACTAGGATATTATCATGTGCCATGCCAACATGGACAGTGACGCGCGCTAGCATGGTGGTAGGGCATTCGTGTGGCAGCCGAGACGTCCCAGGTTCGACCCACACCCCACGAGGCGGGTGAACTAGGGGGGGTGAACTACGAGTGAACTCGGGGCACCATTTTTGCCCCGAGTTCACCCCTAGTTCACCCCCCGTTCACTACGGGATCCGACGGCCGAGATTAAAGCCGTCTCGCGCCACCAAATTTGGGCCTTAGACCCCCCTGGATAGAGCCGTGCCATATAGTGACGAAGGCGATTCCCACCACGTACTAATTAGTGGACTGAACCGAGTTGACCACGATGTCTGACAGGAGTCTGCTTTGCATTCTAAACCCGTGACCTGGTCTATGGTCCATCAAGAATTACACTCTGATATTCCGTCGTTCTACGCTAGTCCAGACTCCATACTGTCCATGATGCTAACTTGCAAAGCGGGAGATGCAGCCAATTGTAAAATAGTACTGTACCATGCTGTATGTAATAAATATACTGTACAGCAGGCTGAAGCAGCGCCCTAGATTGCGAGACTTGTTGGGCAGTACAAGCAGATGCAATTGTTCATCGGACGCATGGCTGCGGTTGTGCTGCATGTCCGCGCGGTTCCCTAGCCAGCCCGACCTTCTCCCCCTTATGCACACGGGTCCATCTGTTGTGCACGTGCCACGAATACACCTTCTTCCGCTTTTAATTAGTTCATCTTCTGTTGTGGCTGCAGCGGCTCTTGCTCGATTGCAGGCTGCAGCTTGCCCCTCCTTTTGTGCGTGCACCTACTTCCTCTACATTCCTTCTCTCATGTACACTTCTGTAGTAACTAGTAACTACCCGCTCATGCATTACGTCTGGACGCTGCAGCAGTGCAGCTTCCCGACGCTCAAGGTTTTTGACTCTTGGGTCTTGACTCTTGACAGACTTCAAGGTACCCATTGCCCAACAACAGCAATGTTTTTTTAATAGTTCCCACCGGCATTGTCTGGTTTTATTTTGAAACAAGGTCGACTCGTGGAGAGGCACAATGGTCCCAAATTAATCAGAAAAAGTTAAGAGACTTGAGTATAGCAAGTCCCCTCATCCAAATACTAGTTCCATCTTTGCCTCCGTATTCCATGTGATCCAAACAAATTCAGAGCCGACTTAGCTAGTCCAAAAACAATTGTGCTTGATACACAATCTGCTCTTTGTTCATCGTCAAGGAGTTTCTCGTCGCTATAAATATAGGGTTTCAATAAGCTTACATGGAATACATTGTGAACTTTGAGATGAGCTAGAAGCTGGAACTTGTAAGCTTGAGTATCTATACACTTAATGACTTCATAAGGACCACACTACCATGGGATAAGCTTATTGTACCCCCGAGTGATAAGCTACTTCTCTTTCGGTGATTTTAAGCAAAAATTTATCTCCTCTCTTGAATCTTCTTTCGTATTTCATATCATCAACAGACTACTTGGGCCAATCTTGGTCCGCATATAATATCCTCCCGAAGCCTGATTCTTTCTCTCTTTATGCATCCTCTTAAAAGCTTCAACTCTTATGGTAGGACTAGAAAAGTTGAGTGGGGAAAGACTATATGGGGCACATAACGGGGTCATACTAATGTTTTGATGGTGTGAATTATTGTAAGCATACACTAATAGAGGTAGAAATTGGATCCATCACTTACGCTCCCTACTGCAATAAGATGTAAGAATATCTTCAGTGACTTAATTAGCTCATTTTCTTTCACATCTGATTGGGGATGGGAGGTAGTACTAGAGTTTAACTCTATTCTAACTTCCTTGAAAAGAGTGGCCCAAAAAACCGAGGTGAACTTCAACCAATTTCTTACAATCCATTTGATTATTCCATGCAATCTCAAAATATCCTTAACAAATAGTCGTGCAATGTCTTTTTCATGACTAGAATGAGATATGCAAGCTTACTAAATAGGTCAACAACAGTCATAAGTGAATTATATCCTCATTGGATTGTAGGTAATTCAATGACAAAGTAGATACTTAAGCACTCCCACTTTATTTGTGGGATATCAAGTGATTGAAGTCTATGAGGGAGTTAATTCTCCGTGCCTTAATCCTTTGGCATGCCAAACCTTGGCAAACATACAATTGAACATTTGACTTTTGACCAATCCTATGATATGCTTTGTGCATAGCGTTGAGGGTCTTTCCATGCCTTGAGTGTCCTGAAGTAGGACTATCATGGGCCTTGACTAAGATAGATTTTCTTAGGCTAGTATCTTTTGATACACATAGCCTATTGCATGAATAGAGACAATGTTCTGCATATAGCAAGTGTTGCGTTGATGGTATATTCTTTGATCCTCGAGTCTCAACAAGTATGATTTTCTTTTGATACTTTAAATAGGATAATGTAGCCTCATTGATCCTTTCAATCAGAGGATTGAAGATGAGCTCAACAATAGATGAACACTTTCCATTGTTTGCCGCAAAAAAGGCAATCTTTGTTCATTGAGGAGATGGAGCACATGATGCTATGAGGGCTTAGACTTGCTCCAAGAAGACTCCAATATTATGCTATGATTGGGAGCAAAACTATGGATCCAAATTGATATCTCTGCTAGAGCTAATGACCTAACCTGTTGTTGTTTTTCATCAAAGTGATTATCCACCAAACCTTGTGATAGTTATTTTTTGTTTTTGATTATATAATTATCATATTTGTCTATCATCTCTCTATTTTTGCTCCTTTCTCTCTACCACCTCTTCCAGGTAGAGGCCCTGTGCCTTCCCGGTTCACTTTGCGAGCACATATCCCCCGACATCTTGGTGAACCCAACGCAAAGCTGACCAGGGTGAGAGGTGAAGATGGAGAATCCAAAGCAATTGATGAAGGTTGTTGAAGAGTTCAATCCTAAAATATTTGATGGGGACTTAATAGTTGTAGAATTTTTAAAAAATGCTCTAGTTGGTTCAGGGATGTTTGCGTTCAGGGATGTTTGTGTAAAGTAAAGCCATGAAGATGAAAAATCACATTGATAATGTAGTGGACATGACACTTGATGCCGTACATGAATAGTGTGGTATTTTTTGAGGACATGAGGGTTTCATTGTATGCTATAAAGAAAAGATGAATAGCCAAGGAGTTCTAGAAGATCGGATTATAGATTTTGAAGAAGTTGTAGCCTCCGAGTTTAAAGATAAGTTTTGAGACCTAGACAAAACATATTCCACACGATTGGACTATTTTGCAGAAGGATTTTTCCATGAAATCTCAAGGAGTATCAAATTAGCAATGAAGAAAACTATTGAACAAAGCTAGATTATCTTTAGTAAAGGTGAAGGGGATCATATGTAGTTCCTCAACTATGATGAATTTTGGAAACATATTTACGCAACAAGCAAAGCTAAAGCTAATTCAGGTTTGAAAGTACCAAATTCAATCCCAGAGGACCATATTTCAAGCAATCTAATCAAGGTAAATAAATAATTTGATGATAAAGCAGATGTTGATGAAAAGTTTTCAAACATTGCTCGCATCATAGCTACTTTCATCATTGGACATAGTGAAGGTTCCGATAATGAAAGAGATTGTGCTGCTAGTGTTTCACAGATTAGTGACCTCTGCATGGATTTTTATCAAGGAGTTCTTCAAGAAGATGAGTATCTATAGGATACTAATGGATCTTTCAGCACTATAGAAGCATGTGAATCCAAACAAGACAACAAGATTGATGAAGATGATTGCTTAGAAAAAGTTATGTGTTTAATTGCTAAAAGGCTAGGAGTGGTCAAACACATCGCCATCACTCCATACATGTTGAGCAATGAAGGGAAGGTGGAGCCTATGAAGGGCAATGACCTTTTGTGTATGTGCCGGCTTGTCAACTCCGGCATGGTAAGGGTATAAGTGAGTACTCTACACTCCGTACATCATGGAAAATGGACCAACCGTTTTTTCGTTTAGATTTTTGCAGCACATGAATGTACATATATATGTAGATAGGAAGATCTTCTATCAGAAAAATATTGTGTTCTTGTTTGGTGCTACAGTGCTAGGAGAGATCCTTAGCTCCCCAAATCCCATTATCCTCCCCGTGTTGGATTACCATCACTGCTTTCATGTTTCAATTTTCATCCTGTTTTGATCTATCCACCCAACCTTGTAAGAAAGCCACTATAATCCGCAAAGTTTCTTGTGTTTAAGAAAAAAAAAGAGTTTGAAATTCTTGTTTTGCAATGGCAAACATTTTCTTCCCAACCTTCACGATGTCAGGAGTTTTTTGGAGCAAGGGATTGCACATATGTACATACCCATGCATGGTGCATCGAAAAAAGGATTGCCCATTTTCTAGAGCCAGGTGGTTACGTGGGGCCCACATGTGTACAGGTAGGATAGGGTGTACATAGTGCATCGATTTTCACTATTACCAGTACCAGTGTGTTTTTTCTACAATAAGGAGGAGTTGGTAGCGCGTAAAACTTATCGAGGCAGCTATCCGCAGGCCGATGACATGAGGTAAGCGAGTGCGTCAGATGGCATACAGTGGCGTCAGGAGGTCGAATGGGGTCAATACTTGCACGCGGAGAAGTACGGACACAACGTGGGTGTTTTCTTGTGATTATTTTGCAGAAAGGTCATCATGAGAACCATATTTTGGGGGCCACTTCACGTGGTGGCGGGATGCATTATGGAAAAATGTTGAGTGCCAGGTGTGTGGATGATGCAAAAAGGTGACAACTATGCACTGCGAGGTCAGTTTTTGGCCTATTCTGGCTCCGTTTGAGGTCATCTAAAAGGCCAAGGGTGCCCAAGTAATAAAGCTAAGTGTGGGAATTGAAAAAACAGAGAGAAGACTAGAAAAAGAGTGGAGAAGAGAGGAGGAACAGCAGCAACTGTGTTTTTGCTCATTTTGGAGCCTCTTTTGGCCATAAACTGCTGATCCGAGGTCGGATTTGAGCACTTTGACATTGTGAACTAGGGTTTTGGGCCGTTCCGGACGCGATGGCGCTGTCCATTTTGACAAATTCCTCACTTTTTTTCTGTTGTTTTGGTTGTGTAAGTTTCTCCTATGAGCGAAGCTTCTGCTCCAGTTTGTGATTGTATCTGGCATATTTTACCCATATTGTGTGAGCTATTTGCCCCCTTGGTGTTGGCCCAAGCTCATTTGTATCTAAATATCAGAAGTTCTCCTCTTTTGAGCTGATTTTTTTGGGTGTGTGTGTGTGTGTGGAGTGGGCAAGTGGATAGTCTCTCTCCTCTCACTCCATAGGTGTGTTCCCTGTCTCGGCCAGGGTGTTTGTGTACGCCGAGTGGTGCCCCATAGTGTGTGTGTATATCATCCCAAGAGTGTGTGTCGGATCATTATAGAGGCGTTGTGTGTTTTCAGCCCGCTCACATTCTTTTGGCACCCCCACGGAGGATCTTCTTCGAGTACCTTCTGCTTCGAGCTTCAAGCTTCGAGATTCGTCATTACAGGTTGCAGACTACAGGTTACAGGTTATAGGGAAAGGTACAGGTACAGGTGATTCACACAGGTACAGGTAGCTGGAGTACAGTGATATACTAGCAGTGGTGTCACTTGCAGTTGTTGTGGGTATGCATCACTTGGCACCTGTTTGAGCGCATTGTCTGTTGGATTGTATGTTACTTGTGGAAACTGCCATTGTATGCCTTTGTGGAGCCATATTTGGTTTTATTTGGCATTCCCAGCCATTCTGAGACTTGGTCTAGAAGATAGTCATTTCTGAGACTTGACTATACGCGATTTGCATTACCCTTCGTGTAGGGTCGATAGCGTGAGGTTTTATTGAGTTGGGGGATTCTCAAATGTGGAGATCCTTTCGGTGATACAGGTAGCTAGAGCACCCTTTTTGTGGCCTCGCCATAGGCTATGTACTAGTGATTCCTACTTGATGCTCGTGTTCTATTGTTGACAGTTTATGCATACATATATAGTCTATATTTTGGGTTCTCACTGCTCTACTTCTGGGGAAACTCTGTCAAAATTTTTCCAAGTTATGATGGATGGTCTTTTGGTCTTTTAAGCCATTTATGCTGTTATGCTGCTGAAATTCTGGCAAAATCAGAGGATAAGTCAGGTGTGCCTTCTTGGGAGTTGCATGGTTGGCTTAACTGGATGATCAAAATGGCCCTCAGTTCACTCCTTTTCATTTAACTCAAAGAATCTAGATAAATGTTCATGTGTCGAGGAAGATTTTTTTCCAGCAGTGCATAGTCTTTATGTTCAGGCCAAGAAGATTAAGAGAGATCCTGGAATGTCCTTTGCCTGTTGTAATTCCGATGATTAACTATGAAAACTAATTTGATGTGCATGTGTTTGTCCTTATCTAAAGTTGACCTCCATTGAAGGTTCTGGGAATTGAGTCAGTCAAAAGTTTTGGGTTCCTGCACGTGTGTTCAAAGAGGTTCTCAAAGCATCGTAACTTGGGTAGCCATGGCTTTCTCTTATCCGGAGTTTCATGGAAGAAGTGATGAAGATGTGGAAGACTTTTTGGAAAAGATGGAGGTAGCCTGCATTAGCAACCAGATTCATGACCCTGCACAGATGTTACGTCTTCTCCAAATCTGTTTGAAGAGTGATGCACGAGTTTGGTCCAAAGCATTTGAAGAGGAGTTGCGTGGGGCTAATCCACCTGTAAGATTGGGCTGGGACAATCTAAGGCATGGATTGGAAGTGGAGTTTGTGAAGACAGAAGATCCTCACAGAGTGTGGCAAGAAGTACAGGCTTTAGTGCAAAAGGAAGGTGAGCCAGTAGATGTGTAGATACGTAAGTTCTCATTGGCATGGGAGTGGATGTGCAAGGCCTTAGCACCACAAGTACCCCCGCCTGACATGATGAAGAAGGAAAGGTTCTTGGCTGGCCTTTGGGAGAATATACGTTGGAGAGTGGAGCTAAAGAATCCTAGGACATATGAAGATGCACTAGAGGTAGCAAGGAACAAAGAGTGGAAGCTGAGGAAAATGAGCCAGTTAGGGGTGGAGTCTTTGCCCATGAGGTCTAAATTTCAGCCGATGGACTCTTTACAAGGTCGCATGCCAGGGGTTCATCACGAACCAGTGGTTCTTGTTACTACTCAGGTTATGCAAGCAGTGGTCACTACATCTATGCAAGATGATGGGCTAAGGCAAGACATGAGGCAAGTGGTAGATTTAATGAATAATCTCAGCCTAAACATGCTAGGTCAAGTGGGAAATAATCGAGGTCAAGGGAGGTTTGAAAATCATCAAAGAGGTGAAGAAAGACCTAGGAATGGTGTTGGACAAAGTAATGGTAGGTTCTGGAGGTAGACGCCCACATGTTATAATTGCGGAGAGTTGGGACACATCATCCCACAATGTGATAAGCCACCAAGGATGGGTGGATACATGTATCCATTGCCAAGACAGGTGCTAACTAGGTCGAATGATTATGCAATAGAAATTAAGGGAGATGAAGGAACCAGTGGATTAACCCAGGAGGAAAAGGGAAACACAAAAGTGCTAAGTGTAGTCACCTTGGAGAAGGCATCAAAGCTAGAGGATACATTAGTGATGCCTATTGGAAAGATGACCACAGAGGACAAGGAACGAAGAAGTGCCCCAGGTCCTAGTAAGAAGAAGGGAAAGAGTCATGAAGGCGAGGATGTCAAGGCCAAGAGGAAAAGGAGGGCTCATCGCAAGTTTCATGTGTCAGATTTCCCACTAGGGGATGGGCAATTAAGCTATGACTTGAAGGAGGATCTGACAAGCAGGAAGGCGGATGTTACTTTTGGGCAGCTCATAGAGATGGTTCCTAAGCTAAAGCGACAGTGGAAGAGGATGGTGAACCCAATGGAGAAAGAACCAGAGAGAGGTTCAGTGAAGGTGTTGGCAATGGATGAGCTATCAGACATTTGTCCAATAGTAGATGTGTGGCACAAAAGAAAAAATATGGGACAAGGTTATGTGGATGGTGGAGCCCAAATATGTGTCATAACACATTCATGTGTTGAGAAGATGGGTCTTACAGTGACTGGGGTGTTAGGCTTTCGGATCAGATTGGCAAACCATCAAAAAGTAAAATTTTTGGGTGTTGTAAAGTGCTTAGAAGTGGAGGCATATGATGCAAAGGCGGTGGTTGATTTTCATGTGATGCCAGCGGGGTTGGGAGCATATCCTATTATACTGGGTAGACCATGGTTACGTGCAGTGGGAGCTGTTCAAGATTGGCGACGTGGTACGATTAGCCTCTATGGAAAGACAGGTGCCAAGAAGCTTTATAATATGGACACAAGGAAACGGTTGGAGGAGCTTTATGAAGATGAGGATGAGTCTAGTGTTGAAGACTATTCCACAGTGACTGATGAGGACAATGATAGTACTAACAGTAGTGATGAGGATGTTGATGTTGCATTTCTTTTGATGGACAAAGAAATCCAGGAGTCTGGTTTAGTTGCATTTGCAAATGAATTTGAAGATGAAAGTGAAGGGCCATATGAAGTGATTGAAGGGCTGATGCAAACCAAGATTGAATTGTCAAAGAAGCAGGAATTGATGACACAAATGATCAGTGGAGACCTCTCAGCTATGGAGAAGGAGATGTATTTGCACATGCTGGCTAGTTTTCGTGATTTGTTCATTGCTTCATATGAAGAGATCAGAGGGTTCAAGGGTGAAGAGATGCATATAGAGCTGAAAGAAGGTGCTAAGCCAGTGTGGCAAAGGCTAAGAAGGATGGGTCAAGAGCAAATGGAAGCCTTGCGAGAAGAGGTGGACAAGATATTGAAGGCAGGGTTCATAGTCCTTGTGGAGACCACAGAATGGGTGAGTCCGGTAGTAGTCAATCCAAAGAAGGATGAAAAGTGGAGGATTTGTGTAGATTTTAAGCCCTTAAATGCAGCCACTAAGAAGAACCCATATCCTCTTCCATTCATTGATCAGATCTTGGATTGAGTGTGGCAGGTTATGAGAGGTACAGTGTGTGTGATGGTTTTTCAGGCTATTTCCAATTGAAGATTTCTCTTAAAGACCGCACAAAGACACCTTTTATTACGCCATGGGGCTGCTATTGCTACACAGTATTGCCATTTGGGTTTTCAAATGGACCTTCCTTCTATCAAGAGAGAGCAAATTGGGTATTGGAACCTTTCATTGGCAATTTTGTTAAAGCTCTTATGGACAACTTCTGTGTCTACAGCAGTAGGGCTGAGCACCATGAGAAGCTGCAGATGGTATTCGCTCGATATGATGAATGTGGAGGACAACTAAACCCAAAGAAATGTCATTTAGCACAGCCAAGGGTGAAGTTATTGGGCCATATGGTGTCAGAAAATGGCATTGAGGCTGATCCAAACAAGGTTAAGTCTATTATTCTTCTTCCATCACCTACGAGTACAAAGCAATTGGAAACCTTTATACACAAAGTGAAGTACATGGCACAGTTTATTCCATTGTCTTCTCAGCTTCTTTATCCATTACAACAAGTGGCAAAGCATGATCCATTGCAATGGGATGACAAGTGTGAAGAAGTGTTTCAAGAGGTGAAAGAAGTGTTAGGGGGGTTGTCAGCCATGCAGGCTCCGGATTGGGAGAAAGTTTTTTATGTAAATCCATCAGTAGGGGATGATGCCATTGGAGCCATGCTATTGCAAAAGGGGAAGGGCAACCATTATATGAGGCCAGTGTATTGTGCAGGTCGAGTGAATTTGGTAGCAGAGAGAAAGTTCTCAGAAGTAGAGCTAGTGATGGCCAGTGTAATATTTGCTTGTCGACGATTTCGTCATTACTTGCTACCACGACTTTTTTTTTCTTGACAAGTTATGCCTTTTTGCCACAATTAATAAATGGCACTAACATGTCAAATGTGGTTAAGAAATGGGTAATTGAGTTGTAAGAGTTTGAGTTCTCTTTTTAAGTGGAAGACAGTACAAGAGCTACCCTAGCTGATTTGTTGACTTACAAGGAGAATCCCCTTATTGTTAAGGAAGAGGTGGTGAGAAAGGTAGTTGAAGAAGTGCCACAGATCAGCAATGCACATGTTTTGTTCTTTGATGGCTCATACAGAAAGAGCCATGATGCAGCTTCCGGGGGTATAGTACTTTATGATCCAGAGGGGAAGCTAGTATGCAAGAGAGGGTTCAAATTGGATGCACATAGTAACAATGAGGCTGAATATGCTACGTTGGAACCCAGATTATAAATTTTTTTGAAGCATGGGGTTCAAAGGTTGAGCATTAAAGGTGATGCCTTGTTAGTTGTGAAGCAAGTGTTGGGTGTGTGGAAGAGCAAGAACACCTCATTGAAGGAAATGTGCTTCAGAATTAAAGGCTGTTAAAAAAGTTCAAAGCATGGAGCATCAGACACATTGAACATGCTCTAAATGGAGAGGCACATGAAGCAACTCAAAGCATGATTGGGGAGTTATTTGTGTTGAGGACCACTTTACCTCTTTATAATGGCCGGGAAAGTTTGGCTCAAGAAGAGGAGTTTTTGCTAACAGGAATCATTCCAAAAGACATTCAGAAGTCTAAGAAGTATGGCTTTGTGCGTAGAGCATACAGGTACAAATCCCGGGGTGGTCACTTTTTAGAATGTGTATGATATCACGTTAGTTAACAAGAGAGGATTATTAAAAGACCAAAATGTATAAAAATGTATACATACAGAGGGGGGTGGGGGTTTTTTAAATAGGCTCACAGCGTAAGTATAGTATGTATATTGGGATATTATTAATTACCTCTTGAACGCACGTGATATAGGGGTCTTTTGATAAGTGACTGCCCCGAGGTACAAATTAATTGGTGATTTCTTGTACATGAAAGGGGCTGATCTCGTGTTGAGACGTGTACCTTGGCGGGAGGAGCTTTATAGAGTGTTGGAAGAGAATCATGAACGTGCATGTGGTGGACATTTTTCTCTAAAGATCACCTTGCATAAGATTTTGCAAGAGGGGTATGTATGGCCTAGTTTGCACAAGGATGTTCACCATTGGTGTAGGTCTTGCAATAGGTGTCAAGCATTTAGGAAGAGAGTGTTGAAGATAGAGCTACAAAAAACCATTATGGCATTTGATGTGTTTGAAAAGTGTGGGATTGATGCAATAGGCCCGTTACCTATCACAAGCAGGTGCATGTGGTGGACATTTTGCTCTAAAGATCACCTTGCATAAGATCTTGCAAGAGGGGTATGTATGGCCTAGTTTGCACAAGGATGTTCACCATTGGTGTATGTCTTGCAATAGGTGTCAAGCATTTGGGAAGAGAGTGTTGAAGCCAGAGATACAAAAAACCATTATGGCATTTGATGTGTTTGAAAAGTGGGGGATTGATGCAATAGGCCCGTTACCTATCACAAGCAGGGGCAAAAGCTATATTTTGACTGCGGCGGTGGACTATCTCTCTAGATGGGCAGAGGCTATAGTAGTAAAACAGATCACTGCAAAGGACGTGGAAAAATTTATGTATGATGAAATATGTTGCAAGTTTGGGGTGCCACTAGAGCTACTTTCAGATAAGGGGCCAGGATTTAGAGCTAAACTGCTAGACTTTTTATGCGCGAAGATGAAGATTAGGCACAAACATACCACTCCTTATTACCCGCAGTGTAATGGCTTAAATGAAAGATTCAATGGTGAGTTGGTACAAATTATTTCGAAAGTGACAGAGCACCAAGAAAAGAATTGGGATTTGGAATTTCCTAGTGCATTATGGGCTTACCATACTTTGGTGAAGACAGGTACAGGGTTTACTCCATTTCATTTGGTGTATGGAAAGGAAGCACTATTGCCTGTGGAGGTAGAGTTGCCTGCAGTAAATATGCTAGAGAAGCTGCTTGGGCCGCCTAGTGATGCATTCAAAGACAGGCTCTTACAGTTACAAGAGGTTCAACTAGATAGGATAAGTGCATTGGAACATTATGGGCAGATGCAAGATAGGGCTTTGGTAAAGATAAATGAAAAGGTCAAAAGTAAGGGTATCAAGAAGCAGGATTTGGTTTTGCGGTACAACAGTAAGCTGGGCAACACCTTCCAAAAGAAGTTTCAGATTAAGTGGGAAGGCCCTTTTAAGGTGGTGGAGTGTTTTCCAAATGGTACATATCAACTGGCTAACCTGGATGGGATTCTGCATAAGTCATCGGTCAATGGATTGCGTCTTAAATTATATCATGCTAGATTAATGATGGTGGAGCAAGATGAGCTGTCTATGGATCAAGCAGTGTTGGTGAAGGATGAGGAGACTTGTGACGGGGCGAGTCTCATATCTCTTTTTACTGCTACTGATCATGAATGATCTAGCAGGCTAGGGGATCGGCAAATTATGTCAGGAGTTTTTTGGAGCAAGGGATTGCGCATATGTACATACCCATGCATGGTGCATCGAATAAAGGATTTCCCATTTTCAAGAGTCAGGTGGTTACGTGGGGCCCACATGTGTA
The DNA here is from genome assembly GCF_014529385.1 of Adiantum capillus-veneris. NCBI lineage: Eukaryota > Viridiplantae > Streptophyta > Polypodiopsida > Polypodiales > Pteridaceae > Adiantum > Adiantum capillus-veneris. The sequence goes on from NC_140935.1 coordinate 103,787,143, forward strand.
CAGGTAGGACAGGGTGTACATAGTGTAGCTATTTTCACTATTACCAGTACTAGTGTGTTTTTTCTACAATAAGGAAGAGTTGGTAGCGTGTAAAAATTCTCAAGGAAGCTATCCACGGTTCGAAGACATGAGGTAAGCGAGTGCGTCAGATGGCATATAGTGGCGTCAGGAGGTCGAATGGGGTCAATACTTGCACGTGGAGAAGTACGGACACAACGTGGGTGTTTTCTTGTGATTATTTTGCAGAAAGGTCATCATGAGAACCATATTTTGGGGGCCACTTCACGTGGTGGCGGGATGCATTATGGAAAAATGTTGAGTGCCAGGTGTGTGGATGATGCAAAAAGGTGACAACTATGCACTGCGAGGTCAGTTTTTGGCCTATTCTGGCTCCGTTTGAGGTCATCTAAAAGGCCAAGGGTGCCCAAGTAATAAAGCTAAGTGTGGGAATTGAAAAAACAGAGAGAAGACTAGAAAAAGAGTGGAGAAGAGAGGAGGAACAGCCGCAACTGTGTTTTTGCTCATTTTGGAGCCTCTTTTGGCCATAAACTGTTGATCCGAGGTCGGATTTGAGCACTTTGACATTGTGGACTAGGGTTTTGGGCCGTTCTGGACGCGATGGCGCTGTCCATTTTGACAAATTTCTTACTTTTTTTCTGTTGTTTTGGTTGTGTAAGTTTCTCCTATGAGCGAAGCTTCTGCTCCAGTTTGTGATTGTATCTAGCATATTTTACCCATATTGTGTGAGCTATTTGCCCCCTTGGTGTTGGCCCAAGCTCATTTGTATCTAAATATCATAAGTTCTCCTCTTTTGAGCTGATTTTTTTGGGTGTGTGTGTGTGTGTGTGGAGTGGGCAAGTGGATAGTCTCTCTCCTCTCACTCCATAGGTGTGTTCCCTGTCTCGGCCAGGGTGTTTGTGTACGCCGAGTGGTGCCCCATAGTGTGTGTGTATATCATCCCAAGAGTGTGTGTCGGGTCATTATAGAGGCATTGTGTGTTTTCATCCCGCTCACAACGGATAAGGTGGGGGAAGATGCTTTGGATTTCTTAGATAACCTCGAGATAGCATGTATCTTTGGAAGGGATGACAATGCTTCTCGTCTGCATAATTTTCCAATGTTAGTGAAAGTGGAAGCAAGATCATGGTACAACACCTTGGTGCAAGCCACCAAGGAGAGGTGGGACCTTCTAAGAGCGGCAGTTCTAAGGCGCTTTGGAGAAGGCACCACATCAAAAAAAATGTGGCAATTGCTGATGGAGTTGAAGCAAGGAAGTATGGATGAATATGCAGGATACAAATTGAAGTTCGTGGATCTATAGGGACGATGGGTTACATCACTGAGGGAGGGCAAAGGGACAACCAATTTCCTAAAGAAAGATCGGTTTGTGGCTAGTTTATGGCCAATTCTTAAAGAGAAAGTGAAGGGAAGGTTTCCTACTATGTATGAGGTAGCAGTTGAAGTAGCCCGCCTTAAAAATAAGAAATTGCATCTACAAGCCAGGACTATGGAGGAAGAGGAACCGGGTAGGGCCTGGCCACACCTCTAGCCGCACCTGCAGCAGCAATCCAGAGGAATCAACCACAGATTTCGACTGAAGATCAACAAGACCTTCTCAACAGAATCATCAACTAGTTAGAGAATCTTTCAGTACATCTGGTGCAGCAAGGGCATGCACCTACCAGAAATCCAGAGCAAGAAAGAGGGTAGCAAAGACAGAATCAAGACTACCATTGTAACAAGTGTGGAGAGGACGGCCATGGCATATACTACTATTCTCATCCATGAAGTCAAAACTTCAATAGTAGAGTAAGAGAGAATCAAATTTCTCCACCAAGGGCGAGATCACCAACACCCAGGCACCTACTTCGATCACCGGTACAACCACCACCACCACCACAACCTCTCATTCCACCTCTGCCTCCACCACCTGTGGGAAACCAAGTAGTGAGTGTCATCAATCTTGAAGCTAAAGGAAAGGAGAAGGTAGAAGAGCGTATCAGAGAGAAGAACAAAAGAAAAGAAAAAGTAGAAGAAGTAGATGATATGGGAGCGAAGCGTGCTAGGCATGAAGACCTCTAAAAGGGATGAAAAGACGAAAGAAAAAAGGATAGTCTAGCAAGCATGCGAGTAAACCTCGATGGAAGATCAACATCGTGGATTTTTCACTAGGCGACTATGTTGAACCATATGACCTCGTTCAAGATGTTCTGATGCAGGGTCCGAAAATAACCTGGCCCCAATTACTCCATCTTGCACCAAGGATGAGGAGAAAATGGACGAAGATGGTAAGTACTAGAGAATCAAGGCCAAGGATATCTGGGGCTATCCCTGGGAGCAATCTAGACGACATCCTACCTATGATGGATGCCCACATCAAGGGGCAATGCATCTCAAACATCTACATAGATGGTGGAACACAAATATGCATCATAAGTGAAAAAATGATGCACTATCTAGGACTATAAGTAAGTAGGTTGGCACCCTGCCAAGCTAAAATGGAAAATAACGTCAAAGTGAAGTGAGTAGGAATTGTGATTGCAGTCAAGGTGAAGGCATTAGCATAGAAGTGGAGGTAGACATTTTTATCATGCCACACAAAGGGGAGGGCTACCCTATCATTCTCGGAAGACCAAGGCTCATGGCTATGGAGGCTAGGCAGGATTGGAGTACTGGAATGATCTAGATGAAGGATGCTAAAGGAAAGCCCATATTCTACGACATGAAGATTGGTAAGCAACACAACATGATCTTGGAGGCACTGAAAGATGAATTCACCAGTGACTCTTTGACCACCTCGATAGAAGAGAGAACAACAACTCAAGAGAGTGACAGTAGCATCAAAGTGATGGGAGTCATCCTTAGAGATCCAAAGAGATTGACACAGTGTGAAGCACCACTGGAGAACCAAGAAGGACCATCAGGTATGCAATCCTTGGTGGATACAAGTAAGTTACATTGGATGTTCTCCAATGAGTTAGCTAGTGATGAAGAGAGAGAAGAGTACATATCTATGATAGGTAAATTCACCACACTTTTCATTGATGGCTATGACAAGATCACAGGCAGCACAGTGGTACAGCACCACATAAGACTCAAAGAAAAAAGTAAGCCTATGGTGAAAAAGCTCAGGAGGCTTGGGTAATTCAACAAGAGGCATTGCTCAAAGAGGTAAGGAATTTTCTACAGGCAGGTTTCATTTACCCCATGGAAGACTCAGAGTGGGCCTCTCCAATGGTGGTCATGCCAAAGAAGAACGGTAAGTGGAGGGTTTGTGTAGACTACAAACCTCTCAATGCAGCAACAAAGAGGGATCAATTTTCCCTCCCATTCCAAGATGAGATTCTCAACAAGGAAGCAGGTCATGAGCGCTACACATTATCCGGTGGCTACTTAGGATACTTCTAGATTAGCATTGCAAAAGAAGACCAAAAAAAGACAACTTTCATAACACCATGGGGATGTTTTTCTTAATTACAGAGTGATGCCCTTTGGCCTCACCAACACCCTGGCCACATTCCAACGCAATGTAACTGTTGTCTTCCAGCCATACTTTGGTAAGTCAATACGGGTTTTCATAGATGATTTTTGCATCTACAACTCTTGCTCTTTTCCCCTTTATCCAAAGCACCTATGACATGGCCGATAGCCTCGGCAATGCCTTGGTCAATCTAAGTGCCACAACTAGCCCAATTATCAGCGGAGGGGGCAACCTAAAAAAGACCATGAAGATCTTACCAAAACTATTCAACATGGGTACGCATTGGATAGAGCTCATCAAGCGCCACAGATAGACCATTTGAGCACTAGATTTGGAGTTCATAAGATATGGCTAAAATAGTGCAAAATATTCCAAAAGCAAGTGAAGGAGATCTTGACAAGTGTACAAAAGTTCCATACTTTTGGAAATGTGGCTCCTTCTTGACCCTTAGATCAAGAATAGAGAAACCCTAAACAACCCTTATTTCATCCAAATTGACCCTAATGGAAACGTCAGTTAGCTAGAACACTCATTACAAGAGCAAACAACCCAAAACCCAAGAGCAAGTTTCATGCAAAATTTTAAAAGAGGTAGCATACACTTGTACGTAGGAAGCCAGGTACTTTATTTCACACTTTCCCATATAGTGATCAACATTAGGAGCTTCCAGGGAGAAACCATATCCTAGCAATGTGCATTGGAGATCAAGAGGACATTGGTCTTCCATTAGCTTTGAGGTTGCCCCTATAGGACCAAGTTAGATATGTGGTTCCTCCCACACAAAAACTCATGGTATTGTGGTATGCCACAATATGGGAAATAATATGAGAATTTTTTAAGATAAAAGGACTTTCCTAGTACTTTTTCTGAAGATTATACCAACAAGAGTCAATTGCACCTATCTAGATATGTGATGCCCTCACACAAAAGCTCATAATGTTTAGGTAGTATGCCACACAATAGAAAGTAATATAAAAATTTGCTAAACATTCTTGTGAACATCAAAAGAATGCTCTCGCATCTTAAAATTGAACTAATCAAATGAAAGTTGATGTGCTAAAAAACTTTCCAAGTACTTTTTATGAAGATTATAGAAGCATGTCATGTTCGGTCTAGTTTTATGGTGGAGGAGCCATCCATCACAAAACTTCCATGATAGAATTTGGTTTTAGAGTATGAGATCAAACAACCCCAAAATTACTTTTCTCTTGTACACTCTTCCAACAAGGCTCAAACTAGAGTTTGAGGCTTCAAGAGTCACCTGCAATAACATCCAAAATAGAAAACTACAAGATTAAAGAAATCAAAGCCAAAAACAAAAAGAAATTTGCAAGAGATGTAATCCATTCTTGATGTAATACTCACACTCGTGAGCATCTTCTTGGAGCACATGCCCCCACAAAAATATGGTGATTCTTTGCCTTAACAACTGTTGGAATTAGGGTTGCAGAGTAACACACACAGCTTGGAGAAGATGAAGGAAGCTCAAGGCACACAATAGAGAGTGTGTTACTTAGTGTGCAATGGAAAGATATATAGCCCTAGAGTGATGGGTGTATATACAATGCACGGGGGAAAAATACTCCTAAAGAGGGAAAAAATGCCCCGGCGGTCCTAGTGTGTTCACACACATCACTACCAAATGTATATGGTAACAAATGCCCCCTGGAGTGATGCGGTGAACGAGAGCTGGCACATGAGTAAAGGGAAGTGCCATGCCCTGAGGACACGATCAGTCCACAAAGGGGAGTAAGCCCAAAGCTTTGCGGATAGCTTCAAGCTTCTCACGAGACAATGCCTTTGCGAAAAGATCTGCAAGGTTGTCCTGTGTTGGCACATAAGCCAAGCTGATCTCTCCTACTAAAAGCCTCTCCCTGACATAGTGGTAATGCACCTCAATGTGCTTTGTACGAGCATGAAAAATTGGGTTCCTCGCAACTGCCAATGTGCTTTGACTGTCAGTGTAGATAGTGTTGGCAGTGTCTTATCCAACACCCAAATCAGCCATAAGGCGTTTGAGCCATACACACTCAACCGTGGCTGTGAAGACTGCCTTGTACTCAGCCTCACAACTCGAAGTGGCCACAGTAGGTTGGTTCTTGCTCAACCATGATATACATGAACTGCCAAGCATGAAACAAAAACCACTTGTGGACACTCGCGTGTTAAAAAAACCAGCCCAATCTGAGTCCGAAAAGCATGTAAGTCTGGCGGCAATCATCCCCCCTTGGGATAAAACAAGCCAAGATGTAAAGTGCCACTAAGGTAGCGGAAAATCCTCTTGAGAGCCTGCCAATGCTTAGACCCTGGGCTATGCATAAATTTGCTGACCTGTGAGACTACAAACTGAATATCCGGCCTTGTGTTGCATACATAAATGAGATAGCCAACATCAGTTTGGTAAAGAGTGACAATAGCAGGATCGCGAGCATCATGTAGACTCAACTTCAAACCTGTTTCCATGGGAGTGGCAATAGGTTTGCAATCCTCAAGTCCAAACTTACATAGCAATGTCTCTATGTAACTTTTCTGACACAAAGCAATACCACCATCACACTGCTTAAACTGTATACCCAAGTAATGATGCAACAGGCCCAAATCTTTCATCTTGAAAGTAGCAGTGATCAGCAAATCATCAACATAAAGAACTACAATGAGAAGTACATCACCCTCACGCTTTACATACAATGTGCTTTCTATTGAACTATTATGAAAGCCTCGTTTAACCAAATGAGTGTCAGCTATACCAAGCACGAGGAGATTGCTTCAACCCATACAAAGCCTTCTTACATCTGCACACTTTGTCCTCTTGTCCTTTTATGACATAACCGCGAGGCTGCATTACGTAAACTTCCTGAAATATGTCACCATTCAAGAAAGCAGTAACAATGTCTGATTAATGTACATCCCAACCAAAATGAGCTGCCAATGCACATAGAAAACGTACAGTAGTCATACGAAAATAGGGAGCAATAGTCCCTTTATAATCTATGCATTTTTGTTGTACATAACCTTTTGCAACAAGTCAAGCCTTATGGCGATCGATCTCACCATCTGGCTTGCATTTCAACTTTTAAACCCACTTCGTACCAATGGCCTTTTTACCAGGAGGCAAATCACATAACATCCATGTGTCATTTTCTATAAGTGCATCATATTCTGATTGCATGGAAGACATCCAATTTTCTGAATTTTGTGCTTCATCAAAAGACAGAGGCTCCTCAACATCTTGTAGGCTAGACACAGCCAAAGCATAACAATGTGATGCATGGCGAGAGCCTGAATGAGTACGACTAGACAAACGTACATCCAATTTACTGTCATGCAAAGTGTGCACCAGCCATTTTGGCATACCTCTAGCTTGCTCATTTTCAACCCCCCTTAACTGGATAAGAGGCGTTGTTGACACAAGTGACTGAATTCCTGTGAGGGACAGACTCGAGAGAGGTAAACAATTCATGATGTGAGGTAATGTGATTTGTAGCACCACTGTCGAAATACCACACATGTGAATCTGCAGCAACTGACAAGCATGCATCATGGACAACAGGATTGTAAGTGCACTCTGCGCTAAAAGCCCATTCTGCATCAACATAGCAACACAGTCTCCTTTCATAGAAGACTCAACAATGGCAGCATTTGTAGTGGAACCAACATTTGCAGTGGAACCAACCTCTTTCCTCTTAGCCTCTTTGGCCTTCAACTCAGGACACGACTTGATCAAGTGATCATTGGCTTTACGATAATGGAAACGCATCTTCTTTTTGCCCTTGTTCACCCGAATTTCCAGACGAATTGCTGCCAACAACAGCATTAAGAAAAGAATTTTTGCCACTCGCAGCAGAACCATAAGAAGTGACTGCATTGCTGTTACCACCCTTTTTTTGAGAAGCAATAAACGCATGTTCAAGTGCACGCTGTCTAGTCTTGTTCTTTCTCGAAAGTGACTCTTGCAACAACAATGCGCATAATGCATCAAACTTGACAACTTTTGGATTTCCTTGGGTCATCAGTCTCCAAGTACTAGAAAAAGTCTGGTAGGAATCTGGTAAGGCATCAAGAATAGTCTGCACAAGGGAACTGTCTGAAATAACTTCACCTGCAGAAATAAGTTGCTCATTGATATCCTTAACACTAGCAAGGAAAGTGTCCATATCATCTTCCTCATGCATAGTCTTCGACTCCAGCTCTTTACGTAGCAAAGTAATTTTAGCCTCATTGCGGCTTGCATAAAGACCTGCTACAATATCCCAAGCCTGTTTTGCAGATTTTGCTGAACGGATGTGAGGGACAATGGTGCGCTTCACAGACAACGCAATCAATGCATGAGCCTGCGCATCCTCAACATCCCAACGAGCTTCTTCTGTCGTAGGCAAAACAACTCTAACAGATGCAATCCTTGGAGCAATACCTGCAACATCCTCAACATCGCCTACATCCTCAGAACCAGGACGTACATCAGTGCCCTACACAATGTTCCAGACACCCTTTGACACAAGAACATGTTGCATCATATAAGCCCACATAGGGTAGTTGTACCCATCCAACGTATCCTCAACAACAAACATCTTGAACACATCTGTGTTGTTGTTGTCAGCCATGGTAAATGCTGCACCTGATGTGAAAACTGCCCGAAAATAGGAGAAACGGAGCGGGAACTACCCGTGCTGTATAGCACAAACCGTAGAAGACTATAAGGCACATGTTATGCAGAAAACGACACTGACAAAAATTATGCACAAAATTACGAAATAGCTTGTGCAGTACTGCCTGTAGTGGAAACGGAGGCCGAAATGAGCCCAAATCAAAATTCTGAGCATACCAAGCTCTACGAGTCGACCCAAAATATTTGTCGACCTGCGAACGCTTGCAAAAGCTCACTGAAATCAGAGAATGTGAGCAGGTGTGTGCTGGAGCAGCCGGCGACTAAGCCCGGAAGGACGTGAGCTACTCTGATACCAATTGTTGGAATTAGGGTTGTAGAGAAACACACACAGCTTGGAGAAGACGAAGGAATCTCAAGGAACACAATAGAGAGTGTGTTACTTAGTGTGCAATGGAAAGATAGATAGCCCTACAGTGATGGGCGTATATACAATGCATGGGGGAAAAAACCTCCTAAAGAGGGAAAAAATGCCCCGGCGGTCCTGGTGAGTTCACACACATCACTACCACATGTATATGGTAACAACACCAAGCTAGGTATGTGGTGCCCTGTTCACAAAATCTTATGAGATTGTTTTAGGTCATAGTCTAAGGTTAATGATGAGAAATTGTATAAACATGTTTGTGATACATACTTGAACTTCATAGTTCTTTTACACAAGCACAAGCAACCTGTTTTTAAAGACAACAAGGCTTGAGCTATAGTTCGAGGCAGATACAACAAGTTTTCAAGGCAGCAAGGCTCTAGCTATAGTTTGAGCAAGCGCGAGGAACCACGGAGGAACTATGTACTCTAACTAAGGGTGGCTTCGCAAATTAGCACAAACATTCTCAAATGATTACATCCTTCAAATAGAAGGGCAGGCCTTCACTGAAAATTTCTCAAATAGATTCACAACCCAAGCGGATGATTCACAACCCAAGCGGATGGTCATTAGCTCATTCTGTGCAGCCTGTGGACATTCAGAAACCCTGTAGCATGCTACCTTTTGTCCCCAAGTGGAAGGTGTGGTGCACATTTACGAACGTTTGTGAAGCCAACCTGGCGTCGTCAAAGTTGATAGCAAGGTTGGATACGTTCGTCAAATTTGAAATTAGACATTAGTTTCAAAATTTGAAACTGACGATGGAAAAGTGGTGAGATGTCATCCATGTGCTTTCGCGCAGCGGTGTCATGAGTTTGCCATGCCCTGTCGCTTTGCTGGAGAGAGAGAGAGAGAGAGAGAGAGAGAGAGAGAGAGAGAGAGAGAGCTGAATCGCATCTCTCACAAACTTCTTCGCTCTCTGTTCACGCATGCTCTGAAGTTTCATTTTCTATGCCTCGCTACCGCTGCCGTGTCAAGCTGAATACCTCTGATCACTTCATGAGATTTGCTGATTTGTCTACCTTTGATCAGATCCCGTAAAGTGATCACAGGTGGAAGTGCTTCAGCACCTTGAAGATATAGGCCTTTTTCTTCTTCTTCTTGTCGCCTCCCTCCTTTGTAGTTCGCAGGCTTCTTCTCAGCAGGAGGCCTTTTCTTTGTAGGCTTCTTGCTGGACTTTGGGGTCTTCTGGGCCTTCTGCTCGGCCATCTGCTGAATCTCCGTGAGTTGCGGCTAATCCTCTACCTCTGATCGTCACTTCACAACATCTGTTGAATCGTCTACCTTTGGCATGTTCACTTCACTTCTTTACCTCTTTTATGCACGTCACATCCAAAAACCTGGCATGTTGATGCCTACCCCGAAGTATCCTTGTTATTCTACAGTCATTGTGAACCTTGCGGCCTCTTTTGTGAGCCTCTCGTACTCAATGTCAGTTGCGCCCCCGTGTGCTGCTCAATGAAACCCGTAGTAGCAGACGAAAGGAAAACCATATGTGGTCTTTAAACCTAACTTATCTTGTGTACACGTACGTAGCCTACAATAATGCATGCATATTGTGTGACTGTTTGCAACTGATATGCGCGTGGTGTGTGAGAGCAGCACTACCTTGTAGCTATCATCCGAGCTCACCACATCCTACAAAGGCACATCCACTTGCGCTCTCTTTGCCCATGAGGTCACAATCTGTTTTGTTGCCCTTTTGTTACTCTTTCTCAAAGAGCATAGCAAAGCTTAGCCAAGTGCCCTATAGGCTTTGTTACCTCTACAACAAATAGGCTATACCCCATGATGAACAAAGCCACTAGTTCTAATTACCAGAGCATTGTCACACTCGGTGGTTCTAGAGTCTCTAGCTCATGAGCCTCGAACTCAAGTTCGAGCCTCATGACCTAGAGAATCAATTTTCAAGCCTCTTAAGCTACAAAGTTTAGCAAGATTCTTTCTAGATAGAAACCAATTGCTAAAGTCTCTAGCTCATGAGGCTCAAGCTTTAGTTCATGAGCTTCTCAAGACAAAGGCTCTTGCCAACATTCTATTTAGTTGAGCATTCACTCTATAGTTTATGGGCTCAAACTTAAGCTCGAGCCTCATGACTTGGACACCAGTTTTCAAGCCTCATCTGAGCACTCTAGTATGACTCATTTTAGTGGAGCATTCAATCTCTAGCTCTGGGGCTCGAACTTAAGTTCGAGCTTCGTGACTTGGACACTCAATTTTCAAGCCTCATCAGCGCTCTAGTGCAGCTCTTCTACCTATAAACTTTTTTAAAATAGTTTGTATCTCATAAGGCTCAAATTGATTCTTGACCTCATGTAGTGTGAGCTTATGTTTGAGTCTCATGACATAAAGGCTCAATTTCTAAGCATCACGAACACTCTAGAAGGACTCTTCCAAGCTAGAAGAAATCGACAAGAGTCATATCTAATGAGGCTCGAACTGAACTTTGAGCCTCATGCATCAGAGACTCTTCCAAAACTTTTCCTAGTTGATCATCTTCCTGAATCCCTAACTCATGAGACTCGAACTTAAGTTTGATCTTCATGACTTGGAAACTCACTTTTCAAGCCTTGTGAGCACTCCACTGGGATTCTTATGAGCCATGAATCATCTTCAAGTGTGAGCCTCTGGACATAGAGACTCAATTTTTAAGACTCCTAAGCTACAGAGTTTAGCAAGATTCTTTCTAGCTAGAAACCATTTGCAAACGTCTCTAGCTCATGAGGCTCAAGCTTAAGTTCAAGAGCTTATTGAGACAAAGACTCTTGCCAAAATTCCATCTAGTTGGGTATCCACTCTATAGTTCGTGGGCTCAAACATAAGTTGGAGCCTCACGACTTTGACGCTCAGTTTTCAAGCCTCATGTGAGCATTCTAGTATGACTTGTTTTAGTGGATCATTTTGTCTCTAAGTTCGAGCCTCATGACATGGACACTCAATTTTCAAACCTCATGAGCACTCTAGTAAAGCTATTCTCACTAATTTTTTTTAAAGAGTGTATCTCACAAGGCTTGAATTCTTATATGGCTTGAACCTATGTTTGATTCTCATGTGTCCTAAACTTATGTTTGAGTCACATGACCAAAAGGCTCAATTTCTGAGCATCACGAACACTCTAGTAGGACTCTTCCAAGCTAGAAGCAACCTACAAGAGTCCTATCTTATGAGGCTCAAACTTAGGTTTGAGCCTCATGCACTAGAGACTCTTCCACAACTCTACCTACGTAATCATCTTCCGAAGTCTCTAGATCATGAGGCTCGAACTTAAGTTTGAGCCTCATGACTTGGAGACTCACTTTTGAAGCCTATGAGCACTCTAGTGGGACTCTTTTGAGCTAGGCATCATCTTCAAGAGTGTCAATCATGCCCCAATCATGCTAAGCTCGAGAGCGTCATGACCTGGAGACTTCTATAATGCTCTTTCAAGTTGAAAGACGTCTTCAAAAGTCTCTAGCTCATGAGGTTCTTGATCCTTGTGACCTAAAGACTCAATTATTAATTCTCATGAGAACTCTTGTAGGAATATTTCTATCTAGAAACTACCTGCAAGACTATCTATTGCACTTCTCTAGCTCATGAGAGCCGCATGAGCTAGAAACTCTTTAAAAAGTCTTTCTAATTGAAATCCATCTTTCAAAGTCTCTACCTTATGAGTCTCTTGAGCCTCATGACCTAGAGACTTGATATTCAAGCCTCATGAGCACTCTAGTAGGATTGTTTCTAGCTACTAGAAACCTTTGACCTAGTTATTCTTTAAAAATTTTGGATACCTTAACTCAATATTTTGTATCTATTCAATACATTAAAGCCGATTGTGGGGGATTATCCCTTGTTCATCCTTAAAAAATCTTGTGAGGTATAATATTATTCGCATAAGAAGGATATGAATATGTGAAAATTTGTAGCTTCTATTATCCTAGTTTAACAACATGACTAGAATAGGTAGAATTGGCATTTTATTTTGAGGCTATAGAGGGACTTCAATAATTCTAGTTGATACAATTTTACCTTAACTCAATATTTTGTATCTATTCAATACATTAAAGCCGATTGTGGGGGATTATCCCTCGTTCATCCTTAAAAAATCTTGTGAGGTATAATATTATTCGCATAATAAGGATATGAATATGTGAAAATTTGTAGCTTCTATTATCCTAGTTTAACAACAGGACTAGAATAGGCAGAATTGGCATTTTATTTTGAGGCTATAGAGGGACTTCAATAATTCTAGTTGATACAATTTTAGATTGTTTAGTTACTATTCAAGTAATCAATACAAACAAATAGTGGTGCCCCATGGAACTATCTCATGCAATTAGATCCCATAGTACATACTACTCTCTCCCAAAATAAATCATGTTTATGCTCATTATTAAGAGACAATTCTACCATTGTTGCTCAAAGAGATGTCCTCCACCAATAAAGCATGTGATAGAAGGTGTGCATTTGAGTGATGAACCACACTCCTCTCCTCTTTGATGCTAATTGATAATGATGGTTTTGGATTTTCTAGCTACTATTAAACCTATTGAAGATAAACAAACAATGCCACCCCCATGAAATTGTCTCATGGATACATCCTTCATATATGTGCTATTTAGTTGAAAAATCAGGGATTCTTGTGCCCTTCATAAGAGAGAATTCCTACCTTTGTTCTCAAAGAGACGCCCTCCACAATCTAGCACATGAGAGGCAATGATTTGTTTGTGCTAAAGCTATATATAGTGTGTGCCATACAAAACTCCCTAACCCTAGGTCCTAAAGTTATATATACATGTCTAGTGCATGTGCCTATTCTACACACCCTTGAGGCTCTACATCGCATGTATTGCCTCCTCCTCTCTACTGTTGTCTTGTCTATGTTCATCTTTGTGCGCTAACTTCCTTAGTTTCAATGTGTATGAGAGTTGTTATGATGATCACTTCATCTACCAAGTTGCTGAGGTGGATATGGAGTTCCCAACTCTTGTAGGATAAGTTTACTTTCATATTTTACCTTCCATTATGTGTTATGCCTCATCATTGTAGGCTTTGTTTCTTCATCAATCTCCATGGGTGACTTTAAAATTTAAGTAGAAAGAGGCCTTTTGTAAGATTGAAATAGAGTAAGGGAAGAGCCCATGCTGCCTCTTTGTTTACTGAAGGCATCATTAGCTACTTCATTGTTCATAAGAGGGGTAAAGCAAGCTACAATCAATGTGTCATGTTGCATTATGTGTTCATATCAAGTTCCTTGTGTGTTCATGGTGAGAATCCTCTCGTTTGAATGCTAAAAAAAAGTAAAAGCTTGATTAACAAGAGAAAGGAGGGGTTTTGATCTCCTGACACTAGTAGGTGAGTTTTGATATCCATGGGCTGCAAAACCGATCCGTTTATGCCACATGTGTGTGGGTGGACTTTTCTGTAGTAGATGGGAGTACAAAGAAATAGATGCACATGGATGTGCCTAGCCAGAGGGAGCTGTGACTATAAAGCAACTCCTTCTCTTATTTTTGGTTGACCTCTGGCCTTTCATCTTAGCACATGCCTTGCCGAGGTTCCTAGATTTATCCTATTTTCTTTTTTATTCATGGTATATTTGGCAGTAGCAATGTGTTTTATTTGGAAGAAAAATATGTTTACTTTAACACTAGATTGGTAACCTAACAGGACATAAAAGTGTCCTTTCAGGGTTTTGAAAAAAACCTCCAAAACCATAGTAGATCCACTCATTTTGTAAAATCCTTTCATGAGGTTATAGTTCAAGGCCTAATACACATGGAAAAAATAAGAAACTTGCAAAATTTCTCATCTTTTGGTCACACGAATCCTCCAAAGTTGATGGACCAACGCATTTTCATCAAAACAGTCATTTCTTACATTTTGTTGCATAAAAATAAGATTAGGGATTTTTGTAGGACTTGAGATAAATTCCCTAGTTAACTTCAATGGGTTGGTGATCAGAACATACGATTGCTTCTCACTCACTATTTTTTGTTTTGCCAAAATAAATAGGTACAAAAAGTTGATTTTTTACCATTCTGCAAACCTATCATCAAAGTTTCTATAGCCACGCTCAATACAAATAATATATGAATGTTTTCTTAGTTCCCTATTGTCCTTTATGCTCATAAGGAGCCATGGAGCATGTCAAAAGAATAATACATCTCTTACCAAGGGGAATCTTGGGGACAAATATAAAGTGCTAAATACAGCAAACATGAAAAAACTGGGTTCAACATTATGAGTTGTAGAATCCCATAGAAACTATTCAATATCTAGCCAAATTTGATCCTTATGACTAGATATGGTTACTACCTACAAAATGCATGTAGTTGTCACAAGAAACTAACAATATTGAGAAAGCTATACTTGATATACTAGAATGTTTTGTTTTCTTCTATAATTGAAAAAATCAACCATTGTTGTGTACTATGCAAAATAGGGTATTAGGTTCCCCAAAACTCAAGGAATGTTAGCTATATGTTACAATATGCGACATAGAAATCAAAAATGCATTTGGATATCATGAAATCCACCAAAAAAATCATAGAAGAGCTAAAATTGGCTAAAAAACAGGATTTGACAATTTTTGTAATTTGGTCATAACTTACAACTTTAATATTTATTTCTCCCTAGAAGCATCAGGACATGTTGAGGGCTACTAAATATAGTTCTCTAGCATTATAGACCTCACAATTCTAGAGTGGTATAGTTGCAAAAAGTTGAAAAAAGCCAAAGACAAGACCCGGTTTTTCACACAGTTTAGGTTGTGAAATGTTGTGCAAGGACAAGGTTAAAGATGGAATTGATATTCCAAAAAAATGTCGAGTTTTTTTTAGCTCATGAGACAACTTTCTAGATAGATAGCACCTCAAAATCCATTTTGAAACTCTTGACATAATTCAAGGAAGATGGTCACTTAACAGGACATAAAAGTGTCCCAAGACATAAAAGTGTTCCATTACCAACCTAGTGTTAAGGCTCATAATTTTCTTTTGAATTCAAGTATATTTTCTAAATTATCTTTAAGGCTCTTCTGAATACAAAGCTACTTTCTAGATTATATTCATGTAAGCACATTAGTAGAAATGGTTAGTATTTTTACTTTGATACCATGTCTGACGACTTGAAGTGATGAAAAATTTCTTGAGTTGATTCATCGTATCATTTAATGCAACATCATTTACAATGTTTCATGTTTCATGATGTGGCTTTATTCTCTCCAATTAAGCACAATACATGATACCATGGTGGGGTTGTGTGTGTCATCATTCATTACAAGTCTTTATTTGTCATGGCCATATTGTAGAATCTTTAATGACATGGTGATCTCCATGATGTCATGGTATGTGATACCATAGCATGCTCGTGCGTTACATATTATGTTAGAATATCACCATGCAGACTACCATAAAATGATTTAAAAATACATCTATTTTCATAAGTAATTGTACTAACTATCTTGATGATGCAGGATGAGGTTACATGACGTGTCTTTATTCTCTTCATCCATGGCCATCATTCCTAATACTGGAAGTATTCATCTCTATTCTCTCCATCCATGGTTTTGCTTATTGAAGCCAAGAGTTTTATCATAGCCACTTTGGTACTCGTCACAAAAAAATTGTCTTCTATATCAGTATCTCATTTTGTATTTGACCTTTGATGATCATCATCAATATTGTCGTCTACATTAGCATTTCATTTTTGTATTTGACCTTTGATGATCAAATAAGAAATTTAAAGACAATGTCTTTGATTCCATGGAGAGTTCCATGATGCTATGGCACGGGAAACCACGATCATTATAAAATTTCAATTTGTTTGGGCCCCATCATGTCTATTTTGTGCCGGCATTGCGATTACATGGATATCATGTTTGTTTCTCTGTTGTCTCTAGAGAAGCATTGCGAACCGTCTCTAAGACAATGTGACATGGTTATTTCTAGCCTTCATGTCTTTATATGTTTCTTGAGTTGGTATCGTTTAGAGGAAAAGAATCACGTCAAGTAGCATGTATGGGGGCTCAAAGATATTGAAGCTACTCTACAACTCAATTGTATATTTAGGATTATTGAATTTCTACCAGCATGTGTATATAGTATAACTATGGATTTTTCCTTTGAGCCCCCAAAGGTTTTTTCATCCAGAGTTAGGGACCTTTGTTTGAGTGGGGATGTTGGAGCTTTATATAGTGTGTGCTATACATAGTTTCCTAACCTTGGGTCCTAAAGCGATATATACATGTCTAGTGTGTCTATTATACACACTCTTGGGGTTCTACATCTAGTGTATTGTCTCCCTCTCCTCTTTACTTCTCTCTCATCTATGTTCGTCTCTTTTCTCTATCTTCCTAAAGGTTCAACAATTTGGACTCTGGAACCATACCCCTATCTTTCCTCTTTGATTTGCTAGATACTAACGTGTTTATATTTTTTCGTTAATATTTAAAGATATACAATGCAATCAAAGGGTACTAGACCCATGAAAATAATCTCATGGAAGTACCCTACATTTACATATTATTCAATTGAAATAGTAAGCATGATCATTCCCTCCATAAGAAGGAGTCCCCACATTTGTGATTTAAAGGATGCCCTCACATGAGTGGAATATGCGTGAACATCCTTCATTCTCTCAAACTATAGAAATGATCAGGGGAAGACCTCAAAAACGTTTTGAGGAGAACAATATTTGCAATAAATGAATCCATTGCAATGGAGAAACAAAATAAGTACAAGAGGAAACACAATGTTAAAGGACACATATGTATTGGGTTAGCCCCTTGATATTTCTACTAAGATCACATTCATCTTGTTGAAAATATGAATTTCCTACATAACTAAGAGTATCTTAGTTATTCTTCATTTTTTATCTTGGTATTTCCAAACAACATCCTCATTTGAGATCCCCTCGACATAAGAATTTCTTTAGCAAGGACTGGTAAACAATTCCATTTTTGTTGCTCATTTGTTATCCAAGTTTATTAACATCGTACTCTTTGATGGTGCTTTTGACTCCATTGGCCTCTAGTTAAAATGTCTTGAATTTGCAAAAAAATATTGTTTTGTGGTGCACTATTTGATGGAAGTGATATTTATTAACAATTGTTCTTCCATATCAACAATGTGAAAGCCATGTTTCCAATTTTGTCATTGTATATACACAAAACAATATAGCTATGTGTTGAGGCTATGGTAATGTGTTAAGGCTAAGTTTATGGTATCAACCTCTAGTTACTTAGAGTTTCCTTGAACTCCATTTGAGCCTCATGGCCACCTTCTAGTTTAGGTGAGGCATGTGAGGCTTGAACTTAGGTTCAACCCTCATCTTAATATGCTACAGAGAAAAAACAAGTAAGACTTGAACTTACGTTTGAACCTCACATCCATGTGCTAGTGCCTTGAGGTAATCCTTGTCGGGATACTGAAAAATCTAAGTGAGTACTATTTGAAAAGCATTTTGAGGTGATAAAGATGTTGGTACCTCCCTTCTCTCTCTCTCTCTCTCTCTCTCTCTCTTTCTCTCTCTCTCTCTCTCTCTCTCTCTCTCTCTCTATCTTTGTCTCTCTCTCTCTCTTACACATTGGAAGTCCAAGCTAGAGATGGAAAGGAACCTAATCCAAGGAGTCTCACTTCCAATAGCACTTAACGTGGGTAGGGATAAACCAAATACATTAAAAATCATTATCGGACACCAAGAGGTGCATGCCTAATAAAGAAAGGCAAATAGCTAATGCCTTACACTGATTCTCTTGAGCGCATGGGTATATTGAAGGCACCGAATGAGGATCCGGTGTGCTATACTTAAAGAAATGCAGGTTCAGATGATTGTAAACCCACCAAACATCCCCTACGCGCATGCATAGAGATCCCCACACAATATTCTATCTCCCACGGGCTCCCATCATACCTACGCACGCAGCAGTGTCGTCTCATTCACACAACACACACACACGCAATGCGGTTGCCACCCGGTTCTTCTCTTACACAATACATAAATTGCACACACACACACACACACACACACACCTCTTGTGGCATACTACCCCATCACACAAAGGCCTTGGATCACCCAGAATCATGATGTGTAGCATCTTTTGGTGGTGGAAAAGCAACAGATAAGAAGGCTTGGTGCTACTCCTCATCTCTACAATGGTAATCAGACACTGTTTTTTAACGTCTTTTCTTATAACATTTTGCTTTTGATGGATTTAAAGTAGTAAGTATAATGTGATATACATGCCCATTAACTTACGATCAACTGGTAGTATGACTCTGTTTTTCATAGCATTCCTTATACTTGTTGAGTATTCGTATAAAGGCATAAGAGAGGAGAACTACTCTAAATTAAAAAACCTTTAAAGAAATTTTCATGGTCTAAAACACTGTATGATGAATCTACCAACTAGCATAGAATGTACCATATGAGTCTTAAGGCTCAAAAAACAGATGGAACTTTGGGAAAATTTTGGTGTATTGTGAAATCTCTCATCTGCATGATAGTAGACACTGCCTAGGTATACGTAATTGATAGGAAAACAAGCAAGGAGCAGGCCGAGCTAGCTCTTGATTTTCCAATAACCATTCAATAATAAAGAACATTCTAGTCGGAAAAAAACTTGAATTTATGCATACGGCATGGTGTGACAAATACTAGGATATAGGTTGTTAGCTCCATGAAGATGCATATGATATGTTGGAATTAGGGTTGCAGAGAGACACACACGGCTTGGAGAAGACGAAGGAATCTCAAGGCACACAATAGAGAGTGTATTAATTAGTGTGCAATGGAAAGATAGATAGCCCTAGAGTGATGGGCGTATATACAATGCACGGGGGAAAAAACCTCCTAAAGAGGGACAAAATGCCTCGGTGGTCCTAGTGTGTTCACACACATCACTACCACATGTATATGGTAACAAATCCCCCCTGGAGTGATGCGGTGAACGACAGCTGGCACATGAGTAAAGGGAAGTGCCATGCCCTAAGGACATGATCAGTCCACAAAGCGGAGTAAGCCTAAAGCTTTGTGGAAAGCTTCAAGCTTCTCACGAGACAATGCCTTTGTGAAAAGATCTGCAAGGTTGTCTTGTGTTGGCACATAAGCCAAGATGATCTCTCCTGCTGAGAGCCTCTCCCTGACATAGTGGTAATGGACATCAATGTGCTTTGTGCGAGCATGAAAAACCGGGTTCCTCGCAACTGCCAATGAGCTCTGATTGTCAGTGTGATAGTGTTGGCAGTGTCCCGTCCAACACCCAAATCAGCCATAAGGCGTCTGAGCCATACACACTCAACCGTAGTTGTGAAGACTGCCCTGTACTCAGCCTCACAACTCAAAGTGGCCAGAGTAGGTTGGTTCTTGCTCAACCATGATATACATGAACTGCCAAGCATGAAACAAAAACCACTTGTGGACACTCGCGTGTCAAAACAACCAGCCCAATCTGAGTCCGAAAAAGCATGTAAGTATGGTGGCAATGATCACCCCTTGGGATAAAACAAGCCAAGATGTAAAGTGCCACTAAGGTAGCAGAAAATCCTCTTGACAGCCTGCCAATGCTTAGACCCTGAGCTATGCAGAAATCTGCTGACATGTGAGACTGCAAACTGAATATCCGGCCTTGTGTTGCATACATAAATGAGGCAGCCAACAACAGTTTGGTAAAGAGTGACATCAGCAGGGTCACAATGATCATGTAAAGTCAACTTCAAACCTGTTTCCATGGGAGTCGAAATAGGTTTGCAATCCTCAAGTCCAAACTTACATAGCAATGTCTCTATGTAACATTTCTGACACAAGGCAATACCACCATCACAATGCTTAAACTGTATGCCCAAATAATGATGCAGCAACCCCAAATCTTTCATCTTGAAAGTAGCGTTCAAACAAGCCTTAAATTCAGCAATATGTATCTCATTTGGTCCAATGATCAGCAAATCATCTACATAAAGAACCACTATGAGAAGTATATCACCCTCACACTTTACATACAATGTGCTTTCTGTTGGACTGTTACGAAAGCCTCGTTTAACCAAATGAGTGTCATCTTTCTCATACCAAGCACAAGGAGATTGCTTCAACCCATACAAAGCCTTCTTACATCTGTACACTTTGTCCTCTTGTCCTTTTATGACAAAACCGCCAGGGTGCGTTACATAAACTTTCTCAAACATGTCACTATTCAAGAAAGCAGTAACAATGTCTGATTGATGTACATCCCAACCAAAATGACTTGCCAATGCACATAGAAAATTCATAGTAGTCATACACCAAGTGGGAGAAAAAGTCTCTTTATAATCTATGCCTTTCTGTTGTGCATAACCCTTTGCAACAAGTCAAGCCTTATGGCGATCAATCTCACCATCCGGCTTGCGTTTCAACTTGTAAACCCACTTTGTACCAATGGACTTTTTGCCAGGAGGCAAATCACATAAAGTCCATGTGTCATTTTCTATAAGTGCATCATATTCTGATTGCATGACAGTCATCCAATTTTTTGAATTCTGTGCTTCATCAAAAGACAGAGGCTCCTCAACATCATGTAAGCTAGACATAGCCAAAGCATAACAATGTGATGCATAAGATGCATGGCGAGAGCCTGAACGAGTACAACTAGACAAAGGTGCATCCAATTTACTGTCACGCAAAGTGTGCACCTGCCATTTTGGCATACCTCTAGCCTGCTCATTTTCAGCCCTTTCCTCATCAAGTACATCATGTACATCTGCATCAGTAATAGGCTGACCTAGAAAGTGACTCTTGCAATAGCAATGTGCATAATGCATTAAACTTAACTTCAGGATTTCCTTGGGTCATCAGTCTCCAAGTACTAGCAAAAGTCTGGTAGGAATCTGGTAAGGCATCAAGAACAGTTTGCACTAGGGAACTGTCTGAAATGACTTCACCTACAGAAATAAGTTGCTCATTGATATCCTTGACACTAGCAAGAAAAGTGTCCATATCATCTTACTCATGCATAATCTTCGACTCCAACTCTTTACGCAGCAAAGCAAATGTAGCCTCATTGCGACTTGCATAAAGACCAACCAAAATATCCCAAGCATGTTTAGTAGATTTTGTTGAACGGATGTGAGGAACAATGGTGCGCTCCACAGACAATGCAATCAATGCATGAGCCTGCGCATCCTTAACATCCCAACGAGCTTGTTTTGCCATAGGCAAAACAACTCTAACAGCAGCAATCCTTGCAGCAAGACCTGCAACATCCTCAATATCGCCTACACCCTAAGAACCAGGACGTACATCAATGCCCTGCACAATATTCCAGACGCCCTTTGACACAAGAACGTGTTGCATCATATAAGCCCACATAGGGTAATTGTTCCCATCCAACCTGTCCTTAGTAGCAAACATCTTGAACACATATGTGTTGTTGTCAGCCATGGTAAATGATGCACCTGATGTGAAACTGCCCGAAAATAGGAGAAACGGAGCGGGAACAACACGTGCTATATAGCAAAAATCGTAGAAGACTATAAGGCACCTGTTATGCAAAAAATGGCACTAACAGAAATTTTGCAGAAAATGACGTAATAGCCTGTGCAGTGCTGCCTGTAGTGGAAACGGAGGTCGAAATGAGTCCGAATCATAAATCTGAGCAGACCAAGCTCTACAAGTGCTCCCAAAATATTTGTCGACCTGCGAACGCTTGCAAAAGCTCATTGAAATTAGAGAAAGTGAGCAGGCGTGTGTTGGAGGAGCTGGCGACTGAGCCCGGGAGGATGCAACCTGCTCTGATATTAATTGTTGGAATTAGGGTTGCAGAGAGACACACGCAACTTGGAGAAGATGAAGGAAGCTCAAGGCACACAATAGAGAGTGTATTACTTAGTGTGCAATGGAAAGATAGATAGCCCTAGAGTGATGGGCGTATATACAATGCACAGGGGAAAAAACCTCCTAAAGAGGGAAAAAATGCCCCCGTGGTCCTAGTGTGTTCACACACATCACTACCACATGTATATGGTAACATGATATACCTTGCTTTGTTTTTTTTGGTGTAATAAAAAGTCTAAAAGTTAGTACCGATTATTTTGAGAAGGACTTGGCAATTAGGTATATACATAGTATGTCTTACTTAAGGGGACTTTTGTACATATAAATGAACACTGTCTGACTGTAAGTCACATAACGGATATCATAAAGGCGCAGTCTCAACACAAATCATAAGAATGATGACCCTGATCTTCCAGGTAGACCTTCCGTTTACTAAGAAGATGTCCAACCAAAATTTGGTATATTTTCTTTTTCTCGACATTATAATCAATAAGTTTATAACAAGTTGCTTTTTGAATATTAACAGAAAATAGTTTTGAAACAGTAAAAACGGTTTTTTTATACATTATGAGGATTGGTCTATGAACTTCTGAAGAATGGGGTTTGGAAATAGTATGCTGATTGGTATACTTAGTGAGGAAGAGGTTTCCAAGCTTTGTTTTTGTAAAAAATAAAAATATTCATGTGAGGCTCCTCAGAGAGGAGGACATGTTTGTTTTGAAAAACGTTTGTCTATTTACAAACGAGACTCTACCAAAATGTTGGAAAAATAAAAAAACTATTTATAGATGTTTTGTACATAGCAACAATGTCAAGTCCAGCATAAACTTGTCCATAAATTGATAAACATACTAAAGTAAAGTTTCTTTTTGACTATTAATTGGTTTAAGTAAAATCCTCATGTGAACCTCCTAAAAGAGGAGGGCATGTTTACTTTTGAAAAATGGGTCTACTTACAAACAAAAATCTGCCAAAATTTTGGTTAAAAAACATTACTTTTTAGATTAGATGTAGTGTACAGCTTGTCCTTTGAAAAGATCATCCACAAATTTATGTCCCCAAACTTGATCTCTTTTCCTCTCTCTCTCTCTCTCTCTCTCTCTCTCTCTCTCTCTCTCTCTCTCTCTCTCTCTCTCACCTCACGCTTTCTCTCTATCCACTTTTGGTATAGGCTTTCCCGCCTCAATTATAGTATTTATACAATAATGTTGCTTTCTTCAGTATCTCTCTCCACCTTGTACCACCTCTAGCATAGACCACTAATAGACAAAATTTGATTTATGAAAATGTACTATAGGGGACAGTGATTTCTATCGGAAGCCCACCTACGAGGGATATACCATCCTTTCAGAATGCGAGCCCCAAAACTCACAAGAGATGTTATCTATCCAGTGGAAAGCCTCATCCCTCCGCCATATGCGATTTTTCGGAAGGATGCAAACCAATCTTCCTCATCAAACTAGAAACACCCGTTGTACCAATCAAAATTTTGGTAGAGAATAATCTACCAAACAAGCCTATTGTAGAAAAAAATACAGTTACAAAACAGATCATCCTCAATAGAGAAGCAAAGAAAAAACTCCCTAGAAACGCATATAAGGACAGTGAAGGGGTTTAGTGCTATGGGACAACAATAACAAGCAGAATAGGCTGTTTGGATACTTTTCTTCCCATCAAGGTGGACCATGTTCTAATTGGCTGCTTGTGTTGGATGGTGACAGGTATAGGTCTATTCTTTCATGGGTTCTGAGGCTCAATTGTTCTCCTACCAGAATTGGATGTACCACCATATTTTTTTTTTTTCCTTCTATCTAATTTGTCTTTGTCTATTGTCTATTGTCTTTTATTTCCCTAGAGTAGGCACTATAGACTCTCTCTCTCTCTCTCTCTCTCTCTCTCTCTCTCTCTCTCTCTCTCTATGATGTGTTGTGTTAGTGTTATTTGAATCGCTGTTGTATTTGCTGTAGCCGCTCAAAGCTAGGTGGTTCCCCTGTTCACTTCTGGTGACGAGTTCTGCATGCACAGGACTGACATAGACGCCGCTGAGGTCTGTTTTGCGCTTGCGCTTGTCAACAAGTAAAAGCTCGGCAAGGTAGAATTCCAATTAAGGTTGTCTCAGATACATGTATAGATTTTACAAATTTTCATGATGACTATGCATCCAGAAGGGGTGATGATGCCAATCATCATGATTATTGCGAGGAGGAAATAATTTCCTCCGCATTTTTGGACAATGTACCAACCAAGGTTGGGTTTGTATACTCTTTTATTGTTATTTATGTTAATGATGCCATGGATGCCAACAAAAAGGAGTCAACACTCTCATATATGTACTAGTAAGAGGCTAACACTACCATACTTTTATGGAATGCCGATGCTACACTATGTTTCACGAAAAGATTTAGTCTATTGTGTGACTCATCCGTGCTATTTTCTCCCAATGGTATTTCACCTAGGAGACTTCATCGATCTCCAAAAGCAGGTTGAGGATGGATGGATACTATTGGCTATATGGTATAATTTCTTATTGTTTGAATCAGGGGTTGCATACTTGCACCAGGGATACTTCACCGTTGATGCAGACAATGCATGCTCATTGTGGATATTATGAAGCTCTAGTATTTGGGACGTTTCTTCTATTTCCATTTGATCCAGGAGGGAAAAATGATATATATAGCTTTGGATATAGCATTTCTATATTCCATGATATAGGGTTATATTACGGTCAAAGATTTCTCAAAAGCATACCTACAGTGGGGTAGTGATTGGGTGGATATATGCATACGCTTGAAATTTTAGATACCGGTTAGCACAGACGAGAGGTTGTGCACGTTCAAAGGGGGTGCATATTGTGTTGCTATGCTTCCACGGTGGGAAACAAGGCCAAAGGATGAAAACCAAGTGGATTTGAATAGCATGGAAATTGACTAAGGCATTGTGCTTGGCACTACCTTAGTCAATATGTGGGCTAAGTATGGAGAATGGCAGTGCTTTGATTATAATTATGCTAAGTATAAGATACATCGGAAGTATCGACATTTCTTGAAGGGAGCCCATTTGGATTAGCATCACTTGAAATGCATTGATCGAGGCTATGACTGACATGGGTGGTAGGGAAGCTACATGCTATATTATATGGCTGGGATGGAAAGGACCTTTTTGAAATGTTCTTCTTTATGTTTGTACCTTGAAGGCAAGAAGATTTACAAAGCTGATGACATAAGCAAGTGAGGATATTGCTAGCTCGAGGGGAACTATAAGAGGAACATTTATGTTAAGAAAATCTATTGGTCAATATGATAGTCCAAAGAAAATTACGACGAAGCTCTCACCAAAATATTGTGCTCGCAATGCTTTGGTGTGAAGGGGGGCTAAAGAATGTTTTTTTTCTAACATGAATAAATGTCACAGAGCGAAACAAAAAGGGTAGTGCTACCAACTAAGGAAAAGATCTACTGGCGGAGGAGAAGATCTAGAGTATGCACGAGAAAGATGACTGGAGCGCTCATCTACCCTAGATATAGGATCTAGCTAGGGTGTGAGATGATAATGAGATAGTAGAAACAAAGAACCAATGCGTTTTGCTCCAAGTTAAAGAAGCGGATCTATTAATGCTTTTTTCATAGTACTTTCTAACGATAAAGTAAGGATATATTATTCTTGAGATAAATAATAGGATGATATAGAAAGCTTATTATTATATTTAGATATGCATACGGACATTATAGAAAATATACTCATGTATATAAAAAGTTGCAAGATAAATCTTGTAGAATTCATTTTCACTATGTATGTGTCACAGCACAACACCCCCCCCCCCCCATCAGTCTTCTTATATATCTTCCATGATTTCATCTTCATTGATAGCTTCCAACGCTTCATCTTCATTTTGATCTTCACCTATGTTTTGGTCTTATCTTCTGGATCACTGTCTCCTCTTCTTTGAAACACTTTGATCCTTTTTACTGCAATGGAAATCTTTACTTCTGTACCATCTAGTTCATACAAGCTATAAGTAGGATTTTCATGCACATGCTTTACAACATACGATCCAAACCATCTTTTTGAAAACTCACATGCCTTGTGTGTTGGTTATCAAGGATGCTATCATACACTAAAACCGAGTCACCTGTATCAATTTCTTTTCTCCTTAGCCGATATCGCTTATCAAACTAGTCCTTGTTTTTCAACCTTGCAGTTTTGAGTCGTTCTTTTGCAGCCTCAATGTCTCCAGGTCTTCTCTCTAGTTGTCTTATACGCAATGCAAGGAGACCTTCCCTGCTAAGCTCCTCTTACGAAGGTAGTACATTCCATGTGGGAGTTGTATATTCAATTGACATCACTGGCTTTTGACAATACATCAGCTCCGCAGTCATATAGCCAATTACTAAGCTATGTTTTGTACGATCATCCCATAAAGCATATGGCCACAATTTTGGCCACTCACCAACTCTTGCTTCACAAGCCTTGGCCAAAGCTTTGATGATAGGAGGATTCCCTCTTTCACTCTTTCCATTGACTTAAGGGTTGTAAGCTGTAGTAGTAAGAAAAATCTTGATTCCTAATCTAGAAAAGAACTCCCTTGCTTCCTCGGCATCCAACTCACTCTGTTTGCAATGATCTTTCCCACACAACCATAACGGCAAATTACTTCATTAAGAAGGAATTTGCACACAACGTCTGTGGTTTTAGCTCTCAATGCTTTCCCTTCAACCTGGTTAGTTAGGTCCTCTCGTGCAAGAACTAAGTATCTCATCTGTCAGATTCCTAAAGGCATTGTGACTAGATCCACAACCCATTTATAGTGCATGGCTAGTGGATATGTAGGGTGAAATCCATCACGATTTTGGACATTTGAATACATTTGACAAATGACTCTACCGATTGAGATAAATCTTTATACATACACTTCCACCAGTATTTTTCTTTCAACTTGGAGAAGGTTGCCCACACACCCTGTGTCCAGCCCATAGACTCTCATGAAACTGTTGCATGAGCTTTACTTGAGTCTCTTTTTTACATATAACCCTTTGTGGCATAACACCCTTTTGTTTAGGATGTTTCCACAAGTAACCATCCCTCAGAAATTACCCGTATGCTTTCTTGCGTATCCTCCTAAATTATTGTTCAGACCAATCATCCTGTTTTGTTAGAGTACTCAAGTATCTTCCAATAAGGAGCCAATCACCTTCATGAAGTTATTTCAAGAATAATTCAAGTAGATTAGTCATGCAAACATTATTACCTTTGACATGAGAGATAGAATAGAACTTTGTGCCCACATCATCTCCTTCATCAATCATATGCAACTCATCTTTATACCTTGCCCTTAATAGCATATCTGTCATTGTATTGTATTTACTTGCAATGTGCTTAAAATTGGGATTTAAGGACTTAATGTAGGCAATCCACCACAACATAGCAATGTCCGACGTTGAGAAGCTTTTAATCATCCTAAGAAGTGGTAGACAATCTGTTTCTACAACTACACATGCACCAATTAGGTACTCTTTCCCATTTGTCAAGGCTATAACCATACACCATAACTCTCTCTTTATCTATGGATAGTTTCTTTGGTGAGCACTAAATACCATTGCACCAAATCTCGCCACATACCTATGTCCTTGTTTGTCATCTTGCTCTATTGCCCATCCAATCCCTGTAGGACAGGTGTCTACTGTCACAATTAATGGCCTTTGACACTCATAGTCTACCTTTCTCAAAGTTGGTGCTACTAGAGAAACTCTTTTATCTTTTTCATGGATAAGAAGGATCAGCTACATGTGCATAATGTGGAATCCAAATAACATAAAAGACACATGTTCCCAGAAACCTTCTAACCTCAATGATGCTATTGCATATTTCTTTCATTCTTTGGGTGGCATCTACCTTTGTTGGACAAGGTTTCCTACCATATGGCCCGCACATGTGCCCCACAATGAGCACTTCATTGACACCAAACATAGACTTTATCCCTGAAAAAGTAAGATTCACCTTCTCCTACCTAGACAAAAAAATTTCACACACTTATGTGGTTTACCACAAACCTGTGACATCCCCTGAGATCCAAGTCTTTATATTTCTCACTTTCTTTACATCCTTTGATAGGAAAATCATCAATGAAAGTCATTGTGATTTGAGAAATAAAGTCACGTAAGACCTTATTCATCCCATTCATCATATGTGCAATCGAGTTGGTTGCTCCTTGTGGCAAGTTACACATTCTTACCAAACCTAAAGGTGTCCTCATGGTTGTGAAGTCTCTGCTTTCTATTGCAAGGTGAAAATGATCATACCCTGAGTAGAGATCCCCCATCGAGTAGATTGTCCTCCCTTCAAACGCCTCTGCAAACTCGGATCTGTACCTACATTTCTAATTGTCACCTACTTCATTGGTTGCATATCTTAGATGAAGCGCAAAGCACCATTATTCTTTAGAACTTTGAACCGCCTGTTTGAGTATGGAGCACAAGAAGGCTCCAAAATCCCCATTTTGATCTTCTTATTTAATAGCTCTACTAAATTTGGCAAATGAGCCTTTGGAATCAGAATAGGCCGCAGATTCCAAGGCACATGAGGTATTGTAAAAATTACCATAGGAGCTACAATAGAAGGATCAACACATCCTATCTCATGTGGCTCAAATGAAAAAGCCTTACCATAGTTTGAAATATTTTTTTTAAAGCACTTTGTCTCCTCCTATGTTAGAAACTCCTTGCAACCAATCTGCAACTCTTGAAAAGACTCCTTGGTGAAGGTTTACCCCCCAATATTTTTAGGATTCCTTAAACTTGGCTGCAAAGAAACGTGCTCAATCTTTTCCCTGTTTTTGGGTGGTAAGGGTGAAGCTTCTGGTTTCACCTTCTTTGCTACACTCTTGTACTTACTTTCAACATGGACTTCTCGACCAACTGTTTGGTTTTCTTTAAATGCTTCTATTACTTGATACTTTTGCATAGAGCATACTTCCACAACTTCATTTTCAAGATGCAAACTAAACTCCATTATGCATCAAGCTCACCCATAGTATCTACAAAAGAAACTTGTTCACACAAACCCAAAACATTTTCAGTAGGCTCTAGCAACCCACTCTTTTTCATGCCTATTTGTACATTATGTACAAATTGTCTCTCACATCTCTTCAAATCTTTAAGTTTTGTAAAACATACTGATCCATTCCTTGTTACCAAGGAGCATGTTGAGAACGTTTCACCTATTTTTGGATCAGGCGAGACCCTTTTTCTTTCTGTACCACTATAATCTCGCTTTACAATGGTACTTGGCCAAAACCCAACATTTTCCTATGATCATGAAAATCTTTGCTCACCTTTGGAAGACGATGATCTCTGAGGTTATCATGATTTCTTTCACGGTTCACACAAACTGTGAGAAATGGAACAACATGTTTACCATCTTTGCTTCCTATCCTGGCCTGAATCGTCATCCATTACCTTTTTTTCCATTTGAATTCCCACAATGCAGGGATGTCCAAGGATAAGATGATATGAAGATGTGTGCTGTATAAAGAAGTTTTGTTTGACCTTTACATCACCTATTGTCACTTTTATACTTGGACATGCTACATATAATTCACGTGATGAATTGTTTGCCACTTTGACCATCCAAACATGTTCTGTGTCCATTGGCCATTTACATTTGCTGTAAAGACTTTTTGACATTATATTTACTTCAAAACCATGCTCAAGTAAGGAAACAAATGGTTCTTCAAGATCACCTATCTTGACCAATGTCTCTATTGTAGCCCATGCCCAATGGCTTCTACAATAGTGGCTCCTAGGAATACTTTGAGATTCTTCCCCATCATCAACAAATTTCATTTGCCTTACATTCCAAGAAGACTGGTATCATCCCATCATAGCTTCATCACTTCTTTAGCACGCACCTGTACTCCTTGTGTCTTCACAGTATCTCCTTCATCTTGTGGGTGAATAGACTCTCCAAGTGTTTTCTTCTTTCTCTTGATAATGTCCATAATTTCTTCCTCATGGGGTTCATTATGCGTAAAACTACTATATCACGTGGGTTCAAGACATGTTTGTAAAACCCCTTATCTGTGAATTTTATTAGGAATATAATGTACCCTTTTCTTTTAAAATTTTATTTTTTTTTTCAAAATTGAAAAAATAATACCCTTCTGTAAGTTTCAAAAACTGTAAATACCCTTCTATTGAACTCACGTGATAGGTTACATTTTTATTAGGTGACCTCCCCGTGATTTCTTCATGGAATTCACACTTTGCTATGCCAATCACCTCTCCAAAGTAAACTCAACCTTGATATTCAAAATCCTCTCCTCTATAACTTTCTTCAAGTCTGTGGCAAGCTCAATGTCAGATTGTAGTTTGTAAACTGGTCCTTTCGTTGACTCCTTTTTCTTTTGTGTTGTAGATTCTTCCATGGTCACTTTTGGTGAAGGTGTCTCCTATGTTGGTGGTTCCCGCAAAGGTGTTACATCATTCCTCCCTCCACTTCTTGTATCTCTTTTTGAAGGCCCTTCATCACCATTTTCATGACTACCCTTTTCTTCTACAATGGCTTCATGGATTTGGTAGTTTGTAATGTAGGCATGCACACACATTGAATCCACTAGATCACTCCACCCTGTCTCTAGATGTATACAATCACTTGCTTCATGTAGAATATCTTTTGTAAGCTTTCCCTTTTTAGCTAATTCCATGACATTTGGCCATAGTTGACCATGATGATCAATTACCTCTTCATTACAAAGATGGTCAATTTTTACTCCATAAGTAGCTTCCTCAATTGAAGAGATGGCATGGTTAGTTGCCATATCTTCAACTAAGGTTTGCATTCTCCCCTTCCCAAAGTTAGTGCTCAAGGGTAGATGTGTCTTTCTTAAGTGGATTCAACCATCCTTGAAAAAGACAACATATTGTGCTACTTCCCTTAACTTGCGAGCCCCGTTTTCATGTGATTCTTCGCGTCCCTTGTATTCGGCACTTTCTTATGATATTGATCATTCGTTCACATCCCTCACTCTCGTGTCCCTCTTGCGTTCAGTTTGCAAGTTGCGTTCTTGTGTATGCGTTTGCTTGCTTGCAAGTCCCGTTTGCAACGTAGGTGAGCCGGAGCGGCCCCTTTTCACCGACGCCCCGAACGAGGGCGTCACACTATTTTGTGAAAGCATCACTAAATCTATCACAATCCCTTCTTACATGGTCTTTACTATTACACCAAATACATCTATTAACAAACCATTCTTTTGGTTGTTGTCTTTGACTAGGGAGTGGCCCTTATGGTTGGCCTTCTTCTTAAAGCTTTGGAAGCTTCACCTTCAAGTCACACATTCCCTTCACAAGCTCATCTAGCATGGACTCATCAAACTAGGGAGCTATAAAAGTAGGCTTTACCATTTTGTCAGAAGTTGAGGTGGAAGGACTTGTAGTGTTTACTACCATCTTGTCCCTTCTTCTTTATCATTTGGCAACAAGCAGTGAGATAGAACCTTCAACCTCATTCCAGTCGTTCTTTAGTCCTTTCTCGGCATCTTTATCTTCAAGAAGAAGCTCTAAATTTTCTTGAAACTCTTTACCTGTAGCTTGTAAGAAAAGATATGTCTTCTCTGCATCTAGTGTGGCTTTCTCTATCCTGGTGAGTTGTTCATAGCGTTGCTCAAATTCCCTGAGTAGCTTTGTTATTGATAGTCCTTGCTTTGGCTTGACTACCCATTCTAAGAATGTTCTTTTGGTCACTCTCTCAGAGTCCTCCATGAAATATTACTCCTTTCAAGCTACTTTGAGTTCTTCCCAGTTTCTCTCATGCCCATCTTTAATTTCCCTAATATGTTTCCTAATTTCTTGAGCAACAACTAGC
The DNA here is from genome assembly GCF_014529385.1 of Adiantum capillus-veneris. Classification (NCBI taxonomy): domain Eukaryota; kingdom Viridiplantae; phylum Streptophyta; class Polypodiopsida; order Polypodiales; family Pteridaceae; genus Adiantum; species Adiantum capillus-veneris. The sequence goes on from NC_140935.1 coordinate 103,819,294, forward strand.
TCAAAGCTTTGAATCATCTTACCTTCTGACACGCGATGCAGCTCCATCTCCTCACATACTCGCACAACTACTTGGTTACATCTTTGATATTGAAATGATCCATTCTATTGTGACGACCGATTGTATGGATTTGGTTGTTGAAATCTCTGTTCTTTTAGTGGTATGTTGTTGTTGCATAAACATTGAAAATTCTTGAAATATTTGCATTTTTACTGGGTCAAAATGCATACCATTTTTCTCCACATGATCACCCATGGCTACCCACCACAAACTCTCGCCCTAGCAGATTCATGTCAAGTTCACCAAAAATATGTCGAGAAGTTTGCAGTCTTGCCGGGAAAGCATCGGGCTTTTGGCTGTCAGAGTTTGTGAGAGAACTCCAAATTTTTTATAGAGGAGTTATACCATAGATGCCATGAACTCTAGGGTTTAAAAGAAAGTGCAACCAAAGGAGCCCCACTCTTTCTCTCTTGCACTCATACACACAAACAAAGAACAGAAAAGAGAATATCAAAACAACACAAAGATGAAAACATCAAGGCTATGGTCGTATTGTATCATGGGTAATATGAAAGGGTTAATAGACGAGTTAATGGCATTCAATATTTCCCAACCAAAGTGGCTAGGAATTGTTCGTTGGAATTGTAATTTTGTGCTCACCATAGTATATATGTTTTGTCTAGTGATCGGAATAATTGTCTATATAAATTCTCTTGGTTCATAGCAAGATAATTACACTTCGTTAAAAGAAAAGTTATGGTCTATAAGGGGTAGTATGATGGGATCCACTAAAAGAAGTATTTGATTGAGCCTTTCTAGGCCAAAGAGAAACACTATACGTTGTTGAAAGTATATTTTACGGCTAATCCATACGTTAATTGTAATAAATCACGCAGAGTGGAAGTGATGGAAACTCACATCATGTGGATTATTCATCTAGGATAACTTTAGTATGCAAAAAATGTAGATATGTGAGGAGTGATGGAAAGAGAACATCCTTTTGAAGCCCTATTCTATTAGGAAATATGACGTATCTAAATGGATATTTGAGTAGATTACTTAATGGAAAGAGATAGATTTCACACACAAGAGATTATAGAGTAGAGTAGAGAAGAGAGAGAGAGAGAGAGAGAGAGAGAGAGAGAGAGAGAGAGAGAGAGAGAGAGAGAGAGAGAGAGAGAGAGAGACTACACAGGATATACGTGGTTCAACCAATGTGGGCTATGTCCACGGGAAAGCAACCACTCAATGTTTTTAGTACTTCAAAACAAGAGGTAGTTTACAAAGGGATTATACCCTTAATAGAGGTCCCACCTTGCTTCACCCTCACCACCTCACACTCACCTTGTTGCATCAACTTCACACTATGAAATGTGTGTACAAATGGCCTCCTTTTATAGGCCAAAAGGGTTGTCCTCTCTCATGAGAGGTAGCCATGTGTAGTTGTCCTTGTGTAGATAAGTCTAAATCGGACCCTCCAATCCGCCCATGTGTGGTTGTCCTTGAGAAGACAAGTATGCTTTTGAATTCGGCCACCACCCATTGACTTCCGACCACCAACCACCGGCCATTGACTACCAGCCACAGCCAACCCGCCAATCGACCGGTTGTTTTTCAACCACTTTTCGGCCGCCGGCCGGCCATAATATTCCGGCTTTGCTCGAGATTGGCCCGTGAAAATTTTGGTTTCCGGCGAGTGATTTTTATTTCCAGCAAGTGATTTTCCTTCACGCACGATGGCTTATCCTCATAATGGGGGCCTTACAAATGTGCATTTTTACCACAGAAAAAGGGATAAATCAGGCTCCATACTTAACAATTTCCCACTTGGAGACTGATCTCCAAACCAAACCTGTGACTGCTTTCCATCATCGCTTCTTATCCTTGAATGCTGATTGAAGATGAGCAAAAGCTCAACCTCTCCTTGTTGACCACCTTTGTAAACATGTCTGCAAGATTTTCACTTGTATGCACCTTTCCTAGCTTTAGCTCTCCCTCTTCCAAAAGAGTGACGGTATGAAGTGATATCTCACCTCAATGCGCTTTGTCCTTGAATGAAAGGCTGAGTTCTTTGGAAGATGGATAGCGCTTTGGCTATCACTGTACAAGACACAATTGTCTTGTTTGAATCCAAGATCTTTTAAGAATCTGTGAAGCCACATAATTTCTTTGCTTTGCTACATACTCTGCTTTCGTGGTAGAAAGTCAAACCACTTTGTTCATCTTTGAAGCCTAGCTTACTGCTCTGCCTCCAACCATGCAGACATAGCCAGTAGTGCTCCTTCGAGTATCTTTGTCACCCTGCCATATCTGCATCAGCATACCTTTCTAGAAAGATATCAGTTCCTCCAAAATACAAAGCATTTGTCGTTGTCCCTTTTAGATAGCTAAGTATCCACTTCATAGCTTTCCAGTGCTCTTTGCCTGCGTTGTCCATGAACCTACTTACGACTCCCACTGCATGTGCAATGTCTGGCCTTGTCCAGCAGACCATAGCATACATAAGAGAACCTTCCACTGCAGCATATGGAACTTTAGACATTTGTTGTTGTCCCTTTTAGATACCTAAGTATCCACTTCACAACTTGCCAGTGCTCTTTACCTGCGTTGTCCATGAACCTACTTACAACTCCCACTGCATGTGCAATGTCTGGCCTTGTCCAGACCATAGCATACATAAGAGAACCTACCGCTACAACATATGGAACTTTAGACATATAGGCTATCTCCTCTTATGTCTTTGGACACATATCCTTGGTTAGTTTAAAGTGACCAGCCAAAGGTGTAGAAACTGGTTTTGCATTTTTCATTGCAAACCTTTCTAGTACCTTCTTGATGTAATCCTCTTGAGATAGCTTTATTTTCTTCTTCGCCCTATCTCTTGATATTTTCATACCAAGTATCCTCTTTGCAACACCTAAATCTTTCATTGAAAAAGATTTAGACAGCTCCTCTTTTAGGTCTTTGATATCGTGCATGTTAGCACTTGCAATCAGCATGTCATCATCATACAACATTAGGATGATGAACTTCCCATCTCCCAAATACTTCGTGTAGACGCAGTGATCCAGTTGCATCTTGTGAATCCATGATCCAACATCCATCCATCAAACTTCAAGTACCATTGTCTTTATGCTTGTTTTAAATCATACAAGCTCTTCTTTAATATGTAAACCATTTTCTCCTTACCTTTTACTTCATACCCCTTTGGTTGAAGCATATAGATTTCCTCCTCTAAGTGAGGGAATGCCGTATTTACATCCATTTGCTCGAGATTTAAATCATGAGCAGCCACAAGGCTTAAGACAATCCTAATTGAGTTCATTTTTACAAGAGGAGAAAATATTTCATTGAAGTCAATACCTTTCTTTTGAGAAAACCCTTTTACCACAAGCCTAGACTTGTACCTTTTCTTCCCACCTTTTTCTTCCTTCAGCTTGTACACCCATTTATTTTGAAGTTCCCACTTACCTTTAGGCAACTCAACCAGCTCCCATGTTTGGTTGCAATGTAGTGATGTTTGGTTGCGATGTAGTGAGTCCATTTACACTTGCATGCTCTTCGTTCATTCTTCTTTGGATTCGTGTTGCATAGATTCTTCGTGTGATTCCGGCTCTCCAGAATCTAAGATCAAGAGATGGTTGAAGGAAGGAACAAACCTTTCTGGAGGTCTACTTTCTCTTGTAGATCTTTGGGGAATAGGTTGAGGTTTCTCATTTGGTTGGCATTGTTGCACATTGTCACCGTTTGCAGTCCTTGAGTCATCAACGTCCTCAAGCTCCATGTACTCATCACCTGTTTCTTTTGTTTGTTTTCTTTTCAGGTAATCTTTTTACATATTTTGTTCGTTAAAAATTACATCCCCACTCCTTAAGATTTTACCATCTTCAGGATTCCATAGGAGATACCCAAAGTCACCTTCTCCATAGCCAATGAAGAAACACTTTTTGGACTTTGCGTCTAGCTTTGATCTTAGGCTTCTATCTATGTGGATGAAAGCCTCACACCCAAACACTTTGAGAAATGCATAATTTACCGGTTTACTTGTCCATGCCTCTTCTAGAACTCCCCCATCCAATGCCGTTGAGGGTGACATGTTGATTAAGTACACAGACGTACTTACAGATTCCGCCCAAAGGTCAAGCGGTAGACTTGCATATAGCCATATGCTTTGTGCTCGCTCCATGATTGTCTTGTTCATCCTTTTCAAAATCCCATTTTATTGAGGTTTCCTTCGGGCTGTCCTTTGCCTCCGAATGCCATTGCTAGCACAAAAGCTTTCAAAAGCTTGGCTGCAATATTCACATCCATTGTCGGATCTGAGGCATTGAAACTTGGTACCTGTTTCATACTCCACAAAGGCTGTCCACCTTTGAAATATGGAAAACACATTGGACTTATTCTTCATGACATAAACCCATGTTTTTCTAGTCGCATCTTCTATGAATGTTACATATTACAATGAGCCACCAAGTGATGGTGTACTTGCAAGACCCCAAATATCAGAATGAACCAGCTCAAGTTTTTTTATTTTTTCTTTCATTTCTTGATTTTTAAAAATTTTCCCTCTTTTGTTTACCATAAATACAATCTTCACAGAACTCTAAATCCACTTCTTTCAAAACTGGTAGAAGCTTCTTTGTTTGAAATATTTGCATTCTTTTGGCACTCATATGCCCAAGCCAATAGTGCCACACCGCACTGTCAACTTCTGTAGTTGCTGCAAAAGCTGAAGGTTGTGTGTTGATAGTACACAAGTAAAGTGTACTGACCTTTTCTCCCTTGGCAACCACCAAAGATCCCTTTGAGATCTTCCACCGTTTGTTTCTGAATGCAATGTTGTGACCTTCATTGTACAATTGTCCTTTAGAGATCAAATTTTTCTGAAGAGAAGGAACATGCCTAACATATTTAAGCTTCCATTCATTTCTGTTAGTAGTTTTGATAGAAACTGTACGTTTGCCGACAATCTCACAAGCTTCATCATCTCCCAAGTATATATACCCAAAATTACCTTTGGTGTAATCTTGGAAATTTTGCTTGTGTGGTGTCTCATGGAATGAAGCCTCGGAATCTACTATCCAGGAATTAGACACATTGTCTAATGACAGAATTAGACCATCTTGCTCTACTTTACCTGCCACATTGGCCTCCGATGTTGGCTTGTTGTCTTGAGACTCAATCTCCTTCTTATTCTTGGATGAGCAATCCTTCTTGACGTGGCCCTTCTTGGCGCAGTTCCATTCAAGAACTGCCTTTGTGCGTGACTTGCTCTGTCTTAAGCGATCACGACCCTTTTGGTTTTTGAACCTCTCCTTAGGCCTTCGTCTTGTTTCCACTGACAGTGCAGCACTTGATGATTCTCCTGTGCTTCTCCTTCATATTTCCTTACTTAGGAGAATACCCACAATATCATCAAACTTAAGAGTATTTGTGCCAGAAATAGAATTACTTAGCCATCACAAGGCTGTCCCAACTATTCGGCAGAGATGATACTATAAGGAGAGCTCGCACTTCGTCATCTAAATTGATTTTCACCGATCGAAGTTGACTTATGTTTGTGTTAAGTTCATTTAGGTGTTCTGCAAACTGAACCATTCTCTGCCATCTGTAGATTGAACAAGCGCTTCATAAGAAATACCTGATTGGATGCTGATGGTTTCTTGTAAAATTCATCAAGTGACTTCATCAAGTCCTCCGTGGTCTTGATCTCCGAAACATTTAAGGCCACCCACCATTGACGCCAATCTTAACCGGATTGTTCCAAGTGCCTTTCGATCAAGGAAATCCATGCTTCATATGCCATTGTTGCGGGCTTCTTCGCAAGACCGCCTAGTGGCAAATATAGGTCCTACTAGTAGAGATAGTCTTCAATCTGCATCTTCCAATGTTGGTAGTTTTGGCCGTTGAACTTCTCAATCTTGAGCTTCCCTTCCTCCGCCATAACTCCCACTCAATTCAAGGAATCCTTTCCTTGAGATAATTTAGCTACGAGCAAACCTTTCTCTGATACCAGTTGTTAGGAAATATGACATAGCTAAATGGATATTTGAGTAGATTACTTAATGGAGAGAGATAGATTTCACACACAAGAGATTATAGAGTAGAGACAGAGAGAGAGAGTACACATGATATACGTGGTTCACCCAATGTGGGCTATGTCCACGGGAAAGCATCCACTCAATGGCTTTAGTACTTCAAAACAAGAAGTAGTTTACAAAGAATTATACCCTTAATAGATCTCCCACCTTGCTTCACCCTCACCACCTCACACTCACCTTGTTGCATCAACTTCACACTATGAAATGTGTGTAGAAATGGCCTCCTTTTATAGGCAAAAAGGGTTGTCTTCTCTCATGAGAGGCAGCCATGTGTAGCCGCCCTTGTGTAGATAAGTCCAGATCGGACCCTCCAATCCACACATGTGTGGCCGCCCTTGAGAAGACAAGTCCGCTTTTGAATTCGGCCACCGGCCACCGGCCATTGACTTTCGACCACCGGCCACCTGCCAACCGGCCAACCGACCGGTCATTTTCCGGCCATAATATTTCGATGAAAAGGAATATTCCGGCGAATGAGAATTTAGGGAAGGGGAAAATTTTCTCAAGATTGGCGAGTGAAAATTTGCTCGAAATTGGTTGTGAACATTTTGGTTTCCGGCGAGTGATTTTTATTTCCAACAAGTGATTTTCATTCACGCACGATGGCTTCTCCTCATAATGGGGGCCTTATAAATGTGGGTTTTTACCACCAATGAAAATTACAAGGGGTAAATCAGACTCCATACTTAACATATTCTTGTTCGTAGACAATAAGGATACTACGGGGAGAGATGTACCTGTAGCAAGGAAAATCTAGAATTTGTAGGGAGAATGACTTTCTAAGAGTGAGAAAGATAGATTTGGTCAGAGAGATGAAATTAGAGATATATGTTGGATCAGAGATGAAAAAGAAAATAACAAGAAACCAATAAAATATCAAAGTAAAACACATCTTACTTGACAAACTCTTTGGGAGTTATTCACTATTTTGATAATGAGAGAAGAAGAGGGAAGAATTCAAGCCTTGATTGATGCACCAAGTTCAAGACCTTCTTTGATTAGAGCTGATCTTCCAAGGATGGCTTATAAAATTGACTAGTCTTCTTCTAGGCTTCGACTTATGCTTATGACTAAGTACAATGAGGCATCAATCCTCTCACTCCCTCACAAATGGTTTTCAAGGAAGAAGAGGTTCCCTTTTATAGGTGAAGGGAACCCCCAAGGGTTACACAAGAAAGAGAAGAGCCAGTGTGAACAAGAACTGGCAAAGTTTGAAATGAGCTTTCCCTGCATGATGTGGAAAGACTAGGGTCCACAATTTTGATCATATCTCCTCAACCGTGACTCCAAATAAAGAAATAAAAATAGGATTAGAAAATGCAGCTCATAAGCTAAGACTCCCATTGCATATACATTTTCCAATTAAAATTGGAACCTTGTGTGAAAAAATCATCAAAATAGGGTACATTTCTGGCAGTAAAAGTCTTCTTGTGGTCCCCTTAGCCTAGACTTTCATTTGATTCTAATGGACACCTCATGCAATATGAAAGCATTACATTTCTCCTTGACAAAGTTCTCTAATTATGCTTACAATAATGCATTAAAATAGGTGTATCTTTGAAAATCATGCAAGCTAGTATCCCAGCAAGATTTGATTCCTTCGTAGTAGCTATTAAAAAGAAATATAAAAAAATATGAAAAATACATAAAAAATATATATATTGGAATCTACCCTAGATAAAGGATCTAGCTAGGGTGTGAGATGATAATAAGACAGTAGAAAGAAAGAACCAATGCTTTTTGCCCCAAGCTAAAGAAGCGGAGCTATTGATGCTTTTTCCATAGTACATTCTAACGATAAAGTAGCAATATGTTATCCTTGAGATAAATAATAGGATGAGATATAAAGCTTATTATTATACTTAGAGATGCATATGTACATTATAGGAAATATACCTATGTATATAAAAATTTCCAACATAGATCTTGTACCATTCGTTCCCACTATATATGTGTCATAGCACATGAATGCTATGCTTTCGCATGAAGTCTTTAACAAGGAAACTCTATGGGCATGGTGTTTGGCTTGTGCCGAATATTTCTCCCGTCAACATTTATGGGATTGGAGCCTCTGGAGACGCTCTTTGGAACTTTTGAGGCTCACCAGTTTGAGTTCGGCTCATTATTATATTCTGAATACACTACATTAGAGCTTGCAAAATGGTCTATCTTCTTCTTTGATTCAGAGTATGTAGTCCCAACGACAAGGAACAACTACAAGGCATTGAAAACACTTATTCCACCAACTTTGATGGACATTGATTGGCCAACTTCGGCAGTACCTCTATTGGGCATATTGAAAGTGAATCTTTAATGAAATTAAGTGCACGTACGAGTCACTCGAGAAACACTAGCATCTTTTATGCCTCTACATCTTTTTGTTTTTTTGTTCAAGATAGACGATGTGCATCGCACGCCTACCATGTCGATTGCTAAGGGAGGAACAACAATAAGTACCTTCCTTCCACTTTCTTGGGACTTAAAGATTGTTTAGCACAATGGGGATACCATAAAGTGCAGGGTTGTAACAGAAAAAATGATCATCCATTGATTCCACATTGCGAAGCATCAAATCTCCATTATACTCCCTTACCGATGGTGGAAGAAGATGCAAGGTGAATTGGAAGCACTTGATTTGGACTTCACTGATATGGAGCAAGTTGAAGTACATGTGTGCAAGCATGAGGAATTCTCGGATGTGGCCATCAATGATGATTGGAATATGGAAAATCTAAGGGAGTACATGGTGCTTATATTTGAGCTCAAGGTGGACTACACATTTTTAATCGATAGCAACCATATCAATAAAGAAAGGAGAGGGTCTTTGTTTGTGAGAGTATCCCCTTCCCTAGATGTATCCATATCAAGCAAGCAACTGTGGCTGCAATGTAATACTCTCATATTAACACGATACATTTTTGTCTAATTTTGTGATCCAAGAAAGTTTAATTTTCAATTTTAGAGGCATTAGGTGACTTTAGAGTCGGGGTGGCTGGTGAAGTTACGGTGTTTCAAAATGTGGTGCTTGGACGGCAATACTATGCATTATAGCCCGGTCTTTCTAAGGAAGAGAACGTTTAAATTTTAATCACCATTGAGTTTTTAAGCTTATTAAAAGTGTCCTATTTTTAGTTGTCTCATTTATACATGACTTTAAAGGCCCGTTTTAAAGTCATTCAATTGTTTTTGAGCTTCTCTCTTCTTCTCCACTGCTTACTTGCTCTATCCATCCCCAAGCACGTGCCATTGTCCCTTGCAGTTTGTCAGTAAGAATGGATCCTGCTGATCAAGCCCTCATTTACCTCGAGGGGTTTAGTATGTGTAAAAATACCATATCATGTGCCTTCAAAACATGTTTGTTAAACCCCTTACCTGTGAGTTTTTTAAGCAATATAATGTACGCTTTTCTTTAAGAATCTGTAAGTTAAAAAAAATTTATCCTTCTATATATAAATTTCTATAAGTTTCAAGAACTCTAAATATTACCCTTATGTTGAACTCACATGATAGGTTACATTTTTCTTAGGTGACCTCCCTAAGTCATTGCCCAACTCCTTGCACATGACCTAGGACACATGATGCATTATCCATAGGCATGGAGGCTACCATTGATGTGCATGCTGATTGCATATGAAGCGTGTATATCCTACATGGAGACACATAGAAAAGTAATCCATAAATTTTAAAGATGAAGAAGGTTTGGGATTTTGAGTATATCTCCTCAATCACATCTTCAAAGAAGATAATAGTTTCCGCTTTAGGTTGGGTAGGGTGATCAATGGGCCCACCAAGAAACACTATCGAGAGGAAGAGGAGGACAACCTGGTAGACTTGGGCATTGGGAACATTGGCACGTGATATATGATGTGGGACCTGGCGGTCACTGTGATGGTGATGGAGGCAACTGATAATAGCAAGGGAAAAGGTAGAGTATTGACCGTAACAAGCCGTCTCCGAGGATTCTTGTAAAGGAGGAAGATCTCAAAGAGGACAAGATGTGTAGCCAAGAAGAGGCTTTGTTGGCCCTCCATTGTCTTCCAAGGGATCCTCCTTTGGAAGAAGTTGACCAAGACCTAGAAGGGGAGGGTGTTGAAGATGAGATCCCAGAGCTGCTCTTGTGCATCCAATTATAGTGGACAATCAAGAATTTGTCTTCTTTGACAACATTACCCACTTACTTGAAATGCATCAGGATGAAGGCCTGTCTGTTTTTGCAATATATGCTAGAGTTCATGATACATAGAACCCTAGTCAGAAGACTGAGTTCCAAATAGACTACTCATCTCCTCCCCTCATCAACACGCTAGCCTTTCTAGAGGGACATAATTCCATGGATTCCCTCATGGCGATAGCTCTACAAACCATTGATGAGGAGAAAGGTTTCTATGAGAGTGTTCCTGAGAGTAGCTTCACTCCCCACAAATGTCTAATGTTCTCAAAGCGCACTGATCTTGCTCACAGAGGTTCTTATTGTTTATGTCCTAAGTGTTTTCACACACATAACTACCACATGTATATGGTAAGAAATACCCCCGGGAGTGATGTGGTGAACAAGAGCTGGCACATAGAGTAAATGGAATTTCCATGCCTTGAGGACATGATCAATTCACAAAGGGGAGTAAGCCCAAAGATTTGTGAAAAGGTTCAAACTTCTCATGAGACAATTCCTTTGTGAAAAGATTTGGAAGGTTGTCTTGTGTTGGCGCATAAGCCAAGTTGATATCTCCTGCTAAGAGCCTCACCATGACATAGTGGTAATGCACCTCAATATGCTTTGTGGGATCATGAAAATGTGGGTTCCTAGAAGCTGCAAATGCACTCTCATTCTCAGTGTAGATAGTGTTGGTAGTGTCATGGTTAACACCCAAATTATCCATAAGGTGTCTGAGCCACACACACTTAGCTTTAGCTATGAATATTGCCTTGTACTCAGCCTCACAACTATAAGTGGCTGCAATAGGTTTCTTCTTGCTCAACCATGATATACATGAACTACCAAGCATGAAACAAAAACCACTTGTGGACACTCATGTGTCAAAACAACCAGCCCAATGTCAGTCCAAAAAAGCATGTAAGTTTGGCAGCAATGATCCCCCCTTTGGATAAAACAATCCAAGATATAAAGTGCCACTCAAGTAGTGGAAAATCCTCTTGACAGCCTACCAATGCTTAGACCCTGGGCTATGCATAAATTTGATGACCTGTGAGAGTGCAAACTGAATATCCAAACCTTGTGTTGCATACATAAATGAGGCAACCAACAACAGTTTGGTAAATAGTGACATCAGCAAGATCAGTAGCATCATGAAGACTCAATTTCAAACCTGTTTCCATGGAAGTGGCAATAGGTTTGCAATCATCAAGTCCAAACTTACATAGCAATGTCTCTATGTAACATTTTTTACACAAGGAAATATCACCATTAAATTCAACAATATGTCTCTCTTTTGGTCCAATAATCAGCAAATCATCTACATAAAGAACCACAATGAGAAGTACATCACCCTCACGCTTTACATACAATGTGATTTCTGTTAAATTGTTACGAAAGCCTTGTTTGACCAAATGAGTGTCAGCCTTCTGATACCAAGCACGAGGAGATTGCTTCAACCCATAAAAAGCTTTCTTATATCTGCACAGTTTATCCTCTTGTCCTTTCTTGACAAAATCGTGCGGTTGAGTTACATAAACTTCCTCAAATATGTCATCATTCAAGAAATCAGTAACAATGTCGGATTGATGTACATCCCAACAAACATGAGACTTCAATGTACATAGAAAATGCAATGTAGTCATACGACAAGTTGGAGAAAAAGTCTCTTCATAATCTGTGCCTTTTTTATGTGAATAACCTTTTGCAATAAGTCGAGCCTTATGGAGATAAATCTCACCATACAGCTTGCGTTTGAGCTTATAACCCATTTTGTACCAATGGTCTTATTGCAAGGAGGAAAATCACATAAAGTCCATGTGTAATTTTCTATAAGTGCACTATATTCCATTTGTTTAAATTCTATGCTTCATCAAAATATAGAGGTTCCTCAACATCATGTAAGTAAGACACAACCAAAGCATAACAATCTGATGCATAAGATGCATGGCGAGAACTTGAACGAGTATGACTAGACAAAGGTGCATCCAATTTACTGTCACACAAAGTATGCACCAACCATTTAGGCATACCTCTACAATGCTCATTCTCAGTCCTTTCCTCATCAAGTACATCATGTACATTTGCATCAATAATAGGCTGATCTGTAACATTTTCAAAACCCCCCATAGACTGTACATATACCTCATTGGAATGTACATTCAAACTTCCACCACTAAAAAGATGCAACGAAGTGTCATAAATGTCATGTGAGCTTATTTACTGTCTCTAGTACATGACGACAAAGGCTGAACATAATCTTCCACAAAGACAACATCTTGTGAGACCAAGATACACTTTTTTTGTGGATGATACAACTTATAACCTTTTCTTTCAACACTATAACCAACAAAAATACATTTGACAGTCTTATCATCCAATTTCTTGTGTTGTGTTTGTGGAACCAAAGCATATGCCAAATATCCAAAAACATGCATGTGCTCAATAGAAGGCATATGATATGTAGTAATAGGCTACAAATATTTCATAGGACACGTGCTAAGTACATAAGTGGAACACATGATGGCCTCAAGAGAAACAAAATGTGGCAAAGCTTGACTTTTGACCATACATAGTGCCATTTACATAAGTGACTTATGTTTCCTCTCAGCAACACCATTTTGTTGAGGCGTATAAGGCACTATACATCGGTGTTTTATTCCATGACTAGCCAAAAATGCATTAAATTCACGAGACATATACTCCCTCCTCAATCGAAACGAAGGGTGCCTATAGTACATTTTGAGGCATTTTCAGCCATAGCCAGAATTTTTTTGAAGCACATAAGTACTTTGGACTTCGCTTTAAGAAAAAATGCCCATGCATGCATGTAGTAATCATCAATGACAGTCAGGAAGTAAAGGTAATTTCTGAAGGACAGAGTTTGGATGGGTCCACAAACATCACTATGCACAATCTGCAACCCACATGTGGCCCAAACTGAACAATCCTTTGGAAACTTCCAATGCTGCATCTTACCCAAAATCTACCCTTCACAAACGTGTTTGACAGGCTCTTCAAGAGGTGACAAAGAAGCCACCATATCATATTTTTTGCAAACACAACAAACTGGAAAAATTCAAATTTCCAAAACGTGCATGCTAAAATTTTTCATCTGCCCACACTTTTCATACAAAGTGTGCTTATACAGCCAACATCATAAAATGCTAGATGCAATAATTACATCACAAAAACTGTCATGTAAAGTGCATCAACAAGTGTGAAAGAACTACCATCTGCAGTAGTAAGCACAATCTTTCCAACTCCTTGAACCGGATAAGAGTCATTATTGGCACAAGTAACTGAATTCCCATGCGGGACAAATTCAAGAGAGGTGAACAAATCACGATGTGAGGTAATGTGCTTTGTAGTACCACTGTCAAAATCCAACACATGTGAATTTGTATCATTGACATGCATGTATCATAGACTCTTCACTTAAATTCCATTTTGCATCAACATGAGCATTATAATCTCCTATCACAGAAGACTCAACAATAGCTACATTTGTACTGGAACCAACACTAGTATTGGAGCTAGCCTCTTTCTTCCTAGTCTCCTTTAACTTAAAATATTTCTTGATCAGGTGATCATTCGCTTTACTATAATGGCAACACATCTCCTTTTTTCCCTTATCACCAGAATTTATAGACACATTCTGTCAGTAGAAGCATTAAAAATAGGTGATTGTCCACTCGCAGAAGAACCATAAGAAGTGGCTGCATTGGTGTTACCACCTTTTCTTTGAGCAGTAATAAAGACATGTTCAATTGTACACTATTGTCTTATTTTTTTGGAAATAGACTCTTGCAGCAACAATGTGCATAATGCATCAAACCTGACAACTTCAGGATTTCCATGGGTCATAAGTCTTCAAGTACTAGTAGAACTCTAGTAAGAATCTGGCAAGGCATCAAGAACACTCTGCACAAGGGAATTGTCTGAAATGACTTCTCCTACAGAAATAAGTTGCTCATTGATATCCTTGACACTAGCAAGGAAAGTGTCCATGTCATCTTCCTAATGCATGATCTTCGACTCCATATCTTTACGCAACCATGCAATTTTTGCCTCATTGCGACTTGCATTAAAAATAGCCAGAATATTCCAAGCCTGTTTTGCTGATTTTCTTGAATGGATGTGAGGAGTAATAGTGCGCTTCAGAGACAACACAATCAATACATGAGCCTTTGCATCTTTTACATACCAACAAGATTGTTCTGTGGTAGGCAAAACAACTCTAACAAGAACAATCCTTGCAGCAAGACCTATAACATCATCAACATCTCCTGTATTCTCAAAACTAGGATGTACATCAATGCTTTTCACAATGTTCCAAATGTCCTTTGACAGAAGAACATGTTGCATTATATAAGCCCACATAGGGTGATTGTCCCCATCCAATCTGTCCTTAGCAGCAAACATATTGAACACAACTGTGTTGTTGTCGACCATGGTAAATGATGCACCTGATGTGAAAACTGCCCAAAATGGGGAGAAGGAAATCAATAACAACATGTGCTATATAGCACAAATCGTAGAAGACCGTAAGGGACATGTTATGCAAAAAACAACACTAATAATTTTTATGTACAAAATGACAAAATAGTATGCACAGTACTGCTTGTAATGGAAATGGTGGCCAAAATGATCCCAAAATAGAAATCTTATCAGATTCTACTCTACAAGCTCTCCCACAATATTTGTCGACCTGCAAATGCTTGCCAAAGGTCATAGAAATTGGATAAAGTGAGCAGGCATGTACTGAAGCTTCTAGCAACTAATCCCAAGAGGACGCAACCTGCTCTGATACCAATTGATGGAATTAGGGTATCAAGAAAACACACACAGCTTGGAGAAGATGAAGGAAGCTCAAGGAATACAAAAGAGAGTGTATTACTTAGTGTGCAATGGAAAGATTGATAAGTAGAAGACCAGATCGAGATAAATCTTCTATAAAGCCCCTGCCCCTAAAAAAACCTCCTTCATGGAAGTGTGTTCACACACATCACTACCACATGTATATGGTTACAAGAGAGAGAGAGAGAGAGAGAGAGAGAGAGAGAGAGAGAGAGAGAGAGAGAGAGAGAGAGAGAGAGAGAGAGAGAGAGAGAGAGAGAGAGAGAGAGAGAGAGATCACAAACTTAGAAAGACTTTAAAAAATCACTTTGATATTTATAGGGCCTAACTTTTAAGAAATTACAATTTATCATTAATATGGTCCAAAAAGTGGAAATTACAATTGCTACTACGTGAGAAGCCACACGCGCCCTACTCTTGGCCAATTTCTCCTCCATGCAAATGCTCTCTCACATGCATTTGAGCCATGGTATCCTTGTGTTTGTCGAACACTTACCAATTTGACAATGTGGCACCTAAGAGACAAGTTTCCCTATGCCGTTTACTTCTTCCTACCGGTTAGTGCATGATAGAACCAATTGAAAATCTTATGAAACGTGTTGCTGTGAATATATCCACCACCATGTTGAGTGCTATTAAAATAGGAATCATTTTCTTGATAATGTGAGCTTTCCATCCCTTAATTTCTCCAGGGCACAAGGGATCCATACTCATCAAGAAATTATGGACCATGGGAAAACAAGACATGCATGTAATGTGCGATATGGGTTTCACCCCATGCATTGACCATTAGCTTTGTGAATTTATTAATAGACACTTTGAATGATTGTATCTCATATTCACTAAGGTGTAGCCACTCAAAGAGTCTCATCATCTCATTGCATGTTTCACACACACACACACACTCTCTTCAGCCCTAGTGATGCCTCATTTCCAACGTAGTTGTTATGTCACACACTTGCTTCCATATTTGAAAAGGAGTATAGCTTTGAGCCTCACCATAGTTTGAAAGCAAGTGTCTAGTCTTGCCTTTGCCCCACCCATAAATATCTTATTAGGGTTATCTTGTGTGGTTGCTGGTTTTTTGTGGTCCTTTAAGAGGGTTACTACACCAGAGCGATGCCCCACCGATGACAAAGTCGTTCAAGCGCGCGAATGCACTCCTCTTGTCATGACTCTAGCTCCATGTTCTATGTATAATTTATGTCCAAAATTCTAAGTCTCAAATGCAAGAAATACACCATGCACTCGATTAAGGGGAATTGACAGAATGGGATGCCAATCTAGATCCTCCTTTGCACAAGACGGTGGCTGTCTTTCGTCAAGAATTCCTGATGCCATTGAACCACATATGCCCCCCACTTACCTTTTGATAATCTTTTGGGCTCTTAGCCCTTGCTTGCTGCAGACTTTTGATCTTCTGACCCATGTGCCTCTTCCTTAATGCATCCTTAGGCATCTTTGCATGGCAATAGGAAATACATGGAAATAAAGTATTTGCACTACCCTTAATGCCCAACATGCATGTTAGGGTCTTCAAGTCACAACCAAGGTCCCACTCTATTTCAAAGTCGCCAATGCCATGGACATTGAGGAGTTCCCCATTGCATTGTCAATCTATTGCCTCTTGAATACCTAAAAAATTGAAATACCACCTCAAACTATCATGGTCCACATGTGGAGCGCTCATGCCACTTTCCACCATATGTTCTTCTCTTATCGCACCCCATTAAAATCTTGCCTTTTCCATCTTTTCCAAAGCAACGTGATTGCCTCTTCACATTCTAATCCCTTTCCCACCCATGCCCTGCTCCTTAGTGTGAGGGTTGTGTGCTCCACCCTTTGGCCTTTGAAAACCAAACATTCATCTAATTTTAACACACATATAGCTTTTCCACCTGTCTCCTCTATTGTGATATCGTAAAATTGGATCATAGATAGTTGTAGGACTTCTATATCAACGTAAAAATTGTTGAACCTGTTGTAAAAAAAATATCTTTGAGGACATTTTCATGTTGACATCCACCCACTTGTACCCACCTAGCAAGGTTGAAATGTCATTGTTTGCGAGTTTTCATAGTCCAAAAGTAGTTGTAGAGCCTGTCAAAGTGAACGCAAGGAGCATGCTAGGAGAGGACTTGACAAAGAAAGAAAAAAAGGAGTATGAAGACATGTTCAAGGAATTTCCAAAGCTATTCTCCATTGAATATACAGAGTTGCAAGGAGCTAAAGGAGTCGAGCATAGAATCAATCTAAAAGAAGGTTCCAAGCCAAAGGTTCAGAAGCTTAGGAGGTTGGGGGCCATTCATGAGAAGGCACTTCATGAAGAGGTGATGAAGCTTTTGGAAGCAGATTTCATCTTTCGAGTGGAGGAGTTCGATTGGGTGTCTTCAGTTGTTATTGTGCCCAAAAAGAATGGAAGATTTAGGATATGTGTTGATTTTAAACCTTTGAATGCTGCCACAATCATTATCCACTACCCTTCCTAGATGAAATCCTCAATCAGTTTGCAGGTCATGAACGTTACTCAATCATCGATGGATTTTCAGGCTACATTCAGATCTTGATAGCGATTGAAGATCGATTGAAGACAACCTTCACTACTCCTTGGGATTGTTTTGCTCACAAAAGAATGCCTTTTGGGCTGGTTAATGAATATGCTGCCTTCCAAGGATGGATGAATAGAGTGTTTGGTCCCTACATGGGTAAGTTCATTCGCGTTTTCATGGATGAATTATAGCTCAAGGGTCACACATTTTGAGAAGCTAAGGTTGAGTTTTGAAAGGCTTCAACAAGAGGGTGGGCAACTCAACCCAAAGAAGTGTAAATTTGCTCATGCCAGAGTCCATTTGCTAGGACATGTGGTTTCCCAAAATGTAATAGAAGCAGACCCAGAGAAAGTTAAGGCTTTATTGCTTATGGATCCACCCAAAAACACAAAGGATTTGGCATCATTTGTGCATAAGCTCAAGTACTTGTCACGTTTTTTTTGGATGCTATGTCAGTATGTGTATCCTCTCCAGAAATTGAGTCAAAGAGTTCAAGGGTTTGAGTGGAATGAAGACATGCAACAGGCTTTTGATGGTATCAAGGAGGTATTGTGTGCTTTGCCAACAGTGAGTCCTCCCCTGACTGGCAATCGATTTCTATGTATCTATTTGTGTGGGGTCAATAGCTTTTAGTTCGGTTCTCTTACAAAAGCAAGGAAGGAACTTCAAGCCAATTTATTTTGAGAGCAAGATAAAAGAGTGTAAGCTAGTTCTCCTACACGAAAATGGAACAGTGGGTATTCACCTTGGTTCTTGCTTTTCAAAGGTTCAAAACCTATCTGTTGCCCCAAAAGTTCTATGTGCTCACCACATCGAATCTTTTGCCTGATGTAGTACAACATTTGAAGCCTAGCAAGTGCATCTTAAAGTGGACTTTGGAGCTTCAAGAGTATGAGTTTGAGTTTAAAGTGGATCATTCTGTTAAAGCTCACTTGGCAAAAATAGTGGTACATAAGGGGAGGGAGCTTCCATCTTACCCAAGGGTTGACAAGGATGATCATGAAGAGGAAGTAGATATTATAGATGCATATACAATGATGTTTGATAGTGCATACAGGAAAGTTCTTCAAAAGGCAAGTAGTGGGGTAGTCATTAAGAACCCAAAAGGCAATGTAATCTTTTCTAGAGCTTACGATCTTGATGAAGCTGAAAGTAACAATGAGGCTAAGTATCTCACGCTTTTCCTTGGGTTGAAGTAGTGTCTTGAGTTTTGATTGAAGAGGGTCATTGCAAAAGGGGATGCATTGCTAGTCATGAATCAGTTACTTGGTTTGTGGGATGTTAAGAAAGACAATTTGAAGAAGTGGTTTTATGGCATCAAGAAGCTTTTGCATAAGTTTGAGAAGATACAGTTTAAGCATGCCCCTCATGAGCAGAATAAAGAAGCTGATGAGTTGGCTAGGGACAAGTTGGATGCCTTGGTAGTTCTTTAAAGGTCAAGGAAGCCTTGTATGCAGGAAGGGAATCATTGCAAGATATAGAAGTATTTCTTGGTAAAGGGCATTTTGAGAAAAGTGCCGTACAAAGAAGAGATAGGCTTGCTTTTGGAGCACTGCCATGAAGAAACAAGCCAACAAAGCAAGGATCAGGTTGTCTCTCGTGTTTTGAGAGCAGGTTACTATTGGCCCTCTATGATGAGGAGATGCTTATTTTTTGTGCAAGTCATGCCATGAATGCCAAGTGTTTGCAAATCGGAAGCTTTTGGCTGAGCCTTAAAAAGCTATAATGTCTTTTGAAGCATTTGCAAAATGGGGAGTAGATGTTGTAGGTCCAATGCCAAGGACCAACAATGGCAAAAGGTATATCCTTGTGGCTGTGGACTATTTGACAAAATGGGTGGAGGCAAGAGCAGAAAAAGTTGTAGTAGTAGGAAGAGTGGCCTCTTTTTTGTATGAACAAGTGTGTTGCAGGTTTGGATCTCCTATGGTTATCATTTCTGATCGTGGACCAGGGTTTAGGGGAAAACTTTTTACTGCTCTCATGGAGAGATTGAAAATTCAGCATAGGCATTCTTCTCCTTACTAGCAACAATGCAATGGATTGGTTGAGAACTGCAATGGTAAAATTGTGAAGATGCTATCAAAGTATGCTAGAGGGCATCCTAAAGAGTGGGACTTGGACTTGAAAAAGTTTTTGTGGTCTTATCGAACTGCGTATAGAGTGTCAACACAGTTTACACCATATGAACTTGTTTATGGAAAGTAAGCTCTTATGCCCATACAGGTGCAGTTGGACACCTTGAATTTGTTCTATAGAATGCAAGGTGAGCACAATGACAAGCTGCAGGAAAGAGTTCTTTCTCTAGAGTTGTTGCGAATGAATAGAGAGAAGGCTAGTGATTATTATCTTCAACAAGCAGAGACAAGGATGTATAAAATGAATAAGAGGCTGCCAAAAAAAGAGATTAAAGAGGGAGATCTGGTGATGAAGTATGATTGTCGCTTGGATTTTACTTTTCAAAAGAAGTTGAGGGACAAATGGTTCGGTCCATACAGAGTGAAGTATGTATTTTCTAATGGCACATATGAGTTGGAAAAATTGTCTGGTGAACGTTTGTGCTATAGAATAAATGGTTATAGATTGAAGAAATATTTGCAAGGGATGTGGTTCTAGATGCAAATAGTCTCTTGGTTGAGCATAAATGCGCTACCTAGAGGGTGGGCAGTGATGATAGACCGCTTTTGGCATGTACAAAGTAGCGTTTATATGCATGGTCGTATGTACAAAAAGATGTAAATACATGCATTTGGGAGCTTTGCAAAGTGGTTTCAAGTTCGGAAAAAATTGCAACATGTACACATTGTGAATAGTTAGATTCGCGTGCTAGCAGTCGAGCACATGTACATGCCTGGTTAGGGTATCGGGGCCTTGGATATGGTTCTAGGTGTTTTATTTTGTCTCTAGAGAATGTGTTTGAGCTTTGTAGAATGTAATTAATGCAAGAGACAAGTATGGGTACTCTCATCCCGCTCGAGAAGTTTGGGACATGCAGTAACTGTCTATTACGGTGCCTGATCTGCAGTGATGCGTGCACCGCCCTAGAAGTGGTAAAAAATAGAATGTGGGGATGTGAAAAAGTGCTTTGGTTATGGAGGATCAAGTGTACAAAATTTGGTGACTTTTGGAGTCCGTTTGGGGTTTTTCCCATGAAAAATGCCCACCAGGGGTCAAAACTGACCAAAACTGGATAAAAAAAGGTCAAAAAATGACCAAAAATGGTGTGAAAAGGATTCAATTTTCCACATTAGTGACATTACCGTGAGTGTTCCAGCTGAGAGAGTATTTTTGAAGCCATGTCTTGGCACTTTGACCTCTCTTTGTGGGGAGGAAGCGGGGTTCCTATAGGTGGGGTCTAGTGGAGTCCCGTCGCGTTGGCGTCCTTTTTTTGAGTGTGTGGAGGAGTGAATGAGAGCTTTCTCTCTTCAATTTTTCACTTGGGAGAGTCTATGGAAGTTTTGAAATTTCCATGGATGGGTCTGTGCGAGGAATTGAGGGAAGAAGGTGCGGCTTTCTGCAAGACTATGTGACCCTGTATCGGTGCCATTAGGGTTAGTGCTACTCCAAAGAGTCCAACAGAGTGGAGTTTAGTGAAGCTTTTGCAATGGTTTAACAGAGGACTTTTGTGGATGGATTTTTTGAGTTTTTGATGGTTTTTCTTGTATATTGTGGTCTCCATCAAGTGTGATTTCAAGTGTTGATCGACTCGACTCACCTTGTAGTGTTTGCGTGCAGGCAAGGGCTTGTAGGTCGAGGCGTTTGGAGTTTGAATTGAGCTTCTGGGTAGTATTTTTATTGAGCTCTTGAGTGGTGGTGGGTGTGGGTTGGAATTCAATTAAATTTCTTGTATGGTGTTGAGTTGTCTAGGTGTGTGAGTGTGCGCACAATGTCTTTTGCTCCATCGCCGTCACCCAAAAATCATAAGAGTTGTGTGATGTTGCAAAATTGTGGAGACGCACCTTTCTAAGAATCAAGGGGGTAAATTGATCCATCCTTCCAAAGGTTAATGGCTTTCATCCCTTGCAATTGTAGCATGTCCATTGGAATATACCCATTGTCTTCATTTCTTTGCAAATTTGAATACGCCTACTCCAAATCAGGATGTAATATGAACTTTGAAGGATTTTTGGTGATGTCTCGCATAGCCATTGTAGCTGGAGATGGAGATAGAGATGCAGGTGCAATTGGAGATGGAGATGGAGATAGAGGTGGAGCTGAAAATGGAGGTGGAAGTGGAGATGCCAATGAAGATAGAGATGGAGCTGCAAGGATGTGTAGGTATGCAAAAATGCACAATAGAGAGAGAAAGAGCTATGGTGAGCTATTAAAAGAGAGAGATGGTGAAGTGAGTGAGGGAGGTAGAGGAGCTTCAGATCTTCATGATATGGATTCTTTTTCCGTATGGAAGTGGAGATTTCAATGAAGATGGAGATGGAGCTTGCAAGGATGTGCATGTCTGCAACAATGCACAATAGACAGAGAAAGAGCTATGGTGAGCTATTACGAGAGAGAGAGAGAGAGAGAGAGAGAGAGAGAGAGAGAGAGAGAGAGAGAGAGAGAGAGAGAGAGAGAGAGAGAGAGAGAGAGAGGGTGGAGTGATTGAGGGAGGTAGAGGAACTTTACATCTGCAGATTGTGGCTTCTAGAGATGGAAAAAAGCCTAAACCCAAGAGTAACCCTCCAAACTCACTTTAGCGAGAGGGTGTAGAGAGAGAAAGTCATTTGCAGCACCTCCAAAAGGGGGAAGGGAAAAGTGACAAAAAATTTCAAATTCAAAAGTGGGGGAGTGAGTATGTGGGGCTGCGTAACACCAAAAAAGTTGAGAGGATCAGGCGACTAGATATGATTGAGACTTATTTTCTCTTTAGAAGAAATTAAAATAGGTATTTTCAAGCCTATCCCATTAGTTTGATCAAACCTTTGTTAGCATTTTAAGCACTTCACTAAGAATCCAATTTAAAGGGCCCAAGAAGACTCCAAACAAGTTCGAATGTATATCAGAGGGAATGGCACTACAGAGAACCTACCTAAAACACTGCATGGAGTGAGGAAAGGGGTGCCATAAGTTGGCACTACCATAAGGGAGCAAAAGCTATCAAAGTGGAAAGTGGGACAAAGAGGGGGTAAGTGACGATAGCATGTCATAAGGGAAAGAAGAGAAGGAGGGATGCTAATATTGGGGTGGCCCTTGGAAGGACGATAGCTTTTCCAAGAAGGGGTGAGCACTGCAAGGAGGTGCATAGGCTACATTCAGGAGAAGGCGTCCAAAGAAATGTCTATCCATAGTACAAGACATCACATGATGATGACCTCTAAAGGAAGTGGAGTATTCCAGCTCAATGGACTTATTCATACATATTATACAAAATGAAGGTGAAGTCACTCTACAAGTGGGCGTCAGAAGTAGAGAAGCTGCATGAGAATGATAAATATAGCAGAGAGGGAAAACAAGATTTGTCTTATGCTCGCAATAACAAGCTCTCATAAGCTTCAAGTATTCTCTCTTCTCATGAGGTCCTATGTTAATCAAGCCACTTAAGTTGATAATTTTCAAGCTCTCTCTCTCTAGACATATTTTCTAAGTCTACATTTTCTATGATAACCTTATGACATATTTTGTTAAACCAATAGATTCAAGCTCTTTGATATCTCAATGGTGATAAAGTATGCAGGTTAGTGAAGGCCACAAAGTAAGTTTCTTGGGATGATCACGGATTTGGGTGTGTTTAAGGACTTTGAGACAAGAAGACAAGCTCAACATTAGATGAACACTTTCCATTGCTTGACGCTAAAAAACCAATCTTCGTTCATTGAGAAGATCAAGCAGACATGGATGTGAGGGCTTAGACTTGCACCAACAAGACTCCAATATTATGATATGATTGGGAGACTATGGTTCCAGATTGATGTCTCTACTAGAGCTAATGACCTAGCCTATTGTTTGTTTTTATCAAAGTGAAGGCCACAAAGTAAGGTTCTTGGGATGTCACGGATTTGGGTGTGTTTAAGGACTTTGAGACAAGACGACGAGCTCAACATTAGATGAACACTTTCCATTGCTTGATGCGCTAAAAGTCCAATCTCCGTTCATTGAGGAGATCGAGCACACATGGCTATGAGGGCTTAGACTTGCACCAAGAAGATTCCAATATTAGGATATGATTGGAGACTATGGTTCCAGATTGATATCTGTGCTAGAGCTAATGAGCTAACCTATTGTTGTTTTTCATCGAAGTGATTATAAGTGCTTGAGTCGACCAAACCTTATACTAGTTATTTTTAGTTTTTGATGATATAATCTAATTAGGGTCTATCTTACTGGCTTTCATCTCCCTTTTTTGCTCCTTTCTCTCTACCACCTCTCAAAGCTAGAGGCCCCATGCCTTCTCAATCCACTTTGTGAACACATTTTCCTTGACACTGGCACAAGTTGTACAAAGTCAGGAAAGAAATAAAAATCCATCGGCAAAGAGTGGGAGTTTTCTCACAACATAGGTGATGGACATATGGAGTGGCAATGTAAATTTTGCTACACCACAAAATCAGGTTGGCTCCATGTATTAAGGACCATTGTTTGGGGATCCTTAAAAAGAATTGTCAAAAATGCGGTCATCCTTAGAAATTTGCAGTTGCAAAGTGTTCGAGAGAAGATCTCGCCAAAAGGGCGGCAAGAGATATCGGGTAGGCAAATCTGTTATGGGTGCATGTGAAGAGTGGCCAATGTTACATAACAATCATGATAATCCTATGGTAAAGACCACCAACAATACACAACAACATGCACTAGAAGATGAAATACCAAGCAAAGTTGTGCCGTTCCGCTTTCATGACAAGAAAATGAGCAGAGGGATGCCAATCAGGCTTATTTGAATCCTACATAATTATTCAGCAGTTATAAGGGCTTGATAACAAGCCAATTTTAAGTTAAAAAGTGTGCAAGATGCATCTCTAAGGGCCAAAATATGTCTTGGAAATGTTAAATAGTGAGTATGCTTGAAGTGGTCATAGCTGGGATTTTATTAATGAAAGTTGAAGTACTCGAAGTTCTCTACATGCCTGTCTTTACGACTCGTCAATCGGAGCTACGAATAAGAAGCTATGACAATTTTAAGTTGAGTCAGTAGCATGAGATCCGTACCGGATTGGGTAGCAGCTAATAAAAGGTCGAAGATGATAGGAATGCAAGGGTCCAAAGTGATCACTTCCAAGAGCATGTCGGTCTTTTCAGTTTGTCAATCAGGGTTTTGGTTGGCAAGATATGGCTAGTTTAAGTATCACGGGGGGCCGGTTCCGAACCGCTCTGCTCGCCTTGATCAGTCAAGTTCATCTGGTAATTTTTGAGCTTCAAACAGATTTTGGGAAATGGATCCATCATAGAAAAATTGGCGGCAACTGAAGGCCCGTCTTCATTAACAATGTATTTTTGAATTGGCTAGTATACATGCTGCAATGCATTGCCCGATATGTATGCCAAATGTGACCGTTAAGAAAGCATAAAAGGATTTTGATGAGTTCATTGTGTAGTCCCGATATGTATGCCGAATGTGGTGCCCTCAAAAAAACTAAGGCCGCCCAATATTAAAAGAGGCTGGGCCTTCCAAGGGCCGCCCACAAGACAATTGAGTGTGAAACAAGGAAGGAATTGGGCGAGGGCAGCCACTGAGAGCGCAGAGCATGGAAGAGATGCTCGTAGCGCGCACTATGGTGCTCCGATGACGCTGGCCTAGGAACAGGAAATGATCATGATGCCTGCACGCTCTCGTTCGTGCAAGTCAAATTAGCGTGCCACATCATAGGGTGGCTACACATTAACGACATCGCTAATGGGTTGGCTAATTTTAGTAAGGAGGTTTTTCCCATGCAATCAAAAGTAAGGTATTATAAAGGAAGGGGCGGCTCTTGTTTCCTTGTTCTCTACTGGGAATTCCATAGCAGGAGCCCAAGACGTCCTAGGCAATCTTAAGCTCTAAGCTAAGAGTCCATAAGCTCCTTAAGCCAATCCTAATCTCTAATCTCCTTAAGCCAAGCCGCTCGACACTCATTAGCCTTGATGATCTAATCTCCTTAAGACAATCCTAATCTCTAATCTCCTTAAGTCAAGCCGCTCGACACTCATTAGCCTTGATGATCTAATCTGCTTAATCCAAGCCTAATCTCTAACCTCCTTAAGCCAAGCCGCTCGACACTCATTAGCCTTGATAATCGTAAGCTCTCATAAGCCATCTTAACCTGAAGCACTACAAGCCAACTTTGCTCTCGATCTCATTGAGCAATCCTAATCATAGTCTCTAAGCCAAGCCTCTCAAACTCATTAGCCATCAGAATCCTAACCTTGAATCTCAAGCCATCATAATCCTAATCTCGAATCTGATTAGCCTTGATTATTATCATAAGGTCTCTAAAGCAAGCCGGCTTAAACCCAAGCTTCCAGAGTTGGTTCCAATCTTATCTGATCCTAAGCTAAGCCACATATGCTATAAACACCTTAAGTCACTCCCATCATCACGCTCACGTGATTGGTAAGGACATCTAAAACAAAAGAAGTCTTAAATCATATCATCAATAGTCTAGCTCAATTATCTGGTAGATAGCTGCCCCGTCACAAATCTTTGAACCGTAGTGGTCGTATCTCCAAAGAATTCAATTATGAAAAAAAAATTTAGTGAACCGCACCAGACTCAAGTGCTCCAGTTACTTATGCACACGTCTTGACCATCAACTCGCTTTAGGGAACCCTGTCAAGCTCAAGTATGCCTTACTCTATCTGCACACGGAATGGTCGTTAAGTCCTTTACTTCAAGTTCTGGTAGCAGAACCATCTCAAAAGATGTGAAGATACTATAAAAATTGTCCAAGATGTCAACTAGAAGCTAGCCATGTAAGCTTATGGATCATATAACCAAAAACACTTATGTCTTAGCATACATCCAAAAACAAATCTACTGCCAAAGTAACCTGCTACAAAACAATAAATGATATCCTTAAATCTCCAAGTTTCTCTTCAATAGCTCCCAGGATCAAATGGGATAATAAGAAATTGCCCCAATAGTGGAGCAGCATAATATCCATATGAGCATACATATCCTGTATCAATCAACTTCAATCATTTCTACACCAAATATGCTATTCCTGGATCTAGCAGAAAGAAACCACAATATATACCCAAAAATACCCATCCATAGTGAACGTGTTTTTGAAGATCTTTCAAATCTCCTGGATCAAATACCATTAAGATCACATAGCATTGATGGGCTCCGCAATATACTAGAGCTTCACCTGAAGCATAGTGCAGCACCCACATCTCATAAACTTTTGGTAACTTAAGGTCGTTACCAGCAAAAAATAAAGAATTCTGACTCCCTTTTACTGGTAGCCAGGACATCACTGACATAAGAATTACTAGGAATAGTATCCAAATCCAGCCACATTTAGCACATTGTCCAAACAAATGAAAAACCTTGTGCACTTTATGCAGTATCAAGGATGATTTAGCATCATCACCCCCTCTAGCTTCATAGCCATTATGAAAAACCTTAGGACTTTCTGGACCTGTATCATCAGAGAGATTTTTACCTGGTTTTTGAGTTTGATAATGGAAAATAGCTTTATCGTGAAGATCTTCATCCATAGCATCCTTGGGAAAATCACCCTTAGAAGTTTAAACATTCATCAAAGCTATAGGAGTTGGCTCCTCTTGCAGCCCGTATATAAGCATAGATTTACAACCCATGTCAATATCCTGTTTGCAATTGGCATGATCTAGGCAATCTTCAAACTCATTAATATCGTCCTTCGCTTCCTCATCTTCATCCATGATAATTAGAAAGCCATTATAACTTTGAAAAGGTTCATCAGGCACCCCCTCTGAAGGGGTACATGCATCACAAATCTCTCCCATACTGCTATAACCTTCTCCTCTAGATTGGGTCAAAAAACCTTCAATTATGGAATCTTCTTCTGTGATAATAGAATCAGCAAGCATATTGCTAGGAGCAACCATAGGCATTGGCATTATTAGGTTCATCCTGTGTTCGGTCCACAATCTCAACCACTTTTTTATCTATTGTATATATAATAGCTTTATTTATGCAATCATTTGTAGTAAATTTGTTGCCCTACTTAGCTATAGTGCCGATAGATCCATTAGAAGCCTGTAGTGGCTCATCTTCTTGATAGATGTTTTGAGAGCATCCCATGCCAAGGTCAGTCGCTTGTAAAATTTTTGTTGTACAGTCTAGCTCTTCACTAGAACCATTATCCGAGGTAGCATCCATGCGAGTAATCTTTGGAAAAAAATCATATATTTGTGTTTCAGCATTAATTTGATTATGTACCTTTGCTAGGTTGCTCAAAATATAGTCCTCTGAAGTTGAATCTGCTACTTCTGAAGCTGTATTTGCCTTGGCTTTACTTCTTGCAGAAATATGATTCCAAAATTGATCATAATTAAGGAACTGCATCTGATCCCATTCTTCTTTATAGAAAACAATCTGGCTTAAGGCCCGTCTTTGAATTGGCCAGTATACATGCTACAATGCATTTCCCGATATGTATGGAAAATGTGGCGGTTATGAAAGCATAAAAGGATTTTGATGAGTTCATTGTGTAGTCCCGATATGTATGCCAAATGTGGTTCCCTTTAAAAACCTAAGGCCGCCCAATATTAAAAGAGGCTGGGTCGTCCAAGGGCCGCCCACAAGACAATGGAGTGTGAAGCAAGGAAGGAATTGGGAGAGGGCAGTCAACGAGAGCGCATAGCATGGAAGAGATGCACGTAGCACGTGCTACGGTGCTCCGATGACGCCGGCTCTGCAATGAAAAATCATGATCATGATGCCTG
Organism: Adiantum capillus-veneris; assembly: GCF_014529385.1. Lineage (NCBI taxonomy): Eukaryota > Viridiplantae > Streptophyta > Polypodiopsida > Polypodiales > Pteridaceae > Adiantum > Adiantum capillus-veneris. The sequence continues at coordinate 103,847,790 of NC_140935.1, forward strand.
CGTGCTCTCGTTCAATACCACCCGTGCTGATTTTTGTGCAGGTCGAATCATCCTGCCACATCATAGGGTGGCTACCCATTAGCGACATCGCTAATGGGTTGGCTAATTTTAGTAAGGAGGTTTTCCTCATGCAATAAAAAGTAATGTGTTATAAAGGAAGGGGCGGCTTTTGTTTCCTTGTTCTCTATTGGGCATTCCATAGCAGGAGGGCCAAGAAGTCCTAGGAAATCTTAAGCTCTAAGCTAAGAGTCCATAAGCTCCTTAATCCAAGCCTAATCTCTAATTTCCTTAAGCCAAGCTGCTCGACACTCATTAGCCTTGCTAATCTAATCTCCTTAAGCCAAGCTGCTCGACACTCATTAGCCTTGCTAATCTAATCTCCTTAAGCCAAGCTGCTTGACAATTATTAGCCTTGATGATCATAAGATCTCATAGCCATCTTAACCTTAATTAACACTAGAATGGTAATAGGACACTTTTATGTCCTTGGACACTTTTGTGTCTTGTTAAGTGACCATTTTTCTTGAATTATTTGAAGAGTATGAAAATGAATTTCTAGGTGCTATATATCCACAAATTTACCTTATGAGCTGAAAAAAACTTAGCATTTTTTTTGAAGTATCGATCTCACCATTAACGTTACTCTTGCACAACATTTTTGAACCTAAACTGTGTGAAAAAACAGGTCTTGTTTTTGGCTTTTTTCCAATTTTTGGCAACTATACCACTCTAAACTTTATGTTTGTGAGGTTTAGATGGCTAGAGGTTAGGCCTTCATAGTTCTCAACATGTTTCGATGCTTGTAGGGACAGCTAAGTGTTGAAATTGAAAGTTATGACCAATTTACAAGAATTGCATAATCTTGTTTTTTGGCCAAAATTAGCATTTTTATGATTTTTTTGGTGGCTTTCTTGATATCCAAATTCAATTTTGATTGTGTAAGTGTAATGTATAACAAAAATCTAATCTTCCTTGAGTTTTGGGGGACCTAATATGCTATATATCATAGTATATGATGATGGTTGAGTTTTTTGATTGCTGAAGAATACGATACATTTTAGAGTAGCAAGTATAACTTTCTCAATATTGCTAGTTTCTTAGACCAATTGTGTGTATTTTGTAGGTGGTAACCATATCTAATTATAGACTACAAACTTGGCTAGATATTGAGTAGTTTCTATGGGTTTCTAGAGGTCATAATGGTAAACCCATTTTTTTCATGTTTGCTATATTTAGCACTTTATCATTGCCCCCAAGGTTCCAATTGTAAGAGATCCATTATCCTTTTGACATGCTCCATGGCTCCTTTTGAATCCAAAGGCCCAAAGGGAACTAAGAAAACATGTATATATATAGTATCTGTAGTGAGCGTGACTATAGAAACTTTGATGATAGGTCCGCAGAATGGCAAAAATGCAACTTTTTTGTACCTTTTTTTTTGCCCAAAAAAAAATTAGTGAGGTAAAAGCAACCATATGTTTTGGTCACCAACCCGTTGAAGTTAACGGGGCATTTTATCTCAGGTCCTACAAAAATCCCCACTCTTATTTATATGCAATCAACCGTAAGAAATTATTGTTTTGGGCAAAATGCACTGGTCCATCAACTTTGGAGGCTTGTAGTGACCAAGGGATGAGAAAAATTACAAGTTTCTCAATTTTTCCATATGTAGTAGTTATTGAACTATAAGATCATGAAAGAATTTTTCAAAATAAGTGGATCTACTATGGTTTTGGAAATTTTTCCCAAAACCCTGAAAGGACACTTTTATGTCCTGTTAGGTTACCATTCTAGTGTTAAGCTCCCCAAGCCAACTTTGCTCTCGATCTCATTGAGCAATCCTAATCATAAGCTCTAATCCAAGCCTCTCAAACTCATTAGCCATCAGAATCCTAACCTTGAATCTCAAGCCATCATAATCCTAATCTCGAATCTCATTAGCCTTGATTATTATCATAAGCTCTCTAAAGCAAGCTAGCTTAAACCCAAGCTTCCATAGTTGGTTGCAATCTTATCTAATCTTAAGCTAAGCCGCCTAAGCCCATTCAAATCCAGAAGAAATCCTAAGCTGAACATCTTAAGCCAGAAACCTTAAGCCAAATCGGACCACCTAAGGCCATCGTAAGTCAAAGCTCATAAAGCCATAGCAAGAAGAAGCAGAAGAAAACCATGGCAATCCAAGGCAGTTCAATAATCATTTTATTTCTTAGCACCTGAATTTATAGCGTGGAAAGTTGTGAAGCTCATCTTGAAACGACAAAGAGTGCTTGATTCGTAGAGGATGTGCATGTTAATTATGTTGAAATTTCCTACAGATACTTAATTTTTCATGCACTATACACAATGGAATCTCTCGTGCATAATAAGTGAACTTTGATTGACACTTTTAGCTACAGGGATTTTGTAGAGTGGAAGCTTGACCAATGTAAAAGAGTGAAAGAGAAAATAACTTGTCATCGAGCACAATCATGCCTTAATCGCCAACAAAAAAACAGGCGAGATCAAAGATGTCACAAAAAAACCAAGTATGGCAAAGTTGGACCAAATTGGGCCATAAACTAGGAAATTGGGTAGACATGGGAGAAACTTATCCAAATCTGAAAAGGTTTCACCAATGTATTAGGATAGTCTACAGGAACATGTGCACCAAGTCTCACCTCAAAAGGTTTCCAACCATGGATCACGATCCGTGTACCTTTTTGAACTTTTTGAGCAAGAACCATACCAACAGATCATAGTTGTCAAGAAAAGTCAAGGCCTAAAGTTCCAATCCAATTGAATCTCAAAATCTTAGCCAAATTCTCTAATTCTGCATTAAATTTCCAAGAAGTGGAATATATCTATAACCAATGGTCCAATTTCAAAAAGTTTTGAACCATAGTATCCTCATGACATGTTGAACTAGATGGTGTCATTAGATGTCCAAAATGTGCTCCAACACGGATTGCAATCTATGTACCTCACACCCAAATTTGACCTGTGACCACATGACCTAGTTTTTGTAGTTTTCTTAGATGCACTCGTGAAATTTGGTCAAGCTTGGACTTGTTTTGATCAAGTTACACTCATTTTTAATCTTATGGTCAAGTTTGCATTTTTTCAACTTTTTTGACGACCCATTAGGAAGAGAATGGGGTTTAGAAGGGCCTCTTTATTTGGAAGTTTAAGGAAGTCAAACCTTTAGTGTTAAGAAAGTAATCAAAGGACAACTTTTGAATTCAAAATGGCAAAACGGCTAGTTTATTTAAATATGAATTTTCCCTAAAATGGAATTTTAAATTGAGCGGGTAAAACCATATCATGTAGCATATGTACAAAAAGAGTTGGATGCATAGATTACAGATGAAGAATCTCCGCTCAAATTGGAGATCATATGTGGGAGTTATGGAAGGCCGAAAATCATAAAATTATCCACCTCCTTTTTGGGGGGTTAGCATAAAGAAGCAAGGACACAAGTTTACTTATAAGGATATGATCTACACAGAGATAGATCTACCTTTATGACTCAGTTATTATCAGGGGAGGTCACCTAATAAAAATGTAACCTATCATGTGAGTTCAACAGAAGGGTATTTAAAGTTCTTGAAACTTACAGAAATATATATACAGAAGGGCATTATTTTTTCAAATTTGAAAAAAACTTACAGATTTTGAGAGAAAAGGGTACATTATATTCTTAAAAAAAATCACAGATAAAGGGTTTTACAAACATGTTGAATGCACGTGATATGGTAGTTTTACACATAGTGAACCCCCGAGAATTATTAGTACTTGAAGGTTCAGAATCCACCATGCATGATACATAGATCCCAATCTCACATTGTAGTGGGGATGGCTATGGGGCTAGAGGAGCAAAGAGTGACCAGATGCAGCCTCAAAAACTAAGATAACTTGAAGAGCAATGACCACAACAAAACCTACCTGAATACGAGCACAGTTTTGACACGGATTGCCCACCAAGCATTGGTGTAGATTGAATAACCATCCATTACTTGTTTCCAACCATTACTTATAGGGTTTAAGGTTTAAAGCCTATTTTGATCTTAATAATTTATGGTTTCCTTAGGAGTCTCACATGATTTTGAAAGTTACGTTGTTCAGTTTCCTAGATAAACTCATTGTAATCTTGTTTTGCATGATCAATGCAGAAGAAGGGTCTTGTTTTGTCTTCTCTTAGTCTTCATAATTTTTTGTATTTGTGTGTTTTACTGCTTGTGTATTACCATAGCTAACACTAGCAATCCTACAGGTTCTTGTTTGCTAAGGGTGGATTAAGAACAAGCCACATGAAGGAACCAAATGAAAGAAATGTATGTCTAATAGGGAATCAAGGAGATTAGGAGATGTCTAGTTCACACATTTTTCTGCTCAAAAACTGGCAAAAGGGGGAGTGGATGTCCGTGGATGGGAGGAGTATAACCGTCCATTTAATCAACCCGACCCATTTGAATATGATAGGGATGATAGAGAGTGGATATCCATAGACCACGAGACTAAAGATAATTTGCATCCTGCAAATGAGGATAGATTTTTAAGAGAATAGAGAGTAAGGCACTGCGTCCTTTTTGCCGAGTTGCTGTCCAGAAGCGGCACTTACAACAAGAAGGTAGTTGGTGTTTAATACAACACTTGTAGAAAACAAACCTATACCAAGGAGGATGGCTGTGACACCAAACCAAATCTCAACTCCGAAGGTGATGTTTTGGACATTCATGGGGAAAATGAATGAAGACCGTGATTGTCATATTAGTCAGTTCTAAACAAAGTGCGACGTGGCTAGTGGATTATACGACCTTCTGTCTAGGGATCCAAAGAAATTCCAACTATTACAAGAAACCTTGGAAGGGAAGGTTGTGCAATGGCTTAGTGGGTTTCCAATAAACACTTTTGCAAACTTTGCTGCACTAAAAGTTTCATTTTTGGGATGATTTTGAAGAGAGAAGACTCCCAGTGAATTGTTGAGGAAGATGAGAACAATAAAGCATAAGAAGTTGAAAGTGGATACTTTCTTAGATGCGATTGCATCCAGGCAAAGATATGTTTTAGGATTTTAGATGCTTTTTCTGGGTATAACCAGATTTCAACGGCAAAGGAATATATTCCAAAAACAAAATTCATCACAAAATGGGGAGGTTTTGCCTATGAGGTAATTAGCTTCGGATTGAAGAATGGACCTCAAGAGTATTCAAAGGCACCAAATAAGACTTTTGAACCAAATTTGGCAGATTTCATGAAGGTGTTCATGGATAATTTTGGTGTATATGGCACGAAGTTGAATCATTTGGAGCATTTAAGGAAATGTTTTATCCGTTGTCTTTAAATCACTTTAAGTGTTCTTATTGGAGTGAGAAGAGGAAAGTTGTTGGGAAATGTGATTTTAGCAGAGGGTATTTCTATTGATGCTGATAAGATTGGACATTAGGAAAATTTGGACTCTCAAAAGCGCCCTATAAGGAGGTTTGCCTCTCTTGTCCAAAGTGGGAAACCCGACGTAGTACATAAACACTTTGGCAAAACCCTATCAACCAACATATCATTGGAAAACTCTTAGAAAGTAGATTCTAAATCCCCAGACTCTCAAAAATTTGGAGTTGATTTGTAGACGTTATGACCTCCCCACTGAAGGTGAAATGTGGGGAGATTTTCCATTTATAATACAGAGTTGTCACGTTGGAAAGGGGGAAGTGGGAAAACCACCAACACACTTAATGACAGCCTCTCTATAGCCCAGTGATTTCACAGCACCCCTATACCCTAGTAAACACATACCATGATACACAATTTGCACACGACTATTGACCAAGCTTAGACTTGAACACCCCCAACTATATACACTAACACACCAAGCATATCATCGAGGTTCTCGCCTATAACCCTTTTGATCACCTTCACATCAACAATAGCATTTTAAAAGCCACTAACATTCACACGACATTGCAGAATCTCCACCATTCATCCATTTTGCCTAAGCTTGCACCCAATTTATGCATCTAACACCAGTAAGCACTTCGATATCAATGGCCTACAGTACTACATTCACATAGAAGGCACCAACACAAAAAATTATCCGAGTCCATGAAACCACCATAAGCATGAGAGTGAGGTAGAAGATGGACACAATTTGCAGAGAAACATAGGCAATTGTCACTACTAAATCCTTCAAAAAGGGGGTGTATAATGATGGGCTTAATGGAAAAAAGTCCTCCTTTGCTTCATTTCCTACAGGTTGCAACCCTTTTACCGACCTCGCCTCCTCATCCAACTAGAGCTGGCTCTCAGCAGACCCTTGAATCCACTCCTGGGTCCCATCGACAGCTGCTTTCGGCCTTCAACTCCCAACTCCTTACTGCTAGACTTGCAACCATCTCCTAGTCTTCTTAGCCCTCTCGCGGCCTCCCTCTCTTTGATGGCACTACCCTGCAGCCCCCCAGATTTCTAGTCGGCCACCCGGCCCCTCTGTCATCCTCGGCCACTTGCTGTTTGTCTCGTGCTCAGGCCCGTCACCCCATACTGTAGTGTTGCCTCCTCCAGCCCCCAACTGGTGGCCCTCCTGTCTACTCTTCAACTGCGCCACCCCGTGGCTTACCTCCTCCTGATCCCCCTCCAGGCCTTGCATGCCCTGCCCACCTCAGATGGCGCCCTCCTTGGCTGCCTTCCACTCATACATCGCCCAAGTGGCCCTACCTTTTATGCTCGCGCTGCTCGTTTACTGCAGACCAATGCTATGCTTTTTTAAGCCTCGCTTGGTGACGGGTCCCACGTTGCTTCGAGAAAATTCTTAGACTCCATCTCAAGCACACACTTTGACTCTTCAGTTCAACCCTCTTAGAAAAATGATGCTTAGCTTCCTTTCACAACACCGAGCTTGAGCAACCATTCTGGATACATCATCACTTTTCGACGAGGAAACCGACCCTCCTTTAGCAACCTTAAGCTCGGGCTAGGAAAACTTGAAGATACCCTTGGCCTACTAAGTACCTCATCCGACATACATATTGGAAGAGCATCTTCTCTACTCTGCATCAAGTATCTCCTCAAGCACTTTGCAATCTGCTTGGGAACCTCCATGTACAAGCTTTTGAGCTCGCCCTGGGCCGACCAAAACTGGGTGCACCAACGTCAAAAAATGAAATCTTCTTGAATATGAGAAATCCGATGGCATGCTATATATCAACGGATAGATCTTGTTGAGTACATTGTAACTCCAAAAGGTGCAATAAGTTTTGATTTCATTAGAATTTTTTTTTACCGTGCACCCATTTTGGATAAGAGAAAGAAAGTCAAAGTCCTTACAGGGCCCCTTTGAGAGTCCAAATTTTCCCTAATGGTAATTCCGAAAGTAATTGTGGGTAAAAACGTGTTAACGTGTCGCGCTTTTTGTGCTAGTTAGCATTTTCAAGTTAGCACATCTTTAAAAATTTGGGCATCCGGTAAATTTTTTACGAATAATATCAAAATTTGTAAGAGGTTGTTCAAGAGCTTTCTACCAATATATCATACGTCATAGATCTTGGAGATGCAGCTCATGTTATTGTACTAGTTAGCATATGTCAAAATTGTGCTAGTTAGCATTTTCCGGTGTAACATTTAATGGCCTAAAAACTTATGTGTAGCGGAAATTAGCATGAACATAGTGGGCATTTCATTAGAATAGATTCCTAATGAGAATTACAAGAGTGCTTGGGTGGAGAGAGCAACAAAAAGCATAACACCTAGTTAGATAGCATCAACAATACTTTCAAAAGAGAGAGAAATTAAGCTATTGAAAATAGTTGAGGACCGGATTTGCATGGAGCCGGTCCCCCCTCCAAAAGGCTTTGTATTATGGTTTCTCCCATCAAGAGAGACATTGTACAATACAATTCTTTGTGTTCCTTCAAGACTAGCTAGTGCAATGAAGATGGAAGCTTCATGCACTAAGCAAAACACTTAATCAAACACAACTTGAATTATCCCCGTTCTCAGACCCAAGACCTCACACACCTTCGAAGATGGTGAGAGCTAGTAGGGTATGAGAGTAGATTGCGAGGAAGAAGGAGTATCTTACGAGAAAGATGTACATCTCCTCACATAATCACTCATATTAGCATAGCTTAGCTTAGTAATTAGCTTGGTAGAGGAGATGAGCATGCATTGAAGCTTGGCTCTTGGTTGGATTTGCATCCACATGCCAAGAGAGTGTCGATGTAGGCTTCTATCTCACAAGCTTGGAGTAGGTGATGAGCTCTCCATTAAAGCTTGGGAGGAGATAGAGTATTCTTTCTTCACACATGGTCAAGTGTGAGTGTGTGTGTGTCCATGCCAAGAAAAAATCAGCCCCCTCTCTCTCTTGGGCGAGCCCTTCCTGCTAAATTGGTCTGGCTTTTGCCTCATTGGACCTCCCCAAGTCAAGCCAATGGGTGTTAAGCAGCATAAGTGATAGCCTTCTAACATGTGTCCCCCTTTCCCATTTTGTGAGAGCTTTAGGTAATTAAATAATTAAACTAAACTCTCATTGGACCCCTTTGCCTCCTGGCCAATAGGAATCAGACAAGCCATTGGGCTCCTGAATTCTCATTGGACCCCTTGGGAGATTGCCCAATAGTCTTCTAGGAGACTTAATTCTCATTGGTTTCTTTTATTAAATGTTTTTAAATTAATTAAACTAGATTTACTCTAGCTTAATTCTGATTGGTCCACTTCAAGGGTCTTCCAATAGGAATTGGGCACACATTGTGGGCATCTGGCCTAGGGAGCTGACATGTGTCCCTAATTCCCTTTGTGTAAAGGAAGCCTGTGTGTGTGTGTGTGGCTTTCTCTCTCATCCCCTACTAAATGGGCTCTCCCCCTCCTTTGTAGGCTTTGAAGAAGACTTTTGTACACACACTAAGCATCCAATTTTCCCTAGGGTTGACCTTTGGACACAACCTTTGAATTTTGGAACCTTAGCATTTTGGAAGTCTTAATGGGCTGAACCTTAGGGTCTTTTTTCCCCATTGTTACACATGGCTCTTTTGCAAATGGCCCCCCCTTTTGATCCCTATTTTCCCTCCTTTGGATCCCTACTGTGGCCGGTCTGCTAGCTTAACCAATATTCTAGCTTTTTCTCCCTTGGTACCTCCCCACATTAAATGATCAGTTTAATATGAGAAAATCATTTAGGAGAATTAGATATTGATTATTATGACATTACCTCTCTCTTGAAATCATAGTCTTCCTCGACTATGGTGTAGAGAAGATAAAGCATATTCATGAGTCCTTTTCTTAGCGGGTAGAGGATCCCTATGTTACCCTACGACATCATTCCATAATGGATGACTAGTCCATTTGGCGCTTGAGAGCCTGAGGCTGCCGCAAGCATGTCTGCACATCAGTCCTATTAGTCTTCCATAGTAGAGTGACAAGCTCTACTTGGTGTTTGGGAGATGTCGTCTCCACAAACTTGATCTAAGCATGCATACTACTTTATTTTTGTGCACAAATAAAGAAAAAGAGAGTCTTATAAGACAAAAACTTTGTTCATTTTTAACATTTTGTACATTTGCCTACTCTTGGGAAGCATTGTAAGCATTGACAAGGTTTAGGTTATCCTTTAATTGTATGCCTTGCATCCATCTAGCATCTTCAAAAGGATAATTCTTAAACTTAATAAGATATCGTCGGATAGTCTTACCGCCTCTTAATACCTTGTCTTCATGTCGGAGAATGGACTCGGGCTGCAGCATCTCCTCTTGGTCCTCGATCTCCGGTGGGTCTTCAATAGTTGGTTCTTGAGGTGGCTCTCCTTTGTAAGGCTTTAATAGGCTCACATGAAAAGCATTGTGTATGAGCCAATGATTGGGCAACTTAAGTTGATAGGCCATGTCATTGATTGGCCTAAGAATCTGGAAGGGACCATAGTACCTTTTTGCTAGTTTAGCATAGTACTTTTGGTGGCCCGTAGGATTCTTGCCCGTTGTGTGCCTTAATCGAGCCTTGGGAAACTTTAACAAGACCCAATCGTTTTCTTTAAAGACTTGAGCTCTTCTGTGCTTGTCAACAGTAGCCTTTTGCCTTTGCTATGAGATAGAGATAGCATCTTTAATCTTTTGAAAAGATTATTGTAGGTCTCGGCTATACTCATCTGCAGCGAAGATCTTCCCATGTACCTTAAGTAGCAAGGGACTTTTGATCTTCCCTCAATTACCTCGAAAGGTGCTTTTCCGGTGGAAGTATGTACAGTGTTATTGTAAGCATACTCCACTAAGGGTAAGTACTTCTCCCATTGGGATCTTTTATCTACTTCCGTTACATAGGCTTTTAGTAGATCGAGAATGGTTAGGTTAGCTATTTCACTTTGGCCATCCGTTTGTGGATGATAGGCCGAAGAGAAATTTAGCCTTGTCCCTAAATTCTCAAAGAGACCCTTCCAAAAATTACTGGTCATTCTAGGATCTCTATCCGACACTATGGACATTGGCAAGCCATGGTATTTGAAAATTTGTGAAATGAAGAGGGTTGCCATTTGATGGGCTTTGATAGTCTTTTTGACAGGTATAAAATGAGCTTGTTTACTGAACCTGTCTACTATCGTCCATATTCCCGTTTTCCCATGGATAGAACTAGGAAATCCAAAGATAAAATCCATGGATATGCTCTCCCATGGTGAACTAGGGATTGGCAAGGGTTGAAGAAATCCAGGTTGCTTCCCTCTATCAAATTTTTTCTTTTGACATACCACACATTTGGAAACATACTCTTGTATGTTCACTTTCATGGTAGGCCAATAGAAGTATGTTTCAATTCCCTTTAAGGTAGACTGAATCCCTCTATGCCCCGCATAAGGTGGAGCATGAGATTCATACATTACTTTCTCACGTAGTGAGTTAGTAACGCATAGTCTATTGCCATAGAGAAGATAACCATCTTGTAAAGTAAATGGTTCTTCTTTCTTCCCTAATGCAAGGGCTGAAATCACATCTCTAAAATTGGGATCAATAGCATACTCATCTATCATTGAAGATAGATCATTGTGAGTTGCTATGGAAACCGCATTCACTCTCCGTCGTCTTGAGAGTGCAGCAGCTACTTGATTATGCTTGCCAGCAATGTGAGCAATATGAAAATGAAATTGCGAAAGGAAATTTGACCACCTCATTTGTTTGTCGGAGAGCTTGGTCTGCGTCATGAAGTACTTAAGACTTTGGTGATCCGTTCGCAGAATGAAAGTAGTCCCCAATAAATAGTGTTTCCATGAGTCTAAGGCATGTAGAACTGCAAGGAGTTCTTTTTCATATATGCCTAGAGCTTGCTCAATAGGGTCGAGCCTTCGACTCTCATAGCCTATGGCGTACCCTTCTTGGAGCAAAACAGCTCCGAGGCAATCACCACAAGCATCACATTGGACCTCAAATGGTTTTGAGAGATCCGGTAGTGTAAGCACAAGTTGAGAGATAAGATTTTCTTTAAGATTTTTGAAAGCATTGTTCTTCTTAGCAGACCATGTATACCTAACGATTTTCTTTGTTAGGTCATGTAATGGTCCCGCAATTTGTGAGAACTTTTCTATGAAGCGTCTATAGTATGTACACATACCTATAAAGCTTCTTAGTTCATGAAGATTCCTTGGTTTAGGCCATCCTTTTATTACCTCTAACTTGGATGGATCCATTTGGATGCCATCTTGAGAAATAATGTGACCTAAATACTGAATCTCTTGCAAGAAAAATTCACTTTTCTTTCGATTAACATAAAGTTTATTCTCTCTTAAAACTTGAAATATTACCTGGAGGTGTTGCTTGTGTTCCTCCAATGAATTAGAGTGGATGATAATATCATCAAAGAACACTCCAGTGAAGGTTCGATGAGGCTTGAACAGCTTCTCCATCAAGCGGTTGAATGTGGCTGGTGCATTTGTCAAGCCAAAAGGCATGACAATGTATTCGTAAAGACCAAATGTAGTACGAAATGCGGTCTTTACAATGTCTTGATCAACTAGCCTTATTTGATGATAGCCACTTTTTAGGTCAACTCTACTGAAGTAGGTCGATCCTTGTAGCTTATCAAATAGGTCTTCTACCCGTGGAACGGGAAACCTATTCTTGATAGTGATCCTATTTAGTGCTCTATAGTCGACACACATACGATATGTGCCGTCTTTCTTTTGCACTAATAGCACAGGTGAGCAAAATGGAGATGAGCTTGGCCTAACCATACCCTTCTCAACTAACTCATGCACTTGCCGCATAATCTCCTCTTGTTGAGCTTGAGAAACTCTATAAGGAGGTTTATTAGGCGGTGAACTTCTTGGAAGAAGTTCAATTGCATGGTCATCATTACCTCGTTTATGAGGTAGCTCACAAGGGATGTCGTCAATAAAAACATCTTGAAACCCCTTGAGAAAATTGGATAACTCTAATTCCTTTTGGTTGCTTTTATTTTATTTTGCTAAAGCATTAGGTTCATTTTGAAAGTCTTTAACAAAAATCATGTACATGGAAATAGAGCTCTTTATTGACTTGTTGAAAGCTGGTGTATGTACAATGGGGATGGTGTTACCCATTTCCTTAGCATCTATATACATGTCTTTTTCCCTGAACTTAAAGGAGATTCTCCTTTCAGGAAATTTAACATCGGTAGCCAGGCGGTCAAACCATGGTGACCCTAGGATTACATTCTCATGCTTGAGAGGAGAGATAAAGAAGTCCTCTTTGTCCACATAGCCTTGGACATGAAGCCTCAATTTCCCAATTAAGGGAGTGACTGAAGCTTCTTGCCCCTTGAAGGCACTGTCTGTGGGTAGGACATCTCCCATCTCGTAGGATTGTATTCCTAGCTTGGTGGCCAACTCTATAGATATAAAATTGTGAGTAGAACCAGGGTCAAAGAGAATAAAAGCATCATGTTCTCTTACCTTTCCCCAAGCATGGCATAGAGGAGATCCTTTGTGGTGAGTTTGGTGAGTCTCCTCCTCTTGGATTTCAACCAAGGAAGCTCTAAGAGGATCTTGGCGGTTGTTCTTTTGGGGACAAGCGTGGTACGCATGCCCTTGTTTGCCGCACTTGAAACACCGGTTATCTTTACGATAACGCTCAAGCTCTTCAGGAGAGAGTTTATTATTACCTTTATAAACTCCCTTCCCTCTAGCTTTGTTGAAATTGCCCTTAGGAGACTTTTGGACATTGTCCTTCCCCTTAGGCTCATTGGAACCCTTGTTTTCCGGGGGTTTATTATTTCTTTTAACCCCCGTTTGGAAATTGATTCGAGAGGCCATCATAGTATGGTGTATTACCGCCGATATGGTGCGTGGCCTTTGGGAGTTGACATACTCCGTCATTTCTTCGGTTAAGCCCGCACAAAATTGTTGCTTTTGCTCTCCAAAATCCAACCTTTTGAAGATAGTGGCTTTGAGTTGTAGGTCCCAAAACTTGTCTACATATTTGTGGATGGATTCATTGGGAGAGAGCTTTAAGCTTCGCCATTCAGTGAGTACTTTGTCTTTGGCATCGGTGGCCCTCATCTCCAAACGCCGCATCGAATTGCTGGATAAAGGCCAAGACTTTGTCCGTAGCACCAAAGGTACCATCATAGGTAAGGAAAGAGATGCTCTTCCCTCCCTCTTTGAATTTCTTCAGCTTGGACGACCTCTTCCATGTGGCATAGGATTTCCTATGGCCTCTTCTTTTTGATGGTTCAAAGGTTGCACCATCACTTTCTTCAGAGGGTGAAGAATTTGAAGAAGGTGGAGAAGAGGGTGACCTCTTTCTCGCCTTTTTCTTGTCTTGATCTTTGTCATCTTCACCATAGTTTTCATAAGAGGAAGAGGATGAAGAAGATGGAGAAGAGGGTGTCCTCTTTCTCGCCTTTTTCTTCTCTTGCTTTTTATCATCCCTCTTTGAATTGTGTTGGGGAGAAGAATATGATGGTCTTCTCCGCTTTGGTGGTGATGGAGAGCGTTTAGCCCGCTGTCTTCGTGGAGCCATCTTTGCTGAGGTGGCGGGAGATTCGCTTCTTTCTTGTTCCTTCAGTGGAGGCTCTTGATTTCTCCTTTGGGAAGGAGATACATCATCAAGAAGTAAATTCTTGAGCCCTTCATAAGGATTCTCTTCTTCTTCCCGAATCGGAGAGAGACCTCTTTTGGTAGTCTCACAAGGAGGCTTCCTAGGTGTTCTCTCGTCATGGTGATTAGCTTGAAGAATCCCGTGAGCACGGAGCTGCCGTTGCACTTCACTTTGGAGAGATGGATTGCCCATGGCTTGTTGAAGCCTAGAAACAAGATAGTTAACAAGCATTGAAGCATCATTAGTAGCTTGCTCATGAGCAAAATCAAAGTTATCAACATCAATTTCACTCTCTTTACTATTGTCAGCCATTCTAACAACTTTTAGGTCTAAACTTTTGAGGTGTACTTTGGCACTTCAAGCCCTAGTTGCTACTCCTCTTTACCCCTTTAGAAAAAGCACTCAAGCTACTGTACCCGCGGCTCGAATACCATTAATTGCAAGGAATAGAAGAGAGGGTCTTTCGACACCAAAACAACACCGGCTCCTGTCAAGCTTCTAATAGCTCAATAGTGGTTAAGCCGTAGGCAAGCCCCGTAGGACTCCACTATTAAGACCATAGCTCTCGACGGTGATGCCCCGTTAACTGCACGAAGGCAGGTGCACTGCAAGGCTGAAAAATCCCTATTCTACTTACTCACAGGCAATTAATAATACCAACCATTTGTAGCTAGCTTGAGGACCTCCCTTCTTGAGCAAGAAAAGAGAAACCTTGAGCTCTAATACCAATGTAACATTTAATGGCCTAAAAACTTATGTGTAGCAGAAATTAGCATGAACTTAGTGGGCATTTCATTAGAATAGATTCCTAATGAGAATTACAAGAGTGCTTGGGTGGAGAGAGCAACAAAAAGCATAACACCTAGTTAGATAGCATCAACAATACTTTCAAAAGACAGAGAAATTAAGCTATTGACAATAGTTGAGGACCGGATTCGCATGGAGCCCGTCCCCCCTCCAAAAGGCTTTGTATTATGGTTTCTCCCATCAAGAGAGACATTGCACAATACAATTCTTTGTGTTCCTTCAAGACTAGCTAGTGCAATGAAGATGGAAGCTTCATGCACTAAGCAAAACACTTAATCAAACACAACTTGAATTATCCCCGTTCTCAGACCCAAGACCTCACACACCTTCGAAGATGGTGAGAGCTAGTAGGGTATGAGAGTAGATTGAGAGGAAGAAGGAGTATCTTACGAGAAAGATGTACATCTCCTCACATAATCACTCATATTAGCATAGCTTAGCTTAGTAATTAGCTTGGTAGAGGAGATGATCATGCATTGAAGCTTGGCTCTTGGTTGGATTTGCATCCACATGCCAAGAGAGTGTCGATGTAGGCTTCTATCTCACAAGCTTGGAGTAGGTGATGAGCTCTCCATTAAAGCTTGGGAGGAGATAGAGTATTCTTTCTTCACACATGGTCAAGTGTGAGTGTGTGTGTGTCCATGCCAAGAAAAAATCAGCCCCCTCTCTCTCTCTTGGGCGAGCCCTTCCTGCTAAATTGGTCTGGCTTTTGCCTCATTGGACCTCCCCAAGTCAAGCCAATGGGTGTTAAGCAACATAAGTGATAGCCTTCTGACATGTGTCCCCCTTTCCCCTTTTGTGAGAGCTTTAGGTAATTAAATAATTAAACTAAACTCTCATTGGACCCCTTTGCCTCCTGGCCAATAGGAATCAGGCAAGCCATTGGGCTCCTGAATTCTCATTGGACCCCTTGGGAGACTGCCCAATAGTCTTCTAGGAGAATTAATTCTCATTGGTTTCTTTTATTAAATGTTTTTAAATTAATTAAACTAGATTTACTCTAGCTTAATTCTGATTGGTCCACTTCAAGGGTCTTCCAATAGGAATTGGGCACACATTGTGGGCATCTGGCCTAGGGAGCTGACATGTGTCCCTAATTACCTTTGTGTAAAGGGAGCCTGTGTGTGTGTGTGTGGATTTCTCTCTCATCCCCTACTAAAATGGCTCGCCCCCTCCTTTGTAGGCTTTGAAGAAGACTTTTGTACACACACTAAGCATCCAATTTTCCCTAGGGTTGACCTTTGGACACAACCTTTGAATTTTGGAACCTTAGCATTTTGGAAGTCTTAATGAGTTGAACCTTAGGCTCTTTTTAGCCCATTGTTACACATGGATCTTTTGCAGATGGCCCCCCCTTTTGATCCCTATTTTCCCTCCTTTGGATCCCTACTGTGGCCGGTCTGCTAGCTTAACCAATATTCTAGCTTTTTCTCCCCTGGTACCTCCCCACATTAAATGATCAGTTTAATATGAGAAAATCATTTAGGAGAATTAGATATTGATTATTATTACATCCGGGACATGAAAAAGTGTGACACGTTAACATGCTTTCACCCTGTACCAAATAATTTCAAAGAGATATATAGGTTTAATTGGGAGATTAAGTGGAATACTCAGAATATACGGTACCTGAAAGATGTTTATGCACCATTGTCACACCTCACAAAGATGGATGTCAATTTCTTTTGGAGACTTACACACGAAAGAGCATTCATGGTGCTGATCAAAATCTTGGTGGTAGCTCCTATATTGCAGCCCCCAAACTAGGAGCTTCCTTTTCATGTGTTTGTTGATGCTTTGGACGTTGTAGTAGCAGTAGTGTTTATGCAAGAACTAAGGCAAGGATGGTGCTAATCCATTTACTATGCAAGTAAGCTAATTTCATCAACAAAGAAGAATCTCTCAGTGAGAGAATAGGAAGCCTTGGGAACGATTTATGATGTGTGGAAATTCCATCATTACCTTTTGAGAAATAGAGTAATTTTTCATTGGGATCACCAGGCATTGTTGTATCTTATCAAGAAACCTCAACTGGTTGGAAGATTGGCAAGATGGATGCTACTATTGCAAGAGTTTGATTTTCTTATTGTCCATACACTAGGAAGGTTGCATGTTGTGGTAGATTTTTAAAGCAGGATGGAGCATGATGATCCACCTAAAGGAATTTTGGATGAGTTAGAATACTCAATTGTCAAGATCAAAGTGAGATAATTCCTACTTAAGTGCACAATGAGGGATGGTATGATCATTTTTTGCATTTTTAGTAGATGGGGTAATTTCATAGGGGTTGACAGTGGACTAAAGGAGGAAGTTTTTTTTAAGGACTCAGTCATTTTTGGTGATCACTCGTGCACTATATACAAGAGGGATTGATTAGATAATTAGGTGGTGTATGCTTGATGAGGAGAAAAATGCGGTGTTAAGGGAGGCCCATTATGGAAGCTTGGGAGGACATTTCTCAAGAGAAATAACAGAGAGAAAGATAATGCAGGCTAGTATATGGTGGACAACACTTCTCAATGATGCACATATGTATGTAGTGTCCAAAAAGAGGCCAACCAAGATCCACTCATTGGATGTCCGATCATCTCACTATTCTTTTGAAGCCATTTCAAAAATGGGGACGTGACTTTGTCAGACCCGTTAAGCCTAATTCCTTGAGAACTAGGAGCAGATGCATGTTTGTGGCTATAGATTATGCTACAAAATGGGTGGAGATAGAAGCATTGAAAGATAATAAGGCAGCTAGTGTAGCAAGATTTTTTCATCAAAATGTTCTGAAAAGGTTTGGTTGTCTAGTTGAACTGGTTTCTAATTAGGGGACACATTTTTACAATTTATTTATTAAAGAGTTGACTACTACACATGCGATGATGCATAAGAAGTCAATGTCGTATCATTTGTAGGCACACAAAATGGAGAAAAGTTCTAATGAGGTTTTATTGAAGATTCTAAAGAAGATTGTATTCGACAAATTTTAGGGATTTAATATTCACGTGATCACGTGAAATTTCTTGTGATCACAATGCTTATAATCACATTCACATAATCAAAATTAACGTGATCACAAAAAAGCCGATAAGTGGTGACATGGCCATCCACCAAAACCCCACTAAGGTATGTGTTTTTCTAGAGGAGCTTACTAGGAAACTATGTGAACCCTAAATCTAGCTCATTAAACTGAAAAATGCCATCAAGCTTACCAAAATAGATGATTTCTATAGGTTAAGGAAAAGTCACATATTTTGAAACGTGATTACTCAATGTTATTAACATGTTCACATGTTTGTCATCACATTAATGAAATCCGTGCTGACAATCAATAAGATTGGAATGATAAGCTTGATTTTGTGTTATGGTCCTTCAGGAAAGTCTATAAATTTACAACAAAGATAACTCCTTTCAAGCTAATGTATGGTCTAGAGGCAGTAGTGCCCATGGAGTATCTTGTTCCTAGTCTAAGGATAGCAGTAGAGCATGAGTCCAGATATGATACCTAAGGGACTACCTTGTTGGATTCATCACCCAACGTCTCATATATATATAGCCCTTAGCCTAAACATATCCTCAAAGGCTATCCAGCTTTGTTGTATGACATTCTTCTCCTTGAGAGACATCCACCATTTTTAGGCCCTGCCTTCCAGATTCAAACTTGTCTACAATGCTCTGACTGTACCCGGAGTACGCCATAAGGCGTGAATTCCATCCCACTTGCTGAGAAAGATATTCATGGCATCCTTATTGCGGTCTTGATCCTCTCCCTTAAAAGTTGGTGGCTTTGTATTTTTCAACAAATCGTCCACCTCCTTCGCAATGAGAGAGTGCAGAGAATCTGGAGATGGAACTGTCCACGACGAGAAGGGCCTTGCCCCTGATCGGCTACATGCTCATGCATATGTGTGTCAACAAGACCCTTGGATTTCTACTGCATAAACTGTATCACTAAGTTGGATAATTTACTGACATTTTCATTTCGCGGGTACCCTCCGTGAGAGTATTCGGTTGCGAGCCATCACTGGGAGGATCGAGCGTATTATGCTCAAAACCAAAATTCATGTTGATATCCAAATTCATGGTGACTGTGCAGTGCTAGAAAAGGACTAAGAATAATTTTATTCCAAAAACAACCTCGTAGCCGTAGTATGCACCACCGATGTCGGTAGGTGGCCGAGCTAATGATACCCACAACCGTATGGTCATCGAACGTTGCAAATCAGGGAGATCAAGCTTGTCATGAAATCATTGTGTTCAATTTTTAATACAAACGTGCTCCATAAAGATTTCCTTTAAACAAAATTGATGTTCAACCCTTAAATAATACCGCTCAAACGACTATGCAAATAAAATTTTGTGAAAAACCGCATGGCCAATAGTCGCCAAAGCTCTGCAATTTCAGCAGTGGTTGTCGGATGTGCCAAGATGCGACACCTTGTCGAGGTTGGCAAGTGTTTTCACAGTCGTTTTCTAGCTTGCTAAAATCCAGCTTGCTAAAATCTAGCAAGGTAGTCTAAAATCCAGCAAGGTAGTCTAAAATCCAGCAAATATGCCACTGCTAGGAGAACTTCTTAAATTGCGAGTTAATTTAAATTTGGGGGTTTCAAGTCATTTGATTAGTTTCTAAGTGAGGGCACATCATTATAAGTATCCTACGGGGGATATTTTGCATGGGATTAAGTGAATTCACCGACTACCCTCTTGTGTTTGCATGAGTTATTCTCACAAAGGTACCATGAAGGTATCAGCATTGGAGAGGCTAAATAAGCTAACAGTTCAGCTTGCAGGATTAGAATTTGAGGTTGCTACATCACATGATACTTCTACAACAGGTATGCCTTCCCCCATGGAAGAGAAATCTATGGTGAAGATGTGTATCACAGTAGCATCAACAACGGTAGTGGTCATTGATGTAAATGAAGGGGCTGATGAAGCACAAGGGTAGCCTATTGATATGGCTCACCCTAGTATATTTGTGTGGTTGAATCATATTGGCATATGGGAGTTTGCAACCAAACCATGGCTAGCTTGGGGGGCAACAGAGAATGTAGCATATATTTTGGGGACGATTGCAGCAAGGAGATGGAGATACATTAGAAGGTGTGAAGATAAAACCTTTGGTAGTGTCCAATATCTTTGGCTTGCCTTTGGTGAAAAATTCCTCGATGATGAAAGTGAGAAACCATGTCATGCGCGTAGAATTTAGGGCACCCACAGGGTCTCAAAATTACTATGTGGTGCAGTATTTAGATTTGCAAAAGAAATGCCTAGTGAATGTAAATATTAGGTCTACTTCTTGATTACAAAAACCAATGTAGATTCTTTACATTAAGCGTCTTAGAAATAAGATTTCTTCAAAACTCAGACTTGACTGAGCGTGCTTGATGGCAAAAATATATATATATAAGCAAGGATTCTTCTTTGCCATTGTTCACAATAGAGAGAAATGGACCAGTGGATTAGGCCACTTGGGTTTTTTTTAGTTTACTTGTGTATGGTTAGATGGATAAGAACTAACAACGAATTTGGACAAACTCAATCCTTATTTTGCAAGTTTGTGTGCTTGTGTTCTGAAAAATATTGAGAAAGTGCAAAAGATCATAGTGGAGCCTACTAATGAGAGGAAAAGGAGACTTAGTTGGGCAAAAAAACAATCAAGCAAGGTGCACATTACTAAGATACAGGATATTCCAGTAAAAATGGAATCTGCAATTTCGGATGCAGAGAATACTGAAGGAAAGATTTGCAAAAGAACATCAAGTTTGTGAAGAAGAAGAAGAAACCTAAGGTTGTGGAAGCTCATGTGCAGGAGGTGAATGTTCTTGACAGCGGATCGTCTACCCCGAGCTGGATCATAACAGATGTGGAGGATGGAATGGTCTGTGTTTGAAAAATTCAAAATTTCATTTTGAAACAAAAGGAGGACCTAGAGGCTGCTAAAGGCAGAGCATATCAAGATCTAGAGACATTGAAAGCCCTTCAAGTGGTGGATTAGTAATATAAGGAATTGAAAAAGTATGTGGCGGAATTGGAAGGGGAGATTAAGGAGATGAAGGTGTCCAAGGTTGAGTAGATATTAGAGTTTTAGGTACCCTAGGATGAATTCAAGGCATGGACTAATGTAGTTAAGGTTAATGTGATGGTGTAGATGATCTGCACTGAGCTGCAGACAAATTTGGAAAGATGCATCCAAAAAATACATTGCTGTAAGATCAGGTACAAGATCTAAGTGCTTTGGATAAGGATGTATTAGAGGACACTACAGAGATTCAAGGAGTAGGCTTGGCTACAAATGAGGTAGAAGAACTGAAGCATTGATTGCACAATAAATCACAGAGGTTGTGGGGTGATGTGAAAAGGAAGCTTGGTGATTGGATGTAGAAACTAATTAAACATTTGGTGAAGCTATTTGTCAAAGCATAGGACAAGGAGCTGATACTAGAAGCAAAAGAGTTGCATGCCCAGAATAGAATATTGAAGAAACTGATCACTATGGAGGCAAACAGGCAATGTTGGTAGAACACATAATGGTTCTAACCACTAAGGCAGTGCAAAGAGAATGGAAGTGGGCAATCCAATGGCTCTTGTGGAGAAGAATACTGAGTCAATGGTGGTGAAGATAGGGGAGAGTACTCCATCCATGGGTGACAGTCCGATAGCGGTAAATGCTATGGTCAAACTTAGTGCTTACAATCCAAATTTGAAGGGTTGCAATCCACCGAATCCAGTTCTTTGGTTTCAGATCAAGGGATTGTTGGGTTGGTGCTAAATTTTTGGAAAATTTCATGCCATTGGGCACTGCCTATGTAAAAGGCATAACCAACCATTAATTTTTTCCAGCCATTACTTGTAAGGTTTAAGGTCTTAATCTTATTTTGATCTTAATATCCATGTGGATGTCTTGGGAGTCTCACATGATCTCAAAAAACCAAATCCTACATGGTACATGCTCTACAGGTGGTGATCACACAAATGTGGGATGTCCCCAACCTCACATGCCAAATGTTGGTGAAGATAGCAAAGACAATCATAAATTTTAATCACCACATTTGAAGACATTGAAGAATTGGAACATTCGTGGGAAGTGTTCCTTGAAGGCAGAAGGGAATCACTTGGAACCTAGAGACAAAAGTCCCACATAGGAATATCATCATGGGAATGTACACCAGGGTCATTTTTTTGCCCTCTCATTACATGTAAACATTCAAAGATGCACTCATGATCAGTTTCATTGAGATGGATTCCACCATGTTTAGCACTAGGTTGGTAACCTAGCAAGACATAAAAGTGTCCTTTTAGGGTTTTGTAAAAACCTTCCAAAACCATAGTAGATCCACTCATTTTAGAAAATCCTAAGATGAGCGTCTAGTTCAAGGACCACTTCATATGGAAACATTGAGAAACTTGTAAAATTTCTCATCTCTTGGTCACAACATGCCTTCAAAGTTGATGGACCATACCATTTTCCCCAAAACAACAATTTCTGACGATTGATTGCATATAAATGAGACTACGGATTCTTTTAGGACATGAGATAAAATTCCTCGTTAACTTCAATGAGCTAGTAATCAAAACATATGGTTGCTTTATGGAGAGAGACAGATTTATATACACTAGATTATAGAGTAGAGAGAGAGAGAGAGAGAGAGAGTACACACGATATACGTGGTTCACCCAATGTGGGCTACGTCCACGGGAAAGCAGCCACTCAATGGCTTTAGTACTTCAAAACAAGAAGTAGTTTACAAAGGGATTATACCCTTAATGGAGCTCTCGCCTTGCTTCACTCTCACCACCTCACACTCACCTTGTTGTATCAACTTCACACTATGAAATGTGTGTAGAAATGGCCTCCTTTTATAGGCCAAAAGGGCTGCCCTCTCTTATGAGACACAACCATGTGTAGCCGCCCTTGTGCGAATAAGTCCAAATCGGACCCTCCAATCCGCCCATGTGTGGCCGCCCTTGAGAAGACAAGTCCGCTTTTGAATTCGGCCACCGGCCATTGAATTCCGCCACCGACCACCGGCCATTGACTTCCAACCACCGGCCATCGGCCATTGACTACCGGCCACCGGCCAACCGACCGGTTTTTTTTGGACCACTTTTCAGCCGCCGTCTGGCCATAATATTCCGGCGAAAAAAAAGTCTCAGGGACCTCCACCCCCGAGGCCTTTAAAGTTGCCCCTGATTCTTGTTCGTGAAAATTTTGGTTTCCGGTGAGTGATTTTCCTTCACGCATGATAGCTTCTCCTCATAATGGGGGCCTTACAAATGTGCGCTTTTACCAGAGAAAATTACAAGGGTAAATCAGGCTCCATACTTAACAATCTCCCACTTGGAGACTGATCTCCAAACCAAACCTGTGACTGCTTTCCATCCTGGCTTCTTATCCTTGAATGCCGATTGAAGATGAGCAAAAGCTCAACTTCTCCTTGTTGACCACCTTTGTAAACATGTCTGCAGGATTTTCACTTGTATGCACCTTTCCTAGCTTTAGTTGTCCCTCTTCCAAAAGAGTGCGTATGAAGTGATATCTCACCTCAATGTGCTTTGTCCTTGAATGAAAGGCTGAGTTATTCGCAAGATGGATAGCGCTTTGGCTATCACTGTACAAGACACAATTGTCTTGTTTGAATCCAAGCTCTTCTAAGATCTGTGAAGCCACAGAATTTCTTTGCTTGCCTCCGTCATTGCTACATACTCTGCTTCCGTGGTAGAAAGGGAAACCACTTTCTGCAGCTTTGAATCCCAGCTTACTGATGTGCCTCCAACCGTGAACACATAGCCAGTAGTGCTCCTTCGAGTATCTTTGTCACCTGCCATATCTGCATCAACATACCCTTCTAGAAAAATATCAGTTCCTCCAAAATACAAAGCATTTGTTGTTGTCCCTTTTAGATACCTAAGTATCCACTTCACAGCTTGCCAATGCTCTTTACCTGGGTTGTCCATGAACCTACTCACAACTCCCACTACATGTGCAATGTCTGGCTTTGTCCAGACCATAGCATACATTAGAGAACCTACCGCTGCAGCATATGGAACTTTAGACATATAGGCTATCTCCTCGTGTGTCTTTGGACACATATCCTTCGTTAGTTTAAAATGACCAACCAAAGGTGTAGAAACTGGTTTTGCATTTTGCATTCCAAAACTTTCTAGTACCTTCTTGATGTAATCTTCTTGAGATAGCTTTATTGTCTTCTTCGTCCTGTCCCTTGATATTTTCATACCAAGTATCCTCTTTGCAGCACCTAAATCTTTCATTGAAAAAGATTTGGACAGCTCCTCTTTTAGGTCTTTGATTCCCTGCATGTTAGCACTTGCAATCAACATGTCATCAACATACAACATTAGGATGATGAATTTCCCATCTCCCAAATTCTCCGTGTAGACGCAGTGATCCAAGTTGCATCTTGTGAATCCATGATCCAACATCCATCGATCAAACTTCAAGTACCATTGTCTTGATGCTTGCTTTAAACCATACAAGCTCTTCTTTAATTTGCAAACCATTTTCTCCTTACCTTTTACTTCATACCCCTTTGGTTGAAGCATGTAGATCTCCTCCTCTAAGTCACCATGAGGGAATGCTGTATTTACATCCATTTGCTCGAGATTTAGATCATGAGCAGCCACAAGGCTTAAGACAAGCCTAATTGAGTTCATTTTTACAACATGAGAAAATATTTCATTGAAGTCAATACCTTTCTTTTCAGAAAAACCTTTTACCACAAGCCTAGACTTGTACCTTTTCTTCCCACCTCCTTCTTCCTTTAGCTTGTACACCCATTTGTTTTGAAGTGCCTGCTTACCTTTAGGCAACTCAACCAACTCCCATGTTTGGTTGCGATGTAGTGAGTCCATCTCCACTTGCATGCTCTTCGTCCATTCTTCTTTGGATTCATGTTGCATAGCTTATTCATATGATTCCGGCTCTCCAGAATCTGAGATCAAGAGATGGTTGAAGGAAGGAACAAACCTTTCTGGAGGTCTACTTGCTCTTGTAGATCTTCGGGGAATAGGTTGAGGCTCCTCATTTGGTTGACGTTGTTGCACATTGTGACCGTTTGCAGTCCTTGAGTCTTCACCGTCCTCAAGCTCCATGTACTCATCACCTTTTTCTTTTGTTTGTTTTCTTTCCAAGTAATCTTTGTACATATTTTGTTCGTTAAAAATTAAATCCCTACTCCTTAAGATTTTACCATCTTCAGGATTCCATAGGCGATACCCAACGTCTCCTTCTCCATAGCCAATGAAGAAACACTTTTTGGACTTTGCATCTAACTTTGATCTTAGGCTTCTATCTATGTGCATGAAAGCCTCACACCCAAACACTTTGAGAAATGCATAATTCACCGGTTTACCTGTCCATGCCTCTTCTAGAACTCCCCCATCCAATTCCGTTGAGGGTGACCGATTGATTAAGTACACAGACGTACTTACAGCTTCCGCCCATATCTCAAGCGGTAGGCCTGCATGTAGCCGCATGCTTCGTGCTCGTTCCATGATTGTCCTATTCATCCTTTCCGAAATCCCATTTTGTTGAGGTGTCCTTGGGGTTGTCCTTTGCCTCCGAATGCCATTGCTAGCACAAAAGATTTCAAAAGCTTGGCTACAATATTCGCCTCCATTATCGGATCTGAGGCATTTAACCTTGGTACCTGTTTCATTCTCCACAAAGGCTTTCCACCTTTGAAATATGGAAAATACATCGGATTTATTCTTCATGACATAAACCCATGTTTTTCTAGTCGCATCGTCTATGAATGTTACATAGTACAATGAGCCACCAAGTGATGGTGTACTTGCAGGACCCCAAACATCAGAATGAACCAACTCAAGTTTTTTATTTTTTCTTTCATTTCCTGATTTTTGAAATTTTACCCTCTTTTGTTTACCATAAACACAATCTTCACAGAACTCTAAGTCCACTTCTTTCAAACCTGGTAGAAGCTTCTTTGTTTGAAGGATTTGCATTCCTTTGGCACTCATATGCCCAAGTCGGTAGTGCCACACCGCACTGTCAACTTCTGTAGTTGCTGCAGAAGCTGAAGGTTGTGTGCTAACAGTACACAAGTAAAGTGTACCGACTTTTTCACCCTTGGCAACCACCAAAGATCTTCCATCGTTTGTTTCCGAATGCAATGTTGTGACCTTCATCGTCCAATTGTCCTGTAGAGATCAAATTTTTACGAAGAGAAGGAACATGCCTAACATCTTTGACAGAAACTGTACCTTTGCCGACAATCTCACAAGCTTCATCATCTCCCAAGTATACATACCCAAAATTACCTTTGGTGTAGTCTTGGAAATGTTGCTTGTGTGGTGTCGCATGGAATGAAGCCCCGGAATCTACTATCCAGGAATTAGACACATTGTCTAATGAGAGAATTAGAGCATCTTGCTCTACTTTACCTGCCACATTGGCCTCCGATGTTGTCTTGTTGTCTTGAGACTCTGTCTCCTTCTTCTTCTTGGATCAACAATCCTTCTTGAAGTGGCCCTTCTTGTCGCAGTTCCAACATTCAAGAACTGACTTTGTGCGTGACTTGCTCCGCCTTGAGCGATCACGACCCTTTTGGTTTTTGAACCTCTCCTTAATCCTTCCTCTTGTTTCCACTAATAGTGCAACACTTGATGATTCTCCTGTGCTTCTCCTTCACATTTCCTTGCTTAGGAGAACACCCACAACATCATCAAACTTAAGAGTATTTGTGCCAGAGATAGAATTACTTACAGCCCAACTATCCGGTAGAGATGATAGTATAAGGAGAGCTCACACTTCGTCATCAAAATTGATTTTCACTGATCGAAGTTGACTTATGTTTGTGTTAAAGTCATTTAGGTGTTCTGCAACTGAACCATTCTCTGCCATCTTTAGATTGAACAAGCGCTTCATAAGAAATACCTTATTGGATGCCGATGGTTTCTCGTAGAAGTCGTCAAGTGACTTCATCAAATCCTCCGTGGTCTTCATCTCCGAAACATTGAAGGCCACCGTTGACGCCAAGCTTAACCGGATTGTTCCTAGTGCCTTTTGATCAAGGACAATCCATGCTTCATCTGCCATTGTTGCGGGCTTCTTCGCAAGATTGCCTAGTGGCAAATAGAGGTCCTTCTGGTAGAGATAGTCTTCAATCTGCATCTTCCAATGTTGGTAGTTTTTTCCGTTGAACTTCTCAATCTTGAGCTTCCCTTTCTCCGCCATAACTCCCACTCAATTCAAGGAATCCTTTCCTTGAGATAATTTAGCTACGAGCAAACCTTGCTCTGATACCAGTTGTTAGGAAATAAGACGTAGCTAAATAGATAATTGAGTAGATTACTTAATGGAGAGAGACAGATTTATATACACGAGATTATAGAGTAGAGAGAGAGAGAGAGAGTACACACGATATACGTGGTTCACCCAATGTGGGCTACGTCCACGGGAAAGCAGCCACTCAATGGCTTTAGTACTTCAAAACAAGAAGTAGTTTACAAAGGGATTATACCCTTAATGGAGCTCCCGCCTTGCTTCACTCTCACCCCCTCACACTCACCTTGTTGCATCAACTTCACACTATGAAATGTGTGTATAAATGGCCTCCTTTTATAGGCCAAAAGGGCTGCCCTCTCTTATGAGAGACAGCCATGTGTAGCCGCCCTTGTGCGAATAAGTCCAAATCGGACCCTCCAATCCGCCCATGTGTGGCCGCCCTTGAGAAGACAAGTCCGCTTTTGAATTCGGCCACCGACCACCGGCCATTGACTTCCGACCACCGGCCACCGGCCATCGGCCATTGACTATCGGCCACCGGCCAACCGACCGGTTTTTTTTTTACCACTTTTCGGCCGCCGTCCGACCATAATATTCCGGCGAAAAAGAATATTCCGGCAAAAAAAAGGTCTCGGGGGCCTCTGCCCCCGAGGCCTTTAAAGTTGCCCCTGATTCTTGTCCGTGAAAATTTTGGTTTCTGGTGAGTGATTTTCCTTCACGCACGATGGCTTCTCCTCATAATGGGGGCCTTACAAATGTGCGCTTTTACCAGAGAAAATTACAAGGATAAATCAGGCACCATACTTAACATTTGCCTCACTATTTTTTTGTTTGGAAAAAAAAAGGTACAAAAAAGCTTCGTTTTGGCCATTCAACGGACCTATTATCAAAGTTTCACTAGTCCTGCTCAATATAGATACTATATACATGTTTTCTTAGTTTCATTTGAGTTTTTGGATTCAAAAGGAGACATGGAGCATGTCTAAAGAGTAATAAATCTCTTACCAAGTGGAACCTTGGGGACACTGATGAAGTGCTAAATACAACAAACATAGTGCTAAATACAACAAACATGAAAAAACTGTGTTTAACATTATGACCTCTAGAATCCCATAGAAACTACTCAATATCTAGCCAGCTTGAAGTTTATGATTAGATATGGTTACCACCTATAAAATGCACATGATTGGTCTAATAACTAGCTAAGTTTAGAAAGCTATACTTGATACACTAGAATGTCGCGTATTCTTTTGCAATTGAAAATTTCAAACATCATCATATACTATGCTATGTAGGGTAATAAGTGCCCCAAAACTCAAGGAAGGTTAGCTTTATGTTACACATGCCCCTCACACAAATTGCATTTCAATATCAAGAAAGGCACCAAAAAAATCATAAAATTGCTAAATTTGGCCAAAAAACAAGATTCAAAAATTCTTTTAATTTGGTCATAACTTTCAACTTTAACACATAATTCTCCCTCAAAGAATCAAAACACGTTGAGAACTACTAAGGCTAATCCTCTAGCAATCTAAACCTTAAAAACATGAAATTTAGAGTCTTATAGTTGAAAAACTTTTAAAAAAAGTCAAAAAACAAAACACGTTTTTCACATAGTTTACTTCAGAAATGTTGTGCAAGAGCAAGGTTAATGGTGGTGAGATCAATATTTCAAAAAAATGTCAAGTTTTTTCAGCAGCTCTGTGGATATATAGCACCTCGAAATTCATTTTCAAACTCTTCAAATAATTCAAGTAAAATGGTTACCTAACGGGACATAAAAGTGTCCCATTACCAACCTAGTGTTATTAATTTAACCCCATGAAGAAGGATCTGCCAGCTTGGCACATCACCTGTTAGAGCCTGATTCTAAATAATCCCTTCAAAGATCTAGCAATCAAAGCTGAAATGGTGGCCAAGGTGGAAAATTTTAGAAGGATCATTAAAACCCTAGAAAAGATCACATTTGACTACTGAAGATAGATCTGGAGACAAAGATGGAAGACCAAGTTTGCACAAGGATGTGCAACTGATAGGAAGAAGGGAATGTTAGTAGATGGACTAAATAGACACCCTCCTAGTCGTCCACCTCTTCACAAGCCATTATTTTTATACTCCTTATTTTTTTTTGAGAAATCTTTGTAAATATGAGAAATGTGATTATTGAGCCGAGTGAATAATGAGCCAAACCTTTGTAAAATCTAATTTGTAATCTCTATTGTAAAGTTTGTGGGATATAATATTTGTCTTCTAAATCCCTTTCTAGGATACATTCATCTCGTTCTAAGCTACCACAATCTGAAACTCCGCACATCCATAGTTGTTTGGATTGACCTAACCATGCTAGAAGTTCAGATCCGACTAATGTAGCTGAATTGAACTCTTCAATAGGAGTTCTTATCACATCCTTTTAACTATGATCTTTTAAATTTATCCTGGTTGTGGTCTCCATATGCCTTAGGTAAATATGGTCATACCTCCAATATTGGACTAAGAATGGTCTTCCAAGGATGATGTCAATTTTTTTTTTTTTGCAAAATCAACAATGGCAAATGTATCCCCATATTCAATCCTGTAAGAGGTGACAGCCACTTTCTCTAGAAGTCATAGGGGTTTCTCCATATATCCATCTGCAAGCTATAGTTTCATTCTTGTTGCTCTTAAAAAAAGATTTCCTCATTTTTCCATGTTTCTTTTGTAGCAATGGCCACTCAAGCCCCACTATCAAGAATTTCCATGGTGGTCACACCTTGAAATTCCACAGCAAGAGTCATGTTTCCATCTTCTCCTTCATAGTATTCTCCGACTTTGTTTAATAGTACATGCCTAGGACTTAGGTGTGGATTACCTCTTGAATTTGTGACAAATAATCCTTCACACCAAACTTTTCTAGATAGTCTCCTACCATAATACACTTGTTAGGCCGTATTCATAATAGCTTAGCTAATGTTCGTATACATGTCACTGGTGTTGACAAAATGTCTATTGGACCTTTAGAGTCAGTGACTTTCTTGGAAGAGAGTCTCTGTGATGTTATTACAAACACATCCGATTTGGCCTCGTGATCTCCTGTATAGGATGGTAGTGTTTTTAGCAAATGGGGATGGTTGTCTATAGATAGAACATACCCTTGGTCTTCCCAATTTGATTGCATTTCTAGATTCATTTGAGATCATGTCTCAAATTACTCTATCGATGGAAGAAACACTCCCCTCCCATTACTAACATCTTTGCTTCGCTCATTAGCTTTGTTGGCCTCTTTGACCCTTTTCTGCAGTTCATCAAGACCATCTATTTTTCTACACTCCTAGACCTTGTACCTGGGCAGAATCCATTGAAAGATTGATCCGTTGTATTCAGAACTATTCTTGGCTCTTGTGATGGTTTTTTGAGTTTTGGTTTGTGCGTTTGACTCGAATCTGTCTCTATTTGCTCCTAGTTTGGTGGAAGTTGTTTCTGGTCTCTCAACTGAAGGTTCTAGTAAAGCTTGAGCTGTTTGCATCATTTTTGGCACATTTCAAGCAGTTGCTTCTATAGTTTCGCATATGAATATGCCATCCACCTTTGTTATTGAGTTTGATTAATTTGGATCCATGCATCATAGGCTTTAAGGAGGGTGTCTAACAGTTCACTAATCTTTTCTACCAAAATCGCTCCTCTTGAACTGCGCTCTTGGGTTTCTCAACTATGCCTAGCTCTACTAGTACCTTATAAGTTTCCTCTTCTTTGTTTGTATCTTCTTCAAGTTTCCTCAATTTTTCTTTTGTTTGTTTCAATTCTTTAGCTAACGAAGTTTGTTCACATTGCTTCTTAGCTTTCCACATGGTTAGCTAATGAAGTTTGTTCACATTGTTTCCTAGCTTTCCACATGTTTTGTTGAATCTTACGTTCAATGCTAGGCGTTTTTATTTTTAGTTCTTCTATGATAGGCTCATTTTCCATTTTTGGATCTTGTGCTCTGTGATTACCTAGATTGGTATCACATTTTTGTTTTTTGATCGAGTACTAGATGATATTGTCTCTAGTATATTCAACGTTACTTTCCTCCTTCATTAGGGTTCTTCGGGAAATAAATAATCAGATGAGTGATTCCACAATCAGGACAACATGCATTCACTCTTATGACCTCCATGTCATTTCTAGACCTGGGATGGTATGATCCTATGTTGATCTACAAACCTAAGCATAGGGTCTCCCAGTCCTCCACTATGATCTCTTTCTGGTCTAAGGTATTATAAGGGGTCCTCCCCTAGAGGTGCTCCTAATCAATAATTCCTGGCTGGTCTCAAGGGTGGTTGTTCCTCTCTTTGATCCTTTTCTCTTCATTCTTGTTATAGTTGTGGGCCTCCTTTCTCCATGCTGGATTTTGTGTTCTCTTCCCACTCTCATCTTGGTACTTCTCATGTAGTGGTGGTGTTGGTGGCTCTTCTAGCCCTTTCAAATAGATTGATAACCACCTTTGATTGAGTTTTGTTCTGATGTTTCATACTATTGGAGCCATGCTTGCAATGATGGCGGTGTTTCTTGTTGGTCTTGAGTGTTGGGCAATGGTTATTTATTTTTATGTGACGTAGTGTCATAATCCTTTGCAAAGGGATTTATGGACTTGCTAGGTTATGTATGGGCCTTTGCTTCTCTTCATAAGCATGCATCAACACTTCTAAAATTATTAATCTTTTTGCATCCCTAGGAAGGATTGGCTAATATTCGCATCCATACTTGTCAACATACTTTATGTTACTCCCTTTGCTTGAGTCATTAGCATACAAGTATAGAATGGTTTCCATGGTTAGCTCTAATGCATAGGGTGTCAGACATCTCAAATATGATTGTCCTACCATTCATATACTCATAGATTTCTATGTCCCCTTGGCTTGTTAGAACTCTCACTACCTTCCTATCAAACACTTTGATGCCATTAGAGAGATCTACTTGAGGTGGCATATCCAAAATCATCTTCCCTTTTGCAACATTGTCTCCACACTTGTTGTAGTTTTTTGGATCTCTTATAATGAGGTAGTGATTCCCTTCGTCATCATGGAATCTATCATCATAATCGTATAGTTGTATTATTTCTAATCCTTAAGCAGCCACTCTTCTATACAAATGAATTTGCATCCTCAAACGTCTGCATAAACTAGGGCTCCATGTGTGTCTGTTCTCTCTAGGAATATTATCGTGTATTTCAGTGTGGTCAACGAGGTTTGGAAGGTGCTGCCTCTTGTAGGCCTGAGTTGCTAAAAGCCTCCTAGTGGTTGGCTAGCCATCAAGTAAAATGACTTTTTGAAAAAGGAGTCAGTCTCAAAATCCTCCTCGATGATAGTCGGTGGTGGGTCAAGCCTCACTTGGTTGACACTCTCTTTGAAAGACACAAAACTACTATGTCAACCGCTACTCTATTGTCTCTCAAAATATATCTACCTGATTTTAATTACATACAATAAGATAGACACTCTTGTAGATACCCCAACTCTTACTCGTGAGGCTAGCTAGCTCCTTTGTATAGCATTTTCTTCTTTTTGATAACCTGGATACACAATATCAAGCACTTTTCCTCTTGGGCGTTTGAGTGCTTAGTCCAAATTTCTCTTCAGAATATTCACTCAAATTTACAAAAACTACAAAGAGTTCTAAAACTCGGATTAAAAATTTAAAAATTCTTCCACAAGGTCTTTAAGTGTGATTCTGGAGTCTACTTGACTCAACCAAGGTATTTCTAGAAAGCTTGCAAAACGGCCTATGTGATGGTATGGTCAGAACCCAAAAATAGGCCTTATGGGAACAATGATCATGGTCACTACCATTGGTAATCTTTTTTAGTCTAGTCACTTTCTATTGCTTAGCCACTCTGAGGTGAGTCTATATACACTCTATATGAAGTGTTTCGATGCTTTTTAGCATTTGTTTGGACCAATTATCAAAATCTGACTTTAGACTTTAATTTTTGGTTGATTTTAGGGACTTTTACTTGTTCAATGAGTTAAGGAAGAAATATTTCGGATCCTTGTACTCCTAGGAATCAAATGAAACCAATCTGGTGCCAAATTGACAGAGGTAGCAGCAATCGTGATGCATGCCACTGGTTTGTTTTTGAGTTTTGACACTTCTTGCAGTTTCCTTATCACTTGTATAGTCTTTAGCAAGGTATAATTTTTCTCCAAGTCTGGTTTATTTAGGCAATTTTGGCCGAATCTACCCAAATCTGGAAAGTGGATCTAGCAAGTATAGGGCTTGAGAATCCTGTTGGTATGCTTTGAAGATGAAAATATGTCAGGAGTTAGAAATTGTGGTCATTGCCATAGGTACCTTTTTTTGTCCAGCCAATTCTTGTAGGTTCCTTACCTCTAGGGCTTCCTAATGACATCCTGTATCACTTAAAATGACCACTTTTTTACCTCTGTTCCACCTTGGTGTCAATATGATCTGGAATTTAATTTATACCAGTTTTAAGGGCTTTTGCCTATCCAAATTGAATATGGAAGGTATATTTGGGATCCTAGAACTTCCATGAACCAAATGGAACCGCTCTTACAGTTTTGATGATTGCAATCACTGCCACTAGTAGACTTTTGAAAACTTGATGATCCCTACAGCTAGGGTTTTCTCTGTGGAGTCTTTTCCCCCTATATTGGACATAATCTGATGAGATTTGGTCAATCTAGTGACACAAAACCTTCAACTTACAGACAATTTTGGCTCAACCTAGTAATCTATAGACCTTCTAGACTTAGAGAAGGTGAATTCTTGCTATATAGAGTAGGAGGATCTGATGGTATGCTTTGTCTGCGAAAATGGGATAGGTGGAACCAACCATGGTTGTTGCCACTTGTACCTATTTTCAACTTGGTCAAGTGCTATAGCGTCTCCACCTTTTGTGCTACTCAAAGACACCCCCCACCACTTAAAATCACTTCCTTAAAATGGTTTAGTTTTATTGGTTCTCAAAGATAACCTTAAATGCAAAATCAGCTCTTTTGGAAAGCAGATGACATAATCAACAACCAAAATTTCCAGATATGTCCTTTAAGGTATATGCAAGTGCACAAACAATAATTTCTCAAGTTGCACTTCCAATTCTCAAGCTATGCACATTTATTGCTTGTTCAGTTACTTTAAGTTTTCAAAAGTTGGAATATGGCACTCAAAAGTAACTTCGGCTAATCTATGCAACATGAAAACTAAGTCTTAACTAAATACTATTCCTATCTCTAACCTAAAATAATAAAGTAAAAAAATAGCAAATTTTTTGACTCTAATCACAACTCATCGCAACTACCTACTAGACACAAACTACAATAAGACTCAAAGCATAGACTTAATGCACAATGCACTAAAACCAAAAACTAAGGTCGTCCTAACCTATGTGGCAACCAAAGGAGAACACTTGGATCCTCAGTCTACCTACTGAATCTCCTACCTAAAGATAAATTTAATTGTAACACTCAAGCACAGGGCAAAGAAGAACCTCATTGGGACCTCCTTTGCTAGTGTAAGTCCTACGTCCTTGGTAACGGCGCCAGTGTTGGCAAGCCGCCTCGATCGGAAGAAGTAGCATAGAAAGAACTCAAACAAATATAAAACGTGTCAATCCGAGGATATAGCCGACCCTCCTAGTACATACAAACGTTGAATGCAAAGTTCTAAGAAAGAATGGACTGAGGAGAGAGGTGTTGCAACAAGTACCTAAAACGACAAAACTAACGAAATCTACCTAAAGCCTCCCATGCGGTCAAACAATGTGCAAGTGGTTTTAGGGAGTTTGAATGTGCTCCAAACTTAAAATGCTCCTAGCTCCTAGGCATCTAGACCAAGGGAACCTAAATCTACACTCAATACATCATGTCAGCCAAAGCGGTAGGTGAGAAACCGTGACCATTGCCACCACCAACTATGACTAAAAAAGATGAATGAGGGGTTCTTTTGGACCTCCTTAGTTATGCCTACCTCTATTTAAGCTCAAAAATTTCATTCGATACACCAAATGACCAGAAAAAACCTCTCCATGTGCTGAACACACACACACACACTCAAAACTTGACCAAGCAGCAATCAACATGAAGTTTAGAGTATGTAGAAAAAACACATGAAGTTTCATTAGCAATGGTTACCCGTACAATGGTGATGCAAGTCCGCAAGCATTGATAGCTTTGCACCATGAGCTCTCCAGTGGGTTACAATAATTATTCCCCCCAAAATGAGGCCTTTTCTCTCATATCTGAGGCTAGAGATGGGATGAGGGTGAAAACTATGAGATTTTACAAAAAGTAAGAGGTGGCATTGAATCCAATGGCATCATTACACTCATTCTTTGGATTCGCCACAAAGTAGAATTCACAAAAGATGGCTTGGGTAATTTACTTTGCTCATTAGGAACCAAAAAGTGATGTAGGAAAAACTATTATATAGGGTGAGGATACAATGATTTTAGTGCTTCCTGCTAGAGTGTGCATCTAAGAAAAACTTGTACCCATTGCTCAACCTCAACAAATATCTAGGTATATTCCTCAAAATTTTGAGTTTGAACAACACATTTGTATCATTATGTAAAGTTTTGGGAGCTTTTGAGAGTACGACTAGTAGCGACTACTCTCAAGAAACTTGTAGTCGATCTTTCTCAATCTCTTGTAATCCAATTTTTTTTCCAAAAATTACATTGTGTATCTTGTCTTGTTCACTTTAAGTTAATTATAATCATTCTCAATTTTGTTGTGGTGTGTGATGGCTTGTTTGCAAGATAAATTTGTTGTTTTGAGTGCATAAATGGTTTTTTTGCGACATTTCGACCGTTGGAGAGTGTTTCTAGACCATAGGGCAACCTTTCTAGATAGTTATATTGGAAGATTCAGAACCTTGATCATGATGGATCGTGATTTTGGTACCTTTTTGGATTGTAACCACACTTGGTAGGATAGTTCAACTAGACCTCTTAGACCTCCTCCTAAAGTTTCGTGGCATTTTGACTTTGTTTGAGTACCAAAATGGCCTGATAATCGAGAGTGATGAGATAGGACACAGGTAGATTCCCTAAGTAGAGAGTGATAGATTTTTTGGTGCTATAGATAGCTTCATTTTGAAGGTTCACTTCTTGAGATTGACACCCTCAAAGAGTCTCCGTGTCCCATCCGAGTCGCTTCTATAAGTATTTTAGTTCCAGATAGCCATGTTGCAGACATCCCGATAGCAGGGACCCATTAACACCTAGAAATACGCAGGATTTAATCCATTGAATCATTATTTATGCTTCTGTTTTATAATCATCTTATGTGTGAAGAACATCCTGATCTGCCTCATCATCACGATGGACTTCACTTATTGTCATGTCCACATGCATTAGACTCACACAATTTTAAGACAAAGTAAGACCTTATTTGTTTTTGATGATTTTTATCGATGCTTTTCCTATTGATGTTATTGGAATGATTTCCCATATCTATAGTCGTTTACTCAATAACAATTGAGGCTAGCATATTTACTGGTGATTGTTGTATATGACTATAACGACGGGAATTTTACATCATTGGCTCTATGCACAAGGTGGAGTCACTACAAATGATGCTTTATGTGGGTAGCAAGTAAAGATGGCCTCTCTATCAAGAAATTAATTCATGGGATGACATGATTGACAAAGAGAACCTTCAAGCAGGTC
This sequence comes from Adiantum capillus-veneris, assembly GCF_014529385.1. Lineage (NCBI taxonomy): Eukaryota > Viridiplantae > Streptophyta > Polypodiopsida > Polypodiales > Pteridaceae > Adiantum > Adiantum capillus-veneris. Next base: position 103,884,520 of record NC_140935.1, read on the forward strand.
ATCTCTTGTTTCAAACACCAAGAAAAATCTAGTATGACTAACTTCTTTTGGGTGTTAGGAAATTTTCTCTTCTTTTGATCAAGAGATATGATTGTTTTAAGATCCATTTGTGAATATGTTTTCAACTTGCAAGGATGTGTTATCTATTTAATAGCACTAGTGGTGCCCATAGAAGTGTTGTATTTCTAGCGCTATGATCGAGATAATGCCAAATCTCTCCATGAGTGTTGATGACCATTGATTAGTCTCTTCACAGTTATACTTTCAAGGAAAGAAGTCCCCTTTCAGCTACCAAGGGGAAGTGGATAATTATTAGACATGGTAGACTGTATTGGTCACCATTAACTTCTAGTTTAATCAATTTCCGTGCAAAATCTAACCAAGGGATTTGAAGTTGCAGAATATCACAAAAGGGTTTAGATCACTAAGGCAACACCCAAGGTTCCCATTTAAATAATTTTTTATTTCACAAATCTTTTATTTAGTGTTTCACAAGTCAAAGACATACTATGTCTTTTAAGGCTAGCTTTTTGGTAGTGTACCATTTAAATTGTACCTTTCATGTTTGGATCATGCACTTGAAGGCTTTGGATAAGTGGATGTTATATTCAGCCTCTAGGTAAGCATAAAAATTGGTTTCATTTCATTTTCGAATATGTTTTGATTGCGTTTTTCAAGTAGGATGTATATGCTAGAATACCATTTTTCTCTTCACAAACATGACAAGGTAATGCAGGAAAAAGAATTTTTGGGGTTTTGTTTGACATATGTTGTTAGTCACAAGGGTGAAACATGGTCTATCTAGAAGCTCATTGTTGGAATTAGGGTTGCAGACAAACGCACACAGCTTGGAGAAGATGAAGGAAGCTCAAGGCACACACTAGAGAGTGTGTTACTTAGTGAGCAATGGAAAGATAGATAGCCCTAGAGTGATGGGCGTATATACAATGCTCGGGGGGAAAAAACCTCCTAAGGAGGGAAAAAATGCCCCGGCGGTCCTAGTGTGTTCACACACATCACTACCACATGTATATGGTAACAAATCCCCATTAGAGTGATGCGGTGAACGAGAGCTGGCACATGAGTAAAGGGAAGTGACATGCCCTAAGGACATGATCAGTCCACAAAGGGGAGTAAGCCCAAAGCTTTGCAAAAGCTTCAAGCTTCTCACGAGACAATGCCTTTGGAAAAGATCTGCAAGGTTGTGCTGTGCTGGCACAAAAGGCAAATATGATTTCTCATGCTGAGAGCCTCTCCCTAACATAGTGGTAATGCACCTCGATGTGCTTTGTGGAGCATGAAAAATTGGGTTCCTCGCAACTGCCAATGTGCTCTCACTGTCATTGTAGATAGTGTTGGTAGTGTCTTGTCCAACACCCAAATCAGCCATAAGGCATCTAAGCCATACGGTAGCCATACACACTCAAGCATGGCTGTGAAGACTGCCATGTACTCAGCCTCACAACTCGAACTGGCCACAGTAGGTTGCTTCTTGCTCAACCATGATATACATGAACTATCAAGCATGAAACAAAAACCACTTGTGGACAATCACATGTCAGAACAACCAGCCCAATCTGAGTTTGAAAAAGCATGTAAGTCTGGCGGCAATGATCCCCCCTTGGGATAAAACAAGCCAAGATGTAAAGTGCCACTAAGGTAACAGAAAATCCTCTTGACATTCTACCAATGCTTAGACCCTGGGCTATGCATAAATCTGATGACCTGTGAGACTGCAAGCTGAATATTCGGCCTCGTGTTGCATAATTAAATGAGACAGCCACAACAATAGTTTGATAAAGAGTGAAATCAGCAAGATCGCCAGCATCATGTAGACTCAACTTCAAACCTGTTTCCGTGGGAGTGGCAATACGTTTGCAATTCTCAATTCCAAACTTACATAGCAATGTCTCTATGTAACTTTTCTGACACAAGGCAATACCACCATCACACTGCTTAAACTGTATGCCCAAATAATGATGCAACAGCCCCAAATTTTTCATCTTGAAAGTAGCATTCAAATCAGCCTTAAATTCAGCAATATGTCTCTCATTTGGTCCAGTGATCAGCAAATCATCTACATAAAGAACCACAATGAGAAGTACATCACCCTCACACTTTACATACAATGTGCTTTCTGTTGGACTGTTATGAAAGCCTTGTCTGACCAAATGAGTGTCAGCTTTCTCATACCAAGAACGAGGAGATTGCTTCAACCCATACAAAGCCTTGTTACATTTGCACACTTTGTCCTTTCTTGACAGAACCTAGAGAGTGTGTTACCTGAACTTCCTCAAATATGTCACCGTTCAAGTAAGCAGTAACAATGTCTGATTGGTGTACATTCCAACATGAGTTGCCAATGCACATAGAAAACGCAGAGTAGTCATATGACAAGTGGCAGCAAAGGTCTCTTCATAATCTATGCCTTTTTTGTTGTACATAACCCTTTGCAACAAGTCGAGCCTTATGGCGATCGATCTCACCATTCGGCTTGCATTTCAACTTGTAAACCCACTTCGTACCAATGGCCTTTTTTCCAGGAGGAAAATCACATAAATTCCATGTGTTTTTTTCTATAAGTGCATCATATTCTGATTGCATGGCAACCATCCAATTTTTTTAATTTTGTGCTTCATCAAAAGACGGCGGTTCCTCAACATCATGTAAGCTAGACATAGCCAAAGCATACAATCTGATGCATAAGATGCATGGTGAGAGCCTAAATGAGTACGACTATACAAAGGTGCATCCAATTTACTTTCACGCAAAGTGTGCATCAGCCATTTTGGCATACCTCTAGCCTGCTCATTTTCAGCCCTTTCCTCATCACCCTTTCCTCATCAAGTACATCATGTACATCTGCATCAGTAATAGGCTAATCTGTAACATTTTCAGAAACCCCCATAGACTGTACATTTTCCTTATTGGAACTTACATTCATATTTCCACCACTGAAAAGAGGCAACAAAGTGTCATAAATGTCTTGTGAGCTTACATTATTGTCTCTAGTACATGACAGTAAGGACTAAACAGAATCTTTCACAAACACTACATCCCATGAAACCAGAATACATTTTGTTTGCAGATGATACAACATGTAACCTTTGCTTTCAGCACTATAATCAACAAAAATACATTTGACGTCAGCCTTATCATCCAATTTTTAGCGTTGTGTTTGTGGCACCAAAGCATATTGCAAACCGCCAAAAACACGCATGTGCTCAATAGAAGTCTTTCTATCATGCCATGCTTCATATTGAGTAATAGACTGAAAAGCTTTCATAGGACACCTATTTAGTACATAAGTGGCACACATGATGGCCTCAAGCCAAAAAGGATGCGGCAAAGCTTGATTTTTGACCATACATCGTGCCATTTTCGTAAGTGACCTGTTTTTCCTCTCAACAACACAATTTTTCTCAGGAGTATAAGGCACTGTACATTGGTGTTTTATCCCACAACTAGCCAGAAATGCATTGAATTCATGAGACATATACTCCCCCCCTCGATCGGAATAGAGGTTGCCCGTAGTACATTTCGAGACATTTTCATCCATAGACAGAAATTGTTTGAAGCACATAAAAACTTCGGACTTTGCTTTAAGCGGACATACCCAAGCATTCCTGAAGTAATCGTCAATGAAAGTTGTGAAGTACAAGTAATTGCCCAAGGACCAAGTTTGCATGGGCCCACAAACATCAATATGCACAAGCTGCAACCTACATGTGGCCCGAACTGAACCATTCTTTGGAAACTTAGAACGCTGCATCTTACCCAAAATACTGCCTTCACAAACATGTTTGACAGGTGCTTCAAGAGGCGGCAAAGAAGCAAGCATATCAGATTTCTGCAAACGCAACAAACTGGCAAAATTGAAATGACCAAAACGTTGTCAAGAAGTTGGCGGTCTTGCCAGGAAGGCGCCGGGCCTCTTGCTGTGAGAGTTTGTGAGGAAGCTCAAGGGTTATGAGAAGGAGCTAAGATGTAGATAACATAGATTCTAGAGCTAAAGAATAAATGTAGCCAAAGAAACCGCTCACTTTCCCTTACAAACACATACGTGATGCAGAGAACTCATGAAAGATAGTCAAAACAAAACAAAAATGAAAACATCAAGATTACGTTCATATCGTATCATGGGTAGGATAAAAGGGTTAATGGATGAGTTAATGATATTTAATCTTTGTGGTCCAAATAAGCTACGGATTGCTCTTTGGAACTGTAGCTTTGTGCTTACTATAATGTATATGTTTTGTCTAGCGATGGGGATTAGTTGTGAGTATAAATCCTCTTGATTCATAATAAAATAACCACTCTCACATCAAAAGAGAAGTTATAGTCAATAATAGGTAGTATGATGGGATCTGGTGAGAGAAGTATTTCGTTGAGCCTTTGAGGACCAAATAGAAACACTATACGTTGCTGAAAGTGAATCTTTCGATTAATCCAAATGTTGACCCTAATAGATTGCACAGAATGGAAATGAAAGAAATCGCCTCTATGTGGATTATGGTTATTCATCGATGATAAACTTAGTATGTTCAAAGATAAAGGTGTGAAAGAAGTGAAAGGAGAAGAAGAAGAGAGTTTCTCTCCCAAGCCCTATTGTTGCCCTTAGGCAATAAGGATAGAGAAGTACGTGTAGCAAGGAGATTCTAGAGTTTGTGGAAGAGAATGAGAATCTTAAGAGAGAGAGGTGCTTGTGAAAGATGAAGATGTGGTTACTAACCTTGTGCACATAATTGTTTCCCGCAAGAAGGTTGTGCCCGTTACATTGACAAGATTGCTGCTTGAATACCTTCCAATGAAACAATTAGGACACAACAAGAGAGATGAAAGGAGGAGTAAAGATATAATTAGAGATAGATCTAAGTGTGGTGGTGGTATTAAAGATAAATAATGAGAGATAGAGAAGGAGTTAAAGACAAGTATTGGACTAGATATGCAAATGAAAGAAAAACTAGCAACATATATCTTACATGAGAGCAATCGCCACCAACTTAATGGAGAGAGAAGATGAGGCAAGACTTCAGCCTTTCTTCAAGAGAAAGTGCGGCACTAAGATGAGTGTGTCACAATGGAATTGAGCTATCCTCACTCACTCATAACTTACCCCCAATGAAGAGAAGGTTGCCCTTTTTATAGGTGAGGGAGCCATGTTTTACATAATCACTTGATTAGGCTAAAGAGTTAGCCCAAATCAAATGTTCTTTGGATATTTCTTAAAATGGGCAATACTAGGACTCAAAATATCATGAAATTTAGTATCTTTTGTCGTTGAGGCTCCATGTGGGTGCATGATGTATGTGGGCCCCACCTAGGCACCTTCTCTGTGGCTCCAGCAGGGGGTTCTTGTCCTTCAAGGCATCTTGTCCTGTGTCTTGTGTGTCTTGTCCTTCAAGGCATCTTTGAGGTGTCACATTCACATGCTTGTGTCTTTTATCCTCCAAATATATTATTTTATGGAAAAAGACCAAGATTACCTCTTTTCACTTGATTCACCTGTTTACCATCTCTTCTTGCAATGTAGTTGTGAGAGGATTTTTCACTCTTTTCCCTGTAACTTTTGACCTGTAACTCGGATTGGCATGCTTAAAAAGGAAAAATTGGCCTACAAAAAGAGCTTGACTTGGTTTTTTGGCCTTTTCTGCACGCCCTTAGGTTGGGAGTTTCAAATTGGGATGGTCCAAGAAGCTTTGGATCTTCCTTTTCATCAAGTCTTGTAGTAGGCCCTTCCCTCTTGTATGTATCCAAGAAGGTATGCATTATTAAAGTGTTATATTATTAAATAAATGTGAAAAGAAGAAAATAATTTATATATGGTAGGGTATAGCTGAGATATTAGAATAAATATACAAATGCTTTTCCCCCAGACAAAAAGAGGCACAATCATTGATACTTCTCTTGCAGTACTTTCTAATAGTAATGTACATTTATATTACTTCAAGGTAATACTAAGGTATGTTAGAAAGATCTTATTTATGCATATGAGTATTATATGAAGTATACTTATGCATAAAAAAGTCACAAGATAAATCATTTAATGCCCGTTCCCACTATATACGTGCCATAGCACGACATCCACCCCCTCTAAACCTATCCTCCGATATGTGCCACGTTGTCTCTTTGTAAGATCAGACCTCTTGTAAATCTTCCTTGCTTTCTTCTTCACTGGATGATTCCAGAGCTCCATGTTCACTTTGATCTTCACCTGTGTTTTGCTCTTCTTCCTCATCAACATCTTCTAGATCATTGTCTCCTCTTCTCTTAAACATTTTAATCCTTTTTCCCGCAATGGGAATCTTTACTTCTGTTGATGAGTATCTCTCTCACTTGATATGATTAGCACGTACATTAGCACAAATCAACCCAACTGGAAATTTTATCTCTCTAGTTGGAGTTTTCTTATCATGAGGCAAAGAATGTTGTGACTAGGTTTAGTCCCTTCAACCTCGATCACCGATTATGATGGACTTAATCTTTGTTGATGAGTTATGTTAGCATGTTTCTTTCATGGAAAGTGAAAAGAGGTATATTTATGGACACCTCTTAGCTGTGGAAACTCATTAGAATACTCTAATGAGTTATATATATAGTTTACATGCTATGTTGGATATAGGCCAGTTACACAAAACGATTGCAAAAGGACAACAATGTGGATAATCAAGATGTTTTGCTTGATTTCATTGAACCTCCTACTGAACCATGTTCAAGTCACATGGACAATTGGATCGGTGAGGGATGCCACTATGGAAAACATTAGTGTTCTTACAAAGATATCACCACTTTTGTTTTTGAGGACAAAAATGCTCTCCAAGGGGGAGTAATGTCAAGCCTACGATAGACGGGCTAGGCCAAGGGCCAAGATACACATGCAATATGGGGGACCTATATTTAGCAGGTCAAGGGTCTATATTATTAGGCATGGTTGAGTGGAGACATGCATGTGCTAGTCCCCTAGTCTTGTAGAATGCGCAACTAAGACTTGGCCTTTTTGCAACAATTACTGTTACAAAGAGGTGACTTGCAAGAGTGCACATGACAACTTTCAGTGTGAGAGAGGGATAGAGAAAGAAAGAGAGTCCACACACACCACCAGACTACGTAAGTCACCTCTTGGTGCAACAATTAATGGCGCCAAGAGGTGACTTGCAAGAGTGCACATGAAAATTTTCAATGTGAGAGAGATATAGAGAGAGAAAGAGAGACCATCTACACTGTGAGCCTACATAGGCACTGACAAATTTTGTGCAAAGAGGCTGAAAGATGTCTTCACTACCTCCACATTGTTGGAATTAGGGTTGCAGAGAAACGCACACATCTTGGAGAAGACGAAGGAAGCTCAAGACACACAATAGAGAGTGTGTTACTTAGTATGCAATGGAAAGATGGATATCCCTAGAGTGATGGGCGTACATACAATGCTCAGGGGACAAAACCCCCTAAAGAGGGAAAAAATTCCTCAGCGGTCCTAGTGTGTTCACACACATCACTACCACATGTATATGGTAAAAAATCCCCCTTGGAATGATGCGGTGAACGAGAGTTGGCACATGAGTAAAGGCAAGTGTCATGCCCTGAGGACATGATCAGTCCACAAAGGGGAGTAAGCCCAAAGCTTTGCGGAAAGATTCAAGGTTCTCACGAGACAATGCCTTTGTGAAAAGATGTGCAAGGTTGTCCTATGCTGGCACATAAGACAAGCTGATCTCTCTTGCTGAGAGCCTCTCCCTGACATAGTGGTAATGCACCTCAATGTGCTTTGTGTGAGCATGAAAAACTGGGTTCCTCGCAACTGCCAATGCGCTCTGACTGTTAGTGTAGATAGTGTTGGCAGTATCCTATCCAACACCCAAATCAGCCATAAGGCGTCTAAGCCATACACACTCAACCGTAGCTGTGAAGACTGCCATGTACTCAGCCTCACAACTCGAAGTGGCCACATTAGGTTACTTCTTGCTCAACCATGATATACATGAACTTCTAAGCATGAAACAAAAACCACTTGTGGACACTCACGTGTCAAAACAACCAGCCCAATCTGAGTCCAAAAAAGCATGTAAGTCTAGCAGCAATGATCCCCCCTTGGGATAAAACAAGCCAAGATGTAAAGTGCCACTAAGGTAGCGACAAATCCTCTGGGCTATGCATAAATCTGCTAACATGTGAGACTGCAAACTGAATATCTGGCCTCGTGTTGCATACATAAATGAGGCATCCAACAACAGTTTGGTAAAGAGTGACATCAGCAGGATCGCCAGCATCATGTAGACTCAACTTCAAACCTCTTTCCATGGGAGTGTCAATAGGTTTGCAATCCTCAAGTCCAAACTTACATAGTGATAGCCGTTTTTTGGCTCTCCGTAATTGCCATAGTAAGCTATCTCACCCTACCAAATTCACCCAAACACTATGGCTATCCCTACCAATTTCACTGTACATAGGCGTGTGTGAGTTACGGGGCTTTTCCCATATCTTCTTAAAATCCTCAGCTAGCTAGTCATTGGGCTAGTTGAGTCAAAAAAATAAAAATTAAAAAATATATATATATATATTATGGCCCATTTGTGTGTAAATATTGCATGATATATATGGCCTAAATATAGAGATTTTTATAATTATTCTGGTATTTTATTTAAATATTTATACTTAGGTGTGTGTTTTATTAAACCTGTGTATGCCTTCTTTCATCCTCTTACACCATAAGTATATTTTTTGCCAATATGTACATACTCTAACCTTATATTTTTCCTTTATACAAATCACTCCCACATTTTCACCCTCACCCTCGTGAAAACAAAAAATTGATTTCTACTCATTGGTCACGTTTATTATATTATTTACTTGCATACCTTTTCCTCTTTCACCCAAAATAATTCAAAGAGGGACCATATCATATGATTCCAATATCTTTCCATATCCATAACTCCTCCATATTTTTATTATTATTTTTACTCATTATTCTAACACCATGTGCTCATTGAGCTAAAGTCCATGAATAGTCCATACACTAGTCCCACCATGTATATATTTATTTATTCACCAATAATCCTCCTCCATGGATGTGTCAAGGGAAACTTGGATGCTTTGTATTATGATATGACAAAGGAGGGGCTCACTCTTAGATGCATTGTACAAATTCAACAAAGGAGGGGGCCACTGAAGACTTTTTGTGAAGAAAAAACAGGTCTTTTGCTGGGATTTTCAATATCCATCTCCACTCCGAATTTGGATCCGTGGTCAAAAGAGACAATGTAGCCCACGCTTTGAATAATCACCTCAATTTTTTTCATGATTTTTGGAGCTACCAGCGGTGAGATATGAGTTTTTGAGTGGACCCCAGTCTGCCCACTTTTCTCACAAGTAGCCCATAGTCTTCTCTCACCTCTTTCCACACTTCTACACACACACACACACACATTCCTCTCAATCCCTCACTCAAACCTGCACCTTCAATGGTTTCTCTCACCTTCTTTACCATTAACCTCCCCAGAGCACGTACAGGCGCACGTCCTAGAGCGGAGTGCTACGCAACACGATCAGCGAGAAGAGAGGAGAGAAGAGAAGAATAAGACGACGCTGGGTGCAATCTCCCCCCGTGCAAGAGTGACCATTTCCCTCTTGCACGTATTTCATTTATAGATTTCTTGAATGGTCAAATTGAGTACAAACTGGCCGGCCGGTCATAAATGGCCAAAGCTCATAAAAGAGCACTTGAATAATAAAATGTACAATGTATATACTTTCATTCGCATAGGCCTAGCTCGGTCCCAGTCTTTTCCACCTTTCAGTTGCAACAAATAATAAAATATCAATTCCATAACATAACTCTTCGTTGGAAAGCAACTGGCCTCACTTGCGAAGATAGAAATCTGCAAATAATACTTGTTAAAAACAATGATTAGAAATCTGTATCAAATAGTAACAAAATTCATAAATTTAGACAATATTGCTTATGCCTGCCGTCATCCACATACTACCTATTCTAGTGTCCCATACCACTAGAATAGGCAATATATGTCATATACTGATGAATCAGGATATCATTGGTCACACTCATCATCAATCGCACAATGTCAAGTCTCATGTCATAAACAATGCTGTAGTAACCATCAAATACCAAATCCCAATCCAATTCCAATTCCACAATCTAATTCCAAATCCAAATCACTTTCATTATGTACCCGGGTAACAAAATCATACCAGTTGCAGTGGTGGCCAGCCACTACAGCATGATTTTGTGATCGGTGTTGCCTAAATCGGCGAATCTACACCAATAAGACATGCTGCCTAAATCGACGAATCTGCACTAATAAGACGTGCTGCTTAAATCAGTGAATCTGCACTAATGCTGCCTAAATCAGCGAATCTGCATTTGGTATAAGTTTAAAAAATCATGAATCTACAATTTATCAATGTGCTGCCTAAATCAGCGGATCTGCACCAAGATGAGTATGTACACACTGCCTAAATCAGCGAATCTGTGTGTGTGTGACCAATGGACCAAGCAAGGCATAAGAAGAAAATATTTGTTACCTTTTTGACACCAAATTAGAGTATGTTCCAGTAGCAAAGCACTTACAAACTGTGGCTCGATATCCCTGAGCACCCTAGCTCAAATGACGAGCTGCATAGCTAATGAATAATCATGGCAATAAAACATCATAACGTGCAAGTAGTAAGCCTTGACCGTAATAGTGTTGGAGTATTGAGTTGACAATAAAATGTTGTGTAGCCTATTGAAAAATCATCTCAATGAAAATACAATTAGAAGCCATGACCTTAGCAATGATTGAGTATTCAGCTTAAAACACAATGCAAAGAAATGAAATATGAAAAGAGAAATGACGTATTTGATGTACATACCATAAGCCTGTATATTGTATTTGAAAATATATACCATTGTTGGCATATGGGGAGAGGTACAAGTGCTGCAGCTAGCAAACTTAGACCAAATTATAGCTAACAGATCCAAAATGTGGTAGTGTGGGGTTAATAATTAGTCATGAACTTGCAATTACAACTACATAAGGGATTAGTATATAATGAAACAAATGTGAGACAATTGAGCGGAAAGAAAACGTTTGCAGTTCTAAGTACATAGCATAGATCACCTAGTGTCACTAACCAAAAAAAATAAAAGAGAAAAGTGTGAGTTGTTTCTTTAGAGTCCTAATTCTGTTTGGCCGCTCGTACGTGCATGTTTCAAATCATCTACACTAAATGTATGCATCACGATAGACCAGATAGTACTATATTTTGGGTTTAATTATCCTACTCTATTTATTTATTTATTAATATGTTTTATGTCCTCGACAATCTAATTCAAGGATTCCTCCACACCAAAGAACTATGACACAATATACATTGAATTTTGTTCTAAAAAAGCTTTTGTTCTGGTCTTGATTAGCCTAGAGACATCTACTGAGATAAGAAGGGGTTTGTATGTGCATTTGCAAAATGCTTCAACATATAATGTTAGAAGATCTTTATTGCCCGGTGGCATCATCCTATTGTCCTAAATATGTATGTACCATTCAAATTAAGCACTACAAAAATATCAAACAAAGGTGTAGAGAGAAATTTGAACATTGGATTGGTAAAGGGTCTGAGTGGCTGAGAGATTACAAATTAATTCATTGGTGGCTGAGAGGATTGCCCCCGGTGTCGATGATAGCCCTTGCATTTTATCAAAGGCCTCTAGAGCCGCAAAACTATGTCTATGATGGGCAAAGCTTGCAATAATGGAGCTCCATGAAACCACATCTCTCATTGGCAGGCTTTTAAAAACCTCAATTGCTTGTTGGGGTTCCCCACTTTTGGTAAACATGTCAACTAGGGTGTTGCCAATAACAACAATTACAACAACAAAAACAAGATTGCTCGCTTTAATTTGCTCATATAGGATCTTGTAAGCTTTCAAAACACATGAGAACATATAGGCGGTGGCCTTAACAAGAGCCGTTGTTGCATTTTATGATACAACTTCAAGGCTTCAGCCTTCTCTCCAGACCCATATTAATGAGCTGAGATAATGGAATGCCGTGACATGAGTGCACCCCAGGAAAGGGTATGCTTTCAAAGACAGCTTTAGCCTCAAGCAGACAATCAGTAGAAGAGAAGAACCAATTGAGTTGATCAACGAGAGCAGACTCTACATGATGAGAGCTTACCAAAAGAGCATGCACGCATATGGTAGGAGCGACATCGTTTTTCTTGATGCATGCACTACAAGAGGCTATTCATATTAGCGACGCTCAAAAAAAAAATTCCCGGCGTCACTATGAGCGTCGCAAATTTACAAGTAAATTTGCGACGCTCATAGCGACGCCGACTGGGCTAAAAAAATAACAGAGAGCGCCCAAAAACTCAGATCTCAGATCTGAGTTTTTCGGCGCCCTCAAGCAAGGAGCAGGTGACGCTCTCCCCCCCTCTCTCTCTCTCTCTCTCTCTCTCTCTCTCTTTCTTCTCCACACACACACACACACACACACACACACGAGGAGAGGAAGGAGAGCCAGGTATGCTCCTTCCCTCTCCTCACTCTCATGTTCCCTTCCCCTCTTTCTCTCTCCCTCTCTCTCTCTCTCTCACACACACACACACACACACATAGTGTTTTTGAGAGAGAGAGAGAGAGAGAGAGTACAAACATAAACAAAAACGCACACACACATACATAAACAAAGAATGCACACACACATTGAGAGAGGAAAAGAGAGAGAGAGCATGCATAAACAAAAAACGCACACATTGAGAGAGGAAAAGAGAGAGAGAACATGCATAAACAAAAAACGCACACATTGAGAGAGGAAAAGAGAGAGAAAGCATGCATAAACAAAAAAACGCACACACATTGAGAGAGAAAGAGAGAGAAACTAATTTAACGTCGTAGGAAACTAATTAAAATTAAAAGACCTAAAGATCTAGCCGACGAGGAGTTGAACTCAAGACCTATTATTCAAGAGGGAAATGGCATAACCAATCTATCATACTTGGCATGGGTGATAGAAAGGTTATACCATTTATCTCTTTTTATTGGCACACACATCCACACACGCGCACACACACAAGAAGAAGAGAGTTATAACGTCGTAGGAAACTATCCTAAAAGACGTTAAAGATTTGGTTAGATGTAGACTTACGTTAAATTAGATTTTGGTTTATTTAAGTTAAATTAGATTAGATTTAGGTTTATTTTTAATTAGATTTATGTTTATTTACGCTAGATTTAGATTTACGTCATATTAGATTAGATTTAGGTCTCCATAGACTGCGATGCCTGCATGAAGCGGGTGAAGAAAGCCCTCAATGGAATATAGGGTATTGCTGCCTTCACTCATGGTGGGCTCCGTCGATCCAAAAGTACTGGTGAAATGTTTTCAGAAGATAGGGAAGAAGGTGGATCTTCAGGGCGGCAAGAGTCACTACATCCCCGACACAATGACCATCTAGACAACCTCTAGTCATTCAACAGCAACTTCAAAGTTAGTAACAAGAGCAAGAACGGTCTAAAGGGCCAATTGCTGTCGTCAGATGTGGATGGAGATGAGGCAGCCTCACCACCGGAAGTTAACTCTCACATCTTTAGTGATGAGAATGCCAACTCTTGCCGAGTTATGTGAAAAATTATGTGTTAAATGAGTTTTAAGGTTCTTATAATCCCTGTTAGTTTAGTTCTTTATTTTTAATATAACATAATTTACGTTAGATTTAGATTTACGTTATATTAGATTAGACTTAGGTTTATTTAGGTTTACCCACACACACACACACACACACACACACACACACACACAAGAAGAAGAGAGTTTTAACGTCGTAGGAAACTATCCCAAAAGACGTTAAAGATTAGGTTAGATGTAGACTTACGTTAAATTAGATTTAGGTTTATTTTTAGTTAGATTTACGTTTATTTAGATTTACGCTTATTTACGTTAGATCGAGTCCACGCAAGAATTACTTACGGTTTAGGGTTTAGAGTTAGACGAACGGTGAAAAGATCTACTGTGAAAAGATGTTAAGATGCTGTGAAGTGCTACAGCTAGAGAAGAGGCAAACGGGTTTTGTCCACTACATGCAGTATCATGTAGACGTGGGTGTGTAGATTTCTTGTACCCACAAATATAGGTATTGACCAATAAAGACGAGATTATAACCCGGTGGTTCTGATCTCCGTGCACCTCTAGACTGAGGTGTGCGGGGATTGGACATGACTAGAGAATGTGAGCTAGAGAGAGAGAGAGAGAGAGAGAGAGATAAGACGAAAAATGCCAATAGAATATTAAATTTTTTGTCCAGGTTATAAGATTTTTATCCTCATTATGAGTAGTGACGAGGATGTGGGACCGTCCAACCGAAACACCTATCTCTCAACGAGGGTCTTATGTCCTTGTAATCAATGCAAGCATGCTGTGCGACGGACAAGACGTGTTTCTTTGCAGCACGTTCGCGAATTTGGGGAGTTCGATCCATCTATTATAGATCGAGTTGTTGCCAATTATAACTCGTCGGACTCTGACGCTGGCCAACAAGCAGCAATCTTGCAACCCAATAGACGTGTTCGCAGGCGCTTTGGTCAAGCAGCATATGTGAGGCCACAAGATGTAGCCTCTGACAGCTTGGGGGATGATCATGCAGAGCACATTCCCAACGAGGCAATGTTTGTGGCCGAGATTGATGAAATGATCGAGACGATCATGGATTCAGAAAGGCTTATCTATGATGATATGAAAAGTGAAGCCGATACGCCATTGTATAATGGAGCACGTATGTCTAGATTGAAAGCACTCCTGGTTCTTCTCAACATGCAAGCAAAGTTTGGATGGAGTGACACTAGCGTCACAGCGCTTTTCAGGTGATCTATTACAATTAGTTTACTTTAATAAAACTCTAAATGTATAATGATCTGATAGATTTTTACACGACTGTATCGTATTTTTATGTTATGTAGATTGCTTAAAGAGCACATACTACCAGCTGACAATGTGATGCCAGATTCCCGAGATGAAGCAAGAAAGATTTTGCAAAACTTGGGGATGGATTACAATTCTATCCACGCTTGTCCTAATGACTGCATTCTTTTCAGAGGGGAATACATAGACATGGAGAAGTGTCCGAAATGTGATTCCGAAAGATATCGAGTAGATCTCCACGGGACAAAAATTCCACAAAAGGTTTTGCGACATTTTCCTCTGCTTCCTCGCATCAAGCATTTCTTCGAATGTAAGTCCATGGCCGCCCTAGCATCATGGCATGAGGAGAATAAATCTTCGGATGGTGTGCTACGAATTCCTGCAGATTGCGCAGCCTGGAAACATATAGATGGAACATGGTCGGATTTTGCCAGGGAAGCTCGAAATTTGCGCTTAGGCCTGGCTATGGATGGCGTAAATCCATTTGGTCAAAGATCAACATCTTACAGTGTATGGCCCATTGTCATCATCAACTACAACATTCCCCCGTGGTTGACTACGAAGAAGGGGCACCTATGGCTAAGCTTGATTGTGCTAGGGCGATATAAAGTGGAGAATATGGATGTGTATCTTGGTCCACTATTGGAAGAGCTACAACAATTGTGGATTGGCATAGAGGTGGTGGATATGAGCCGACACACAGGACGACGGAATGCTTTGATCAGAGGCATTCTAATGTGGACCATGCATGACTATCCCGGGCTAACAGAATGCTCAGGTGATCTATTGACACTCCTCACCCAGACACTGTAAATCTTGTTTTTTCCCATAGTTGATCTATTATCATGTGTATACATGCAGGGCTCCAAACAAGCGGATACAGAGCATGTGTCACATGTGGACCTAGACTGAATGCACGTAGGGCGCCCTCACTGAAGAAGCAAATCTACGAAGGTCATCAAGCGTATCTTCCAGAGAATCATGTGTTACGCGACGGCTTTTTGGGAAGAGAGCCACCAAGGATGTCTGCACAAGCATGGTTAGAGCAGAAGGAGATGTGCGATGACAGATTGCCTCCAGGGATGAAGAGACTATCTCTATGGTACGAGTTACCATACTGGCCCCGACTCATGATCAATCGCTTGCTCGATCCAATGCACATATTCAAGAATGTGGGTAATCTACTATGGGACCATCTGACCGGCAAGAAAGATACTTTGGGAGCCAGAGTTGACCTTAGAAATGTGGATCGTATGGAGCAAAACAGCGTCTGATGGATCGATAAAACTCCCTAAAGCACCATGGATTTTCACAGGAGCCCAAGAACGCAAAGTAAAAGAGACCATTCGATCTTTGCGGACTCCCACTGGCGTAATGCACTCGCTCCGAACGTGTTTTACTAAAGAAGGAAAGCTTACCGGTTTGAAGTCACACGATTGGCATAAAATGTGTCAGGTTTGTTCATAGTGGACTTTAATATCATTGCATAAAATGTGGACTTTAATATTATTGCTGCACATACTTTACAATTTATTTTACCGGTTGGCATTGAGGGATGTTTGTCTCTCGACATCCGTAACACAATCTACAAACTTGCAAAGCTGGTGCAATGGATCTCACAAAAGGAGATCAACGTAGACTCCATACCATTCGCCAAGCTAAATGCTGCGGAGCTTGTGTGCATGTTTGAGAAACATTTTCCTACTACCATGCTAACCATTCAGGTGCATCTTCTTGTTCACATAGTTGATGAGGTGTAAATAGCTGGCACAGTTCATTCCAGATGGATGTTCTTCTTAGAAAGTTTCATGAAAACGCTTAAGGGATATGTGCATCAAAAGGCACGTCGAGAGGGTAGCATGGCAGAAGTTTGGTTGGTATCAGAGTCCCTAGTGTACATTGGAGAGTGGCTAGACGGATTTGATAAAGCCCGGGACACGCTATGGCGAACCATAGATGATGAGCGCATATCTGGGATTGTCATGTGCAATCTCGGTGTTGAGAAGAAGATGACGGAAGATCTAGAGGCTAAAATCAACCGATTTTGCATGCTTCACAATCGAGTGATGCAAAAGTGGATTTCACAATATGAGGATGCAAAGCAAGAGCGACAAAGGGCACGAATCGAGTGGAGATGGGGAAGAGGACCACCGATGCACTATCCGACAGTTCTGGAGAGCCTACCAACCTTCATGAGCTTAAGATGGTTGCACAACCAATTGAAAAGCGCACAACAATGCGGTGACGAAGTGACTGAGGAAGAGTGGGAGTACTCTCGGGGTTGCGCGACCAAGGTAAGTTTGCAATGTATGACTAGCTAGTGACTTTATTTCTAAATGTTTGAACGGCCACTCATAATCTTTGTTCGTTGTAGTATAAGTCCTACACAGCAGCATGGTGTAAAGGTCGACATTTTAGGGTGGAACGAATCGACAAAAAGCGTTTTACTCAAGATTGTGGAATCATGGCAAAATTTGAACAGTCTAGTCGACGACGTTCCTCTGATGCAGATCCTGTGGTGGCGGAACTCACTTACTTCGGCACACTACAAGAGATTTTGAGGATCGATTACAGAGGATTTTTTGTCGACTTGTTCGACGTGCAATGGTTCAAGATAATCATGGAGGGTCGCAACGCTACTGTGCGTAGAGGAGAGTCTGGTTTTCTTGAGGTGGATTCTACTAAGAAATGGACTGACCTAAGAGACACTTTCCTACTACCCTAGCATTGTGAACAAGTAAGTATGTAAATAGTTAACATCCCCCTTTTACAAGTTATGTGCTTGAAAGCTCTCATGTAAGTTATGTGGCTCTGGCAGGTAATATTTCATACTACAAAGTCTACATCAAACTGGTGGTACGTCATAGAGGTAGCCCCTCGTAGTGCAAGGACGTATGAAGGCTACCATGTGCCAATCACAACAGCATCAATGGAGGAGATCAGAGAAGATGCTCAATCAGAAGCCACTGCGGTGGTGCCAGACGAGCATCAAGATGCTACTACTCTATATGGTGTGCATGCAGAGGAGCTACAAAATGAAACAAAGGATATGTGTTTAAACGGAGAGCTCTATATAGATATAGGAAGTTATGATGAGTTATGCGAGGATGAGAGAGAGAGATCTCTTAAAGCCACAAATATTGTATTTGAACAATTTTGCTCCGTGTTGTAAAATCTCTGGCTCTCTAAGTACCTTCCATGGTGTATAACGCTCTTTTCTACTCGCGCTCACATCTTTTGATTGAAAATTCTGAGTTTTCGACTTGCCTCTTCTATCACTCAATTCATTGCGTCATTGTATTTATATGCGTCATTACGTCATTGTATTTAATGGTCTTTGCGTCATTGTCTACTCTATTCATTCAATATTAAGTTTAAATATTCGTGTGTTTAATGCAGGTATGGATGATGAGGAGTTTCTTTCTTCTTTGTCACTGCAGCAGAGACAGTGGTACGTGGAGCGTCATCGCTCTGGTGCATCATCGCGCGTTCCTACTCCATCTGCATCTCCCTCTCTTTCGGAGCATTCGGCGCGCTCCGAAGCTTCGGCGACGACGAGACGAGCTTCACACTCGTCTAGACACCGGCGCTCTAGTGGTGGCGGTGGCGGTTGTTGTGGGGATTCCGCCACCGATGCCTCCACACCTCCTCGTGTTCGACGAGGCTCTTTACCCTCCCCTTCTTTGCCCGCCCCCACACCAGCCATAGCATCGCCATCTACGCCAGGTTTGGCACGGCTGACTGTTCCTAGCAGCTACACACCTCTACCTACTCCGCCAGGAGCCACCCCACTCGACACTCCTCGCTTCGTGGCCCAGACGCCGGTGGAGACACCTGACGTCCGTACCCCCATCGACACGCCGCTAGAGACCCCTGCCGGGACACCCAGGTTCACGTGTCACCGGCCAGAGGGCTTGCCTTACACCGTCGACTTCAGTGGCGGCCTCATCATGGATGATGACGGCAAGAAGGTGATCTCGCGCATGCGTGGTCTTTGCTCTCAGCTGTTTAGACACTACATACTAAACAAATGGAGTGAAGTACCAACTGATTTAAAAGACAGAGTCATCAGCATACTTCATGATGAGTTTCCCGTTCCAACACCGGATCAGCGCTTCAATGAATACCTGATGAAGATTCGAATGCGCAAATACTGCAAACACAAGCGTTCCGAAGTGCAAAAAGCAATCAAGCATGGGTGGAACAGGCCAGATTAGCTGGCCAAAGAAGATTGGAAGAACGCGAAGAAAGCAGCGCGCGAGAATCCCGACAAGTGGAAGCAACAAAAGGATGCAGCCAGAGCGCGAGTAGAGGCAGGGAGCTCGCACCACTTGGGGAGCACTGGATGGGCATCATTTGAGGCCGATTTTGTAAGTGTTTTCGCATTGCTCTTTATGTTCGATAGTTTAGGGTTTATGAGTTTTTTAATTCTAACATAATGAAATCTTTGTATGTTTTGACAGTGGTCGATGACAGGACGTGATCCCACACTGTACGAGCGCGAGTACGCAGGCAGGAAGGGCTTAAACGCCCTGATGGACATTCACAGTTCTCGCGGCGGCATGGTTAGTATTAGGGTTTACTCGTTTCTTTTTTTTGTATTGTTTTATAAATGTCGTTATATGTTTATACTTACTGAAAGCTGTCTTATTGTCTTTTTTTGCAGAATCCGATAGATACGCCGCTTGGACGCGATGAGACGTCTGACTAGACGACGTCAGTTTAGCCGTAGCTAGATAGCATTAGTTTAGGGTTTCTCATAGCTTATGTATCATGAGACGGATTTTATACGTCTTTTTGAACCATGTATATTATTACATTTGTCACCGCAGTTCATTTTGCCAATCAATTCTTTATGCCTATGATGTTGTACAATTGTCATTATTACATTTGCCAATCAATTCATTTTGCCTATGATGTGTACAATTGTCAATTTTACGCTTGTCAATTTTGCAAACAATGCATCTTGTGGGTGACTATTTTGGGTCTATTATCTACCCTTGCACTTTTTTTAAAAAGTGAATCAAGTACAATATGGTTGATGGGTGGCAGGGCATTCAATGCCCTGTCACCAAAAAAAAATTCTCTCGGGCGTCGCTATAACCGTCGCTATTTATGGCTCTGTAGCGTCGCTATGAGCGTCTCTATAGACTTCTGTGTAAACGTCGCTATAACCGTCGCTATGAGAATGGAACTTGCAGCAAGTGTGCAGGCGGATAGGCATGCAGTCCGGGAGTAAGAGACTGGGAGGATTGAAGGAAGTCATTGTTGGCGGGGATGTCTGCTTCGTCTGGCTCAAGTGTCAACTCGCACACTCGGTCTGCGAGAAGTCCACTGTCAATGCACCATGGTGGATGTCCGGGTGGGCCACATGATAGGTTGAGGGAGATTGGGAGCTGTGGGAATAAAGGCAGCACGACAATCATGCAACTGTTGAAAGACAAGAGAAACGCTCACTATATTGAGCTACAAATGGAAACGGGAAGGCCAGGTTTCCAAGAACGGCGTGGAGCTGGATGATGGAGTTCTTCTCCTCCACGGAGAAGCTGCCATACTTGATGCCAAGCCGTAGAGAGTGAGTGTACTGCAGTCGGCAACTCTTGCCACACCTCGCCAGACCAGCCTGCTTGGGCAGCGCTCGCCAAATGCTATGCCCTTGTGTTTCATGTAGCTGCTGATGGGGTTGGTTCATCACAATAGGAAAGAGATGGATGATGACTAAAGAGAGACAACGAGAGTTTTGTTCGGCTAGATGGCGAGGTGCTGGCTGTTGACAAACTATGTGTATGTGTGTGTGTGTGTGTGTGTGTGAGCATAGATGATGAGGGAGACAGCATGTTGCTGGGAGAGAGAGAGAGAGGCAGAAGCGGGGTGTCGAACGGAGGCATGCCTCAAGTGAGGGAGAGAAGCGGGACGATAAGGGTGGGTTGGCAGATGATCACAGCCGCAAAGGAGTGGTTGGAGACTGCATGCGGCCACCGAGTGATGAGAAGTGGGGCGGGGGATGAGAGAACCACTGCATGGGAGTGGTTGGCGACTGGAGAGAGAGGCAGATGTATGGTGGTGAACCAGCGATAGAGAGAGATATTGAGATAGGGTGTGTGTGTGTGTCGGTTTGGTGGTTGGCCAAGCAAAAAGGGTGGTGGCTGGACAGGCAGGAAGAGGGTGTGAGAGAGAGAAGGTTCAGTTGTCGCATGAGTAATGGGTGGTAGGGAGAGAGTGAGAGAGAGTTCGAGTTTGCATGGTGGTGCCTAGCATGCATCCAGCAATTGAGGAGGGAGAGAGAGAGAGAGAGAGAGAGAGAGAGAGAGAGAGAGAGAGAGAGAGAGAGAGAGAGAGAGAGAGAGAGAGAGAGAGAGAGAGAGAGAGAGAGAGAGAGAGAGAGAGAGAGAGAGAGTGGACGATTGGCAGCTACCTGCATGTCTCTCCGTTAGAAAAAGATGGTGTGAGCTACTTGTAATTGCTGGCGTATGCATGTCAGCAGTGACGCTCTCCAGGCTATGGGATGGCTACGCCAAAGTACGAGTATGGATGGGCAGCGACTGTCATAGCCTTGTCGATGGTTTCTCAAGGTGTCTACAGCTACAGATGATGTGGCATGGCTATTCCCGAGCCTTTCCCATTTTATTTTATGTTTTTTTAATATTGCCTTCTTTTCTAATTAAAACCCGAGCTCTTTAGAGCCAGGCCCTCCTCATAGCATCGAACTCAATGGTCTCCAACTTGCCAGAAGCAAAAGAACCACCTCGACACTGTGTGCCAGGTGGAGTATTGATTATTGAAATTCCCACCCGGTCGGCTATTTTGAGCATCTTCTGTTGGGGGTGTGGCAATTAAATTTTTTTTCTACTCTTGTCTCTTCTCCTTCATCTTATACTTGCATGATCCTACTTGCTCTCCTTGTCGTTCATCTTGGACATAGTTGCACAATTCCGGACACGATTCAAAGGTCTCTTCTGATTATTACTACAACAAATCGCCTTAATTTCTTCTTCCACTTGTTTTCCAGCTCTATAAACTTTCATTAAGTCTCTTTGTACTCACAAAAAAAAATTAAAAAAATTACCACTATTGTAGAAACTAAAGCCTCTAATTAATCATTGTGCCATTACTACGGGTCCTTCAACACTCAATTTCACGATTCTAGCTATCTTATTCGAGTTACTTAAAATTCTAATGTGATGAGGGATTGAACTTAACTATCCTAAAATTAATTAACTTTTTTGTGAAAATCATGCGTATGGAAAAGGAACGGACTAATAAATTTAGATGATTGCACTTAGCTTTCGTCTGATTATCTGAATCTTCAATATTTGGAGCGTAGCCTTGGCTCTGATACCACTGCTACAATGGGAGCGCGGAGAGCCCTGCAAAATACTAGTACTATATACTATAGACGATGAAACACACAAAACTGCATACCTGGCAACCATCCTTGCACATAATCAAGCTGCACACGAGCAGAGAGAGACAAAGAGGGAGATAGAGTGAGAGAGCACGTGCAGGCGCACGTCCTAGAGCGGAGTGCTACGCAGCACGATCAGCGAGAAGAGAGGAGAGAAGAGAAGAATAAGACGACGCTGGGTGCAATCTCCCCTCGTGCAAGAGTGACCATTTCCCTCTTGCACGTATTTCATTTATAGATTTCTTGAATGGTCAAATTGAGTACAAACTAGTCGGCCGGTCATAAATGGCCAAAGCTCATAAAAGAGCACTTGAATAATAAAATGTACAATGTATATACTTTCATTCGCATAGGCCTAGCTCGGTCCCAGTCTTTTCCACATGTTAGTTGCAACAAATAATAAAATATCAATTCCATAACAAAACCTACCTTAGAGTGGATTCGCACGAGTGAATGGTGGAGGAGGTGAAGCAGACGTGAGCTGCGTTGTCTTGTTGCGCTTGTAAAGACTTAGCCTTGAAAGTTTTTTGCGATCTTTTCCAAAACAAAGCCTTGCTCCATCAAACTCTGTCGTTTTTGACAGAGTTAGCTCCCAAGGCTTTGTTTTACAGAAGCAGCCAAAAATCGCAGACGTGATCAAAATGTTGGCATTGCCAGTGTGAACGCGCTCTGAAGCTATGGTCACACGAGGCTTAGTTATCAGTTATAGATAACTAAGAAAACTATGCCCAGATAGGGCATTAAATGAATAATGAAACCTCTTGCATGGTCATGCGAGGCTTAGTTATTCATTCATCCTCCCAACTAAGCCTTGAACTTCACAAGTATGCCAAAATTGGCATAGTTATTCAATTAATGCTGCTTTTTGTGTGTGACCAAGAATGAGGCTTAGTTTGCGAAAGTAATTTGGGAAGTCTGTTGTCTGTCTTAAGAACTAGAGGGACTCGGCCTCAGTAATTTTGAATTGTGGGCAGACAAACTAGCTTTAAAACTAATCCTCAGAGCAATGGAGAACCCGGTTGTGAAGAATGGTCCTCTCGACTGTTTCATGATATTCACAAATTCCATTTTAAAGGGAACAAGGGAATCACCAACATTCCCTGGACCACGGTTCTTTTTGGACCCCTAGAAGTAGTAGTTAAGGGGTCAGAACTACTCAAATGTTTGTGGGCGGCTTGGAACAGGTACAAAAACCTTATTAGAATCAACTGAGATTCTAAATATAGTAGACAGCTAAGGGCTACTGAATCAATGTGGTGGTCCCTCCCCCCTATCGCCCAACTAACCCAGAGGCAACACAGGTAAGCTAAAAGACTCCAGAAGAAAGGGATCATCACTTGGAAAGATGTGTGGAATACAACTGAGTACAGGTGGCAGAACGAATCTGAACTTCTGGTGAGGTACCAACTGCAACTGTGGGAACTCACCCTCATCTAGGCCAGGATAACCATTTTTCCAAAGGACCAAGATTGGATGCTCTCTGAGCTGCCTAACCGTGCACATAAGGCACTATACTGGGCAGGAGGGGGTGCTCTCGCCAACCCTCCAAACCGACCTCCAACACTAAAAGAGTCTTTACATGCCACCCCACACAGAAAATGGAACCTGTCCCTTGACAAAAGGCAGTGGCTCTTTAAATTTAAAAGGCTCTGGCATCAAGATACCTCGGCCAAACACTCGGTCGTACTTTGGCTGGTCATGCACAAAGCAGTGTGGACAGGCCACAAAAAGAGCCAAGCAGGCTTCGGGGATGGGCTCAACAAAAGATGTAATGGGAATGAAGAAGACATCCCCTATCTCTTCATTAACTGTCCTGCCAACAGAAAAATATTGTCCCCTTTAGTAAGTGGGATAGGGTACACCCCCAACTGGAAACGGTTCCTCCTTGGAGACTCAATAGGGCTCTTCTCTGTTGTAAGGAATAGGATAAGAGGTGAATTCTGTTGGATCATCTGGAAAGAAAGGAATAGTTGTTTTTATGATGAGGTTTACTAGACTAAAACTCTGAGAGTGTTATTTTATCACTTTTCTATGCAGGTAAATCAGCTAAAGCTTGAACAGTGCAGGATTTACCAAGCAAACTATAAAGTGCTCATGGGCTGTATGGGGTACTACAACAGTGCAAACATTATCAAGCAGCAAGAGATCTTACTGGATGGCTCGTACTCCAACCTGCAGAAAATGATTGACGAGTGCAAGGCCGAAGGGGAAAGAGTAAGGAGGCAACTTAACAATGGAGTAAGGTTAATCAACCACCTGCAATATGTAATGAGCTCCTTTCCTGGGGGGATTAGCCTGGGTGACACCCCGTGACTGTCTGTAGCTCCTTTGTATCTAATGTCGAATGTAGCAGGTCTAAGCTAGCAACCCTGAGCCCACTCCAAGCCTTGTATTTTGTATCGGATGTAACATTTTGTCTCTTCTTAATGTAATTCTCACGCCCTTTATGGTAAAAAAATTAAAAAATTTAGGCTTAGTTATTTGTTCAAATAACTCATAACTAAGCCTCGTGTGACCATAGCCTTATATATGGGCATTGGACAGTCACAATTGTTTTGTTCACCGTTTTGAGCGAGAGAAGCATGGTTAGCGGATTCCAGACAAGAGGGGAAACGGGGGACCAAAAACAGGCGATCTCCCTCTTCCAAGTTCCGCTCACTACACACACTTTTCTCGCACTTCTCTCATTACACACACCCAACCACACGTGAGTCATGACAACAGTGACACTGTGATCTCTCTCTCTCCGTCTCTTCTTCTCACTCTGGAGTCTCTCTCTCTCTCTCTCTCTCTAGATATCTATTGTCTCTGTCGCTCAGCAAACTGCCGGGTTTTCCACGGCACCCTGCTTCTAGCCTCCCGAGCCCCCTACAGGCTACGGGCCTCCTATTAGGCTATTTGGATGGTGATGATCAAGGTGATGGAAGGATGAGGGCAGCGCATCACCTTTTTCCAGCAATTCAGAATCATCAACTCCTTTTGTTATTCCAGCATCATGTCTCTGGCAGGCTGGCAGCCCCTCATTTTGGCCTTTCATGCGTGAGGCTTTCTCCATTTAGGCTATGGTCACACGAGGCTAAGCTCTCCGTCGATTAGCAGACAGGCCCTGACGCATGGCAGTTTTCCAAAGCTTCTCATCGGCTTTCGTACGTCAACTATGCCTATTTATGCATAGTCACAAGATTATGTCCGTGTCTACTCTCAGTTAGCTGTTGCTTTCTCTCTCTCTCTCCTGCCTGCGCCTTGCCCTTTCTTTCTCTACTTGCTGCTGCCGTCGGTGGACGCTCTACGTTGCTGTCAGTAACTGTCGAAGCTTAGTGAGAATTAAGCCTCGCGTGACCATGTCCTTATAATTCCCACTTTCCAGACTGATCATAGATACAAAGATACAAAGTTCATCCAACATTGGGGAAGCCATTGAGGGAAGGAGGAGGGAGATGCCTGGGAGATCTTTCACTTCCCGAACCAGATAATGAAGTCGGTCAAGGAATCTGTCCGCATCTTCAACTTTAGCGATATTTAGTTTATCTTGGCCCGTAATAATAAGAAAGAAACATTAAAACATAGGAAGAAAACCCAAAAGAGAAAAGAAAATCCGAATGCTTGAAAGTTATCATCGTTGTACCCCATGATGTATGAGCCAGCTCATGTAAAGCGTTGATTCACAACTTGTGAGTAGCAACCCGCAACCTTAAGTTCATAGAAATTGATGAAAAAAAAATTCTCTACGAGCGGCCAAATTTTCTTCGTCATTTGCTTTGGTTTCTAGCTCGCTCCACCCCCTTACCTCATAGTAGCCTTGCTACTGGTTGCCAATGCTGCAGACGGGAGCTTAGAGGCCCTTTCAAATGCTAAAATAATATGCTACAAAACATAGAATGATAGATCTGCATACTTGGCAAGTTGCAGGAGCGCTTAATCCACAACGAGACTGATTTGAGAGAGACGTACAATGCGTGTGCAAGAATGACAAATCTGCATACTTGGTAAGTTGCACGAGCACTTAATCTGCAATGAGATTTATTTGAGAGAGACGAAGAACGTGTGTGTGTGTGTGTGCGCACGCGCGCGCGCGCGCGAGAGAGAGAGAGAGAGAGAGAGAGAGAGAGAGAGAGGAGAAGGAGAAGAGGAAGAAGTGTATTTCAATGTTGTAGGAAACTATCCCGAGAGAGAGAGAGAGAGGAGAAGGAGAAGAGGAAGAAGTGTATTTCAATGTTGTAGGAAACTATCCCAAGAGAGTTGAACTCAAGACCAACCATTACAAGAGGGAAATGGCATAACCAATCTAGCACACTTGAGAGAGAGAGAGCATGTGCATGCGTACCTCCAACAACAAAGTGCTACATCACACAATGGGAGTGGAGAGAGGATAATAACATAGACACTGCATGCAATCTCCCCATGTGCAAGAGTGAGCAGTTTTCTCTTGCATGTATTTATTTTTTGAATTCTCAAAATGATTATAGATCGTCCTCCCGGATGTATAGCACACCATAGCTTATAAAGAGCACTTTAATCATATAATATTTATAAATGTTCTATCCTTTCACATAGTCCATTGATCGCTTATGCTTTTGCCACCTCTCAACTGTAATAAATAAATATATTTCTATGTCAATTACACACCTCTCCATCAAAAAAGCAATTTTCTTGAGTTACTTAGTTATTTGGAAAGGGTACTTGTCAAAACAATAATGTTTCAAATCCAAAAGTAAAACTCTTAAATTTAAACAAATAAATTTTCTTATGCATGTCATCATCCACATACTGCATATTCTAAAGTCCCATACCACTATGCATTAATTTTCACCTATAAAAATAGGGTCTCTTAAGTACACTAGTACAGAGGCTAGACACTAATATTATATTTTGTAAATTTCTAAGACTCCTCTACCGGCACTATGGGAACAAAGGGCTCTAAAAGTTCAATTGGGAGTGTTTCCATATTGGCACCTTTGGCATATGGTAGTTGAACAATCCAAGTTGAAGGCACACTCACTAAAGCCCAAATTGCACAAATTTAAGCTAAAGATGAACAAGCTCTCGGCATAATTGTCAATTACTTACACAATAGTTATCGCTTCATTACACAATAATTATGTGGGAGGATTTTTCAAGACTCTTGAATAGGTTGATGAGCATCATCACTCAATACACCTATATTGAGTGTTAAACTCCTCAAGAATATAATGTTGATGTGCTTTCAGTTGTTGTCCCCAAAATAATTTGACCCTACAAAAGGACCCTACACCAACTTTGCAACATGTAATCAATGTATTATTGAACAAGAAGAAAAAAAGCAAAGAAGTCTTTAACCAATGGAGGGGCTTACATCACATCTTTATTAACCAGGATCAATAATTAGAAGTGTTACAAATGCAAAAAATCAAGGCATTTCTCTAAAGATTGCTATAATAACAACCTCTATAGCAAATGTGCCATCAAAGGTCATCCAACAACAAAATGCCGCATCAATAGCAATAGCAGTAATAGACACAAAGGAAAAGTCAACCTTGCAAAGGATGAATACAATGACGAGATTAAGAGGAGGAGAATTTCCTTCATGTGTGTGTCTCCCCTGATATCAAGCACAAATTTATTGATATATTGTAGATATGGATGATGGTCCATCTTCTTTCTTTGAATGGAGGATTCTTCCGTGCATGTGCAACCATAAATGTGTTGAGACCTATCTTATTTTGTGTGACTACCCTAGTTTGTGTGACTAATAGCATGTGTGACATTGAGTTTCAATTCGACTTACTTCAATAGAGTCCAAAGTTCAAGGGGAGGATTGTTGAGATCATGGCCTTTCACCTAGACCTCTCAAATACTATGGGCACGATGTCTTGTAGAGTGAGTAGTCTAATTACTCTATGAGCATATGAGGGAACATGGCTCAATGAACATGGCATGGTGAGTTTCCATGAGTTCAGAAAGGTTTCCCAATCACCCTAGATTTCCTCGTTCTATGGAGCCACCCTTGCCCTTTGGGGGTTTCTCCTTGACCCTTGGGAAATATACCTATGTAACCCTTGAGAGGTGTGAGGTCTTGGGCTTAAAAATATGTCTCTCTTCCAAGTCTCTTGCCCCTTTTATAGGCAACCCTTGAGATTGATTTTCAACTACACCCTTGGCGTTATATTATTCCCCCATTGGAGAAGTTATTTTGTCCTTGAAAACAAAAGTGGGAAATTTCTCCTTAAGAACACTAATGTTTTCCCAAGTGGAACCTTCTTCAGGTCGGCCTTTACACTTGAATAATGCTTAACGATGCACATGATGAACGAGTTTAGAAATCACGGGTTGGAGGCTCAATGAAATTAACCAAAATATATTGGTCAATGACATTGTTGTCCATGTGTAAGCGTTTATGTAAACAACCTACATAAAAAACATGATGAATACGAGAGTGCATATGTAAAGAGAGTCAGTAAGCCATATCTCCATCTTGAAATCCCACAATATATAAGAGATAATTTACATGTTGGCCAAGTTTTTAGAGTTTTTGAATGTTCTAGCACATGTAAAAATACCTCTTTCCCTTCCATGAAGGTTACTTGTCGACGTTTCTCATCACCGTACTTTTTGTATCTAACTTGTGCTTATCGAGCATTTTGATGAGCAAGTTTCATCCTATCCATGTGATCTTGGAGAAAATACTTGACCTGCTGATGTTTCTTAGTTTCTAACATGAGCATAATTGGTGATCTAGGTTAAAAACCATACATAAGCAAGAAGGGACTAAAACCAATTTTCACATGATTTATGAGAAAACTTTTGAAGAGGGAGATAATATTCCCAAGCAGATTGTTTTTTTGCAATGTATTTTCTTAGCATACCCTCTAGCACTTGATTAAAACTTTCTTTCTAACCATCCATTTCGGGATGATCTGTAGTACTGATATTCAGTTTTGTGCCCAATCGATTAAACACATCGCTCCAAAAATGACTGTTAAAATTGGAATCATGATCACTCACTACATTGATGGGAAGTATTTATAGTCTATGTGGATTGGCAATAAAGACCTTGGATAACTCTAGAGTTTTAATCGTGGATTTGGTTGGAATAAATTTGCAAAGTTTAGTCAATCAGCCTTTGCCACCCATACCAAGTCATGACCTCATACATTGGTTGGTAAACCCACAATAAAATTCATAGAAATACTTTGTCATTTACCATTGGAAATATCCAAAGGATGTAAGAAACCTGTTGGTTTTTGGTGCTCTACTTTATTAACTTGTCATGTCTTCAACATCCCTATATAAAATTAGCAGGTAAATTTGTTGTCTTATGAGTGCATAAGTTTTCCTTATGCGTGGGTGCCGTGCACCAGCCATAAAGAATTTGCACCAAACGTTTGCATCAATCGACACACAAACTGTCTCCTTGTGGAATAGAAAGCCATCATCTATGCACATTTTTTCCATCTCTACGGCTCATCAATCGAAAGAGAAGAACTGGGTGTGGAGGAAAAAGATAATGGATCCACACTTTGGACTATGTTTCATCATACTCATATCTTCCCTTTAAAGATTCCAAAAACTCACTTTGAAAGGAGGACAAACTTGAGGTATACAACTAAGAGCATCATCCATCACATTGTATCGTCATTTACAATACCAAAGCTTAGGTTCATCCTCACTACAAGAGGTTGTGTGCTCTTGTGATGCTGTTAGCGACGGAAATACACTGGGTTTTTATAACCCCCGGCTGTCGCTAAAACCGTCGCTAATAGCGTCGCTACGAGAGCGTCGCTATATAGAGACGCTCATAGCGACGGTTATAGCGACGTTTACACAGAAGTCTATAGCGACGCTCATAGCGACGCTACAGAGCCATAAATAGCGACGGTTATAGCGACGCCCGAGAGAATTTTTTTTTGGTGACAGGGCATTGAATGCCCTGCCACCCATCAACCATATTGTACTTGATTCACTTTTACAAAAAAAGTGCAAGGGTAGATAATAGACCCAAAATAGTCACCCACAAGACGCATTGTTTGCAAAATTGACAAGCGTAAAATTGACAATTGTACACATCATAGGCAAAATGAATTGATTGGAAAATGTAATAATGACAATTGTACAACATCATAGGCATAAAAAATTGATTGGCAAAATGAACTGCGGTGACAAATGTAATAATATACATGGTTCAAAAAGACGTATAAAATCCGTATCATGATACATAAGCCATGAGAAACCCTAAACTAATGCTATCTAGCTACGGCTAAACTGACGTCATCTAGTCAGACGTCTCATCGCCTCCAAGCGGCGTATCTGTCGGATTCTGCAAAAAAAGACAATAAGACAGCTTTCAGTAAGTATAAACATATAACGACATTTATAAAACAATACAAAAAATAGAAAAGAGTAAACCCTAATACTAACCATGCCGCCACGAGAACTGAGAATGTCCATCAGGGCGTTAATGCCCTTCCTGCCTGCGTACTCGTGCTCGTACGGTGTGGGATCACGTCCTGTCATCGACCACTGTCAAAACATACAAAGATTTCATTATGTTAGAATTAAAAAACTCATAAACCCTAAACTATCGAACATAAAGAGCAATGCGAAAACACTTACAAAATCGGCCTCAAATGATGCCCATCCACCGCTCCCCAAGTGGTGCGAGCTCCCTGCCTCTACTCGCGCTCTGGCTGCATCCTTTTGTTGCTTCCACTTGTCGGGATTCTCGCGCGCTGCTTTCTTCGCGTTCTTCCAATCTTCTTTGGCCAGCCAATCTGGCCTGTTCCACCCATGCTTGATTGCTTTTTGCACTTCGGAATGCTTGTGTTTGTAGTATTCGCGCATTCGAATCTTCATCAGGTATTCATTGAAGCGCTGATCCCGTGTTGGAACGGGAAACTCATCATAAAGTATGCTGATGACTCTGTCTTTTAAGTCACTTGGTACTTCACTCCATTTGTTTAGTATGTAGTGTCTAAACAGCTGAGAGCAAAGACCACGCATGCGCGAGATCACCTCCTTGCCGTCATCATCCATGATGATGCCGCCGTTGAAGTCGACGGAGTAAGGCAAGCCCTCTGCCCGGTGACGCGTGAACCTGGGTGTCCCGGCAGGGGTCTCTAGCGGCGTGTCGATGGGGGTACGGACGTCAAGTGTCTCCACCGGCGTCTAGACCCCGAAGCGAGGAGTGTCGAGTGGGGTGGCTCCTGGCGGAGTAGGTAGAGGTGTGTAGCTGCTAGGAACAGTCAGCCACGCAAAACCTGGCGTAGATGGCGATGCTGTGGCTGGTGTGGGGGCGGGCAAAGAAGGGGAGGGTAAAGAGCCTCGTCAAACACGAGGCGGTGTGGAGGCATCGGCGGTGGAATCCCCACAACAACCGCCACCGCCACCACTAGAGCGCCGGTGTCTAGACGAGTGTGAAGATTGTCTCGTCGACACCAAAGCTTCGGAGCGCGCCGAATGCTCCGAAAGAGAGGGAGATGCGGATGGAGTAGGAACGCGCGATGATGCACTAGAGCGATGACGCTCCACGTACCATTGTCTCTGCTGCGGTGACAAAGAAGAAAGAAACTCCTCAACATCCATACCTGCATTAAACACACGAATATTTAAACTTAATATTGAATGAATAGAGTAGACAATGACGCAAAGACCATTAAATACAATGACGTAATGACGCATATAAATACAATGACGCAATGAATTGAGTGATAGAAGAGGCAAGTCGAAAACTCAGAATTTTCAATCAAAAGATGTGAGCGCGAGTAGAAAAGAGCGTTATACACCATGGAAGGTACTTAGAGAGCCAGAGCTTTTACAACACGGTCTCTTTTACTTTGTGTTCTTGGGCTCCTGTGAAAATCCATGGTGCTTTAGGGAGTTTTATCGATCCATCAGACGCTGTTTGCGGCCAATATTGCTCCATACGATCCACATTTCTAAGGTCAACTCTGGCTCCCAAAGTATCTTTCTTGCCGGTCAGATGGTCCCATAGTAGATTACCCACATTCTTGAATATGTGCATTGGATCGAGCAAGTGATTGATCATGAGTCGGGGCCAGTATGGTAACTCGTACCATAGAGATAGTGTCTTCATCCCTGGAGGCAATCCGTCATCGCACATCTCCTTCTGCTCTAACCATGCTTGTGCAGACATCCTTGGTGGCTCTCTTCCCAAAAAGCCGTCGCGTAACACATGATTCTCTGGAAGATACGCTTGATGACCTTCGTAGATTTGCTTTTTCAATGAGGGCGCCCTACGTGCATTCAGTCTAGGTCCACATCTGACACATGCTCTGTATCCGCTTGTTTGAAGCCCAAAGAAATTTGAGTATGCAATTAAGATTTCAAAGCATAAGGAATGTGAGCTCGAGAGAGTTATGCAGCTTGGATTGCAAGAAGATTTGAATCTCATGCTTTGGATATAAACATGGGCAATTAAGAATTTTGTGTTTCCAATCCTCTTGAAAATGTGAAATAAGAAGGTCACATGAATAACAAGATCAAGAAGAATACTCAATGTATGCCATCTTTGTTGTTTAAGCAATTTGATGTCATGCTTCATGTCAAAGATGATGATTTCCAGTAAGATGGATGTAGGCAAGAAGTCTACCATGATTATGAATGAGTCTCAAATGAAAGTTCAATATCCAATTCATATGGTTGATGCTTCTAGGGTATGTTCTAATGAAGAGGAGTATGTTTGTGATACAAATATGGTTGTTGTGAGTTTTTCTCTTATAGATGAGGTAGTCAAAGATCACATGATGGAGGTCAAAGAAGCTAAGAATGAGAGAGAGGGTGATGCGTATGATGAGGGTTCTCAAGTATATGATTTGGTTGATTTTATGAAAAAGGGTGATGAAGAAACTAGGTAATCTACTTGTATTGTTGATGAAGAGTCTGTCAATTAGGAACTTCATGATATGTATGATGATGTGGATAGTTGTGCCTTAACTGATGATGAAGAGAATATTGAGATATTGGAGAATATGAAAAATGATGGTGATACTCTTGTTATACCTCATGTGAATATGGTTGATCATATCTTGCTTGATATTTTTGTTAAGGATCCTAAGGTATGTACAAAACATTGCTTACCTATCAATCATGGTGCAGTGAAATTGGATGGATGTTGAATGAATAGTGGTGCCTCGTGAATGAATCAGGATGAATCTCAACCCACTTGGCCGTTCAACTCTTCAAATTGGTTTGTTGTCTAGATTTTTTTATACTTTCATGGTAAAACACAATCTTGAATTAAGCCGCATACAAATAATGTCACTATATTTTCAAATCAAACACTATTACATAGAGTTCTTGTTCATAAGCATAGTAATTTTACTGTCTCAAATCAAGTTTCTTGCTTTCAAATGCGATTGACCTTTCTTTTTGCAAAAGGAGTGCTCCAATAGCATGATTACTAGCACCCATTTTTAGCGCAAATTGTTTTGTAGGGTCTAAGATAGCTAAAATATATGTTGTAGCTAATGAAACCTTTAAATCAAAATTTGTTGTTAAGATTATTCCCATTGAAAGGTTTTCCCCTTGGATTTCAAATGGTCCATCATAGAAACAACAATACGAGCATAGTTTTCTACAAATCCTCGATAAAAACCTACAATTCCCAAGAAAAGCTGAAGCTCTTCTAGATTTTTGAGGGACGAATATCTCCGAATAACATCCACTATCGATTTATCCATATGAATATGGACAATAAAAATTACATGCCCCACATATTGAATCTCATCTTTGAGAAAATCACACTTGGATTCTTTGGCATTTAACTTGTTTTGCCATAGTAATTCAAACACTTGCTTCATATGTTGTAAGTGCTCTTCCTACGAGGCACTATACACTAGTATTTCATTGAGGAAATCCATAAAAAACCTTCTCAGATATGGTTTCAATACATTGCCCAGAAGCATCATGAAAGTAGTTGCTACATTGGCCAATGAAAAAGGGCATAACCAAAAACTCATAGAGTCCAAACCTGTTTGGAAATCAGTTTTGGGTATATTAGCAAGCCTAATATGTACTTGATGATACCCTAACTGCGAATCAATCTTTGTAAAGGTATAAACATGGGTGAGTTTATCAAATAACTCATCAACTCAAGGCAACAAATACTTGTTCTAAATAGTAACTAGTTTATGCCATGATAATCTATACACATGCGCATACTACCATCATTTTCCTTAGTGGGATTGGGAGAATACCTAGAGGAGAGGCATTGATTTATCAACAAACCCAACGTGAGATTCATCAAACCAACAAAGCCATGAGAGTTCCAATGGATTATGCTCATGAGGGCTTGTATAGGTTCACACACATGGATCAACATAATTTCTACAAGTATGTAGAAACCAATGCTGTAGAGTTGGTAGATCATATTAAGAACCTCTATGCATTCACGTTTTTGGGTAGAACAAAAGGGGGACACCTCTATAGATTTATAGCCCAAGAGTGTTCAAAATTTAACCTTAGCACCAAAAGTTATACCAAAATTTTTTTGAGTAAACCCCAACCAAAAGGCCTATGTTCCCTCGGGAATTTACAACCAAACGTCCACCCAAAGGGCCATGACATGTAGGAGAAAAACCCTGTCAATGTCTGGATTTACAGCACATATTGACCAATGCATATGAAGACAAGGGTCTCCTATTTCACAATTGAACATCACAAGCCCACAATTTTAACATCAACTCCACAATTAATATATACATGCCCTCCCAGTCTATATGCACACAATTTGACACTAGGCTTTGCCATAGCCATAAACCTGTAGAGAACTAGTCGTAACCTGAAGAGCATAGCTCCAATCTAGGCACTTTAAATCTTGGAAAAAATCTTGAAAAATTATTGACGATAAAGTCGCAGATGATCAAAATTGATTCTATACACCACTATGTGAAAAATTGACGCAAACACAGAACTGTCTCGATACGATACACGCAGAGAAGGCAAGGCGAGGGCAATAAACTGCATCAAAAAGCATTGAGAAGCTAGAACGACCCAAAAACTACACTGTTTTGGTCTTTGGTTGAAATTTTCTATGTTTTTTCATGAGTTTAATTCATATACAACTTACACGTCAAAAAACTCACGCGCACCCAAGGCAACCGGACATCTGACGATACACTAGCAACTTGCACTACATGTACATGTGCTCACTAAATCAAGCTAAGAAACCCACAAAAATAAAGTGCACAGACTCCTTTGACATCAGGCGTCATGTCCATATGTACAATTTTTTTATTTTTAAAATGGGTTGTTCAAAGTGCGCTCAATATAGTTTGCTAAACCTCCATTCTACTAGAGCATTCATGCTTAGCAGTAGCATAAACATTTTGTCCACTTGGTTCAAATTCCATACAACATAAGCACAAAATGCATGAGAAAACATCAGTCATACCAATGCTTTAAATATCAAATCATAGACCATATGTAGAATCCAAATCCTCTTTAGGCATAAAGTATTCTCAATTGATACCACATAGAGAGACTGTTTCATTTACTATAGCATTCAAAGAAGTCTTTATCATCTCATCCAAAAGGTCTTCCACTTTTAACTCAGTCATTATCATATTCTCATGCATATCCATCTCATTCTTCCCACTGTTCATTCAACATCCATCCAATTTCACTGCACCATGATTGATAGGTAAGCAATGCATGTTTTGTACATACCTTAGGATCCTTAACAAAAATATCAAGCAAGATATGATCAACCATATTCACATGAGGTATAACAAGAGTATCACCATCATTTTTCATATTCTCCAATATCTCAATATTCTCTTCATCATCAGTTAAGGCACAACTATCCACATCATCATACATATCATGAAGTTCCTAATTGACAGACTCTTCATCAACAATACAAGTAGATTACCTAGTTTCTTCATCACCCTTTTTCATAAAATCAACCAAATCATATACTTGAGAACCCTCATCATACGCATCACCCTCTCTCTCATTCTTAGCTTCTTTGACCTCCATCATGTGATCTTTGACTACCTCATCTATAAGAGAAAAACTCACAACAACCATATTTGTATCAAAAACATACTCCTCTTCATTAGAACATACCCTATAAGCATCAACCATATGAATTGGATATTGAACTTTCATTTGAGACTCATTCATAATCATGGTAGACTTCTTGCCTACATCCATCTTACTAGAAATCATCATCTTTGACATGAAGCATGACATCAAATTGCTTAAACAACAAAGATGGCATATATTGAGTATTCTTCTTTATCTTGTTATTCATGGGACCTTCTTATTTCACATTTTCAAGAGGATTGGAAACACAAAATTCTTAATTGCCCATGTTTATATCCAAAGCATGAGATTCAAATCTTCTTGCAATCCAAGCTGCATAACTCTCTCGAGCTTCCATTCCTTATGCTTTGAAATCTTAATTGCATACTCAAATTTCTTTGGTCTTTTAAGCTCAACCTTCAACCTCAAATAAGCCTTCAAACTTTTCATAAACATGCTCAATTTAAGCATACAAGGAGGAAACTCATTTCCCAGATCAACACACCATCTCTTCCACAATTCATTAAACTACTTGAGAAAGGCATCTACACTCTAAAAACCACTCTGTATAAGTCCTTCAAGGGAGTGCCATACATCTATTGGGTCCTCTATATAGCTACCTATCTAAACCACTCAAGGAGATAAGTCATCACTTGGGAAGGTTGAGACGATTTTAACCGAGACTCATACTCATCATACCATGTCCTTGCATCCTCTTTCAAGCAAAATTAAAAAATATTTAGCATAAGCATTGGATCTTCATTATTTGCAACCAAACAAGAAAACTCCTCTTTTTAAAAAATGCATCAGTATCCTCACCTGCAAGACCATAAAATTCTGGAAACTCTGCCATCAGTATCTAAACCACGCAAGGAGATAAGTCATCACTTGGGAAGGTTGAGACAATTTTAACCGCGACTCATACTCATCATACCATGTCCTTGCATCCTCTTTCAAGCAAAATTAAAAAATCTTTAGCATAAGCATTGGATCTTCATTATTTGCAACCAAACAAGAAAACTCCTCTTTTTAAAAAATGCATCAGTATCCTCACCTACAAGACCATAAAATTCTGTAAACTCTACCATCACACCAATCAAACCTGTAAACCGAGGGTCACTTGAAGCGACTCCTCAGTGGCGGGCATGAAAACACTGCTGGGTAGAAGAAAAAGGGTACACCTCTACAGCTTTGTAGCCCAAGAGTGTTCAAAATTCAACCTCAGCACAAAAAAGTATTAAAAAAAAACTCTTAGTAAACCCCAAACGAAAGGTCTATCTCACTTGGGAATTTACAACCACACGTCCATCTAAAGGACCATAACACATAGGAGCAAAACCTTATCAAAGCTTGGATTTACAGCACACACCGACCAATGGATATGAATTCAAGGGCCTCCTCTTTCACAATTGAAAATCAAAAGACCAAAATTGCAACATCAAATCCACAATTTATAGATACATGCCCTCCCAATCTGTTTGCACGCAATTTGCCACTAGGCTGCCATAGCCATAACCCTGCAAAGAACTAGTCGTAACTTGAAGATCATAACTTCCTTTGGGGCATTTTAAATCTTGAAAAATGATTGGCAAGAAAGATGAAGATGATCAAAATTGATTTTGCAGGCCTCTATCGACAAAATTCACACAAACAAAGAGCTGTCCTGATACGACTACACGTAGAGAAGGGAAGGCCAGGACAAAAAACTACATAAAAAATAATGGAGAATCAAGAACAAACCAAACCTAACCTTTTTTGGTCTTTTTTTGAAATGTTTTATTTTTTTCATGAATTTAAGTCATATACAAGGAACCGCAGGGGGATTCACTCTATATACGAAATGGGACGCCATTTGCGAGCGGACAACTTTGATAAAACCTCTATATACGACTCATATTACGGGAATATGAACCCCCCTTTCTACGCTTATACGACAGTCAATGTAGAAAACTATCATACCCCTATCTTACATATAAAATTTAGGTCTCATATGATCTAATTGAGTAAAACTAGTCAAAGAGCGTGTAGCATAGAGACTGGCACTGTACTAAGGAACCACTTCTGTTGATAACTAGATGTACCATCAATGTGTCTTAGTTTGAGTTTCAAACTATGTGCATGTTCAGCCTGCACTCTAGCTACTCTCAATTTTGACCCATCTAAATTTCTCAAAAAACATGGTTATAAAGTTGTGTTAGGTTCTTCGTGTGAATTTGCATCTATACAAACTTTTTACAGCTTTCATCCCTCAACAAATGAACTATAATCACAAAACAAGCCGTTGATACAAAGCAGTGTTAGTATCTTTGTAGCTATTGACTCACAAGTTCAAGGCCAGACTCTTTTGGGAAGCCATAATTTTGAAACACAAAAACATCCTCTCATTTTCACCTTTTTTCACTTCTCCACCCCATAAATATGATACCCCCTCCCTTATTTCTAAGCTTGGGAGATAAATTATTGGGGGCCTACCTCTAACTTATACGCTTATGTAACTTGTAAAAAAAACCCCTCCCTGTCACTTACGTGGTGCGGTAAGTTTTCCATGGTGAATCCCCCGGGCAAGGAACACTTCAAAAAACTCACTCATGAGCATTGAAGGCAACCTGACATGTGGCGCTTCACTAGCGACTTGCACTGCAATTACATGTGCTTGCTAAAGCAAGCTAAGAAACCCACAAAAAGAAATCACACACACCCTTTTGACACCACACGCCATATCCATATGTGAAAAAAATAAAAAAAAATGGGTGTTTAAAATATACTCAACAACAAATGCGCAAAGAGTGCAAGTTTTGATGGTAGATAAGTATGGATGAGAGTACAAACTTGTTGATCCAATTGAACTAGAAAGGTAAACATAAAAGGGTACTCCGATCTCTACGTACTTAAAAGGAAAAATGATGTCAGAGCACACATTAAAGAGGATTCCACCAGGATTTTCTCCCAGACAAGAAGTGAGACCAAGATATGTCTTTGCAAGAGACCCAAATTGGCGAGACTCGTGATTGAACCACCACAAATGAGACCATGTTAAGTGGAAAGATGTGTCAAGAAAAAGTACAATGGATCAAGAAAACCATATGCCCATGTTTCACTCTTCAAAGAAGCTTTGAAAGCTGAGCAGATAACGGATTTCCACAACTAGTACGACGGATTTGGGTTGACGGTGGAAGGGATATCGTTGATTTGGTTCCAACCTTTGGATATAGATGATTATCCAAACATAGGAGAAATCTTGCAGTAATTTTCATGGGAGTTCTCTAAACAAGGAATCAAGCACAATACGGTGTCCCAAATCTACACTTTCAAGCAAAAAAAAAAAGAAGAGAAAGTGCAGGAAGTTTTGCATTGCTTCAAACAATACCTTGAGAGATGTCCAAAACTAGACTTACGGAACGAGAAAAGATTGTCAGTTCTCTTCATTGAGGGCTTGAGGAATGAAACTCTCAAAAGTAATATGCACTTAAAAGCATGCACAATGTTTGAGCAAGACACTAGAGAAGCTCTATCTCTAGTTGACGATTGTAAGTCTTACAGAGAGGTAATAGAAGATGCAAACAATGTGACTAGTAGTGTCTCTTCTACAAAGAGCAAACTCTCAACAAAGTGGAATGATCAAACTTCTATGATGCCAAGCATTAATCTAGTGGTGAGGAGCATAAACCAAGGCTATAAACCAAACCCAAATGTACAAAAATAACCAACGAGAAAATGTGACACTTGTGGAGGGAATCATCATGCCCCATGGTGCACCACTCAATAGAGACTACAATATATGCTAGGGAAACCACCACCTCTTTTGAACAATGGTAGAGTGGTAGTCAATTATACTCAACCAGCGTATGTGTAACAACCCATGAGAAATCATTTTTCCCCTTTAGGCTAACACGCTCATGTTCATAGCCAATCAAGAGTATGGATCAAAGACCCTTCCTACCAGAGAAGAACAACATTAGGCAAAATTTGGACTCACAAAGCGGCCCTTTAAGAAGTTTGATTTTACCTCTCTCTACCAAAACGGGCGCATGGATAATTTTTTGCAAACAAGCTCCAAAGTTGGCGGAGGTTTGACAGTTAAAATGTGCTCTTCAAGCTCTATCTACTGATATATAGCACGCCATGAGATTCCTCATATTTTAGAAGATTCTTTTTTTAATTCACTTAGATTCCAACAGAGTTGTCACATCATAGGTGAATAAAAAAAAGAATCTTTTAAAATATGAGGAATCTCTTGGCGTGCTATATATCAGTAGATAGAGCTTGAAGAAGACATTCTAACTGTCAAACCTCCCCCAACTTTGGAGTTTGTTTGCAAAAATTTCTCCATGCGCCCGTTTTGGTAGAGAGAGGTAAAGTCAAACTCCTTAAAGGGCTCCTTTGTGAGTCCAAATTTTGCCTAATGCCATCAGCTATGCAACAAGTAAGAACATGCTATGAGTATGGAGGCAATCATTGGCCAAAAGTTTCTCTTATCAGACAAAGAACGTAGAGATATTTGGATATTGCTAAAATGTGTTCCTATACACCTCATTTCTAATTGTCCAAAACACTCAAAAAACAAGGGAGAAACAATAGTGAACATTGTAGGTGTGTTACCTTCATCAAGTAGATTTGAGGTAGAACCAATGGTTCCTGTGAATGTGGTGACTTGAGATCAAGCTCAAGAAACTACCAAAAACAAACATGTCAAGGAACCCATATTGCCCATCCAAAAAAAAAGAGAGCTTATTAATGATGATGCAAAGAAAATCATGGAAATCTAAATAAGACAAAATGAAAGCAAAAAGGCTAAAAAATAAAACTGCCTTATAAACTGAGCTTCCAAAAAACCAAAGAGAAACTGAAACAAGAAAAGGAAAACAAGGAACGAATGGAGAAACAAAAATCATCCAAAATATCATCAGAAGGTTTAGTCTTCGTAGATAAACTTGATGAGCCTTTGGATGCTCTATTGCAAGCTTCCGAACCTAGAATAAAAGCAAATATGACACTGTAACAAAGATGGTTGATGTATCAGCATCCTAAAATTGAAACGAGAAGATTGGAATTGTGCAAACAACTCATAAAGATAGCTTAAGCTCTAATGGAGCCAGAGAG
This sequence comes from Adiantum capillus-veneris, assembly GCF_014529385.1. NCBI lineage: Eukaryota > Viridiplantae > Streptophyta > Polypodiopsida > Polypodiales > Pteridaceae > Adiantum > Adiantum capillus-veneris. Next base: position 103,925,965 of record NC_140935.1, read on the forward strand.
ACTTAAGCATCTTAAAGAAACAATGTTAATCCATGGAAGGTACGGGGAAATTGAGCACAAAAGATGAAAGGATCATATGATCAAACAAATCCTGAGACAGAAGCACCATTGGACACAAGGGTAGTGGAAAACATAACAGATGATGCTAAGTCACAAGGGAGGATGCTTATCCTAGAGGTAGAGGAGCCATGTCCACAAGCTTTATGGGAGATGATAAGAAATACAAAGAATGGTAGTGAAAATTTTAATTTTGTACTTGTCATTGAGATCAATATGGCCCAATATCTATACGGAGATTCCAGGTCTATAGCATCAGAAGAGAGCAAACCACACTCTCTACATACTGTACCATCCTTCATAGGAGAACACGAAACAAATTTTGAGGTAAGAGTGGTACCATCTTATTGGATAGCCACATTAAAAATAATGGATACTAAAATCTTGCACGAATTGATGTCTTCTCCTTTACAATGCACACTTTCTATCTCAGATGTGGGAAAAAATCTAGAGAAGGTAAAACTTACTCATCAAGACATCTGCATGGATGAGCACATGGGTGAAATGACGCCTGATAAACCACATGTAGAACTAATACATGTAAACAAGGTGGGAGATCATTCTGAAGGAGAATAAGGAAACACCACCTTAGCAGTGGAACACAATGGAGTCAACAATATAGTCATACTTGATAGTGGGACTGGAGTGATAATAGACACAAAAGAAGTATGGAAAAATGGGGGAGACCAACTCCTCTTAGAAAATAAGAATGAAATGGCAACTTGTAGTTGGATTTATAGAAAGACATTCTGGTATGCTAGAATAGATTCATTGTATCCTCCCGTTGAATTGAGTACAAGTACCTTTGCAATATTAGATTTTAGTCAAGGTAACAACTTTGATATCATTCTGGGGTGACCACTCACGCGTCGACTTAAAATGGTGCAATATTGGGGCTATGAAGATATCTACTTGCACAATAAGGATATTATTATGAGGGTTTGTATCAAGGATCATAGTTATAGAGATATTAGTCGAGCTACTGTAAAGGAATTTGACTCAACAATGGTCAATGAAGAAGAAATACTTGCACGGCTACACAACAAAGCGTATATTTGGATGTGTGAAGCGTCCAAATGTGGAATCCTGAGAAAAGAAGATTGCATCATAGAGAGATCAGTAGAGGGTAAGAGCTACATTTGGGATCTAGTTCCTGAAAAATTATTTGAACCTTTTGGCTAGGACTAGATACTAAGTACTCTAGATGTGTGTGAAAAAATTAACACCTACAAAGTTTTGTGATGAGGAATATAAGATTGAGGGGACTAGAGCCTACAACTATCCACCCATCCATGCCTTATATAGTCCATGTCTTGCTAATAATACGGTCCCCTTGACAATCAAAGTAGAGGATGCCGGAGATTTATGTGCTTCTTGCCATTAGCCGCCATGGACCTCCACCCTTGATTCCAATCTTCTTCACATTTTGACTTGCCAGTCCCTTGATCTGACTCATGTGTTTCTCCACCCTCTTGCAAAAGCCACTCATCTTTTCCAAGGATTTTCTCCTCTTCTTCCTCCCTGGGCTTCTGTCCTCTCACCAGTATCTAAAGACAACTAAAGATTACCACCATGTAGTAGTAGCACGGTGGGCAGAGGCCATAGAGGGAGCAAACAACTTGCATCATCGTCAATAGCCCGAGCGTAGAGCTCAGGGCGAGATAACTCCACCCCACATTCAACCAACAAGGATGGCTACAACCGTTTGTTGGGGGACCGACACATCACCCCTCCAATCACCACGACTACCACCGGACTGCTCGCAAAAGCCACTATCCAGCTGCTAACGCATACATCTCACTAGCCACAATAGCTACAGGCAGTCGTGCAACTCAATAGCGAGTGCATGAAGTCCACAATTTCCAAAGACTACTAGTCCCCTTCTCTACGCTATAGCATGCACCAACTGAGGCTCTAAATGCTTCACAAACTCCAATTAAGGATCTCATGCCATCGCATCAATAAGGACCACATGCGCTCAAGTTCAATGCATGCCGACCAAGATGGCGGCTGAAAGTGCACGCAGGGATGAAAATATCTCTCATGCATGCAAACTTACAACAACCATTTTTCGTTCTTGCGTTTATCAACCCAAATATAAGGTTGGAGCATCTCACACTCTGGTTGTGCACAACCCTAACCATCGATTGCATGCAAAGAAAACTAAACCAAAGAGCTAATTGTTACTTTACCAAGCAACTCTGCAACGCTCAATATAGGATTTCTCTCGGACAAGATGGGATGTGCTTCTTTGCCTTGCTCATCTTTCTCACCCGCTCCCACGACTCCATCATGGCTGCTCAACACCACCTCCCTCCCCTAGTCTAGCTCTACTCAACCTCACCTTCCTTTCCTCGTGCCAATCCTGACTTGTAGATAGAGGGAGCAAGGAGCTTGAGGAGATGGGAAATGGTGTACATGAAGCTTGATAAGAATGCACACGCCGTGGAGTCTTGTCCAAGAACTTCCCATTTTCAATGTTTTCACAACAGCTTACATCTTGCAAGAAGAGTCATGAGTAGAGTATGCCCTTGACACTTGGGAATAGTCCCCATGTTTTCTATTTCCCGATTGTGGCAACCTCAAGTTTTGTTGAATGGACATACAAACTTGTGGCTTTTTTTACATTGAACTACCTATAGAGATGGACATTGATGAAGCTCTGCAACCACCGATGCAGTACTTTCTGAGATGATGCCTTGATGATAAGGATGATGATTTCACTGTACCTCATTTTATTTTGTATTCAGACATTGTATTAGACTCACCAAGATTATATCATTTTCATCTCAATGGTAATTTCGGCTTTTGAAGATTGTTAATATAACATCTGATTTCATTTCTCTCTCTCCTCGTCCGTGGAGATCTTTAAGGTCTCTTAGGATAGTTTCCTACGATGTCAAAATATCCTTCTTCTTCTTCTATACCAAACATTGGTGTGGTCACCATGTAGCCCACGTCGTTTTTTGTTTGGAGACAGTCAGTTGACCCTTCTCGGAGTTGAATCCAGAGCTAGTTCCAAATCTTTCAGATGTTTGGTTTTTGCAATGGGCTATCTCATGTAAGATGTCATACTCATTATGCAGCTGATATTATTAGCGACAATCCCTTTGTGATTTTTTAAATTTATTTTTTTAAGTGTCCCTACTAAGTGTCCGCATGGTAAATCTATAATCCAATGAACAACCCATTTTAGAGTTGAAGGTTCGTCTATTAAATCATTGAGGCCTCTTTAGATTGTTAAGGGTGTCCACATCCATCAAAATTTGTTAGATTGATCATGGTGACTCGCATAGTTTATCATTGAGATTAACCAAAACATCCCCAAAAAGGTGCTTCTGCGTCTGTCTACATTGAAACGAGCAAAACAATACACTACTGACGGTAGTGAGGCGGTCCGGGGCGGGCAACAAGAAGAGTGGCCTCTAAGCACCGTTCTAGGCTCCCGTGTTGCTCAATTGGGTTGGGGTTGGAAAAAACAACAAACACACACACGAACCCACAACCTAACCCTACACAAATTTGGGGCACCACCTAGTTTTGGATGCGAACTAGGATGCGTAGAGAGAGAGAGAGAGAGAGAGAGAGAGAGAGAGAGAGAGAGAGAGAGAGAGAGAGAGAGAGACAGAGAGAGAGAGAGAGAGAGAGAGAGAGAGAGAGAGAGAGAGAGAGAGAGAGAGAGAGCTGCTTTGAAATGTATCGGCAATGATCACGCAAACACAATTATATATGTAAGAAAGAGAGGGAAGGGGAGGGGGTGCTTGTTGCACTAATACCTTCTTACAAATCTGTCATGACCAATGAAAGTGATATTAGTATTTGTTCAACATAGCTTGAGTAAATTACACCACAACACATCACAAGAAAAGCCACCCCAATCACTGTCTTAAGGCCAGGGGAGTCCTCTTCACCCTATCGCCCTCTTACAGTATGTGGGATTTATGGCTAAATTGATGACAACACCTAGAGACAAGCTATCAAGAACTTAAACAAAAACACCAAGACACTTACACATCATTGTTGTCCATTACTTCACGTTGGAAGAGAGACAAAGTATCCAAGCTTAGTCCAAATCTACCCTTCTTGATTCAACAAATGTTGGGCTTACACTAGTAGGAGAAATGATAGATTTCCTACTCTCAATTGAATGATCACTCTCTCTCTTACAATGGCATAGAGTTTCCTTGCTAATCACCCCTATTACAACACATGCACATGCATAAGACAATGAGTTTCCACTCAAGAACTCCTTCTAGAGAGGTTGAGCTTGGCTTCTCAAGCTATAGCATAGTGCTCTTGCTTATGACTCTCCCCCTTTTTGTGCTAGCTACACCTTCCTTTTATAGCAATTTTGAGGGCTAGGGTTACTCCTCTAACCATGGTTACTCCTCTAACCATGGTTGGGTTAGATTTTCAGCACTTATCTAATTTCTTTTGCTTGGAATTGTCAAGAAGTTGGTGGGGATAGATGAAGAAGAGAGAGAGGAGAGAAGTGGATGTGATAGGACTTTTCATACTAGGTTAGTGTTAGTAAATTAGTAGAGTTAGTATTTTTATTGATTTACAAATGGAATTGGATATTTACAATGGGAGTATCCATGTAGGATACAAATAAGGAAGAAAAAACTCTTAATAGGTAAGAAACATAGATTTCTTACAATGTCGATGCTCCAAGTGTCTTGAGTAGGGTCAATTTTGACGCTTGTTGACGGTCCACTAGCTTTGACAGTACGTATTTTCTCCACTCTTGACCTTCCTTGGGAGCCAAGGTAAGTGAACATGAGTAATCAATCACCATGATGTTGTCTTTCAAGAGAAGAGGCTGAAATTTTGTGGTTTTTTTTATAAATATGGGTAATATGGAAGAGAAACAATGAGACTAGGTGGTCAATTTTGGAATGGAAGTGTGTGTAGGAGACATGAGTTCACCATGGTTTCTCTTATTCTTCAAGGTTGAGAAGAAGGTGAGTAGGGTGCAGAGAGGAGTGGTGAGAGAGGTGGGGATGATGAGTGGAGAGGTGTGTGTGAAAGAGGAAAATGGTAAAGTGGAAGAGGGAGTGTGGCTGCATAGCATGGGCAAACTGGGGTCCACCAATAAAATCATAGCTCACATCTCGTAGCTCAAAAAAATATGAAAAAATTTGAGGTAAAAGTTCAGTCCACGAGCTACAACTTTTGCTTGTATCACCTTTTCAAATTCGGGGAGCATGTGATCTTTACAAATTCAGCAAAACCGACTGTTTTTTTCCACTGCACAAAGTCCTTGTGAGGTCCTTCTTTGGACGATTCTTTTGAATACCTCAAGAGTGAGCCCCCCATGGTGCATGCATGTATTCCACATACCCTTGACCTTATTTGGTAGGTCTATAATTGAAGATATTGTTGAGATCATGATATAAGTGAATAGTACAACTAAGAAAATCAAATATTGAGGGGTCTAAAAATATGTACATGTCAAATATAAATAATATAGGTGGAAAAATATAAAGGGGTCAAAATAAATCTCTCTCATTATAAGTCTACCATAAAAAGATGAATATTTTTGGTAGTCTAATTTATGAGAGTAATAGAGAATAGATGTACGAAGGAAAAAATCACAACAGTGAAAAAATATACACATAAATAGAACTAGTTTTTTTGGATTTTTGTTGGGATGGAGTTATACCAAAAATAAGAGAAGCTTGCATGAAATTATTTTTATATGGAATAAAGAGTATGCAAAATGGTAAGAAAAAATATGGTAATGGTGAGTCAATGTACATAGCATAAATAACACACCATAGGTAAAAATATTTAAATAAATACCAAAATAATTATGAAAAATCCTTTTATTTAAGCTCTATATACAATGAAATATTTACACACAAATGGGCCATAATATTTTTTATTTTTTTGATTTTTTTGGCTCAACTAGCCCAGTGACTAGCTAGCTAAGGGTTTTTAAGAAAATATGGAGAAAGTCCCTAACTCACACACGCCTATGTACAGTGAAATGGTAGGGATAACCAAAATGTTTGAGGGATTTGATAGGGTGAGGTAGCTTACTATGAAAATTTTTGAAAGCCGAAAAACGGCTATCAGTAGACACGATAGAAACAGTGTGTGTGACAATCATCACGATTCCAGAAACTGCACAAGAGATGGTCACAAAGATCTAGGTAGTCACAATCCACATCACATAAGTTATAAAAGACATATTGGCACCACACATGTGAATCTATAGCAACTAACATGCTTGCATCATGGATAACAAGATTATAGTTGGTACATTCTACACTAAAAGCCCATTCTGCATCAACATCAGCATCACAGTCTCCTTTCACAAAAGACTCAATAATAGATGCATTTGTAGTGAAACCAACATTTGCAATGGAACCACCCTCTTTCTTCTTAGCCTCCTTGGCCTTCAACTTAGGACACTGCTTGATCAAGTGATCAATAACTTTACAATAATGGCAACATATCTTCTTTTTTTCCTTATCACCAAAATTTCCAAACAAACTTCTACCAGTAGAAGCATTAGGAACAGGTGATTTTCCACTCACAGAAGAACCATAAGAAGTGGCTACATTGCTATTACTACCCTTTCTTTGAGCAAAAGCTCTTGATACTCTCTATTTAGAGAGGAGATTTTCCTTAACATCCTTGCAAGTATGGATGTTGATGACGTTAGAGTGTTGTAGCTCACAATATTACACCCTCTGGATGCGTTCTTTTGCTTTATTATATCATTCACAACTCCATATTCTAACGCAATTTCATTAACCACTAAACTCACCAAAGAATGATAATCTACTACTATCTCTATCAAAATATGTGAACTTGCATCTACCACTAGTAGATTTTCTCTCAAAGAATTAAGGCATGCTACATGAATAGAGTGCAAGAAAAAATTGTTTTTGATACTCATGGAAAACTTAATTGCTTCTTGTCTGAGAAGCATAAACTAGGTCACGTTTGTATTTGTATAGAAAGAACAAAGACTCGAGGACTTAGGAGGTACTATCTGACACTAATTAGATATAATTTACAGTAGCTATCTTGTATAACTTAGCGCCTTCAAGCAAGAATCTTGCCTTCATTAACTCCAATCAATCTTTAACTGAGTTTTTTTTTCTATGTACAATTAAACCGTTCTAGACGTTGTTGGGAAACAAGTAGGATGGAACACCCCTATAGTGATGTCACCCAAGAGCGTTGAAAGAGCAATACAAGAATGTACACAAAAAAGATTTGGAAAATCCTTTTGAAACACTACGAGTCCGACAAGTAGTCCCCTTGGGAACTTACTGGTCGTCGCCCACCCAAGAGACTATGTCACATAGGAGAAAAGCCCCTACCAAAGCATGGATTTACATCACACCGTGACCAATGCATATGAAGACAAGGGACTCCCCTTTCACCGTTGAACATCAAAAACCCACAACTTCAACATTAATTCCAAGATACATGCCCTCCCAATCTGCCTGCACGCAATTTGCCACTAGGTTGCCATAGCCATAACACTGCAGAGAACTAGTCGTAACTTGAAGAGAGCAACTCCAATTGGGGCACTTTAAATCTTGAGAGAAAGCTTAAAACATGAGTAGAGAGAAATCTAAAGATAAATTTTTTTTTATTTACACGCTGCTACATGCAAAATTGATGCAAACAGGGAGATGTCTCGACACGACTGCACATAGAGTAGGCAGGGCGAGGGAAAAAACTGCAACATAAACCATCAAGGAGGTACAACAAGCTCAAACCTACAATTTTCTAGAGTTTGGATCAAAATTTTGAAGTTTTTGCATGAGTTTAAGTTATATACAAGTCTCACTTCAAAAAATGCACTCACGGGCACTTAAGTAGTCCGACATCTCTCACCTGACTAGCGACTTGCAATGCATGTACATGTGCTCGCTAAAGCAAGCTAAAAACCCCACAAAAAGAAATACCACATACAATTTTGACATTGGGCTTCATGTACATGTGTAAAAATTTACAAAAAAACGGGGTGTCAGAAATGCACCCAACATAGTTTGCCACACCCCAGCCTGCTAGATCATTCATGGATCAGCAACACAAAAGAGATCATGTAGACCACATGAGGGAATCTTCAATTCATATTCATCCTTATCCACATGATCATAAAATTCTTCAAAAGAAGGCTCATCCTCAATTACAATCATCAACCTTGCAATATATTTCTTCAACCTGTAGCCATTCACACGTGCTTGTGGAGTGCCATCCAAGTCAGCAAGCTAATATGTGCCATTTGGAAACTTTTTTAAGACCAAGAAAGGACGTTTCCACTTGATTTGAAACTTCTTTTGAAAAGTGATATCAAGCTTTCTATTGTAAGGAAGCACCATGTCACCCTTCTTGATGTCTTTGTTCGTCACCTTCTCATTTTGTTGTGCTTGATTATTCTTCAAGACCTGTTCATAATGCTCAAAAGCTAGCAACCTATCCAATTGTACACATTGCAAATATAGAATCATTTCCTTGAATGCACCATTGATTTGTTCTTCAAGCTTTAGCATCATCTTCAAAGCTGGTATCTCCACTTCAATAGGAAGTAAAGACTCTTTGCCAAAAACTAGATGGAAGGGAGAGAAACTAGTACCTGATTTGATGTCAGTTCTGTAAGCCCATAGAGCACAAGGTAGCTCTAAATACCAAGTCTTCACATTGTTTCTTGTCATCTTTGTAAGCATGTTTATGAGCTCTCGAGTAACCTTTCATTCATTCCATTGCGTTGGGAGTAAACATGTGATGCACATGAAGCTTCTCACATAGATAATCCACCAACTCTCCTCTGAAACCTAGACCCTTGTCAGAATGTAACTCCAATGGCATGCAAAATTTTCAACAAATATATTCATATATAAATTGGGAAACATCTTTGCTTGTGATGTGCTTAACAGCTTTGGCTTCAGTCCACCTGGATAGATAGTCAACAACAGTAAGTATGTAACATTTGCCTCTAGCTGTCATGGGTAGAGGACCTATTGCATCAATACCCCACTTCTCAAACACATCATAAGCCACAATGGTGCTTCTAGTTTCTGATTTGAGAACCCTATTGGCCATTATTTGACTTTCTTTACAAGACATGCACCAAAGATGAACATCACGTTGAATGCTTGGCCACACGTACCCCTCCTGCAAGACTTTATGCAAAGTGATCTTTGAAGCAAAGTGATCACCACAAGAACCCTCATGATTGTGCTCTAAAATTTTGAAAATGTCCTCTTTCCAAGGCACTTTTTTCATCACAAGATCAGCCCCCTTCATATATAAGGCATCACCAAATAGCACATACCTTTTGGCACGGCATAGGAAGGCATACTTTTTTGACTTCTCCAACTCTGGTGGAAGCATACCTGTTGTAGGAACTCTTCCTTCTTCTCTAAATCTTCCCTTCACAAACAAAGAGGATAATTAGCCCTTATCAGATACAATTTTCCAATTAAAGCTTATGCTACACCATGTGCTTCTTCATTTGAGACCTGTCCACATGCCTTAAACTCCAAGCTTCAAAATGCTAAAGAAGATTCTTCAATTGAAAACGCATATTTTTCAGCCTTGGATTATTACTTTGCGACACCCCAAGTACTTGCTTAACCACCAAAAGAGCATCACCTCTTACCCTTACATGATGGATGCCAATCTCAAGGCAAAGGTTGAGACCTTTCTCCAAAGTAGCATACTCAGATTCATTGTTGCTTTGTGTTGTAAGCTTCAAACTCCTTTTTGTTACCAAAGCACCTTGAGGATCATAAATTACAACACCTCTTGAAGCTTCACCATGCACTTTCGTGTAAGAGCCATAAAGAAAAAAAAAAAAAAGGCATTGTCTATGTCAGGAGCTTCCATGTGTTGCTTCTTCACCGCGTCCTCCTTAAGAAGAAGAGGGATTTCCTTATAAGTAACCAAATCAGCCAATGTAGACCTTGTACTCTCCTCAACAAGAAAAGAGAATTGGAATTCTGATAACTCCACGATCCACTCATGAGCCTCTTTGACAAAGTAGTGCTACTCACCAATTGAGGTAGAGAAGTGTAGCTAGTGAGGAATGTGAATGGTTTAGGGAGAAGGTAGTGCCTAGACCTTCTACATGCATGAATGACACTCACCATGATGAGCTCCACCTCAGTATAGACTCTTTCCACCTCTAGCTTCACCCTGCTAGCACAATAGATAGGCTTCATGTAGTGGGAGTTGTTACCTCTTTGAAGAAGCATAGCTCCAATAGCATGCTCACGTACTAATGGATTCACATAAAACTCCTTATCCCAATTAGGATCTTGCATAGCGGGAAGAGAACCAAGAACCTCTTTGATACCTTTAAAAACCTCTTCACATTCATTTGTCCATTGTAGAGGATCCAACCTTGCTACTTGTTGTAGAGGATAAAGAAGTTGAGAGGACAAAGGAATGAACCTTGCCATATACTTCACCTTTTGAATTAAAGTAGCAAGTTGCTTTGTATATTTACATGATTGGAGGAGTACCAAATCCTTCACTTTTTCAGGATCCGCTTCAATCCCATTCTCTGAGATCATATGCACCAAAAACTTCCCTCTTGGTTGAGCAAGATGCCACTTCTTTGGGTTGAGTTGACCACCACTTTCATCATATTGCTTCAATGCCATCCCAAGCTTTGCACAATGATCCTTTCTAGAGCTGTAAACACAAAATCCATCAATAAGATCCTTCACAAGCTTGCCAAGAAAGGGAGAGAACACTTTATTGATGCGCTTTTGATACCACGCACAGCCATTCATAAGACCAAAAGGAAACACACAATAACAAAAGAATCCCCATGGTGTGATAAATGTGGTCTTCTTTTGATCTTCTAAAGTCAAGGTGAGCTGAAAATATCTAGAGAATCCATCACATACACTATACCTCTCATGCCCTGCAATAGAATCAAGTATGTCATCTATGAAAGGAAGAGGGTACGGATCTCTCTTCATGGCTGAGTTTAGAGGATTAAAATCAACACATATTCGCCACTTTCCATCCTTCTTGGGTGTGACAACAACAAGACTCACCCATTTCGCAGTACTCTCAAGACATATGAAACCTGCTTCAAGAAGCTTGTTACTTCTTCCTTTAAAGCATTAAGTTCTAAATGTCCCATTGTCCTTAGCTTTTGGCATACGGGCTAAGATCGTTCCTTGATTTGAAATTTACTCTCCCTTGAAGCCTCAAATTTCCTCATAAGAAGTGATGAATACATGGGGAAATTGTTTTACCATTTGTAGGTACTCACTCTTCTCATGATTGGTCACTTGGGAGACAACATACCTTGTATCAGCTCCTATTTGACATTAGGTTGAACTTTGGGTTGCATCAACTTTTCAATTCTCTCATAAGGACTAGATATATCCTCATTCTCCATGAGTTCAATAAATATTTGTTTCTCATCATGCGGCTCTTCTTCAAGAAACAAGGAGGAAACATCTAGATCACTATCGCTGCTATCTTCCACTTCACTTCCATCATCCCCATTGTCTTCACTACCATCATACCTATTGTCTTCTTCTTCACTTGAGTACTCTTCTTCATCGCTTTTCTCATCAATATCATCATCCAATATTGCTTGCTATCCATGTCAAACCTCTTCTTATCACCCCTTTCATTGTAGAGAGTGATGGTACCATGTCCCCAATCCTATACAGCTTTGGTTGCCTATAACCATGGCCTTCCAAGGATGAGACGGAAAGCACCAATACCTATGGGCATAACATGGAAATTTACCAGCACTTTAACATCAAATACATCCACCTCCAAGTCCTTTATAACTCCTAAGAACCTCACCCTTGACTGGTTGGCAAGCTTTATGCGAAAACCTGAATTCTTCACCATGATGAGTCCCAACTTTGATACACAAGCTTGATTAATAACACGTACCTGTGCACCTCCATCAATATAAGCCTCTCCAACGCACTTACTCTTATGCCATGCATCAATAGTAGGGCATATATCAGGTAGCTCATTCAAAGACAGGACTCTCACTAACCCCCTTGCAGGCTCCTTCTTCATGGGGTTGACTACATGCTTCCATTGCCTCTTTAGCTTAGGACACATGCTTGTGACATATTCCAAGGGGGATTAGACTTTAGATGCTTTATCCTTGACTACTGCTGACCTCCGTGTTACACTGTAGGGAGTACCTCAAGATGTACAATTAAATTTTCTATCTCTGGTTGTCGCTGACCATCAAGTTTCACTGTAGGGAGGGATTAGCTATCCTACATCCTTTCTTCCTAGTTGTTGTTGACCATCGCATTGCACAACTAGAAGATTGGATTTGATAGATTCTTTGTCGTTGTCTGTTTCTGACCACCGTGTCACACTACAGGGAGTGGTTTAGGATTTTTAAATCCTTTGTTCTTGGATGTTGTTGACCATTGCGTCGCACCACAAGAAGATTGTAATTAATAGACTCTTCATCTCTGTCTGTTGTTGCTGACCACCATGTCGCACTGCAAGGAGGGGTTTAGGGTTGTCAAAACCTTTGTTCTGGGCTGTTTCTGACCATCACGTCACACCGCAAGAAGATTGGATTTAATAGATTCCTTGTCTCTGGTTGTTGTTGACCACCGTGTCACATTGCAAGAAGAGGTTTAGGGTTTTTAAATCCTTGGTTCTTGGTTTTTTGTGACCATCGCCTTGCACAACGAAAAGATTGGATTAATAGATTCTCTCTTGTTGGTTGTTGCTGACCACCGTGTTACACTAGAGGGAGGGGATAGATATCTTACATCCTTCGATCCTAAGTGTTGATGACCATCGCGTCGTGCTGCAGGTTTGATTGGATTTAATAAATTTCTCATCTCTAGTTGTTGTTGACCCCAATGTCAAACTATGTAGAGGGGCTAGATATTTTAAACCCTTCGTCCCTGATAGCTATTGACTTCCATGTTGCATTGCAGGGAGATTGTTATTATACGCTTTTTTGTCTCTAGATGTTGCTAACCACCGTGTCACACTGCAGGGACGAATTATATATGTCTAGGTCTTTCGTTGCTGGTGGTTATTATTGTCGATGAAATGTTTTTTTTTAGAACTATTTACAATCATATATGTCAAATTTATATCTATTCTAGATCTACCTTACTAATATTTGCTTCATGTATTTTCAAGCTTCAATCATGGTAGAGAGAAACTTAAAGCGTTATCAGGAGTTTTCTGGAGAAAGTGATTGTACATATGTACATACCCATGCATGGTGCATCGAATAAAGAATTGCCCATTTTCCAGACCCAGGTGGTTACATGGGACCCACATGTGTGCAAGTAGGACAACATGTACAGAGTGCATTGATTTTCACTATCACCAGTACTAGTGTGTTTTTTCTATAATAATGAGGAGTTGGTAGAGCGTAAAACTTCTCGAGAAATCTATCTGCGGGCCGACGACATGAGGTAAGCAGGTGCGTCAGATGGCATCTAGTGGCATTAGGAGGTCGAATGGGGTCAATACCTGCACGTGGATAAGTACGGATACGTTTTCTTGTGATAATTATGCAGAAAGGTCATCATGAGTACCATATTTTGGGGCCACTTCACGTGGTTGTAGGATCTATTATTGGAAAAATTTGAGTGTCAGGTGTGCGAATGGATGCAGCAGGGTGACAACTATGCACTGCGAGGTCAGTTTTTGGCCTGTTCGGGGTTCGTTTGAGGTCAACTAAAAGGTCAAGGGTGCCCAAGTAATAAAGCTAAGTGTGGGAACTGAAAAAATGGAGAGAAAACCAGAAAAAACCTGGAGAGAAGAGAAGGAACAACCGCAATTGTGTTTTTGCTGTTTTTGGAGCCTATTTTGGTTGTAAACTGCTCATCCGAGGTCAGATTTGAGCACTTTGACATTGTAGACTGGGATTTTGGTCCATTCCATACGCGATGGTGCTGTCCATTTTGCCAAACTCCTCATTGTTTTTCTATTGTTTTGGCTGTGTAAGTTTCTCTTATGAGCGAAGCTTCTTCTCCAATTTGTGATTGTATCTGGCATATTTTACCCATATTGTGTGAGCTATTTTCCCATTGGTGTTGGCCCAAGCTCGATTGTATCTAAACATCATAAATTCTCCTCTTTTGAGCTGAGGTTTTTGGGTGTCTTTCTCTCTCTCTCTCTCTCTCTCTCTCTCTCTCTCTCTCTCTCTCTCTCTCTCTCTCTCTCTCTCTCTCTCTCTCTGTGGAGTGGGAAAATGGATAGTCTCTCCTCTCACTCCATTGGTGCATGTGTTCCCTGTCTTGGCCAAGTCGGTTGTGTAAGCCGAGTGGTGCCCCATAGTGTGTGTGTATATCATTCCAAGAGATTGTGTCGGGTCATTATAGAGGCGTTGTATGTGTTTTCATCCCGCTCAGATTCTTTTGGCGTCCCCACGGAGGATCTTCTTCGAGTACCTTCTACTTCGAGCTTCAAGCTTTGAGATTCGGGATTACAGGTTGCAGACTACAGGTTACACGTTACAGGGATAGGTACACGTACAGATGATTCACACAGGTACAGGTAGTTGGAGTAGAGTGATACACTGGAAAGTGGGAGTCACTTGCAGTTGCTGTGGGTATGCATCATTTGGCTCTTGTTTGAGCGCATTGTCTGCCGGTATTGTACGCTACTTGTGGAAACTGCCATTGTACACCTTTATGGAGCCATACTTGGTTTTATTTGGCAGTCCCAGCCATTTCTAAGACTTGGTTTGGAAGATAGTCATTTTTGAGACTTGACTATACGAGATTGAATAAGCCTTCATGAGAGGGTCGATAGCGTGAGGTTGTATTGAGCTGGGGAATCCTCAAATGTGATATCCTTTCGGTGATACAGGTGGCTGGAGCACCCTTTTCGTGACCTCCCCATAGGCTATGTATTAGTGATTCCTACTTGATGTTTGAGTTCTATTGTTGGCAGTTTATGCATACATATACAGTCTATATTTTGGGTTCTTACTACTCTACTTCTGGGGAAACTCTGCCAAAAATTTTTCCAAGTTATGATGGATGGTTTTTTTGTCTTTTAAGTAATTTATGTTGTTATGCTGCTAAAATTTTGGCAAAATCAGAGGATAAGACAGGTGTGCCTTCTTGGGAGCTGCATGGTTGACTTTAATGGATGATCAAAATGGACCTCAATTCACGCCTTTTCATTTAACTCAAAAAATCCAGATAAATGTTCATGTGTCCAGGAAGATTTTTTTCTAGTAGCGCATAGTCTTTATGTTCGGGCATAGTCTTTATGCCCTTTGCCTGTTGTAATTCCGATGGTTAACTATGAAAACTCATTTGATGTGCATGTATTTGTCCTTATCTAGAGTTGAGCTCCATTGAAGTTTTTGGGGATTGAGTCAGTCAAAAGTTTTGGGTTCTTGCACGTGTGTTCAAAGGGGTTCTCAAAGCATTGAAACTTAGGTAGTCATGGCTTTCTCTTATCCAAAATTTCATGGAAGAAGTGATGAAGATGTGGAGGGATTTTTGGAAAAGATGGAGGTTGCTTCCATTAGCAACCAGATCCATGACCCGGTGCAGATGTTACATCTTCTCCAAATCTGTTTGAAGAGTGATGCACGAGTTTGGTCCAAAGCATTTGAAGAGGAGTTGCATGTGGCTCCTGTAAGATTGAGTTGGGACAATCTAAGGCATGGATTAGAAGCGGAGTTTGTGAAGACATAAGATCCTGATAAAGTGTGGCAAGGAATAGAGGGTTTGGTGCAAAAGGAAGGTGAGCCAGTAGATGGGTACATACATAAGTTCTCATTGGCATGGGAGAGGATGTGCAAGGCCTTAGAACCACAAATATCCCCGCCTGACATGATGAAGAAGGACAGGTTCTTGGCTGTTCTTTGGGACAATATACGTTGGAGAGTGGAGCTAAAGAAGCCTAGGACATATGAAGGTGCACTAGAGGTATCAAGGAACAAAGTGTGGAAGCTAAGGAAAATGAGATAGTTAGGGGTGGAGTCTTTGCCCATGAAGTCTGAATTTCAGTGTATGGACTCTTTACAAGGTCACGTGCCAGGGGTTCATCATGAACTAGTGGTTTCTATTACTCCTCAGGTTATACCAGCAGTGGTCACTACAACAGTTCAAGATGATAGGTAAGGCAAGACATGAGGAAAGTGGTAGATTTAATGAAGAATCTCAGCCTAAACATGTTAGGTCAAGTGGGAAATAATCGAGGTGGAGGGAGGTTTGCAAATCAGTCAGGAGGTGAAGAAAAACCTAGGAATGGTGTTGGACAAAGCAATGGTAGGTTTTGGAGGCAAACGCCCACATGTTATAATTGCGGAGAGTTGGGCCACATCACCCTGCAATCTGATAATCCACCAAGGATGGGGGGAGACATGTATCCATTGCCAAGATAGGTGCTAACTAGGTCAAATAATTATGGCATCGAAATTAAGGGAGAAGAAGGAACCAGTGGATTAACCCAAGAGGAAAAGAGAAAGACAAAAGTGATAAATGTAGTCACCTTGGATAAGGCATCCAAGCTAGAGGATACATTAGTAATGCCTATTGGGAAGAGGACCACAGAGGACATGGAAGGAAGAAGTGCCCCAGATCCCAGTAAGAAGAAGGGAAAGAGCCATGAAGGTAAGGATGCCAAAGCCAAGAGGAAAAGAAGGGCTTGTCACAAGTTTCATGTTTCAGATTTTCCACTAGGGGATGGGCAATTAAGCTATGACTTGAAGGAGGATTTGACAAGCAGGAAAGCCGATGTTACTTTTGGGCAGCTTATAGAGATGGTGCCTAAGATAAAGCGAAAATGGAAGAGGATGGTTAACCCAATGGAGAAAGAGCCAGAGAGAGGTTCAGTAAAGGTGTTAGCAATGGACGAGCTACCAGACATTTTCCCAATAGTAGATGTGTGGCACAAAAGAAAAAATCTGGGACAAGGTTATGTGGATTGCGGAGCCCAAATATGTGTCATAACACACTCATGCGTTGAGAAGATGGGTTTTACAATGACTGGGGTGTCAAGCTTTCGGATTAGATTGGCAAACTATCAGAAAGTAAGATGTTTGGGTGTTGTAAAGAGCTTAGAGGTCGAGGCGTATGATGCAAAGGAAGTGGTTGATTTTCATATGATGCCAGTGGGGTTGGGAGCATATCCTATTATACTGGTCAGACCATGGTTACGTGTAGTGGGAGTTTTTTAAGATTGGCGACGTGGTACGATTAACCTCTATGGAGAGACGGGTGCCAAGAAGCTATATAATATGGACATAAGGAACCAATTGGAGGAGCTTTATGAAGATGAGGATGAGTCTAGTGATGAAGAATATTCCACAGTGTCTAATGAGGATAGTGATAGTACTACCAGCAGTGATGAGAATGCTGATGTTGCATTTCTTTTGATGGACAAAGAAATCCAGGATTTTGGTTTAGTTGCATTTGCGAATGAAGTTGAAGATGAAAGTGAAGGGCCTTATGAAGTGATTTAAGGGCTGATGCAAACCAAGGCTGAATTGTCAAAGAAGCAGGAATTGATGACACAAATGATCAGTGGAGATCTCTTAGCTATGGAGAAGGAGATATATTTGCACATGCTGGCTAGTTTTCCTGATTTGTTCATTACTTCATATGAAGATATCAGAGGATTCAAGGGCGAAGAGATGCATATAGAGCTGAAAAAAGGTGCTAAGCTAGTGCGGCAAAGGCTAAGAAGGATGGATCAATAGCAAATGGAAGCCTTGCGGAAAGAGGTGGACAAGTTATTGAAGGCAGGGGTCATAGTCCCTATGAAGACCACAGAATGGGTGAGTCCAATAGTAGTCAATCCAAAGAAGGATGGGAAGTGGAGGATTTGTGTAGATTTTAAACCCTTAAATGTAGCTACTAAGAATAACCCATATCCTCTTCCATTCATCGATAAGATCTTGGATTCAGTGGTGGCTGTTAGGACAAGGGTCCTATACCCTAAGAACTAGGTTAGTCACGGACTACAGCCAAGGGCAGGGCTAGGCAGTGTGGACAGGGGATCCGTCTAGGGCAACGGGCTAGGAGCCCACCTATATAAAGTGAGGTTGGGAGGAGGATCTCAAGGCCTAGTTCCCTAGTTCTTACACTGGTATCAGAGCAAGGGTTTCTAAATTTGGGAAGACACAGCCGTGGTCTTGTAGGCTTTTTGCATGTCAGGGTCACTGAGGGCGTGGAGACCATCTCCTATGAAGGGGACAAAGAGGGCGGGACTGTGTGAGCAAGCGCCCTTGGCAAGGAGAACCGCTGAACAAAGGTGCTCCATATCGACCGCGGGTTGGCTCAACGGGAGCGCCCCGGGATTTTGCACAGGTTTTGACACAGTGGCGTGGCTTGTTTCTCCTCGCAGCGCTCCCCCTCAACTCCAAGATCCCTCGCGCTGCCTGTCGGGCCGCCATAGCCTGTGTAAGCGGGTACCCCTCCCTCCCTCTTGTGAAGCCCGGGAACGGCTCAGCATACCGACAATGGTCGTGTTGGCGGCACGGCCTCTATTTTTCGTAGATTTTCTGAACTTGCAGACTTTACACTTATCTCCATTGCATTTGAACGCATGTTCACTCTCTATTTTTTGACACTCCACGGGCCCTGAAGACCGGAACTTGCGGACCAAAATTTGCCAACCAACATTTGCAAGCTCCTTCATCAACTCCGCATACAGTGACTTGCAACTTACGGGAGTGCATCCAATGCCAGTGAGTTTATTGGGAAGCTTGACTTTTGAGACACCTTCAAGGTCATCGACAATCTGAAATTCCTCGTCGATTGAGCCGCCAAGCGATAGTTAGGCTACATAACCTGCTAGAACTGAATTGTTGCACGCCATATGCAATAGCATTAGCTAGATCATTGCCTTTGAATACGACTGATGGTATTCACTTAACGAGTACCGACATACGGCATGCATATTTTATCAGATGTTGTCGAGGCAATACTTACATGGCATGTATAACACGGACTACGGAGCCGGTCTCCAAAAACACCAACCTCTACCAGGAATGTGATGGGATCCTACAAGGCAAGGTTTCCTAGGCGTACAAGTAAAATAGTCCATGTCAACAAGGTCCATTTTGAAAGTGGTACATCAACCATGTTTTACCCAAGGAGAAAGGCTCAATCCGCCACTCTCAATATGTATTGGGAGTATGATCCCGCCCAAGCATCTATAGATTGTAAAAGACAAGAAAATTCCATAGCTAGGAGCTAACACCATAGTTTCCCCTACCAAGGGCAGTTAATCGGTATGTTAACTTGTTGCTTTGATCAAGCAGTATTCGATAATAGCTGACATTTTCTAGCTCACCTGTAGATAAGCATCGAGCAATGTTATGATTCTCAATATTATGTCTTTCGGCAAGTCCTTTGACAACATGAGGTAGAGTAGTTATTGAGCATGTATTGGAGTGTATGGTCACGGCAATCATTCATAGAACCATGCCGGTTTGAGCTGCATAACTTGTGCATGTTCTACTCATTTTCACTTACATTTACAATTTGACATCGTCGACTCTCTTGGCTATGACATCTATCGTCAATAGCATTTGTTGGCAATGAGGCCAGACAGAGTTCCCTGAAGCAAGGCTTCAATTTTTACATCTGGCATTGAAGCTCGTCACATTTGGCATATGGTATGACCATAAAAGATTGGAAAGAGATAGGCAATATGTTTGCAGGTTATTTCCTCCTGCAGGTTCTTTCATTATGTACCAGACGGGGGTATAGGACATACGACGACGTCTGTGAAGATATGGCTATGCGCTGTTCTGAAATGAGTTTTTCCTTCCAAATTTCATGACAACTGGTTGCAGCAACAACAACCAAAAGAAGCACGGCTTTGGGAACTACCAAAATCAGGAATATCAACTTACAGAATCCCTACCAGTCTCAACTGTGCAAGGCACTTATGGTTTCTCACGCTTGAAGCCATCACTCTCCATAAGGGCTTACATTTTCGCCTGCAAGGCATGCTAGTGAGGTGGATTTAATTCTACCATTTCATGCATTACGCTTCCACTATCACACTCGCCACTCTGTCAAGGACAGACTAAGGATGGATTGTTTACTCTGCTTGTTGGTTGCTATCAACACACACCAACACTACAAGGACTTACTGTACAGGCAGAGTGCCAATGCTAAGTCGTCCTAAAGTCAGGACCCCATACATGGAAAATGGGGCAAGCTGTGGCTTGTTTTTTCTCTTTCCTCTCTCGATGACAGCATTATACACGCAGACTCTTGCATACTTATAGGATAAGCTGCCAGTCAGGCATAAGATGTCTAAGAGCACACATTCTAGGCACACACACTATAAACTTAAGGAAAGTTCCTCAGCCTAGCATGTTCTTCTTATCTCTCTTTCTTCTTCTCTCAAAGAATAATGCAAACTTTCTACAAAGCTTTTAATACATGTTTTGCTAGTGAGTCAGCCTGAGACAAGGTACTCTAACTCTCAGCTAGAAATTGGGCAAGACGCCATCTAAACTAGTCTTCATCGGTTCCTCGATTGAACACTAATTTCCACAAGGGCTATGAGCTACAAAGACTATCTAAGAGTCATTGTTAGATCTCGAGTACGACCCAACTGTTGGTATTCCTTGGGAGATTGTTCTCCAGCTCATTACGAATGGTTAGGGTGCCCTTTCTTCACTACATGTTTTCAGTGCGACACTCAAGTTGAGTTTTTGATCATCTTCAACTCATAGTAGCTGATCTCTGCAAGAAAGTATAGATGTAGCAATCAGTTGAGACAACATGGCTGTCCATAAGAGCTCGGCAGTTCACTTGTCTGGATTTCTTGCTCTCTCTATAGCACTGCGAGTGTCTATGGACATATTGTTTTGGGGTAAGCCCCGGCGGGTGATTGTTACATCACCCCATAGGCATTAAGGATCACAGTTGATCTGCATTGAGGATCACAGTTGATCTCTCCCAGCTATACTTTCAAGGCAATAATTCTCCAATCTACCAAACGCGGTAGCGCACGGACACACTTTTCAAGTTGATTCCAATCATTCCATACACGGTTAACTATGTTGGTTACCATTATCTGTTAGTTGAGTAGTTTCTAAAAGGAGTCTTACCAAGGGGTTTGACTACATAGATTCTAATCCAAGGGCTTGGATTGCAAAGGCAACCCCAGTATTCCCAATGCAATGCTGTTTGTTTTTCAGGTAGGGGACGTGCTCCTCTCCATTTGAACACAGGTAAGTGTACATTACGTTCAAATCTCCAGGTACGCATCTATTGATTTGGTGTTATTCCATTTTTAGTATGCTTTTCTTGGTTTTTCAAGATGTATAAGTACGCTTGAGTGTTATAGAGTCATGCCAAGGGCATGTCGGTACAAAGTATTTTTGGCCAAGTATCCAAACTATCTTTCTACCTTATGCTGTTACGAACCTACTTGTAGGGTTCAATTTGGCACATGTTGTCACATGGGATACAACATGGTCTAGGAATTCAAGGAGTTCGGTTTAGCCAGTGTGGAGCAATGAATGAGGGTCCCTCTCACTCTTGTCGTAAAGTGTTTAGAGCTACCTCCACACACAAGTACATCTTGTACTTGAAGGATGTTCCTTTTTACACATCCTTACATGAGACATATTCCACATGTGAATAATATGAGTCTCTGTACTGACACTGGCGCCATTATTTCAATTATGTGTCACGAAAAAGTCCCTAGGTGCTGGTCACATCTGTTTTCTCGACCAATTTTAGCACAACGTGTCAGGAGAAATTTCGTGTGGCCAGAAATTGTCGGAACTTAGAATGACTTGTTAAGGCACAAGTACTGCTAAACAACATTACACATGGTTGTTTATACATATAGAAAGGCTATAAGTTGTTAATGAAAAAGTTTCATTTACTGTACGTAGAAGTGATCAATGTTTCACCTTCTATTGTCATTGAGACATTCAACAACGCTTGCACAAGATTGCAACTAAAAGTATTTAGTTTCTTTTCAGAACTATTTACATTCCTTTTAATGTGTGCTAGGCCCATTACATTTGCCATAAGTATTGGCAAGTATCATTACAGATATACAGGTTTGGGTTAGTTTTTGCTAAATTCATGCACACTAGGTGTTATGGGCCCTAGTGTTTAGCAAAGGCTAATTTGGAACGGCATGCATTTTGCACTCTATGAGATTACTTTTGGGTCTACTAATCACAAATAGATGTCATGGCTCGGTTTGGGCGTTTGTAAAGTTTTATTCATGTTAACCATGATGGTTATTTCGGACATTGTTGATTCCTCACCAATGTTATACAATACTGTGATTCCCCATTTACCAGTCATCTGGGACGAGTGTCTGTAAACCGTGAGGAAAACACACCTTAGTACTGTCAGTTATCCAAGGGGATAGTCAGATTACAAAGAGTAATCTGATGCTAAAGGATCTGCTAAGCGCATACGTTAGCACAACGCATTTCTGAATAGATGATTTTATCCCTACTCTAGAATTTGCTTAAGTAAGATTTTCGACTTTGAACACTTCTTGTGGTGGGGTTGGAGATTGTGTCAATACTTTCATATGTCAAGGACTTACCAGGAGTGCTGACAAAGTATGTTGGCACGTAACCTTCATTAGGGAAGAACCTGTAGTTCTATGTGTTCCAAAGTATGCCATAAGGACACACCCTACTATACTTCTTCGTAGCTATGAAGCTTTTTAAGATACTCACGCAAGTTGAAAATCTGGCTCTCAACTTCAAGGACAGTTGCGCCAAGGTTTCCTTGAATTATTTCAGTACCTTCAGAAGATCTGAACATGGTTATGCCTTTCGGAAACTCTTCGTTACGGTTTCTCCTTTCAAGTACTCAAGTGGGTTATAAATGGAGTTACCAATTAGACCCAAGTGACTCTTAGTTGTGGCTACTCCTTCATAGTACTCAAGTGAGTTATAACTGGAGTTACCATTTCGACCCAAGTGGCTGCAAATGGACAACAATGTTGAAAATCAAGATGTTGCTCTTGGTTTCATTAACCTCCTCACTGCACCAACTATCAGTCATCCAGACAACTGGCTCACTTATGGGACGTCAATAAAGACAACATCATTATTCTTAAGAAGATATTACTACTTGTTTTTTCGAGGACGAAAACACTTTCCTAAGGGGGAAGTAATGTCAGGACAAGAGTCCTATACCCTAAGAACTAGGTTAGTCATGGACTACGGCCAAGGGCCGGGCTAGGCAATGTGGACAGGGGATCCGTCTAGGGCAAGGGGCTAGGAGTCCGCCTATATAAAGGAAGGTTGGGAGGAGGATCTCAAGGCCTAGTTCCCTAGTTCTTACAGTGGCTGGCTATGAGAGGTACAATGTGTGTGATAGTTTTTCAGGCTATTTTCAATTGAAGATTGCTCTTAAAGACCGCACAAAGATAACTTTTATTACGCCATGGGGTTTCTATTGTTACACACTATTTCCATTTGGGTTGTCAAATGGACCATCTTTCTATCAAGAGAGAGCAAATTGGGTATTGGAACCATTCATTGGTAGTTGTGTTAAAGATTTTATGGATGACTTCTGTGTCTACAGCAGTAGGGCTAAACACCATGAGAAGTTGCAGATGGTATTGGCTCGATATGATGAATGTGGAGGACAACTAAATCCAAAGAAATTTCATCTAGCACAGCCAAGGGTGAAGTTGATGGGCCACATGGTGTCAAAAAATGGCATTGAGGCTGATCCAGTCAAGGTTAAGTCTATTATTCTTCTTCCATCACCTACTAGTACTAAGCAATTGGCAACCTTTATACACAAAGTGAAGTACATGGCGCGGTTTATTCCATTGTCTTCAAATCTCCTTTATCCATTACAACAAGAGTCAAATCATGATCCATTGCAATGGGATGAAAAGTGTGAAGAAGTGTTTCAAGAGGTGAAAGAGGTGTTAGGGGGGTTGTCAGCCATGCAGGCTCCTGATTGGGAGCAAGTGTTTTATGTAAATCCATCAGTAGGGGATGATGCCATTGGAGCCATGCTATTGCAAAAGGGGAAGGGCAGCCATTACATGAGGCCAATGTATTGTGCAAGCCGAGTGAAGTTGGTAGCAGAGAGAAAATTCTCGAAAGTAGAGCTAGTGATGGCCAGCGTAATATTTGCTTGCTGATAATTTTGTCATTACTTGCTACCACGACCTTTTGTTTTCTTAACGAGTTACTCTTTTTTTCCACAATTAATTAATGGCACTAACATGTCAAATGTGGTGAAGAAATGGGTAATTGAGCTGCAAGAGTTTGAGTTCTCTTTCCTAGGGGATGACAGTACAAGAGCTACCCTAGCCAATTTGTTGACCTACAAGGAGAATCCCCTTCTTGTTAAGGAAGAGGTGGTGAGAAAGTTAGTCGAAGAAGTGCCACAGATCAGCAATGCACATGTTTTTCTCTTTGATGGCTCATACAGAAAGAGCCGTGATGCCGCTTCAGGGGGTATAGCACTTTATGATCTAGAGGGGAAGTTAGTATGCAAGAGAGGGTTGAAATTGGATGCACATAGTAACAATGAGGCTGAATATGCTACTTTGGAAGCCGGATTACACATTTGTTTGAAGCATGGGATTAGCAGGTTGAGCATAAAAGGTGATTCCTTGTTAGTTGTGAAGCAAGTGCTGGGTGTGTGGAAGAGCAAGAACACCTCATTGAAGGAAATGTGTTTCAGAATTAAAGGCCTGTTAAAAAAGTTTGAAGCATGGAGCATCAGACACATTGAACGTGCTCTAAATGGCGAGGCACATGAAGCAGCTTAAAGCATGATTGGGGAGCTATTTGTGTTGAGGACCAATTTACCTCTTTATCATGGCCGGGAAAGTTTGGCTCAAGAAGAGGAGTTTTTGTTAACAGGAATCATTACAAAGGACATTCAGAAGTCTAAGAAGTATGGTTTTGTGCGTAGAGCATCCAGGTACAAATTGAGACGTGTACCTTGGCGGAGGATCTTTATAGAGTGTTGGAAGAGAATCATGAAGGTGCATGTAGCGGACATTTTGCTCTAAAGATCACCTTGCATAAGATCTTGCAAGATGGGTATGTAGGGCCTAGTTTGCACAAGGATGTTCACCATTGGTGTCGGTCTTGCAATAGGTGTCAAGCATTTGGAAAGAGAGTGTTGAAGCCAGAGCTACGAAAAACCATTATGGCGTTTTATGTGTTTGAAAAGTGGGGGATTGATGCAATAGCCTCGTTACCTATCACAGGCAGGGGCAAAAGCTATATTTTGAATGTAGTGGGCTATCTATCTAGATGGGTAGATGCTGTAGCAGTAAAACAAATCACTACAAAGGATGTGGCAAAATTTGTGTGCGATGAAATATGTTGCAAGTTTGGGGTGCCGCTAGAGCTACTTTCGGACAAGGGGCCAGGATTTAGAGCTGAATTGCTAGACTTTTTATGCGTGAAGATGAAGATTAGGCACTAGCATACCCCTCCTTATTATCCGCAGTGTAATGGATTAAATGAAAGATTCAATGGTGAGTTGGTACAAATTCTTTCAAAAGTGACAGAGCACCAAGGAAAGAGTTGGGATTTGGAATTGCCTAGTGCATTATGGGCTTACCGTACGTCAGTGAAGAAAGGTACAGGGTTTACTCCATTTCATTTGGTGTATGGAAAGGAAGCACTATTGCCTGTGGAAGTAGAGTTGCCTGCGGACAAAATGCTAGAGAAGTTGATTGGGCTGCCTAGTGATGCATTCAAAGAGAGGTTCTTGCAGTTACAAGAGGTTCAACTGGATAGGATGAGCGCATTGGAGCATTATGGGCAGATGCAAGATAGGGCTTTGGCAAAGATAAATGTAAAGGTCAAAAGTAAGGGTATCAAGAAGCATGACTTGGTTTTGTGCTACATTAGTAAGCTGGACAACACCTTCCAAAAGAAGTTTCAAGTTAAGTGGGAAGGCCCTTTCCACTACAAGAGGCTATTCATATTAGCGACGCTCACACAGCGACGCTCAAAAAAAAAATTCCCAGCGTCGCTATGAGCGTCGCTATAAGCATCGCAAATTTACAAAGAAATTTGCGACGCTCATAGCGACGCCGACTGGGCTAAAAAAATAACAGAGAGCGCCCAAAAACTCAGATCTCATATCTGAGTTTTTTGGCGCCCTCAAGCAAGGAGCAGGTAACTCTCTCCCTCTCTCTCTCTCTCTCTCTCTCTCTCTCTTTCTTCTCCACACACACACACACACACACACACACACACACGAGGAGAGGAAGGAGAGTTAGGTATGCTCCTTCCCTCTCCTCACTCTCATGTTCCCTTGCCCTCTTTCTCTCTCCCTCTCTCTCTCTCTCACACACACACATACACACACACACACATAGTGTTTTTGAGAGAGAGAGAGAGAGAGAGAGAGAGAGAGAGAGAGTACAAACATGAACAAAAACACACACACACATACATAAACAAAGAATGCACACACACATTGAGAGAGGAAAAGAGAGAGAGAGCATGCATAACCAAAAAACACACACATTGAGAGAGGAAAAGAGAGAGAGAACATGCATAAACAAAAAACGCACACATTGAGAGAGGAAAAGAGAGAGAAAACATGCATAAACAAAAAAACGCACACATATTGAGAGAGAAAGAGAGAGAAACTAATTTAACGTCGTAGGAAACTAATTAAAATTAAAAGACCTAAAGATCTAGCCGACGAGGAGTTGAACTCAAGACCTATTATTCAAGAGGGAAATGGCATAACCAATCTATCATACTTGGCATGGGTGATAGAAAGGTTATACCATTTATCTCTTTTTATTGGAACACACATCCACACACACGCACACACACAAGAAGAAGAGAGTTATAACGTCATAGGAAACTATCCTAAAAGACTTACGTTAAATTAGATTTAGGTTTATTTAAGTTAAATTAGATTAGATTAAAGTTTATTTTTAATTAGATTTATGTTTATTTACGCTAGATTTAGATTTACTTTATATTAGATTAGATTTACGTCTCCATAGACTGCGATGCCTGCATGAAGCGGGTGAAGAAAGCCCTCAATGGAATATAGGGTATTGCTGCCTTCACTCATGGTGGGCTCCGTCGATCCAAAAGTACTGGTGAAATGTTTTCAGAAGATAGGGAAGAAGGTGGATCTTCAGGGCGGCAAGAGTCACTACATCCCCGACACAATGACCATCTAGACAACCTCTAGTCATTCAACAGCAACTTCAAAGTTAGTAACAAGAGCAAGAACGGTCTAAAGGGCCAATTGCTGTCGTCAGATGTGGATGGAGATGAGGCAGCGTCACCGTCGGAAGTTAACTCTCACATCTTTAGTGATGAGAATGCCAACTCTTGCCGAGTTATGTGAAAAATTATGTGTTAAATCAGTTTTAAGGTTCTTATAATCCCTGTTAGTTTAGTTCTTTGTTTTTAATATAACATAATTTACGTTAGATTTAGATTTATGTTATATTAGATTAGACTTAGGTTTATTTAGGTTTACCCACACACACACACACACACACACACACACACACACACACACACACACAAGAAGAAGAGAGTTTTAACGTCGTAGGAAACTATCCCAAAAGACGTTAAAGATTAGGTTCGATGTAGACTTACGTTAAATTAGATTTAGGTTTATTTTTAGTTAGATTTACGTTTATTTAGATTTACGCTTATTTACGTTAGATCGAGTCCACGCAAGAATTACTTACGGTTTAGGGTTTAGAGTTAGACGAACAGTGAAAAGATCTACTGTGAAAAGATGTTAAGATGCTGTGAAGTGCTACAGCTAGAGAAGAGGCAAAGGGGTTTTGTCCATTACATGCAGTATCATGTAGACGTGGGTCTGTAGATTTCTTGTACCCACAAATATAGGTATTGACCAATAAAGACGAGATTATAACCCGGTGGTTCTGATCTCCGTGCACCTCTAGACCGAGGTGTGCGGGGATTGGACATGACTAGAGAATGTGAGGTAAAGAGAGAGAGAGAGAGAGAGAGAGAGAGAGAGATAAGACGAAGAATGCCAATAGAATATTAAATTTGTTGTCCAGGTTATAAGATTTTTATCCTCATTATGAGTAGTGACGAGGATGTGGGACCGTCCAACCGAAACACCTATCTCTCAACGAGGGTCTTATGTCCTTGTAATCAATGCAAGCATGTTGTGCGACGGACAAGACGTGTTTCTTTGCAGCACGTTCGCGAATTTGGCGAGTTCGATCCATCTATTATAGATCGAGTTGTTGCCAATTATAACTCGTCGGACTCTGACGCTGGCCAACAAGCAGAAATCTTGCAACCCAATAGACGTGTTCGCAGGCCCTTTGGTCAAGCAGCATATGTGAGGCCACAAGATGTAGCCTCTGACAGCTCGGGGGATGATCATGCAGAGCACATTCCCAATGAAGCAATGTTTGAGCCCGAGATTGATGAAATGATCGAGACGATCATGGATTCAGAAAGGCTTATCTATGATGATATGAAAAGTGAAGCCGATACGCCATTGTATAATGGAGCACGTATGTCTAGATTGAAAGCACTCCTTGTTCTTCTCAACATGCAGGCAAAGTTTGGATGGAGTGACACTAGCGTCACAGCGCTTTTCAGGTGATCTATTACAATTAGTTTACTTTAATAAAACTCTAAATGTATAATGATCTGATAGATTTTTACACGACTGTATCGTATTTTTATGTTGTATAGATTGCTTAAAGAGCACATACTACCAACTGACAATGTGATGCCAGATTTCCGAGATGAAGCAAGAAAGATTTTGCGAAACTTGGGGATGGATTACAATTCTATCCACGCTTGTCCTAATGACTGCATTCTTTTCAGAGGGGAATACATAGACATGAAGAAGTGTCCGAAATGTGATTCCGAAAGATATCGAGTAGATCTCCACGGGACAAAAATTCCACAAAAGGTTTTGCGACATTTTCCTCTGCTTCCTCGCATCAAGCATTTCTTCGAATGTAAGTCCATGGACGCCCTAGCCTCTTCAGATTGCGCAGCCTGGAAACATATAGATGGAACATGGTCGGATTTTGCCAGGGAAGCTCGAAATTTGTGCTTAGGCCTGGCTATGGATGGCGTAAATACATTTGGTTAAAGATCAACATCTTACAGTGTATGGCCCGTTGTCATCGTCAACTACAACATTCCCCCGTGGTTGACTACGAAGAAGGGGCACCTATGGCTAAGCTTGATTGTGCCAGGGCAATATAAAGTGGGGAATATGGATGTGTATCTTCTTCCACTATTGGAAGAGCTACAACAATTGTGGATTGGCATAGAGGTGGTGGATATGAGCCGACACACAGGACGACGGAATGCTTTGATCAGAGGCATTCTAATGTGGACCATGCATGACTATCCCGGGCTAACAGAATGCTCATGTGATCTATTGACACTCCTCACTCAGACACTGTAAATCTTGTTTTTTCCCATACTTGATCTATTATCATGTGTATACATGCAGGGCTTCAAACAAGCGGATACAGAGCATGTGTCACATGTGGACCTAGACTGAATGCACGTAGGGCGCCCTCACTGAAGAAGCAAATCTACGAAGGTCATCAAGCGTATCTTCCAGAGAATCATGTGTTACGCGACGGCTTTTTGGGAAGAGAGCCACCAAGGATGTCTGCACAAGCATGGTTAGAGCAGAAGGAGATGTGCGATGACGGATTGCCTCCAGGGATGAGGAGACTATCTCTATGGTACGAGTTACCATACTGGCCCCGACTCATGATCAATCACTTGCTCGATCCAATGCACATATTCAAGAATGTGGGTAATCTACTATGGGACCATCTGACCGGTAAGAAAGATACTTTGGGAGCCAGAGTTGACCTTAGAAAAGTGGATCGTATGGAGCAATATTGGCCGCAAACAGCGTCTGATGGATCGATAAAACTCCCTAAAGCACCATGGATTTTCACAGGATCCCAAGAACGCAAAGTAAAAGAGACCATTCGATCTTTGCGGACCCCCACTGGCATAATGCACTCGCTCCGAACGTGTTTTACTAAAGAAGGAAAGCTTACCGGTTTGAAGTCACACGATTGGCATAAAATGTGTCAGGTACGTTCATAGTGGACTTTAATATCATTGCATAAAATGTGGACTTTAATATCATTGCTGCACATACTTTACAGTTTATTTTACCGGTTGCCATTGAGGGATGTTTGTCTTTCGACATCCGTAACACAATCTACAAACTTGCAAAGCTGGTGCAATGGATCTCACAAAAGGAGATCAACGTAGACTCCATACCATTCGCCAAACTAAATGCTGCGGAGCTTGTGTGCATGTTTGAACAACATTTTCCTACTACCATGCTAACCATTCAGGTGCATCTTCTTGTTCACATAGTTGATGAGGTGGAAATAGCTGGCATAGTTCATTCATGATGGGTGTTCTTCTTAGAACGTTTCATGAAAACGCTTAAGGGATATGTGCGTCAAAAGGCACGTCCGGAGGGTAGCATGGCAGAAGGTTGGTTGGTATCAGAGTCCCTAGTGTACATTGGAGAGTGGCTAGACGGATTTGATACAGCCCGGGACACGCTATGGCGAACCATAGATGATGAGCGCATATCTGGGATTGTCATGTGAAATCTCGGTGTTGAGAAGAAGATGACGGAAGATCTAGAGGCTAAAATCAACCGATTTTGCATGGTTCACAATCCAGTGATGCAAAAGTGGATTTCACAATATGAGGATGCAAAGCAAGAGCGACAAAGGGCACGAATCGAGTGCAGACGGGGAAGACGACCATCGATGCACTATCCGAAGGTTCTGGAGAGCCTACCAACCTTCATGAGCTTAAGATGGTTGCACAACCAATTGAAAAGCGCACAACAATGCGGTGACGAAGTGATTGAGGAAGAGTGGGAGTACTCTCGGGGTTGCGCGACCAAGGTAAGTTTGCAATGTATGACTAGCTAGTGATTTTATTTCTAAACGTTTGAACGGCCACTCATAATCTTTGTTCGTTGTAGTATAAGTCATACACATCAGCATGGTATAAAGGTCGACATTTTAGGGTGGAACGAATCGACAAAAAGCGTTTTACTCAAGATTGTGGAATCATGGAGAAATTTGAACCGTCTAGTCGACGACGTTCCTCTGATGCAGATCCTGTGGTGGCGGAACTCACTTACTTCGGCATGCTGCAAGAGATTTTGAGGATCGATTACAGAGGATTTTTTGTCGACTTGTTCGACGTGCAATGGTTCAAGATAATCATGGAGGGTCGCAACGCTACTGTGCGTAGAGGAGATTCTGGTTTTCTTGAGGTGGATTCTACTAAGAAATGGACTGACCTAAGAGACACTTTCCTACTACCCTAGCATTGTGACATCCCCCTTTTACAAGTTATGTGCTTGAAAGCTCTCATGTAAGTTATGTGGCTCTGGCAGGTAATATTTCATCCTACAAAGTCTACATCAAACTAGTGGTACGTCATAGAGGTAGCCCCTCGTAGTACAAGGACATATGAAGGCTACCATGTGCCAATCACAACGGCATCAATGGAGGAGATCAAAGAAGATGCTCAATCAGAAGCCGCTGCGGTGGTGCCAGACGAGCATCAAGATGCTACTACTCTATATGGGGTGCATGCAGAGGAGCTACAAAATCAAAACAGAGGATATGTGTTTAAACGGAGAGCTCTATATAGATATAGGAAGTTATGTTGAGTTATGCGAGGATGAGAGAGAGATCTCTTAAAGCCACAAATATTGTATTTGAACAATTTTTCTCCGTGTTGTAAAAGCTCTGGCTCTGTAAGTACCTTCCATGGTGTATAACGCTCTTTTCTACTCGCGCTCACATCTTTTGATTGAAAATTTTGAGTTTTCGACTTGCCTCTTCTATCACTCAATTCATTGCGTCATTGTATTTATATGCGTCATTACGTCATTGTATTTAATGGTCTTTGCGTCATTGTCTACTCTATTCATTCAATATTAAGTTTAAATATTCGTGTGTTTAATGCAGGTATGGATGATGAGGAGTTTCTTTCTTCTTTGTCACCGCAGCAGAGACAGTCGTACGTGGAGCGTCATCGCTCTAGCGCATCATCGCGCGTTCCTATTCCATCCGCATCTCCCTCTATTTCGGAGCATTCGGCGCGCTCCGAAGCTTTGGCATCGACGAGACGAGCTTCACACTCGTCTAGACACCGGCGCTCTAGTGGTGGCGGTGGAGGTTGTTGTGGGGATTCCGCCACCGATGCCTCCACACCGCCTCGTGTTCGACGAGGCTCTTTACCCTCCCCTTATTTGCCCGCCCCCACACGAGCCACAGCATCGCCATCTACGCCAGGTTTTGCACGGCTGACTGTTCCTAGCAGCTACACACCTCTATCTACTCTTCCAGGAGACACCCCACTCGACACTCCTCGCTTCCGGGCCCAGACGCCGGTGGAGACACCTGACTTCCGTACCCCCATCGACACGCCGCTAGAGACCCCTGCCGGGACACCCAGGTTCACGAGTCACCGGCCAGAGGGCTTGCCTTACTCCGTCGACTTCAGCGGCGGCATCATCATGGATGATGACGGCAAGAAGCTGATCTCGCGCATGCGTGGTCTTTGCTCTCAGCTGTTTAGACACTACATACTAAACAAATGGAATGAAGTACCAAGTGATTTAAAAAATAGAGTCATCAGCATACTTCATGATGAGTTTCCCGTTCCAACACGGGATCAGCGCTTCAATGAA
The DNA here is from genome assembly GCF_014529385.1 of Adiantum capillus-veneris. Lineage (NCBI taxonomy): Eukaryota > Viridiplantae > Streptophyta > Polypodiopsida > Polypodiales > Pteridaceae > Adiantum > Adiantum capillus-veneris. The sequence continues at coordinate 103,958,682 of NC_140935.1, forward strand.
GACTTGATGAAGATTCGAATGCGCGAATACTGCAAACACAAGCGTTCCGAAGTGCAAAAAGCAATCAAGCATGGGTGGAACAGGCCAGATTGGCTTGCCAAAGAAGATTGGAAGAATGCGAAGAAAGCAGCGCGTGAGAATCCCGACAAGTGGAAGCAACAAAAGGATGCAGCCAGAGCGCGAGTAGAGGCAGGGAGCTCGCACCACTTGGGGAGCGGTGGATGGGCATCATTTGAGGCCGATTTTGTAAGTGTTTTCGCATTGCTCTTTATGTTCGATAGTTTAGGGTTTATGAGTTTTTTAATTCTAACATAATGAATTCTTTGTATGTTTTGACAGTGGTCGATGACAGGACGTGATCCCACACCGTACGAGCACGAGTACGCAGGCAGGAAGGGCTTAAACGCCCTGATGGACATTCTCAGTTCTCGCGGCGGCATGGTTAGTATTAGGGTTTACTCTTTTCTATTTTTTGTATTGTTTTATAAATGTCGTTATATGTTTATACTTACTGAAAGCTGTCTTATTGTCTTTTTTTGCAAAATCCGACAGATACGCCGCTTGGACGCGATGAGACGTCTGACTAGACGACGTCAGTTTAGCCGTAGCTAGATAGCATTAGTTTAGGGTTTCTCATAGCTTATGTATCATGAGATGGATTTTATACGTCTTTTTGAACCATGTATATTATTACATTTGTCACCGCAGTTCATTTTGCCAATCAATTCTTTATGCCTATGATGTTGTACAATTGTCATTATTACATTTGCCAATCAATTCATTTTGCCTATAATGTGTACAATTGTCAATTTTACGCTTGTCAATTTTGCAAACAATGCGTCTTGTGGGTGACTATTTTGGGTCTATTTTCTACCCTTGCACTTTTTTTAAAAAGTGAATCAAGTACAATATGGTTGATGGGTGGTAGGGCATTCAATGCCCTGTCACCAAAAAAAAATTCTCTCGGGCGTCGCTATAACCGTCGCTATTTATGGCTCTGTAGCGTTGCTATGAGCGTCGCTATAGACTTCTGTGTAAACGTCGCTATAACCGTCGCTATGAGCGTCTCTATATAGCGATGAATATATCGACGCATATAGCGACGCTCTCGTAGCGACGGTTTTAGCGACGCCGGGGGTTATAAAAACCCAGTGTATTTCCGTCGCTAACAGCGTCACAAGAGCACACAACCTCTTGTAGTGTTCCAGGTAGTGGAGTGTTTTGCGAATGGTACTTATCAGTTGGCTAACCTGGACGGGATTTTATGTAAGTCAAGGGTAAATGGATTGCGTCTTAAATTGTATCCTGCCAGGTTAATGATGGTGGAGCAAGATGAGCTGTCTGTGGAGGAAGTATTGTTGGTGAGAGATGAGGAGACTTGTGACGCTGTGAGTCTCATATCTCTTTTTGCTGCTGCTGATCATGAATGATCTAGCAGGCTAGGGGATGGGCAAATTATGTCCTGAGTTTTTTGGAGAAAGTGATTGTGCATATGTACATACCCATGCATGGTGCATCGAATAAAGAATTGCCCATTTTCCAGAGCCAGGTGATTATGTGGGACCCACATGTATGGAGGTAGGACAACATGTACATAGTGCATCGATTTTCACTATCACCAGTACCAGTGTGTTTTTTCTATAATAATGAGGATTTGGTAGTGCGTAAAACTTCTTGAGGAAGCTATTCGCGGGCCGACGACATGAGGTATGCAGGTGCATCAGATGGCATCTAGTTGCGTAAGGAGGTCGAATGGGGTCAATAGTTGCACGTCGATAAGTACGAACACGTTTTCTTGTGATAATTATGCAGAAAGGTCATCATGAGGACCATATTTTGGGGCCACTTCACGTGGTTGTAGGATGCATTATTGGAAAAATTTGAGTGCCAAGTGTGCGAATGGATGCAGCAGGGTGACAACTATGCACTGTGAGGTCAGTGTTTGGCCTATTCGGGGTCTGTTTGAGGTCAACTAAAAGGCCAAGGGTTCCCAAGTAATAAAGCTAAGTGTGGGAACTGAAAAAAAGGAGAGAAGACGAGAAAAAACATGGAGAGAAGAGGAGGAACAGCCGCAACTGTGTTTTTGCTCTTTTTGGAGCCTGTTTTGGTCGTAAACTGCTCATCCGATGTCGGATTTGAGCACTTTGACATTGTAGACTGGGGTTTTGGGCCGTTCTCAACGTGATGGAACTATCCATTTTGCCAAATTCCTCAAATTTTTTTATTTTTATTTTTGACTGTGTAAGTTTCTCCTATGAGCGAAGCTTCTTCTCCAATTTGTAATTGTATCTGGCATATTTTACCCATATTGTGTGAGCTATTTTCCCATTGGTGTTGGCCCAAGCTCAATTGTATCTAAACATAAAAAATTCTCCTCTTTTGAGCTGAGGTTTTTGGGTGTATGTGTGTGCCTCTCTCTCTGTGTGGAGTGGGCAAATGGATACTCTCTCCTCTCACTCCATCGGTGTGTTCCCTGTCTCGGCCAGGTGGGTTGTGTAAGCCGAGTGGTTCCCCATAGTGTGTGTGTGTATATCATTCCAAGAGTGTGTGTCGGGTCATTATATAGGCGTTGTATGTGTTTCCATCCCGCTCACAGTCTCACCGTCGCAAAATCCTTTGTGATTCTCTAGTTTTATCTCTCTATGGAGATGATCATTTGCGTCGGGAATTTGATCCAGTGTAGGAAAAGATTGATGATTTCGTGATTGAAGTTGTGGAACAGTGTTGGTTGAAACTGGGCAGTGCATTCCCTATTTCATTTGAACTGGCTCTATGCTCTAATGCATAAAGAAGAGAATGGGGTGTAGGAGGGCCTCTTTATTTGGCAGTTTAAGGAAGTCAAACCTTTAGTATTAAGAAAGTAATCAAAGGATGGATTTTAAATTCAAACATGCAGAAAGGCTAGTTTATTTGAATTCAAAGTTCCCCCCAAAATGGAATTTAAAATCTAGCTAGTAAAACCATATCATGTAGCATATCTATGGAAAGAGCTCAATGCGTAGATTGTAGATCTATGATCTTCTCTCAATTTGGAGATCATATGTGGTAGTTATGGAAGGCCAAAAATCATAAAATTTTCCATCTCCTTTTTGACCACTCTTACACATCTCTTACACACCCACCATTCTTGCACACATGGCGTACACGCATTCGTCAAAGTGTTAATCACCTCCATAAGCTCATGGCAAATAAAGAGGCCTTCCTACACCCCATCCTCTTCCTAATGGGAGTAATGCATAACACAGTAAAGAAATTATTGAGCTAGGTCACTAGAAGCTTTGGTAGTATGGTTAAAGGTCCAAGCCAAACCTAGAATCAAAGAGCAAATGCAGCTTGTGGCATAGCTACATTCAGAATTGAAGAGCAAGTATAAAAGTCTCTTCAAAACGTCCTAGGACAGAAGAGGATGTGCCTCCTCCTTCAGGTGTTGAGCCCTTAGCTATATACGTGGATAATACTACATGTCCTGCTTTCCTACACTTACTTGGGGGAACATTTTATCTTTCACTTGCAAGCACCCCAATTAACTGAAGGATGTTTTGCAAATGTGAAGCAAGCTTCAGTGGCTCATCCTTTCTTCAAAGATCGTGTCTATGCGGAAAAGATCTACAGGCACTATATGGGAAGCAAGCCAACATTACAAACAATGCTAGATAAAGCAACTTCTACTTCTATTCAGCATGGTGGCATGATATTTCCCTGTGCTCTTGTTTGTTATAGCAAAAGGCCTATACTGATCTTCAAGATTTGGAATGGAGGTCACCTTGAGGAGTGGATTCAAACATGGCATCATGATGGAAGCAAGCCCCCAATCACAAAGTTTCAACACACATCTAGAACCATACAACAGCTCATAGATGACATTTTGCCGATCTGCAATGCTCCTTTACAGAAGATGAAATTCTTGCATACTCAGGACTTCATTCACAACAATTTACACACTAAAAATATTCTACTACATTTTGGCAAGCAAGATGTGTATGATGGAATCACGGACTGGGGACAAAGTACACCATCAAACACTTTGGCAACATTTCCCAAGCTACCAAATCTCAACCCTCAAACTAGAGCTCAATTCGAGCGAGATTATCCATGAACTATCCCTGAAAATATTAGCACCAATCCTCCTCCTTTCAGCAAAGCATCTGATATATATAGTTTGTCATATATTCTTCGATGCTTGGTTGCATGTATTCCAGAGCCCTCTGAGGTTCTCAAGTGTAATTTTTTGTGAAATGTAAACAAACATCTTGCCATTGGAGAATTATCCAAACCCTTAGATAGACCTAAAATATGAGATTTAAGCCTTCTTTTGAATGGACCCCATAATGTTGGCTATCATGTTGTAACCTAATTTGGCTTGAGGCACTACAAGAGGTTGTGTGCTCTTGTGACGCTGTTAGCGACGGAAATACACTGGGTTTTTATAACCCCCGGCGTCGCTAATAGCGTCGCTATATGCGTCGCTATACGGGTCGCTATATACGTCCCTATGAGCGTCGCTATATAGCAACGCATATAGCGATGTGTACAGCGACGCATATAGCGACGTTTAAACAGAAGTCTATAGCGACGCTACAGAGCCATAAATAGCGACGGTTATAGCGACGCCCGAGAGAAATTTTTTTTGGTGACAGGGCATTGAATGCCCTACCACCCATCAACCATATTGTACTTGATTCACTTTTTAAAAAAAGTGCAAGGGTAGATAATAGGCCCAAAATAGTCACCCACAAGACGCATTGTTTGCAAAATTGACAAGCGTAAAATTGACAATTGTACACATCATAGGCAAAATGAATTGATTGGCAAATGTAATAATGACAATTGTACAACATCATAGGCATAAAGAATTGATTGGCAAAATGAACTGCGGTGACAAATGTAATAATATACATGGTTCAAAAAAACGTATAAAATCCGTCTCATGATACATAAGCTATGAGAAACCCTAAACTAATGCTATCTAGCTATGGCCAAACTGACGTCGTCTAGTCAGACGTCTCATCCCGACCAAGCGGCGTATCTGTCGGATTCTGCAAAAAAAGACAATAAGACAGCTTTCAGTAAGTATAAACATATAATGACATTTATAAAACAATACAAAAAATAGAAAAGAGTAAACCCTAATACTAACCATGCCGCCGCGAGAACTGAGAATGTCCATCAGGGCGTTTAAGCCCTTCCTGCCTGCGTACTCGCGCTCGTACGGTGTGGGATCACGTCCTGTCATCGACCACTGTCAAAACATACAAAGATTTCATTATGTTAGAATTAAAAAACTCATAAACCCTAAACTATCGAACATAAAGAGCAATGCGAAAACACTTACAAAATCGGCCTCAAATGATGCCCATCCACCGCTCCCCAAGTGGTACGAGCTCCCTGCCTCTACTCGCGCTCAGGCTGCATCCTTTTGTTGCTTCCACTTGTCGGGATTCTCGCGCGCTGCTTTCTTCGCATTCTTCCAATCTTCTTTGGCCAGCCAATCTGGCCTGTTCCACCCATGCTTGATTGCTTTTTGCACTTTGGAACGATTGTGTTTGCAGTATTCGCGCATTCCAATCTTCATCAGGTCTTCATTGAAGCGCTGATCCCGTGTTGGAACGGGAAACTCATCATGAAGTATGCGGATGACTCTCTTTTTTAAATCACTTGGTACTTCAGTCCATTTGTTTAGTATGTAGTGTCTAAACAGCTGAGAGCAAAGACCACGCATGCGCGAGATCACCTTCTTGCCATCATCATCCATGATGATGCCGCCGCTGACGTCGACAGAGTAAGGCAAGCCCTCTAGCTGGTAACGCATGAACCTGGGTGTCCCGGCAGGGGTCTCTAGCGGCGTGTCGATGGGGGTACGGACGTCAGGTGTCTCCACCGGCGTCTCGGCCCCGAAGCGAGGATTGGCGAGAGGGGTGGCTCTTGGCGGAGTAGGTAGAGGTGTGTAGCTGCTAGGAACAGTCAGTCGTGCAAAACCTGGCGTAGATGGCGATGTTGTGGCTGGTGTGGGGGCGGGCAAAGAAGGGGAGGGTAAAGAGCCTCGTCGAACACGAGGCGGTGTGGAGGCATCAGTGGCGGAATCCCCACAACAACCGCCACCGCCACCACTAGAGCGCCGGTGTCTAGACGAGTGTGAAGCTCGTCTCGTCGACGCCGAAGCTTTGGAGGGCGCCGAATGCTCCGAAAGAGAGGGAGATGCGGATGGATTAGGAACGCGCGATGATGCGCCAGAGCGATGACGCTCCATGTACCAATGTCTCTGCTGCGGTGACAAATAAGAAAGAAACTCCTCATCATCCATACCTGCATTAAACACACGAATATTTAAACTTAATATTGAATGAATAGAGTAGACAATGATGCAAAGACCATTAAATACAATGACGTAATGACGCATATAAATACAATGACGCAATGAATTGAGTGATAGAAGAGGCAAGTCGAAAACTCAGAATTTTCAATCAAAAGATGTGAGCGCGAGTAGAAAAGAGCGTTATACACCATGGAAGGTACTTAGAGAGCCAGAGCTTTTACAACATGGAGCAAAATTGTTCAAATACAATATTTGTGGCTTTAAGAGATCTCTCTCTCATCCTCGCATAACTCAGCATAACTTCCTATATCTATATAGAGCTATCCGTTTAAACACATATCCTCTGTTTGATTTTGTAGCTCCTCTGCATGCACCCCATATAGAGTAGTACCATCTTGATGCTCGTCTAGCACCACCGCAGCGGCTTCTAATTGAGCATCTTCTCTGATCTCCTCCATTGATGCCGTTGTGATTGGCACATGGTAGCCTTCATACGTCCTTGCACTACGAGGGGCTACCTCTATGACGTACCACCAATTTGATGTAGACTTTGTAGGATGAAATATTACCTGCGAGAGCCACATAACTTACATGAGAGCTTTCAAGCACATAACTTGTAAAAGGGGGGATGTTAACTATTTACATACTTAGTTGTTCACAATGCTCGGGTAGTACGAAAGTGTCTCTTAGGTCAGTCCATTTCTTAGTAGAATCCACCTCAAGAAAACCAGACTCTCCTCTACGCACAATAGCGTTGCGACCCTCCATGATTATCTTGAACCATTGCACGTCGAACAAGTCGACAAAAAATCCTCTGTAATCGATCCTCAAAATCTCTTGCAGCGTGCCGAAGTAAGTGAGTTTCGCTACCACGGGATCTGCATCAGAGCAACGTCGTCGACTAGATGGTTCAAATTTTTCCATGATTCCACAATCTTGAGTAAAACGCTTTTTGTCGATTCGTTCCACCCTAAAATGTCGACCTTTACACCATGCTGCTGTGTATGACTTATACTACAACGAACAAAAATTATGAGTGGCTATTTAAACTTTAGAAATAAAGTCACTAGCTAGTCGTACATTGCAAACTTACCTTGGTCGCGCAACCCCCAGAGTGCTCCCACTCTTCCTCAGTCACTTCGTCACCGCATTGTTGTGCGCTTTTCAATTGGTTGTGCAACCATCTTAAGCTCATGAAGGTTGGTAGGCTCTCCAGAACCGTCGGATAGTGCATCGGTGGTCGTCTTCCCCGTCTCCACTCGATTCGTGCCCTTTGTCGCTCTTGCTTTGCATCCTCATATTGTGAAATCCACTTTTGCATCACTGGATTGTGAAGCATGCAAAATCGGTTGATTTTAGCCTCTAGATCTTCCGTCATCTTCTTCTCTACACCGAGATTGCACATGACAATCCCAGATATGCGCTCATCATCTATGGTTCTCCATAGCGTGTCCCGGGCTTTATCAAATCCATCTAGCCACTCTCCAATGTACACTAGGGACTCTGATACCAACCAACCTTCTGCCATGCTACCCTCCGGACGTGCCTTTTGACACACATATCCCTTAAGCGTTTTCATGAAACTTTCTAAGAAGAACATCCATCTGGAATGAACTGTGCCAGCTATTTCCACCTCATCAACTATGTGAACAAGAAGATGCACCTGAATGGTTAGCATGGTAGTAGGAAAATGTTTCTCAAACATTCACAGAAGCTCCGCAGCATTTAGTTTGGCGAATGGTATGGAGTCTACGTTGATCTCCTTTTGTGAGATCCATTGCACCAGCTTTGCAAGTTTGTAGATTGTGTTACGGATGTCGAGAGACAAACATCCCTCAATGTCAACCGGTAAAATAAACTGTAAAGTATGTGCAGCAATGATATTAAAGTCCACATTTTATGCAATGATATTTAATTCCACTATGAACGTACCTGACACATTTTATGCCAATCGTGTGACTTCAAACCGGTAAGCTTTCCTTCTTTAGTAAAACACGTTCGGAGCGAGTGCATTACGCCAGTGGGGGTCTGCAAAGATCGAATGGTCTCTTTTACTTTGCGTTCTTGGGCTCCTGTGAAAATCCATGGTGCTTTAGGGAGTTTTATCGATCCATCAGACGCTGTTTGCGGCCAATATTGCTCCATACGATCCACATTTCTAAGGTCAACTCTGGCTCCCAAAGTATCTTTCTTGCCGGTCAGATGGTCCCATAGTAGATTACACACATTCTTGAATATGTGCATTGGATCGAGCAATTGATTGATCATGAGTCGGGGCCAGTATGGTAACTCGTACCATAGAGATAGTCTCTTCATCCCTGGAGGCAATCCGTCATCGCACATCTCCTTCTACTCTAACCATGCTTGTGCAGATATCCTTGGTGGCTCTCTTCCCAAAAAGCCGTCGCGTAACACATGATTCTCTGGAAGATACGCTTGATGACCTTCCTAGATTTGCTTCTTCAGTGAGGGCGCCCTACGTGCATTCAGTCTAGGTCCACATGTGACACATGCTCTGTATCCGCTTGTTTGAAGACCTACATGTATACACATGATAATAGATCAACTATGGGAAACAACAAGATTTACAGTGTCTGAGTGAGGAGTGTCAATAGATCACCTGAGCATTTTGTTAGCCCGGGATAGTCATGCATGGTCCACATTAGAATGCCTCTGATCAAAGCATTCCGTCATCCTGTGTGTCGGCTCATATCCACCACCTCTATGCCAATCCACAATTGTTGTAGCTCTCCCAATAGTGGACGATGATACACATCCATATTCCCCACTTTATATCGCCCTGGCACAATCAAGCTTAGCCATAGGTGCCGCTTCTACGTAGTCAGCCACGGGGGAATATTGTAGTTGCGATGACAACGGGCCATACACTGTAAGATGTTGATCTTTGACCAAATGGATTTACGCCATCCATAGCCAGGCCTAAGCGCAAATTTCGAGCTTCCCTGGAAAAATCCAACCATGTTCCATCTATATGTTTCCAGGCTGCGCAATCTGTAGGAATTCGTAGCACACAATCCGAAGATTTATTCTCCTCATGCCATGATGCTAGGGCGGCCATGGACTTACATTCGAAGAAATGCTTGATGCGAGGAAGCAGAGGAAAATGTCGCAAAACCTTTTGTGGAATTTTTGTCCCGTGGAGATCTACTCGATATCTTTCGGAATCACATTTCGGACACTTCTCCATGTCTATGTATTCCCCTCTGAAAAGAATGCAGTCATTAGGACAAGCGTGGATAGAATTGTAATCCATCCCCAAGTTTCGCAAAATCTTTCTTGCTTCATCTCGGGAATCTGGCATCACATTGTCAGCTGGTAGTATGTGCTCTTTAAGCAATCTACACAACATAAAAATACGATATAGTCGTGTGAAAATCTATAAGATCATTATACATTTAGAGTTTTATTAAAGTAAACTAATTGTAATAGATCACCTGAAAAACGATGTGACGCTAGTGTCACTCCATCCAAACTTTGCCTGCATGTTGAGAAGAACCAGGAGTGCTTTCAATCTAGACATACGTGCTCCATTATACAATGGCGTATCGGCTTCACTTTTCATATCATCATAGATAAGCCTTTCTGAATCCATGATCGTCTCGATCATTTCATCAATATCGGGCTCAAACATTGCCTCGTTGGGAATGTGCTCTGCATGATCATCCCCAAGCTATCAGAGGCTACATCTTGTGGCCTCACATATGCTGCTTGACCAAAGCGCCTGCGAACACGTCTATTGGGTTGCAAGATTGCTGCTTGTTGGCCAGCATCAGAGTCCGACGAGTTATAATTGGCAACAACTTGATCTATAATAGATGGATCGAACTCGCCAAATTCGCGAACGTGCTGCAAAGAAACACGTCTTGTCCGTCGCACAGCATGCTTGTATTGATTACAAGGACATAAGACCCTCGCTGAGAGATAGGTGTTTCGGTTGGACGGTCCCACATCCTCGTCACTACTCATAATGAGGATAAAAATCTTATAACCTAAACAAAGAATTTAATATTCTATTGGCATTCTCTGTCTTATCTCTCTCTCTCTCTCTCTCTCTCTCTACCTCACATTCTCTAGTCATGTCCAATCCCCGCACACCTCGGTCTAGAGGTGCACGGAGATCAGAACCACCGGGTTATAATCTCGTCTTTATTGGTCAATACCTATATTTGTGGGTACAAGAAATCTACAGACCCACGTCTACATGATACTGCATGTAGTGGACAAAACCCCTTTGCCTCTTCTCTAGCTGTAGCACTTCACAGCATCTTAACATCTTTTCACAGTAGATCTTTTCACTGTTCGTCTAACTCTAAACCCTAAACCGTAAGTAATTCTTGTGTGGACTCGATCTAACGTAAATAAGCATAAATCTAAATAAACGTAAATCTAACTAAAAATAAACCTAAATCTAATTTAACGTAAGTCTACATCTAACCTAATCTTTAACGTCTTTCTGGATAGTTTCCTACGACGTTAAAACTCTCTTCTTCTTGTGTGTGTGTGTGTGTGTGTGTGTGTGTGTGTGTGTGTGTGGGTAAACCTAAATAAACCTAAGTCTAATCTAATATAACATAAATCTAAATCTAACGTAAATTATGTTATATTAAAAACAAAGAACTAAACTAACAGGGATTATAAGAACCTTAAAACTAATTTTTCACATAACTCGGCAAGAGTTGGCATTCTCATCACTAAAGATGTGAGAGTTAACTTCCGGCGGTGACGCTGCCTCATCTCTATCCACATGTGACGACAGCAATTGGCCCTTTGGACCGTTCTTGCTCTTGTTACTAACTTTGAAGTTGCTGTAGAATGACTAGAGGTTGTCTAGATGGTCATTGTCGGGGATGTAGTGACTCTTGCCGCCCTGAAGATCCACCTTCTTCCCTATCTTCTGAAGACATTTCATGAGTACTTTTGGATCGACGGAGCCCACCATGAGTGAAGGCAACAATACCCTATATTCCATTGAGGGCTTTCTTCACCCGCTTCATGCAGGCATCGCAGTCTATGGAGACATAAATCTAATCTAATATAACGTAAATCTAAATCTAGCGTAAATAAACGTAAATCTAACTAAAAATAAACCTAAATCTAATCTAATTTAACTTAAATAAACCTAAATCTAATTTAACGTAAGTCTACATCTAACCTAATCTTTAACGTCTTTTAGGATAGTTTCCTACGACGTTATAACTCTCTTCTTCTTGTGTGTGTGCGCATGTGTGGATGTGTATGCCAATAAAAAGAGATAAATGGTATAACCTTTCTATCACCCATGCCAAGTATGATAGATTGGTTATGCCATTTCCCTCTTGAATAATAGGTCTTGAGTTCAACTCCTCGTCGGCTAGATCTTTAGGTCTTTTAATTTTAATTAGTTTCCTACGACGTTAAATTAGTTTCTCTCTCTTTCTCTCTCAATGTGTGTGCATTTTTTTGTTTATGCATGTTTTCTCTCTCTTTTCCTCTCTCAATGTGTGCGTTTTTTGTTTATGCATGTTCTCTCTCTCTTTTCCTCTCTCAATGTGTGCGTTTTTTGTTTATGCATGCTCTCTCTCTCTTTTCCTCTCTCAATGTGTGTGTGCATTATTTGTTTATGTATGTGTGTGTGTGTTTTTGTTTATATTTGTACTCTTTCTCTCTCTCTGTCTCAAAAACACTATGTATGTGTGTGTGTGTGTGTGTGTGTGAGAGAGAGAGAGAGGGAGGGAGAGAGAAAGAGGGGAAGGGAACATGAGAGTGAGGAGAGGGAAGGAGCATACCTGGCTCTCCTTCCTCTCCTCGTGTGTGTGTGTGTGTGGAGAAGAAAGAGAGAGAGAGAGAGAGAGAGGGAGAGGGTTACCTGCTCTTGCTTGAGGGCGCCGAAAAACTCAGATCTGAGATCTGATTTTTTGGGCGCTCTCTGTTATTTTTTTAGCCCAGCCGGCGTCGCTATGAGCGTCACAAATTTACAAGTAAATTTGCGACGCTCATAGCGACGCCGGGAATTTTTTTTTTTTGAGCGTCGCTGTGTGAGCGTCGCTAATATGAATAGCCTCTTGTAGTGAGGCAATTGTATTTTTAGTTACATCTTTAAAGTTCTTCAAGTGCAACGGCTTTCAAGTATGGAAGATATTGCTCCGGACTAGAATGCACAACAACCTAATGATATTTTGCTTAATCATGCATTGGCACAACAAATTTACAAAGAGGAAGAGATTCGGGTGGCTCAAGGAGATCTTAGCGCTTTGGCTGCATCCCAAGAAGACGAATCAGAACTTCAAGGGGAGCCGCTAAACTACATGCAATGCATACAGCTAAGCCCAAATAGTTTTGTACGCAATACATTATTTGGAGTTAGTGGAAATGCTAAGGGTTCCGCTCCCTTGAAAGTTTCAAATTTGCAACACACTGTCCTCACGAGACATATCCTTTCAAGATTTATCCAAGTATATAAATCACCACCAAATAATAATCAAGTGGCAATTTACTTTGTGCAACACTGCTATTGTTATTATGTATTGTGGCTCAAAGTAGATTGGTATGATCGTCGCACTACAGGAGGCATCAGCAAAGGACACCCAATCGAGAAGATTCATGCACAAGAAGCCAATAAATAAGACCCTCCTTGCAAGAGAGGTTACACATAGTTTCCAAAAGAAACTGCAGTCATTGAGCAGCTCATAACCCAAGGCATGGATTTGGTAAGTCAAGGAGAGACCCTAGCCATGTTGCGTGCTCGTATAGCAGAGCTAGAAAAAAAGTTGGCATGGTACAAGGCAAGATATTGGCTGTTATCGAAGAAGAGATAGGCAATGTGGGTCCAAGTGATTCATTTGGCAGTTCACAATTTTGCATATCTAATGTTTTAGGGATCCAACCCATTATTTAAATTAAATCTCTCAAATAATACTAAGCTCTTTTTGTATCTTAAACCTCAAGATTTGTAACTAAAACCTCTTTTTGATATGGAAATCTCTATTTGTTGGAACAAATGAACATGTCGGATGTTGTTGTAGTTCTGTAAGTTTTATTCTCTCTCCCTCTCTCTTCGCAACAATGATAGAAAGAAGATGGAGAGAAAGAGAGACAATGAGAGAGAGAGAGAGAGAGAGAGAGAGAGAGAGAGAGAGAGAGATTGTGAAGTTAAACTCCACACAACTTTCGCAATACAAAATTAATTGAGAATATAGTACAAATTTTATAGCTCATCCATCCCTCAATCACAGGCACCACATGTAATCATTTCTTCGACATCTGAACATTCCGAATCAATATCTTTCGGGTTCCATTCCATTTCATAATCGGAGTTGAGCTCATTTGCAATTGCTTCGTGTGTTTCAAAGCACCCGAAGCTTTCTTATACGGCACGTGTGGCTAAGTTTGCTAGCTTATGCATAAGTCGCATGTTGCAAAATACATACACCAAGTCCGCCGCTCGTTTAGGGATTAATCGATTTCGTGTTTTAGTATGCATGAAAGCAAATGAGGACCAATTTCTTTCATAGCTACCACTGGAGGTGGCAACAGAAAATACTCTCACAGTCACATATTGAAGTTTGACTTTTTCTCCACTATACTCTTTTCACCAAACCGGTGTGCTCATCGTCTTGATAGCATCTATATGCCAAGGATCCCCAAACATTCATTCTCTGCTAGTATATGTCATCTTCTGTGTGTATGCCACCTGTCCATCCACACTACCTAATATTTGGGCACACACTTTCTTGAAATCATTGATCACTTCATTATTTGAAGATTGATCGTGCATCTGGAACTTGGGATCTAAGAGAAACCCTGCTCCATTGAAAGGAGTATGCAACTGCTCCCATCGTCTTTTAAGAAATGACATCATCATGGCTTTCTCTTTTCTGCCTAAGATGTACAATCTTTTAACTTGTGAGAGACTTCATGCATGTACTAGTAAACCTATCCAAAGATAGAGGCTTCTTTGTCTACTAATCATATCAAATGAGTGAAGGGTTCTGTGACAGTAACAATTTTGTCTACATTTCTCCAAAAAACAGGAGAGTTTACAAGCTGATAGCATTTGGAAGCAGTAGGTTTATACTTGGGATATTTATCAAGCAAATGTCCCATCTTCTATCTGCCATTGTATCAACAAGGGCTGCTTTAACCTGCTATAGTGTAGAGGGAACCTAATACGCTGTCCCAAAACAAGTCACACAAACAATCTGTAATTTTTTTATTAGGGACTTTGTTCCAAATAAAGCATAAGAAAATGAATGATCTCTTATAAACTTCACCAAGTGGTTTGCATCTAGAAGAGTTTTCTTAATAGAAAGAACTTTTCCAAAGTCCTTTAAGAGAAGATTAAAATTGTGAGCAGCACATGGAACCCATGTAATCTCTAGATACTTTGCTTCAATTGATTTTCCAAGTGCTTTGTAGTTGAATGCATTTTTTTTGACAATGGTTGTCACATTTTTAGGTCCCCTTGCTCTTCTGATCAAACACTCATATACACCAGCAAGATATCCATTAGTTTTCTCTTTCAAGGATGTATCGATCGCTTCAAGAAAGATGGAACCTCTTGGACAAATCAATATCACATTAATCAATGGTTTCTTCTAAAAAAAATTCCAACCATCTAGACGATTGTGCGTCCATACTGTGGCACATAATCAAGAGTTGTGTGCTTTAAAATATTCTCTAATGTAGTTTTTAATTTATCTAAATAATATGTATGCATGTTATATAATCACGTACCACAAAACCCTTTTCACTGTGCTCATTAAAGCATCTTTGAAGATAGGATTTGAAATGACATTAAAAGGAATTCCAGATGCAACAAATGCTTGCATCCACTTAAGATGGAGTTCAAGCTTATCAAATGCCTGATGCAAGATAGAACCACTTCGTGCAGGTTCTTCTCCAGTCCATGCTTCACTTCGGCTTATGTTAGCAGAGCTTGCGGTACGATTAGAGCTGCAAGTCCCAGCAAAGGATGAATGACACCCTCCTTGACCTTGAGCAGGGGTCGAGGGAGGGTTTTGATCATTCACGAGTGTCATCTCCACATCCCTAGCCATAGACGGAGCTATCATTTTGGGACCTCCCTTTTTTTTGTCCCCTCAAGATGTAATCTCTTTGCTCTGAGAGCCCACTCAAGAAATTTTTCTTCAATACCTCTTGGGGGGGTTTTACAAGTTGTCATATTTCCAGGAATTTTGAACACATGTTCTTTTATTCTGTGAGCATTTTCGCTAAAATTATGGCCGCATGTCTTACACCTCAACTTTGATGTAGTCTTTCCACTAACCAATTCATTTACGTAGTTCCAATCATATCCTTTCAACATCTTCTTAAGATCTACAAACTCAAACAGGACTAACTACTAAATACACATCTAAAATTGAACTCTAATACCATTTACATTACTTTATTCGCCAACATTTCTTAAAAAAACATAAATTTTCAACCTCTTTAAATTATAAATACCAAAAATGATTTCCTTTTCAAGTGTGATCTTTCACTCTATACCTGAATCATGATAAATAACTCGCTTAATCTATCTCAATAACTTCCAATTGTGAGTAAAATCTACACAAAGCAAGATATCTTTAAAAAACCTACCTAAATTACCTCCAAGTGTGAGTGTAACTCCACACGTGGCAAGCAATCAAAATTCACTACTTATCTAAATTTCTTGTAGGTGTGAGAATACCTCTACACAAAGAAAGAGATTATTATTAATCTACCTAAATTGTTTGTAGTGTGACTATTACTCTACACATGACAGACAATAATTAGATACATCTAAACTAAGTTAGTTTGATGTGTGAACATAGTTCAACACACAACAAATAACTCCTACCTTTAACTATCTAGCTTAAGTTACTTCTAAGTGTGAACATAGTTCAACACAAAGCAAATAGCTGCTAACTTTAACAATCTTATATCACTTCCAAGTGTGAGTTTCCTCTGCACAAGGCAAGTAATCACTAACCACTTTACTTAATTTACCTCCTAGTGTAAGATATAATTCACACAATGTAGATAACGACTAAACTCAAAACTCCAAAGCCTAAAAAAAACTACATTTAACTAATTTAAGTTTTTATCCGAAGCTCTAAGTTTTTACTAAAAAGATTATATGACTAAATTTAAAATGGTTTTTTTATAAATTCTTTTGATGTTGTAAAGCTCACCTATAGATGAGATAAGGGGGAAAAGAGATCAATAGAATGAGGAAAACAATCCATTTTCATGATTTATAGAGGACTATATTTTGATCGAAATATTTATTTCGATTGAAATTCTAAGAAATTATACGATACGTTGTTTTTGCTAATGTGGCACCGTATAAGATGCCCGAATAAAGATATGTGTTGTATAATACACCCAATTAAAGCATCTTATACGTACATCATATAGCGTACAATGCAACTTAGAGTCGCACTCGCAACTATACATGCATCGTCTTGGGTACTTAAAGGATGATTTTTGCCTGAAAAGCCTGGAAAATTACTTGGGTAGTCGTTTTTGGGTGGCAATATCACTTGTACCCACTGTCTCACATGTTCCAACTCTGGTATTTATATGGACCTCGTCAACCATATCTCTTGTATCCCCAAAAGTGGCATCTATACCGACAACCTCATATGCATGAACAATGAGATCAACTACATCAATCATCGCATCTCTGCTAGCATCTATACCCACAGCCTCAGATGCATCAACAATGGGATCAACTTCATCAATAATTACATTTGTGCCAACATCTATACACACATCCTAAAATACATCAACAATGGGATTAGTTGCAGTAATAATGGCATCTATGGGAGCATCATTTACATTATCATCAATAACAGCATCTATGCCAACTTCCATAGCATTCACAATGCCATCTATCTCTACATCAACTACCATAGTATTAACAATGTTACCTATGGCAAACCCAACTACAGTAGAGGTAGATAATGTAGCCTTCTCAAGTTTATCAGGCTCTCTGCTCAACGTCTATGTGTACACCATCATGGACAGCATGCACATCAACTGCAAGGCCAGCAACATCACTTTGACTATCTGCCTCAGTTTCATTCATGACATCAACTGCTAGTACTTTCTCACATATTCTAGCTCCTCTATTAGTGAGAGCCCCAACAGTGAGAGATCCTCTATTAGTGAGAGCCCCAACATTGGCATCTATGCCCACAACCTCAATGACATCAATTGAATCAATAATGGCATTTGTGCTAGCATTCAGAACATTACCATCAACAATAGAATTTGTACTAGCATTCACAATGCCATTTCTATGAGCATCGACTCCAATAGGATCAAGAATGGCATATGTGCTAGATTCAACTATAGTAGGGGTAGATAATGTACCCTCTTCAAATTTAGCAAGATCAGCATTTGTGTGCACAACCTCCACATCAATTGCATTGAACACATCCATTGGAACATGTGAAGTAGTACTAGGCGTTGTGTAGTGATCAACTGATTTGGACCCTTATCTACATGTCCTGAAGTATAAGACTGAGGGGATTGGAGCATGCCATTAACCACCGTACCATGCCCTATATAGGCCTTGCCTAGCAAATTATAGGGATTCCCTTTACTACATGTCCACCCTCGACCTTGGCCTACTACTCAGTCTTACCCTTGGTGTCACATTACTGTCCCCTTGGAGAAGAATTTTCGTCCTCAAAAACAAAAGTGGTTGTATCTTCTTAAGAGCACTAATGTTTTCCATAATGGCATCCCTCATGGATCCAGATGTTAGTTTGATCAAAACACGGTTCATTAGAAGGTTCAACAAAATAAAAAAACATCTTGATTTTTCACATTTTTTTCCCTTTGCAACCATCGTGTGTAACCGGTCCATATCCAACATAGTGTGTAGACTCCATTTAGAACTCACATGACCATGCTAAATGAGTTATCACAACAAAGATGTACCCAAAAGAGTACCGCTTTTTACATTCCATGAAAGTAACATGCTGATGTAACTTATCAACAAAGTTTAAGTTCTTGATTTCATTATTCAACAACCCTAACAACACTAGTGTTCAAGGTTGAGAACATGACTTAAACATGAAGAGACTACACATAGTCGCAAACATGCTTTAAATTTGTGGCTAGAAAACTCCAACTAGAGTGATACGTGCTTTGTAATGGATTGCTTGGTGCCAAGGTATGCACTTTGCATATCCTTTAGCACACAATTATTCTGGTAATCTGCCTATCCTCTTTGGATAAATGATAGTATTGAGGTGTGTTTCCCCACCATTTATAGACACTCATCCAAAATGACTCGTAATAGGGATCGTAATGCCTTGCAACAGAAATCAACAATGCTATAAATAACCATCTTGGTGAACTAGAAAGTTCCACGAGCACCCAAACCAAGTCATGACCTCTTCAATGAATGTACATGCTGCTCTAAATCAGTCTTTACAAAAACACTAGGACCCATAACTGTTAGCGGGCCGTCGCGACGGACGTCTACAGCATAGCTTTTTTGTACTAACATAATGTAAATATGCAAGGAAGAAACTCGGGATGGGGAATGGAGACTTAATGAGAGTGTCAATCTCACCAAAGTGAACTCAGAGAGCTACTCATACTACGACAAAAGCAAATCAACCACTTACTAGTCAAAAAATCCGTATGCGTCCAATCTCACCACTCTAGGTCATCGCGCCTTTTCGATATTCAAACGAATTTGGAATGCAACAAAACTTAAGGAGAGGTATTACAACACCTAGGGGCACAATCCTACCATGTTCTGCAACCATCTGGGAAGGTACATAAATCACAGTCCATCACAAAAAATGTGCGAAAAATTGAAACAGAACTATATGGAAAGGTCCCCCTAAGCATAGAAACACTTATCCATGGTCAAAATATCAAAAAACTTCCATTTAAACCTTCAAATCAATGTATTTATCTCACAAGCAATGTGTCATGAACCACAACAGAATTGAGAATGGTTGAATTGTAGAGCAAGAGACAAGGAACACAATGTGCTATTCGAAAATGAATTCTGGTTACCAATCCAGGAGAAAAATGGATTACAACTTGTAGCAGCAAGAAGCTTCTCACAGTGCACGTTCAAAACTCCTTTTAGCTAATGATATCCTTTAGTCTAAAACTAAGGGTTTTGACTTAAAGGCTAAGGGAACTTTTCTACGATCATTAAACCACTTACAAGGGTGTAGATTCAGAGAGGCTGAAAGGACATGCCAAAATGTATTACAATTACAAATCTTTATTAGCTGAATTACACAGCTTCGTTCAAAAAAATGAGTGAGTTTTAAAGGGTTTGGTGTACATCCACATGTTACGTGTCAGTTTGATATGTCCACCAAACATTCCCCCCTTCCTATTCATTGCACGTCCTCATGCAATCGGTGTCTGACTATAGTCTATTGTCTTTTCTTTAGTGTTGTAGTGATGTGCCTGAACTTCTACGCTCTTTCCTCGATCTCCACTTTTGTTGCCAGCTCTCTGGGTTATTGCTGAGAGTACTTTGATATTCTATATGGTGGGCTGGCATATCTTTTGTCATGGGATTGAATATGGAGGAGTCCACCTCAAAGAATCTGGTTATAAACACCTCCTCGAAAGTCTACATGTAGTGGGAGGGTAGGAACATGACTCTTGCATACAATACCATGATGATGTTCTTTCTTGGGATTTATGTCTCCATATTTCACAAAAATCTGCCAGGGATGCTCTGCTGTCTCTATATCATTGAAAACCATTCTGCAGGTGATTAGCATCTTGGCAATTTTCACGAGCATCTGGCATGCGAGATTCGGGATCTCCTCCATCATGTTAATGACCCATTTGAGTGTCTGAACCATATACTTCTTTGGGGGGTTGTTATAGATTGGCTTTGTTATGACCGGGTAGTTCAATATCGCTGGCCTTTTGCTTTGCCAAGAGTAAAAGCTGTCCCAGGATCGCCGTTTGTTGATGGGACAGTCAGTTGGGTCGATCCTGAGGTGTTGTGGAGCGTTCTTGTGGTAGGTTTTGCCTATTGGTCATTGCTCAAACCACTCCTTTCGCTAGAAAGGTTGATTGCCAATGATGGTCTCAATTTGAATTGAACTGATAGGAACATCCCTGTAATCCCCTTGGCTGTTTGGTTCAAGGTTCGGTAGCATTCTTTGTTGCCACAATCTAGCCTCCTGCCGCATCAATGTCAAGGCGATCATCTCATGCCCGAGGTTTTTTACCACCTCATCTGGAGTGATAATGAGTAGCACAACTGATTCCAGCACTCTCAATTCATACTGCAGGTATTCCTTGTGCGAGGGGTCTTTGACTTTTGAGATTCAGTGCTGAATTTCTTCCTTGGTCGAGATGCATGTCGTGGCTAGATCTGCAGATTCATATTTTGCTTTTCTAGTGCTTGTAGTTGGCACATCTACAAAGTCCACTGGGGCTGTTTGTTGAGGCTTTTCTTGAATTTCCCTCAGAGTCTCCAAAATCCCCCCTTGCCTCTACCAAATGCTTCTTCAGTTCTTCAAGTTCCTCGTCTTTGGGTTTTTGCAGTGCCCTATGTCCTGCTGTCCTGATTTGTCTATCATATTTTTCCTGAGCAAGGGCCTCTTTTAGATCTTTAACCTCTAAGACATATTTAGGAATTTTGGGAATTATTCAAGTCCCATTTATTTTGTAACTGCTTGAAAACTTAATATTTTTGTGTAGTTTAATCTATCATCTTTTTGCGGGCACACTTAATCATATTCCTTTTTTTATAGACAGCACCTTCATTTTGATATACTTAAGCTATTTGAAGAAGCTCATCACTTATTAATAATTCTCTAAATAATGTGTTGAACTCTGTTCTAGTCATGATATAACGAGAGCTTTAGGGCACTTGGAGGTCGACTAAAAGGAGTTTGATGCTAGTTAATGAGCTCAATTTAGGACACTTGGAAGGAATTAGATGCTTGTTACGTCTAATTATAACTCCTCTTTAAAAAAGTTTTTCGGATATAAAGTTTAGAATTTGTTAAAAACTAGTGGCTCTTTTGGAAGGAAAAAAACATACATTTGTTTCCAATTAGAGGTGAAAACATGAATTTGTACACGAAAACCAAGCTACCTAGCATAGAGGTTTTGGATATGACAAGCACTTTCAAAACTATTGAGCCTCTATCATGGTATGCACAAAAAAGTGTGCACGCTCAAATTCAAGTTCAAGCCTCTAGATGCACTTGGCTAAAACTTGATTCAGAACCTCTACCATGGCTAAGTACAAAAATGATAGAAGCTAAACCCCTACAGAATAGAAGAAGGCATGAGGCTCGATCTTAAGTTCGAGCCTCTACCGTTGCTAGATACAAAAAGGGTAGATGCAAATCTCTACCAAATAAAAGAAATCATGGAGGCTCGAACTAAAAATTGAGCCTCTTCCTTTGCTAGATACAAAAATGGTAGAGGCTAAAACCCTACCAAATAGAAGAAGGCACGGAGGCTCGAACTTAAGTTCAAGCCTCTATCCTTGCTAGACATAGAAATGGTAATATGAAATAAATGATTAGTTTCTTGAGTAGTTTGCTAAATTAAACAAGGTCTCTCACCCAATATAAGTGTCGGCATGTGAGAAGCTCAAGACAGGATGCGATAGTTGAGCTTCTTTCCAATTGTGCCGGCTATCTAAGAAGCAAGGCAAGAGCATGTGATACAAAGCGTTCGACACTGGGCATGGAATGCATGACAAGCATTGGTAGCAAAACCGAACCCTTGGTGTGATCCATTCACAAAGAGTCCATAAAGTGGCCTTTATACTTAGGGTGCCCCATACCTATGAACACCTTCCTATCCAAGCTCTTGTGTTCAATAGGGTGACTAGATTTTAGTGTAGTATATGCTATAATAATAGAAATGGCATTATGGCAGTAGTAGAAGAAGAAGAAGAGAGGTAAGTAATTTTTAACGTCGGAGTTGATTGGATCATAGTATGTACAATATATAGTATAATAGAAATGGAATTAGATCATGACGAGGGGCTGCAGTAGGCTGGCTTTGCAGTGAATGTCGTGGAAGACGAGATCAGGCATCTCCTGTTTCTTCCGCGCAAATGCTGGCCAACATGCGATGTTGTCGGCCCTAATCTCCCACTGCGATGCTTTCAAGCGCCATGCCAGCTACAGCCGCACACTCCTACACACAAGCTGACTGGCTTTGCAGTTCAGATGGTGGCAGGAGGACTTGTTAGGCCCAACTCCAATTCGCATGAGGTATACATGTCTCCACTGCATGACAAGCTTCTTTGTGGGAAGATCTATGAAAGAGCTCGCAGCTGATCCAACCTTCACATCCAAATAAGTCTTAAGCCCTCTCAGCGTACTAACAAGATTTTCTCAGCTTTCTACACAAAGGCGGACAATAAACGATACCTTCATTCCCATATCCAATCAGTGGAGTGGAATAGGTAGGATACTAAAGCTCGCATCATGCAGTCCGCATGCTCTGCGAGCAGGAAGAGCTTGCTAAAACGTGACCGGAAACTGGATGAGGAAGCATCAGAAAGGTCGAGCGGTGACGGCATGCCCCACTCTCGATCGTCATATTTGAAATTCAAATTAAAGACACGTTTCCACATGCATTACCTTTATTCCCTTCTAATATCATGTTTATTTTTTGAAAGGACTTGGCCTCAACTTTGAACAAGCAAGCGTTCAGACTTCACATTGCTCTGCATTGCATGCCAGCTCAAGCTGTTTCACTACAATTCACACATGCTTTTTTTGAAAGGGTTCGGTCTCAAGTTCAAACAAGCAAGCCTCAAGGCGGGTTCAAACTTCACAGTGTCGTGCGTTGCATGCAAGATCAAGCTTTCTAATATTGTGTTTATTTTTTGAAAGGGCTTGACCTCAAGTTTGAACGAGCAAGCCTTAGGGAGGGTTCAAACTTCACATCGCCCTATGTTACATGTCAGCTCAAGCTTTTTCACTACAATTAACACAAGTAAGGGCTCGGCCTCAAGTTCAAATGAGCAAGCTTTTGGGCGGGTTCAAACTTCACATTGCCCTACATTGCATGTCAAATGAATATTTCTAATATCATGTTTTATTTTTTAAAAGGTATCAACCTCAAGTTCGAAAGAGCAAGTATTAAGGTGGGTTCAAACTTCACATTGCCCAGCGTTGTATGCCAACTCAAGCTTTTCTACTACAATTCAGAAAAGGTGTCCAACGATCATTTTCGTAAATACGCATAGTTTAAACAAAAAATAAAAAGAAAGACAGTGGCTACATCACTGCTCTCAAAAGCTACGGATCATGAGATCAACAACCATGTGCATTTTTAGCTGACAGAGGCCTTGGACATAGTCATGTTTCGGCGGTTGAGGCTACCCAAGCTCGTTGTAGGTTTGGTAAAGAAACCAATGGCACTCCTCGAAGAACTTATTTCCATGTCAGAAGAATGACCCTTCACGGATCCGTGTCCTACGCAATTTGAACCCAGCCTTAGAGGAATGGGGTTTAACCGTTCACCTAGAGGCTTATCATGTGGCCTTTGGACTCTAGAATGTGGTAGCATGCGCTATGGACTTTGGACTCTCCACTCTAGAGTGCTTATATAATGGCCCTTCATCTCAAGTTTGAGGCAGAGGCTCAATATTTTCTTGTCACAAGAATTTGGTTCTAAAAAATTGGAGGATTGAAATGTGGTTATTTGTCATCAATAATAATGCCAACATTGTGTAAAAGCTAATCCCCATAACTCTGTATTGTAACACTTCTTCTTTTATCTTTGTGAGCATGGCAAGGATAGCCATGAAGTTGAATACCATGTGCATTTGGCAAGCCTTAAGTTAGGGTTTGGGCCTCAAGTTGTGTTTTGACACAATGTCTACTCCTAGAGAATCATACTTGAGCACGAAGGCTCAAGAGTACTCAATTTTGAACAAGTTTGTATTTTGAGACTCAAAAGCTTAACATCATATGTGATCTTTTTAGTCCATGCAAACCACTGACAACTCATACAAACACAATGAACATCCTAGAACACTGTTTACCTCTCCTCAAGAAATAGAGAACAAGAAGAATTGTCCCATTTTTGTGCATTTTTCCCAAAATTCCTAAATATGTCTTCTCTTGGTTCAGGGAGTTCGATCTAGTAGTCATGGTCAAGGAGGTGGGAGTCTCTTGTATGGCTAAAAGTTGGGTCAAAGCCCTCTGACTACAGTGTATGACTCTTGCAACTCTTTGTTCTGTTCCCTTTCTTTGGTTAGTTCCTTGTCGAGGCATTGCTGCTCAACGTGCAAGAGGGTAGTGTTTGCCTCATTAAATTGCTACACCTCCTTGTAATAGTAGGCTGCATTTTCTTGTTCTCTTTGGAACTCCGATTGGACTTGTAGTTGTGTTTTCTCCAATTCCTCTATATCAGGCGCAACGGCAATTCAGTTTTTGAGTAGATCAAATCCTGATATGTAAACTTGTGGCCTCTTTGCTTCCAGAAATCTTTGTCATTGTCTATTGCTTATGTCTTTTGCAATAGATTGTGCTTTCCTTGCTGCAAATGGAGAGCTTCATTGATTATTTCTCTGTAATATTAACCTTGATTGTTGCCCCATATTTGTTAGTCAGAGTGGCTTCCCCATTGTAATGAATCGAGCTTATGAGTTCATGAGCTTGTCTCAAATCCGTTCCCCAGGGCAATAATAATAGGAAGCTATCCAATAGTAGACATCTGCCCCCTGCTTGTACTTCTAGCTTTTGGTATAGTGTCCACATTTCCCTTGGGAAGATGGTGGTCTTCAATATTTCTCCATCCGCGGTTTGAAATCTTTCGATGAATATGTTAGCCAGTATTGCTTCGAGTACCTGTTCGGTGATATGAGCCTTCTCATTGAGGAGATATCTGTTATCTCATAAAGTGTAGCTTCCCACTCCCTTTGTGCTTTCCTTTGAGGCATCCAGTGGTCAATTTTAGCATTGAAAACAGGGTTTAGCAATTGATCAGAACTGTCGGAAAGTTGCACTTTGACCATAAAATGAAAAATGAGCATAACTTTGTCAAAACTATCCCAAATTTGATCAAATTTCACCAGTGCAACTAGGATTACTATAGGCAAGAGGGCAACATGTAACATATGAATTCTGATAAAAAGGTACATGGATTGCAATCCATGTTTGGAAGAATTTTAAAAATCCAACTAGGGGAGGTTGTTCCTGGGCATCTGGAGATGCTACTCTACAAATTTCTCTGGATTTAGGGTTTGAGGTACATGGATCAACAACATTTTGAAAATATGATGATAGCGTTTGGTAGGGTTCATCTGGATGGTGCCTTGGTCCAAATTTTTTGGGGTTTGGATCATTGGTTTGGCACTTAGGCTAAGTTTGGGAAATCTTCTGTAGACTTAGAGAATTTTGGCATTTTTAAGTGGATTTTGGAATTCAAATGGCTTGAAACTTCATGGCTTGGCTTTTTTGAACATACTGGGTTAGATGGTATGGATTTTTCTTTGATTGGGCAAAAAGGTACATGGATTGCAATCCATGTTGGGAGGAATTTTGATACCATTTCTTTGCACATATGTTCCCATAGGTCTTCCTAGTACACTGGCAAAATTTTTTCAAACTTGGACATGTTTTTTCTTAGTTTGCCCCATTTTTTGGGTTATTGCCATGTTTTTTTTGTCTTGACCATATCTGTTTTCTAGAACCACTTTTGGGTACATGCTTTTCCTGATATCTAATTATTGCGTCGTTTCCCGACAATTTGTGCTTGTAATTCACATCTTTCCTAGCTCCCTATCAAATTCCACCAGAATCTGAATCCATTTGAGGAGACAAATTGATCTCAAAAAACTGCACCACTTTGCAGGTAATCTTTTGCTTGGTTTTGATACATCTCCTTGATGATAGGCTTTGAGGAGAGTGTGAAGCTTCCCAACTGGCTAAAGCAACAATTGAAAACTCCTCAAGAACTCTTCTTTTAGCCCTACTCCATGAGTTTTGTTGGAATCCTACCATGTTTCCTTTCCTTGAGTTTTTTATGAAATTCTACCATTTTTCCTTTGAAAATGGCCAAAAGACCATTTGGAGACTGAAGGTAGCAAACTAGGAGGATTTGATGATTATAAGAGCAATTTTTGTGATTATTTTTGCAGCACCAGCTAGTGAACCACTCCTGCCTTGATTTTGGCAAAAAGGTACATGGATTGCGATCCATGTTGGGAAGCATTTTGTAATTCCAGCTAGGGGAGGTTGTTCCTAGCCACCTATGGATGCTTCTGTACAAAGTTTTTTAATTTTAGGGTTTGAAGAACATGGCTCAGGATCCATGTTCCACCACCTTTTGCAATTGTTTTTGCCGTGCCTGACTCTGTCAGCTACTTGGGGTCTAGTGATGAAGGTTTTTGGTTTTTGATGAGTTTAAAGTCCCCCATTGGCCCTGTCAGTTTACAAATTTTGGGACTCTAATCTATTGTTTTGGCAATGTCGATGCATTATGGGACATATATACATGTTCGTGTAGGGTTAATGATCGTACCTATCGAATCCAGTGTAGTAAGAGCTATCGAGGTAGTTGCAATAGTAGCAAGCAAAAACAAAGCCGAAAACCCTATGCTTCTATGGCTCTCTCTCTCTCTCTCTCTCTCTCTCTCTCTCTCTCTCTCTCTCTCTCTCTCTCTCTCTCTCTCTCTCTCTCTCTCTCTCTCTCTCTCTCAAGGAAAATGAGCTTTTGTTGCCCCATTTGAATATATGTTCCTAGTCTACCCAAAATGCCCCATTCATACTTACCTCCATTGATCATATCTTCTTGCTCATATCACCTATAGTTCAAACCGTTCTTCATTCTAATACTCAATCGACAAATGACGTTCGATCTGCAGTTTTGATCCTTTAGAAGTTGGCTCAAAATCCATCATATACCGAATCTTTTCATATTTGTCACGTTCGAAGTTATTGATTTAAAGTTTTAGTGTTTGCTTTCAAAAATCAATTTTGACTTTCCTGGCTCAACTTATCAATTTTTGTTGATTATCTGTGATCTTTTGCTTTTTAGTAAAAGAAAATTATTTACAATTATTATTAGTTGCCCAAAAACTAGTCAAATTAGCGTAATCTCTCATACATACATATTCTTAACCCGGTATTAGATGGTGTCAGTATGGCTCATGATTATACCGACTAAGAGTTTATAAGGCTCTAAAAAGCTGTTTTTAAAGAAAAAGAATATGATAATAAATGATAATCCTACTGCATTTTTCCTCGTTCCTAGACTGAGTCGTCCCAGACGAACATGTGTTAGAGTGCATGGGAACAAACTATGTGTCTATGCATAGCCGTATAGTGTGGCTCTATGATGCCAATGTAGGATATGCATGGGGAAACAAAATGTTGTGCAAGAGAGGGATGCTGAACAATGTGTTCATTGGCTGCTGATGGCGAGGTTACGTTGAAGCTGCGTGGTCCAAACAGTAGTAGTTGTAGAAGATGCACCCTGTGTTTGACGGTGACCTGCACATGTTGTGACACTGCTTGTTGTTTTGATTGAGAGCTTCATTTTGGGTGCCATTTTAATTGATTTGATGTGGATTCCCTTGAAGATTCTTTTTGTGAGCGAGTTTGTTGTGGTATCCATACCCACTTGACGTCTTTTGGTTGTGGATGTTAATGTTGGATTGGCCTAGGCTGCCTGACAAAATCCTTGGGCTGTTTGTCAAGGTCGGATTTTTGTTGAGGCAATGTAGGTTGGCTTGTATTGCTTTGCAGTTTCCTCGGATTGGTTTGCATGATGGACTTTTTAAACCAGATTTTCCTGACCACCATTGGAGAATATTGCAGAATTGGAGCAGGTATTGATTGTAGAGGTTCCCATACATGATCTGATTGTACAAAGGGTGTAGCGAAAGATTGGTCCTTTGGTCTGAGTTGCAAGGTATTATCCTACCATTTTGGTAGGTCTTGATAAGTATGCATCCACGGAACTCCCAGAATAGCTGCTTCATTAAGATCTTGATCCTCGACCACATGAAATTGATGCAGATAAATTGTTCCATCAATAGTGATTGGTAAATTTACATGTCCAATCCTTCACACACTCGCTTGCTCCGTGGAGTAGCTTGAACAACATAGAGCCAGCGCGGTTTAGACAGATCATTTTCATCATTTTCTCTCCACAATGGATCTAGTGTGAACACAATTTGTTCACAATGCTCCGAAAGTATGAATCTATCCCGTGCATCTGTCCACACCCGCATAGAGTTCACTTGAATAAATCCACTCTTGTCTTGCGCATAGTTGAATTAGGGCTGCTCGTAGTAACTTTGGACCACTTGACATCAAAGATAAAAATATCAAACTTTCTAAAGCTGATCTTCAAGATGTCTTGGATGTAGCCAACATTTACAAGTTGGCTAGTCTCTGTGTTCTCATCCCTGGCACTACTCCTACTTTCTTGGATGAAGCTTGCCCTAACACCACTATCGAAAGTGACCCTTTATTTGTCAATCCGTTGCACTCTAAAGTGTTTCCCATGCGACCACAAAGCTCCATATTTGTGATACTGCAACCACAAAATTAAAACAGACTTAAAGTTATTAAAGTAATGTTATCATGTGGAGCTCAAAAAGGGGGTTGTGAAAATATATATGCCAATCGCAACCCCTTGACATCTCTTCTTCCTCTTGAGTAATCAACACTCCATTCCTCTTTGTCTCTGAGATTTTTGCATCTAACCACCACCCAGTTGGAAAGTCAGGCAATTTCTGAAGATGATCGGGAAAAGGAAGGTTTCTAGTGGCACGATTGGGCTTGAATTGCAGGCAATTTTTCAAGCATTGTTGCTTTTCCCCTTTGTACCTCTCTAGCCACTTTTGCATGATGTTTGAATTGAGAAGGCAAAATCTCATAACCTTTTCTCGCATTGTGATGTCCATCTTCCTAACGATGCCTTGTCCCTACGACTCGTCCCCTGTCACCTTTATGTTGACCTCAGTAGTCCACATTCGGGGCATGTTTGGATCAATTGAGACCAAAGATTCACTGATGAGGACAAGAGACTCTTATACAAGCCACTCTTTGGCCATGCTACCCTCGGGGTGAGCCCTTTAATGAACGAACCCCTTTAAAGTCTTCATAAATCTCTCCAAGAAGAACATCCACTTGCTATGGACTACCCCAACAATTGCAACTTTCGTTAACCACATGCACAACTATATGCATTTGGATGGTAAGAATGTTTGTTGGAAAGTACTTCTCCACCATGCACACTGCTTCAATAGCATTTAAGCGTGTTGCATCGATGTGATCTTCTCTTATCTCTTTTGAACTGATCCAACGTAGCAACTCACTGATTTTGTAGATTGTTCTTCTAATGTCATCTATAAAACAATCCTTTATGGCACCTGGTAAGATAAATTGTAAACATTTGTGCCAATTGTGGGACTTAAGACCACTGAGATTGTCATCTCTCATTAAAGCCATTTTCAAACATCGCATGCACCCAATGGGAGTCTTGAATGAAGATATAGTCTTCTTCACTTATTGCTCTTTGCCACGGCTCAAAACCCATGGTCCTTTGGTATAGAAAATTTCCCATTGGGTTTAAGTCGAGGCCACATCTTTGGCATTCGACCCACAGCCTGCTGGTATCTCTTTGGGCCTTCCTCTCCCTTTTTTTAGTGATGGTTTTCCATATAATCTCCCCCACATTCTTGAAGATGTGCATTGGGTCAAGAAAATGATTAATCAACAGGTCACTCCAGTACGAGAGTTCGTGGAAAATAGAAATTCTTTTCATTCCAGGTGGCATCCAATCTCCCCTCTCTAGCCACATGTTTTTCCAATCGCTCACTTTCAGTGGATGCATGTCATGTTTACATATGTTTGGTCCACACAACTCATGTCCTCCATGCAAGAATCTACCATGCTCCTCGTAAACTTTCTTGCTCAAATGCTGAGAGCGGTGGAAGCCAACTCGAGAACCACATTTCGGACATGCATGATTGCCCGAGTAACTCAAGCCTAAAACATCACAAAATTAAAATATAAAAGTGTTGGCATATCGAGAAATAACATGTTTGTGAGGGTTTCAAAGGCACTTACCTGAGCACTCACCAAAGCCTGGCCAATCATGCATGGTCCACATGAGGATTCCTTGTACATGTACATTCTGTCATCCGATTGGTTGGGACATATCAACCACATCGATTCATGTCCACAAGATTTGGAGCTCTTCTATAAGTGGTGCCAAATATAAATCCATGTTCTTTGCTTTGTTCTTTTCTGGGACAACCAATGACAACAACAGATGGCCCTTCTTGATAGCTAGCCATGGTGGAAGATTATAATTAACCAGACAAATAGGCCACGTGCCATGACAAACTCCGTAATTCGAATGGGTTTACTCCATCCATTGCCATACCAAAGCAGATACATCGAGGCTCGTTCTTAAATGTAGGCCAACTTTCCTCTATGTGCTTCCATGTACGAGAGACAGTAGGTACCCGCATCACATCATCTATTGCTCTAGTATTTGAGTGCCATGTCATCAAAGCAGCTATGGACTTGCACCTGAACATGATCTTTATTCTTGGAATGATAGGAAAGTGTCAAAGGACCTTTGCAGGGATAAATTTTCCTTGTGTGTCCTCTCGATACCTGTTTGATCCACAATTGAGACATTGTTCCAAATTTGCATACTCATTGCAAAAAAGTATACAATCATTAGGACATGCATGTATTTTGTGATAATCTAGGCCCAAATTAGCGGCTAGATGGGTAGGGGGCATGTGATTCTCTTCTAGCAAGATTTTTTCGCTAAGTAACCTGTTGTTACATGAACAAGTCAACCCCTTGATCACATTATTGAACTGTAATTTGCAATTTATCATGCTTAGGATACAATGTATTTACCTAAAAAGCTTTGTTACTGAGATGTCAGACCACCTGTACTGCAAATTAAGCATTGCCAACACGGTACGAAGAAATGAGATTTTTGTACCATTGTAAAGCGGCATGTGTGCAAGAGTTTGCATCATCTCGTCCCCTTTATCATTGCTATCATGCCGTCAATATGGATGGGATGGCTGAGGTTGGTCCGTAGTATTCCGTTGAATATTACCGTCTTCTATGTTTTCAATGATGGGATCCATGTCAAAGAACGCATCTAACATCTACTCCATCTCTACTTCTTGAAATGCCACATCACGTATTGGTTGGGAGGACTCAGTCGATGGCTGTTCGTTTGAAAATCGTCTTCTCTGGGATGAATTTGGAGCAATATCTACTTACGGAGTTTGATCTATTGTCTCTGGACCATGAGATCGATAATGGAGGTCTTCTAGTTGCTCTATCGGAAAGAGACCATGATTGCATATGTGCTAGTCGTAGATTTTTCATCTTCAAAAGATGTGATGCTTGCAATGTGCACTAGGACATGCCATCATATCATCCATACTTTATCTACCAATGATGCAACAAATAATTAAAACACTCTCGTTGTTATAACTACACACTATAACTACAGGACAACCTCACATTCTCTAGCCACGCCCGATCCCCGCACACCTCGGTCTAGAGGTGCACGGAGATTAAGACCACAGGGTAATAATCTCGTCTTTATTGGTCAATGAGTATATATTAAGTTTGTTGAAGTCTGTGTGCGCTTTTGAGGTCCGATTATGTTATTTTACTTTGTTTATCAATTTATGTTTGCATTTTGAAGTACACAAGGCTCTTTTGAAGTCCGATTGTGTTTTTGAACTATTTGCTGCTAGCTCTAACAACCTCACATTCTCTAGCCATGCCCGATCCCCGCACACCTCGGTCTAGAGGTACACGGAGATTAGGACTTTAGGGTTAATGACTATATATTAGTGTTTTTGAAGTTTGTGTGCGCTTTTGAAGTCCAATTGTGCTAGCATTTTTCAAAACTATAACCTAAACCTAACCTATAACCGATAAGCTAACCTGATCTAACCTATAACCAGATTAAACCTAACCTATAACCTCACCTATAACATAACCTAATCGAAGTCCATTTGCGTTTTTTGAAGTACAAAAGTCATTCTTGAGATCCGTTTGCATTTTTTCTACTTTTTGCCATTAGCTCTAACCTAACTTATAATCTAACATAACCTATAACCTAAACCTAACCTAACCTAACATAACCTAAAACCTATAACCTTAACCCAACCTATAACCTAACCGAAGTCCGTTTGTGTTTTTAGAAGTACACGAGTCATCTTCGAAGTCCGTTTGTGTTTTTTCTACTATTAATTTTTTGCTAGCTCTATACTAACCTATAATCTAACTTAGCATATAACCTAAACCTAACATAACCTAGCCTAACCTAACATAACCCTAAACCTAAACCTAACCTATAGGCTAACCTAACCAAAGTCCATTTGTATTTTTTAAAGTACACGAGTCATCTTCGAAGTCTGTTTGTATTTTTTCCACTATTAATTTGCCGCTAGCCTAGCTCTAACGTAACCTATAATCTAACCTAGCATATAACCTAAACCTAACCTAACCAAAGTCCCTTTGCGATTTTTGAAGTACACTAGTCATCTTCAAAGTTGGTTTGCGTTTTTTCTACTATTAATTTGTCGCTAGCTCTAACCTAACCTATAATCTAGCCTAACTTGTAACTTAAACCTAAATCTAACCTAAACCTAACCTATACTCTAACCTATAACCTAAAATAGTTGAAGTCCGTTTGCGTTTTTTGAAGTACACGAGTCATCTTCGAAGTCCGTTTGCATGCGTTTTTTCTACTATTAAATTGCCGCTAGCTCTAACCTAACATAACCTATAACCTAATCTAGCATAACCTCTAACCTAAACATAACATAATCGAAGCCGGTTTGCATTTTTTCTACTATCTATCGCTAGCTCTAACCTAACCTGTTAGCCGACACAATCTTGCATGGTGAATGGTGTGTATTCTAATCCAACCATTGATTTCAAGGTGTTATCTTAAATAGATCTTCCTTTGATAAAACCTTGTTGGTGAGGAGTGATACCGTTATCCAGAGTGAGAGAGAGTCTTAGGGCAACTGACTTGGCAATAATTTTATAAGCTACAGACATCATGATCATGGGCCGCCAATGTTTCACTTCGGAGCATCATATTTTTTTCAAACCAAACCTATAACCTAAACATTAGTTAGCTTAACCTATAACCTAACCTAACCTATAATCTAGCTAACCTAGCCTGTAACCTATAACTTAACCTAACATATAGCTTAAACCTAACCTAAAACGTAACCTATATGCTAGTATAACCTAATTAACATCCTATAACCTAACCTAGCCTAACCTATAAGCTAACCTAACCTATAACCTAAACCTAATCTAACCTAACCTATGACCTAACCTAGCCTAACGTATAATTAACCTAACTTATAACCTATAACTTAACATATAACCTATACCCTAATCTAACCCTATAACTTAAATTAAACCTAACCGAAACCTATAACCTAAACCTCATCAATCACATAATTTAAAAAACGACATAATTCAAAACGAAATTTCTTTAAAACATAATTTTAAAACAAGACTTTTTCATAGCATAGTTTCGAAACGACATAATTCCAAAACAACATGACGAGATGGTAGCATAATTTTATAACATAATTCCAAAGCATAATTTTGAAATAAAATTACCCCAAACCATAATTTCACAACACAAACCATAATTTCAAAACAGATTTTTTCCACAGCATTATTTCTAAATAAAATTGCATAAAAACTTAAAGCTTGAAAGTCCAAAGTATGAAATTTTATTTTGTCAATATACAAATCAATTTAAATTAATTTAATATGCATTAAAATTTTGAGCACTCACATGCGACCTATTTGAGAAATAAAAAGTCTTATAGACGTGCTTGAACCTACAAAGATGCACACACACACACACACACAAACACACACACACACACACACTATGTTAAATCCTATACCCTAAACCTACAAGCAAACTTCAAAAGAATCTCACCTTGGTGCTAGAGATCGAGTAGTCCCCAAGGAAGATTTTCACCTCTGACAAGTTGTTAGGCACCGGATCTGCGCGGTAGGTGAGGAGGAGGAGGGCAAGAGAAGAGGCACAAAAACTAGATAAATGCACAGGGAAAGACCTGCGGGTTTGTTTTTTGCAGGGTCCATCGGTACAGGCATCAGTCCAGGCGTCAGAAAACTCATCTATACAAGCATAAAAAAGATAGCGGTATATGCATAAGAAGAAACATCGGTATTTGCGTTGGAAATTCAAAATTGATTTTTTTAAAAAAAATCATCTCCCTCCATACTTGCCTACACATACACCGACGCTCGCCATTGACGCACGTAATTTGGCGCCAGAATTTAAGCGACCTCTTGTAGTGTCCACAACATATTTATGATGCAAAAATTAGCTCTTGCCGACCCACAATCCTTATTGGACAAATTCAATGCAGAAGATAGGACAAAAGCTGAGAGGGTGCTTCGTGAGACGGCAATGAACCGTTCAAAATGGCTTAGACTACCTATGTCTTTACTAGCGCAACTAATGTGAAAGATATTTCTAAATTTACAATATACATACTGCATTAGATATATACAGGTCCTTTTTCCTATAAATCACTTTTTTGTATTTCTTGCAGAGTTCGATGCAATGTATTGGCTAAAAACATAGAATTTGCCAACCAAGGGGAGTAGAGAGTACCACATGCATGAATATGATTACAAGCTACGATTTGGCTATGAAAGAGATCAAGAACTTTTTTTTGTGCAAGGGGCTAGAGATAGCGGTCATAGCAAATCTTGAGAATGACACACATTTTTTTTTGAAATGCATCTGTTTTGTGGGTTGGGAAGAGAAGGGTTGCAAAATGACCCCCTTCAGAGTCTCCGAGGTTACATGGTCACGCATTAGTCTTGCGGAGTAAGTACTATCTAGTTTTGAAAGCACCGTTTATCATCCTTAATCTTAATCTATTAAAAATATTATCCAATGATAAATTGGAAAAAGTGTCTCCTAATTGATATATTGGCCAAGGGCAATGTTTTGTTGACGCACAAGAAGCAATTCTCATAATGGTTGAGAATGCATGTATATTGGTGGCAGCTTGAAAGGTGAGCATAGTAACATTAGAGTATGTGGTCTAATCTAGGAATTCCACATTACTAATAATTAGAGTGCACAAGTGTATTGAGTGTGGCAAGAAGATGGAGGTCGAGACCTCCACGTTGAAGAAGCTACATGCATGCATTACACACGCGATTGTGGCATGTCTCTTAGCAAGGCACTGTAGGCTTTTTGACAAAAGCACTTTGTCAAGGCTTTTGTGCGGTGAAAGTAATCCATACAAGCCACACACAACACAAAGGAGCAGCCACATTTTGCATGTATTTTCCGGGTATTGAACTATACATTTTAATTAGGATGCAATATTAAAAACATGTGTTTTGAATGATAGAGTTATTTTTCTTGTTATTTGTAGATGGTGGTTGAGTGCCCTTAAGATAGGTCTTTGCAGTCCATACCCCAATCATCCCAAAAATGCATGGGTGGAGTTTGAGAGAGGGGAGAGCAGTCTCTATCCTGAATATTAGATAGAGAAGCTCCATGGTAAGGAAATACGGAGAGACTCTCCATGGTTTTTAGACTATGGGGATGGAGGAGTTTTCAAAGAAAAAGTTGAAGCATACAACAGTAAGTAATATTTTTCTTGTTCAACTAATGTGTTTGGTTTTCTATAGTGTCCTCACTTTTTTTGGACTTGTAGCATTGCACAAGAAGGTTAAGGAAAAGGGCAAAAGTGGAAGTGTCACCATCAATCAGCCTCCAACCAATGCCATTTTCCATAGCACAACCAAGGGATGTCAAATCCCAAAAACTATAGTGGACATACCTAAACAAATAAATAAGAGAGGAATACCAAGCATCAACGATTTGTTTGGAGTTCTCG
The DNA here is from genome assembly GCF_014529385.1 of Adiantum capillus-veneris. Classification (NCBI taxonomy): domain Eukaryota; kingdom Viridiplantae; phylum Streptophyta; class Polypodiopsida; order Polypodiales; family Pteridaceae; genus Adiantum; species Adiantum capillus-veneris. The sequence continues at coordinate 103,994,906 of NC_140935.1, forward strand.
ATGGAGTTTCAGAGTGAAAGGAGCGAGTATGAAGGTGGTAAGTTAGATTATGAGCAAGGTGACTCTGATTGTCACATGGAGTCACGGAGATCTAGTCCTTCCCAGGCTTCGAGATGCCAGGGTCCCACATGAACCATATCCATTGCTACTATGAAAAGAGAGGGCAGCTACCCAATTTTGATTTGACCACTCGAACCACTTGCCTCTTTTCACTAGGTAAGAAACGCCACCACAAATCAATGATTTTTTTTAATTAAAAAATGGTGGTACTTATCATTTTATTAAATTTTGAGTTTGACACAATTTCAGCTCACTCTGATCTTAAAAGGGTAGAAATTATAAGCGTTGGAGTAGTCGCAATACATCTCATAGCACTGGCTTATCTATGCCATCTATAGAAGGCTCTCATGGATACAAAAAACTCTTCTGAGTGAGTTTATGACACTTTGGCATTTAATTTCAATTTTGAACTCGATAATCACTCACTCAATCTTCTTTCACATGGCATTTTGTATTGCAGGAGCATTCAAGTGATCCAACATTTGATTGGGTCTCTCTCATTCCGAAAAATTGGAGCTTGATCAGTGACTTGGAGGGGAACGACTTGTGTGGGTAGACCTTCCAACGCATTGTAAACTTGATGTCAGCATTGGTGGCATACCCTAATGGAATGTATTCTCTAGCAAGCTTGTTTTCAGTGTGTTCACCTAGCTGCACAATTTTTATTTTTGGATGGCGCAGTAGTCATGGCGTGTTGAGTAGACCACTATGCACTCATCACCAAGGAGGTTGGCTTGCATGATTCTTACCATCTTTGTACCATTTTTCTCCAAATGGTGTCATGCACATACACTATAATAGATGACTTCACGGATCCAATAATTTTCCAACCATTTCTCCACAATTTCATGGTTGGTAGATATTGGTGTGTTTTTTGTTTAAAATAGTAACCATACTGCAGGTGGAGACCTTGCTGCTGGTCATATTCACACGTAAAATTGAAGGCCTTCCATTGATTCCACTATATGATTTCCAGATAGGAGATGCGGAAGCTGACAACGATGGGTTTGAGTTTGATAGTGACATGATCCGAGAATTACTACAAGACTTGCCATGGATGCTAGATGCACTTGGAGCACGATTTCGGCTTAGAGTGGAGAAGAGAGAGTCCTTATTCGGTAACTCAAGCATGGCACTTCTATGCTCAAGTTTTTTCATTGAAAAGCTTGCTAATGTGCCATTCATAAGTTTGCTAATGTTTGTGCTATAGTAAATAGGTGGTTTTTTAGTACCTTCACAAAGTGTGCTTTATGGCAAAGATCACAATTCCACACACACTCTAGGGCTACATTGTTACCATATACACAAAGATCATGCTATATAGAACTTATCACAATCCACACATACTCTAGGGCTATGTGGTGACCATATATCATACAAATTGTACTATATAGCACATGTTACAATTCCATACACACTCTAGGGATATATTGTGACCACATTCCACATAAATTACACTACAAGAGGTTCTTCATATTAGCGACGCTCACACAGCGACGCTCATAGCGACGCCGGCTGGGGTAAAAAAAATAACCGAGCGCGCCCAAAAACTCAGATCTCAGATCTGAGTTTTTCGACGCCCTCAAGCAAAGAGCAGGTAACGCTCTCCCTCACTCTCTCTCTTTCTCTCTCTTTTTCTTCTCCACACACACACACACACACACACACACACACACACACACACACACACACACGAGGAGAGGAAGGAGAGCCAGGTATGCTCCTTCCCTCTCCTCATTCTCATGTTCCCTTCCCCTCTTTCTCTCTCCCTCTCTTTCTCTCTCACACACACACATACACACACACACACAGTGTTTTGTGAGAGAGACAGAGAGAGAGAGAGAGTACAAACAAAAACAAAAACGCACACACACATACATAAACAAAGAATGCACACACATTGAGAGAGAAAAAGAGAGAGAGAGAGCATGCATAAACAAAAAACGCACGCATTGAGAGAGAAAAAGAGAGAGAGAGCATGCATAAACAAAAAACGCACCCATTGAGAGAGGAAAAGAGAGAGAGAATATGCATAAACAAAAAACGCACACATTGAGACAGGAAAAGAGAGAGAAAACATGCATACGATCCAAAAAAACGCACACACATTGAAAGAGAAAGAGAGAGAAACTAATTTAACGTCGTAGGAAACTAATTAAAATTAAAAGACCTAAAGATCTAACCGACGAGGAGTTGAACTGAAGACCTATTATTCAAGAGAGAAATGGCATAATCAATCTATCATACTTGGCATGGGTGATAGAAAGGTTATACCGTTTATCTCTTTTTATTGGCACACACATCCACACAAGCGTACACACACAAGAAGAAGAGAGTTATAACGTCATAGGAAACTATCTTAAAAGACGTTAAAGATTAGGTTATATGTAGACTTACATTAAATTAGATTTAGGTTTATTTTTAACTAGATTTACGTTTATTTAAGCTAGATTTAGATTTACGTTATATTAGATTAGATTTAGGTCTCCATAGACTGCGATGCCTACATGAAGCGGGTGAAGAAAGCCCTCAATGGAATATAGGGTATTGCTGTCTTCACTCATGGTGGGCTCCGTCGATCCAAAAGTACTGGTGAAATGTCTTCAGAAGATAGGGAAGAAGGTGGATCTTCAGGGCGGCAAGAGTCACTACATCCCCGACACAATGACCATCTAGACAACCTCTAGTCATTAGACTTACGTTAAATTAGATTTAGCTTTATTTTTAGTTAGATTTACGTTTATTTAGATTTACGCTTATTTACGTTAGATCGAGTCCACGCAAGAATTACTTACGGTTTAGGGTTTAGAGTTAGACGAACAGTGAAAAGATCTACTGTGAAAAGATGTTAAGATGAAGTGAAGTGCTACAGCTAGAGAAGAGGCAAAGGGATTTTGTCCACTACATGTAGTATCATGTAGACGTGGGTGTGTAGATTTCTTGTACCCACAAATATAGGTATTGACCAATAAAGACGAGATGATAACCCGGTGGTTCTGATCTCCGTGCACCTCTAGACCGAGGTGTGCGGGGATTGGACATGACTAGAGAATGTGAGATAAAGAGAGAGAGAGAGAGAGAGAGAGAGAGAGAGAGAGAGAGAGAGAGAGAGAGAGAGAGAGAGAGAGAGATAAGACGAAGAATGCCAATAGAATATTAAATTTGTTGTCCAGGTTATAAGTTTTTTATCCTCATTATGAGTAGCGACGAGGATGTGGGACCGTCCAATCGAAACACCTATCTCTCAACGAGGGTCTTATGTCCTTGTAATCAATGCAAGCATGCTGTGCGACGGACAAGACGTGTTTCTTTGCAGCACGTTCGCGAATTTGGCGAGTTCGATCCATCTATTATAGATCGAGTTGTTGCCAATTATAACTCGTCGGACTCTGACGCTGGCCAACAAGCAGCAATCCTGCAACCCAATAGACGTGTTCGCAGGCGCTTTGGTCAAGCAGCATATGTGAGGCCACAAGATGTAGCCTCTGACAGCTCGGGGGATGATCATGCAGAGCACATTCCCAACGAGGCAATGTCTGAGCCCGAGATTGATGAAATGATCGAGACGATCATGGATTCAGAAAGGCTTATCTATGATGATATGAAAAGTGAAGCCGATACGTCATTGTATAATGGAGTACGTATGTCTAGATTGAAAGCACTCCTGGTTCTTCTCAACATGCAAGCAAAGTTTGGATGGAGTGACACTAGCGTCACAGCGCTTTTCAGGTGATCTATTACAATTAGTTTACTTTAATAGAACTCTAAATGTATAATGATCTGATAGATTTTTACACGACTGTATCATATTTTTATGTTGTGTAGATTGCTGAAAGAGCACATACTACCAGCTGACAATGTGATGCCAGATTCCCGAGATGAAGCAAGAAAGATTTTGCGAAACTTGGGGATGGATTACAATTCTATCCACGCTTGTCCTAATGACTGCATTCTTTTCAGAGGGGAATACACAGACATGGAGAAGTGTCCGAAATGTGATTCCAAAAGATATCGAGTAGATCTCCACGGGACAAAAATTCCACAAAAGGTTTTGCGACATTTTCCTTTGCTTCCTCGCATCAAGCATTTCTTCGAATGTAAGTCCATGGCCGCCCTAGCATCATGGCATGAGGAGAATAAATCTTCGGATGGTGTGCTACGAATTCCTGCAGATTGCGCAGCCTGGAAACATATAGATGGAACATGGTCGGATTTTACCAGGGAAGCTCGAAATTTGCGCTTAGGCCTGGCTATGGATGGCGTAAATCCATTTGGTCAAAGATCAACATCTTACAGTGTATGGCCCGTTGTCATCGTCAACTACAACATTCCCCCGTGGTTGACTACGAAGAAGGGGCACCTATGGCTAAGCTTGATTGTGCCAGGGCGATCTAAAGTGGGGAATATGGATGTGTATCTTCGTCCACTATTGGAAGAGCTACAACAATTGTGGATTGGCATATAGGTGGTGGATATGAGCCGACACACAGGACGACGGAATGCTTTGATCAGAGGTATTCTAATGTGGACCATGCATGACTATCCCGGGCTAACAGAATGCTCAGGTGATCTATTGACACTCCTCACTCAGACACTGTAAATCTTGTTTTTTCCCATAGTTGATCTATTATCATGTGTATACATGCAGGGCTTCAAACAAGCGGATACAGAGCATGTGTCACATGTGGACCTAGACTGAATGCACGTAGGGCACCCTCACTGAAGAAGCAAATCTACGAAGGTCATCAAGCGTATCTTCCAGAGAATCATGTGTTACGCGACGGCTTTTTGGGAAGAGAGCCACCAACGATGTCTGCACAAGCATGGTTAGAGCAGAAGGAGATGTGCGATGACGGATTGCCTCCAGGGATGAAGAGACTATCTCTATGGTACAAGTTACCATACTGGCCCCGACTCGTGATCAATCACTTGCTCGATCCAATGCACATATTCAAGAATGTGGGTAATCTACTATGGGACCATTTGACCGACAAGAAAGATACTTTGGGAGCCAGAGTTGACCTTAGAAATGTGGATCGTATGGAGCAATATTGGCCGCAAACAGCGTCTGATGGATCGATAAAACTCCCTAAAGCACCATGGATTTTCACAGGAGCCCAAGAACGCAAAGTAAAAGAGGCCATTCGATCTTTGCGGACCCCCACTGGCGTAATGCACTCGCTCCGAACGTGTTTTACTAAAGAAGGAAAGCTTACCGGTTTGAAGTCACACGATTGGCATAAAATGTGTCAGGTACGTTCATAGTGGACTTTAATATCATTGCATAAAATGTGGACTTTAATATCATTGCTACACATACTTTACAGTTTATCTTACCGGTTGCCATTGAGGGATGTTTGTCTCTTGACATCCGTAACACAATCTACAAACTTGCAAAGCTAGTGCAATGGATCTCACAAAAGGAGATCGACGTAGACTCCATACCATTCGCCAAACTAAATGCTGCGGAGCTTGTGTGCATGTTTGAGAAACATTTTCCTACTACAATGCTAACCATTCAGGTGCATCTTCTTGTTCACATAGTTGATGAGGTGGAAATAGCTGGCACAGTTCATTCGAGATGGATGTTCTTCTTAGAGCGTTTCATGAAAACGCTTAAGGGATATGTGCGTCAAAAGGCACGTCCGGAGGGTAGCATGGCAGAAGGTTGGTTGGTATCAGAGTCCCTAGTGTACATTGGAGAGTGGCTAGACGGATTTGATAAATCACGGGACACGCTATGGCGAACCATAGATGATGAGCGCATATCTGGGATTGTCATGTGCAATCTCGGTGTTGAGAAGAAGATGACGGAAGATCTAGAGGCTAAAATCAACCGATTTTGCATGCTTCACAATCCAGTGATGCAAAAGTGGATTTCACAATATGAGGATGCAAAGCAAGAGCGACAAAGGGCACGAATCGAGTGGAGACGGGGAAGACGACCACCGATGCACTATCCAACGGTTCTGGAGAGCCTACCAACCTTCATGAGCTTAAGATGGTTGCACAACCAATTGAAAAGCGCACAACAATGCGGTGACGAAGTGACTGAAGAAGAGTGGGAGTACTCTCGGGGTTGCGCGACCAAGGTAAGTTTGCAATGTACGACTAGCAAGTGACTTTATTTATAAACGTTTGAACGGCCACTCATAATCTTTGTTCGTTGTAGTATAAGTCATACACAGCAGCATGGTGTAAAGGTCGACATTTTAGGGTGGAACGAATCGACAAAAAGCGTTTTACTCAAGATTGTGGAATCATGGCAAAATTTGAACAGTCTAGTCGACGACGTTCCTCTGATGCAGATCCTGTGGTGGCGGAACTCACTTACTTCGGCACGCTGCAAGAGATTTTGAGGATCGATTACAGAGGATTTTTTGTCGACTTATTCGACGTGCAATGGTTCAAGATAATCATGGAGGGTCGCAACGCTACTGTGCGTAGAGGAGAGTCTGGTTTTCTTGAGGTGGATTCTACTAAGAAATGGACTGACCTAAGAGACACTTTCGTACTACCCGAGCATTGTGAACAAGTAAGTATATAAATAGTTAACATCCCCCTTTTACAAGTTATGTGCTTGAAAGCTCTCATGTAAGTTATGTGGCTCTGGCAGGTAGTATTTCATCCTACAAAGTCTACATCAAACTGGTGGTACGTCATAGAGGTAGCCCCTCGTAGTGCAAGGACGTATGAAGGCTACCATGTGCCAATCACAACGACATCAATGGAGGAGATTAGAGAAGATGCTCAATCAGAAGCCGCTGCGGTGGTGCCAGACGAGCATCAAGATGCTACTACTCTATATGGGGTGCATGCAGAGGAGCTACAAAATGAAACAGAGGATATGTGTTTAAACGGAGAGCTCTATATAGATATAGGAAGTTATGTTGAGTTATGCGAGGATGAGAGAGAGATCTCTTAAAGCCACAAATATTGTATTTGAACAATTTTGCTCCGTGCTGTAAAAGCTCTGTTTTCGACTTGCCTCTTCTATCACTCGATTCATTGCGTCATTGTATTTATATGCGTCATTACGTCATTGTATTTAATGGTCTTTGCGTCATTGTCTACTCTATTCATTCAATATTAAGTTTAAATATTCGTGTGTTTAATGCAGGTATGGATGATGAGGAGTTTCTTTCTTCTTTGTCACCGCAGCAGAGACAGTGGTACGTGGAGCGTCATCCCTCTGGCGCATCATCGCGCGTTCCTACACCATCCGCATCTCCCTCTCTTTCGGAGCATTCGGCGCGCTCCGAAGCTTCGGCGTCGACGAGACGAGCGTCACACTCGTCTAGACACCGGCGCTCTAGTGGTGGCGGTGGAGGTTGTTGTGGGGATTCCGCCACTGATGCCTCCACACCGCCTCGTGTTCGACGAGGCTCTTTACCCTCCCCTTCTTTTCCCGCCCCCACACCAGCCACAGCATCGCCGTCTACGCCAGGTTTTGCACGGCTGACCGTTCCTAGAAGCTACACACCTCTACCTACTCCGCCAGGAGCCACCCCACTCGACACTCCTCGCTTCGGGGCCCAGACGCTGGTGGAGACACCTGACATCCGTACCCCCATCGACACGCCGCTAGAGACCCCTGCCGGGACACCCAGGTTCACGCGTCACCGGCCAGAGGGCTTGCCTTACTCCGTCGACATCAGCGGCGGCATCATCATGGATGATGACGGCAAGAAGGTGATCTCGCGCATGCGTGGTCTTTGCTCTCAGCTGTTTAGACACTATATACTAAACAAATGGAGTGAAGTACCAAGTGATTTAAAAAACAGAGTCATCAGCATACTTCATGATGAGTTTCCCGTTCCAACACGGGATCAGCGCTTCAATGAAGACCTGATGAAGATTCGAATGCGCGAATACTGCAAACACAAGCGTTCCGAAGTGCAAAAAGCAATCAAGAATGGGTGGAACAGGCCAGATTGGCTGGCCAAAGAAGATTGGAAGAATGCGAAGAAAGCAGCGCGCGAGAATCCCGACAAGTGGAAGCAACAAAAGGATGCAGCCAGAGCGCGAGTAGAGGCAGGGAGCTCGCACCACTTGGGGAGCGGTGGATGGGCATCATTTGAGGCCGATTTTGTAAGTCTTTTCACATTGCTCTTTATGCATGTTCGATAGTTTGGGGTTTATGAGTTTTTTAGTTCTAACATAATGAAATCTTTGTATGTTTTGACAGTGGTCGATGACAGGACATGATCCCACACCGTACGAGCGCGAGTACGCAGGCAGGAAGGGCTTAAACGCCCTGATGGACATTCTCAGTTCTCGCGGCGGCATGGTTAGTATTAGGGTTTACTCTTTTTTATTTTTTGTATTGTTTTATAAATGTCGTTATATGTTTATATTTACTGAAAACTGTCTTATTGTCTTTTTTTGCAGAATCCGACAGATACGCCGCTTGGACGCGATGAGACGTCTGACTAGACGACGTCAGTTTAGCCGTAGCTAGATAGCATTAGTTTAGGGTTTCTCATAGCTTATGTATCATGAGACGGATTTTATACGTCTTTTTGAACCATGTATATTATTACATTTGTCACCGCAGTTCCTTTTGCCAATAAATTCTTTATGCCTATGATGTTGTACAATTGTCATTATTACATTTGCCAATCAATTCATTTTGCTTATGATGTGTACAATTGTCAATTTTGCAAACAATGCGTCTTGTGGGTGACTATTTTGGGTCTCTTATTTACCTTTGCACTTTTTTTAAAAAAGTGAATCAAGTACAATATGGTTGATGGGTGGCAGGGCATTCAATGCCCTGCCACCAAAAAAATATTCTCTCGGGCGTCGCTATAAGCGTCGCTATTTATGGCTCTGTAGCGTCGCTATGAGCGTCGCTATAGTCTTCTGTGATACCGTCGCTATAGGCGTCGCTATATGCGTCGCTATATAGCGACGCTGATAGAGACGCATATAGCGATGCCTATAGCGACGCTCTCGTAGCGACGCTCGTAGCGACGGTTTTAGCGACGCCGGGGGTTATAAAAACCCAATGTATTTCCGTCGCTAACAGCGTCACAAGAGCACACAACCTCTTGTAGTGTTATGCTATATAGCACATATTAGCATATAAACACACACTTTCCACAAAGATGAGGGCTATATTGTGACCATATAGCACCTAGATGGACCTATATAGCACATATCATATCATTAGCGGAAGTTTTGAGGTTTCTTTTTTTCCTTTTAATGGAGAGAGAGAGAGAGAGAGAGAGAGAGAGAGAGAGAGAGAGAGAGAGAGAGAGAGAGAGAGAGAGAGAGAGAGAGAGAGAGAGAGAGAGAGAGAGAGAGAGCTCTAAGACAATGAGGGGAGGGCTTCCGTTACAAAATATTCTTTTTAAAACTTACGTTTGATTTTTGCAATGAGTTTTCTTTGAGCCACTATCTGAGGTAACTCTCAAGTACATGTGTCTTTTACCTCAAGAAGGTCTCTTTCACCGACCACAAAGATTTTTTGAATCTTGTCACCTCCTCTTCCTTCTGTCCTCTCCTCACCCTCAGCTACTCTGCATACTATTGATCTCCTTGCACAATGGAGTCCACTCAACCCAAATGCCCTAGTACATCCATTGAATCTATCACCACTTATGCCGCATTAGATGAGCATAACCAATGGATCCCAAAATCTATAACCAAGGGTAGTTGGATTATAACTCAACAGAGTAGGAGAAGAAAATCCTCATCCAAGAACCCATTCTTGTCATGCTGGAAAGGGAGAGTGAAAGACTTCCGACATGTTGGATCCAAAAAGACAGTGAAAGTGGTTTTGGTGCAGCATGTTTACATGCACAAGGAGCTTCATCTTCAATCTGAAATCTCAAATCTTCCTCTACATAGAGCTAACTATAAGTGTTTCATGCATTTCTTATTGTTTGTGGTTGGTTCTCTTCTTGTTGTTTAGATTTTTATATTTCTGGTTTGTGATTCTCTACTATGCTCACTACAGACATATATCCCTCAAGCATAGAGGAATGGCAGCTAGTGGAGTGTCATAGATATTTTAGATGTCTGGCATGGATCTATTGGTGAAGAGATTTAGAAAGGGAGAAAAAATAGTCCTTTGGCAAAAAAGGGATATTCTTTTAATTATGATCATTTTTATATCCCACCAAAATCTATGAAGGATTGGGGCAGTGTCACCAAGGTTGCAGTGCCTACTTTCAGAAGTGCAGAGTGGCTATTTCCAAGGTCAATAACAAGTGAAAGCTATATGTGCAAGATCTTTTATAACATCCAAAAATGTCTAAAGACCAACATTGCAAGCAAGCTCAACAGAGTTTCAATATTTAAGTCCGCATCATTGTCTTTGTGGTTTTTTCTGTAAATTTTGATGTGAAAGTCTCTAGAAGAGTGATGTCGGTTAAGTGCTTAGAAGTCAAGATGTGTTATAATTTGTAGATATAGGGGTTGAGTCAAAAAATAGTGAATGGGATCCTTTGCAAAGTGAAATTTGGCTCCATTACCTGTAAATACATGATCCATACCCAAAACTTCATTATTTCATTTTTTTATAGTCGATGGCATCATGTGGAGGGGACTTGGTCCCTTTAGATCAAAACATGGATGATTTCAATAAGAACCCCATTCAAAACATTAATGTATGGATGCACAATGAACACTTGGCAACATTGAACATAAGAACGAAGTGCTCATTGTACCAAGTAAGGTAGGACTTACACAATGAGAAGATAGATTTATCTTCAAATTTTACTTTTTAAATAGCTGGAAAGAAAGTATGTAGGAAATAGTTTCTTTTTTTATGGAGAAATTTATGTGTGATCTATTGGTACTTTTCCTATTTTTTAATATAGGTCTCGAGGAGGATTGAGAAGAAAGTTTTATGTGAAGAAGTGAAAGAAGGAATAATACATCTTCTTCCAAGCTAAAGCTTGCTAAAGCCTATTTTGTACAAATGATGGTTGTATCAAACTGGCATTTTGTACAAATGTTGGTTGTCTCTTCTTAGCAGACTAACATTTTGTACGTTTACATATCAATGACAAATGACATTTTGGTTCAGATGTCTTATCTTGTTTGATTATTGTTCAGATGTCTTGTTTTATATCTTTTTTTTAATTATTGTTCAAATGTCTTATTTGATGTCAATGTACCAACCCAATTTAGGTCTATGAGCAATAGGTCAAGAGACATATGTAAGGACTTTTGGTCCTCTTCCTCATTTCTTGTGAGCAAGAAGGAGAAGAGAAAATCCCATGATAAGGAAGAGAATGAAGATGAGGAAGAGTTGGAAGACAAGGAAGAAAATGAAGAGAAGAAAGACCATAAGCGAGTTTCACTATCTCCACCTACTTGAAAGAACTCCCACCATGGTTGGAAGATTTCCTAGGCCCTTTTGGCGTGGGGTGGGAGGATAGTGTGGATTATGGATTGGGCCTTGATATGTTTTTCGCAACACAATTAAACTAAGAAAAACATGGAGAGACAAATGCAAGGGCTACCACAATTGCAGCAGTAACTGAAAGCTTTTATTGGGAGCTACACGAGAAATGGAGCCAATGAAAGTTGTAAAATTTACATCATACTCTCAAGGAGAGAATTTTTAATGTTGTCTCTTTACAAAAAAATATGAGTATGTAATGTTTTCTCTTTAGAAAATGCTCTCAAGTAGAGAGTATGTAATGCTTTTGCTTTACAAAATATCCTCAAGTAGATAGTATGTAGACAGTATGTCAAGTAGAATATGTATTGCTTTTCTAGCTACAAAATTATGCTTCACAACACACTTCTAGGGATTCTAGGAGCTAACTCTAGGACTCTTTCTTGTGCTAGCTTCCTCTGTTTTCCTTGGGGCTCTTCCTTGGTGTTTTGGGATCTTTTTCTATCTGCTTACCCTCCTTAGGCTTTGTTCCTTGGGCTTCTTTTTCTCCTCCTACTTAGGCTCTGTCTCTTTGGGATTCTTTGCTCCTCCTTGGGCTTCTTCTACTCCTCTTTGGAATGTGTTTGTGCTTTTCTAGGTCAACAGGCTTGTTTGCCTTCTTTGGAACCTCTTTTGTCTTGTTTTCCTTATTTGGCTCCTCTTCCTTCTTTAACTTCTTTGTCTTTTCTCTTTTTAGTGGATCCTCCTTGACCTCTATGGTTCCAGGCCTCTTCCTTTGTCTTCTTTGACCCTTTTGGGGCTTGGGTGTTGTGGTAGTGATATTAGGGCACTAACCATATATCTAATCAAATTTTCCTTTACCCACCAAACATGGTTGTCGGTGTAGCAATTCATATTGATCTAAGAAAGAAAGATTAAGGTATTATCTTACCCTAATAGAAATGTCTTTCTTCTTTATATTGTCAAATGGTTACCCTAATAGTATTTTTTGGGTTGTAGTAGGTGTAGTCAACCACTAACTTTGCATTTGTTATCACTCTCCATCCACATGAGAAATCCTCACTTAGCAATGGTGGCTACACAAACAGAAGAGGAAAAATAAATACACAATTTTAAGCTAAAACTACTTACAATCTAGCATTACCATACCTTCACATTTAAGACTTGCACTATCAAAAAAGCTTCAAAATAATACTCATGTCATCTCTATGCAAAATTAGTGTAGTCGAACATATGTCCGGCTAAACTATTTTTGCATAAGGACACCACATCTCAAAACTATCTGGATACCTCTTATGTTGTCCCTATGCAAAAACAATGTATTTGGACATTTGTCCGACTACATCAATTTTGCGTAGAGAAGACATGATATATGTTTGTACTATTTGTATAGCATGTTAACTTTTGATGAGAATCCAAATGTTTGAATATAAGAAATATGGAAGAAAAGTGAAGGTCAGGGTTGAATTGAATATAAGAAGAGAAAGAAGAGGCTCGATTTAAGTCAACGTCCAATCGTCTTTGAAGATTGATGTGAAGACTATAATGGAACTAATAGAAAACGATTTTCGAAAAGCTTGTCCGAGTGCGAGGGCTTCTATATATCGGAGTGCACAATTACCTAAGTTAAACATGAACTTCCATGATTTATAATGCATGGATTTGACCGTTGGGCACGTGTCCGAAGGTGCATGATTGACACGATAACATTCTATTTATAGCTGTGAAAGAGGCTATATGGAGTATTTTAACATCAAAGCGTCGTATTTTATGAGAGTGTTTTTTTCACATTTCAAAGATAAAGAGCTCAAAATGTATCTACAGAAACATAAAGGTAACCAATTTTATTCGGGTTTTTTTTGTGATGTCCTTTCTTTTGTATTCATGTCGTATGCAAAAATAGAGCACCGGGATGGCCGTTTGGGTGCTCTATTTTTGCATACCAAAGACATAATCTACAAGAGATGTACTGTCATCCATATGTGATAATAGAGTAGCCGGATAGTCATTCGAGTGCTCTATTTTTGCGTAGCAAAGACACAATTTTATACTTGAGGAATGTATTTCTAAAAGATGTATATTGTCATCCGTATGCAATAATAGAGCACCCAAAAGGCCATCCGTGTATTCTATTTTTGCATAGCGAAGACAAAAATTTCATAAATAAGAAGTTATTTTTTGAAATGATATGGTGTCATCTGTATGCAAAAATAGAACAGCCAAAAGTTTTTTGTGTGCTCTATTTTCATATAGGGATGACACAATGTTAGAAAGAAGAAATATGATTTCTTTAAGAATGTTATGTCGCCCGTATACGAAATTAGAGGACACGGATGGTCATTTGAGTGCTCTATGTTTGCATAGCAAGGACACAATGCTACAAATAAGTGATTCTTTTTTTATACTGATATGGTGTTGCTCGTATGAAAAAATAGAACACCAAGATAGTCTTTCATGTGTTCTATTTTTGCATAGAGATGAGCTATTTCTACGCTTGTTTAAGGGTGAGTATGACCAATAGTTTTTTTGAGTGTATGACAATTTAACATTTTCATTTTTGTTTCTTGTGCAAAAACTAGAAAGTGTTTGAAAGTTCTTGATATTGAAGAGGTTCAGGAAACACGTGATGAAAGGTAAATGGAGCTACTATACCAAGTCAAGCAATTGTCTAAGTTTGCCTATGTGTGTGAAAGAAATTTTTAATGTTCTTTTTGATGTCGAGATCTTTTTGGAAGGGACGTTAAACATTGAAATTCTTCACTATTAAAAGGTATGGCTGACCTTACGAGGAAGAAAAAGCTTGACAACTATGTACACTTTAATGTTATTTTTAAAACAGGCAATTTAATACCAAGCACAGGCTCCAAGAAGTTGGCATTACTCCAAAATAATTGGAAGAGGGTCCATAACCACTGTTAGTGGCATAGAAGGTATGGTTGCAAGCTTGTGATTGAACATATAGCATTTTTTTTTCTTTTTGACTCTTATTCCAATAGATGAAGGACAGACTAAATCTCTGCAAAATATAATAGTTGTGAATGTCCAAGATATGTACAAAACACCTGAAGATTTCAGAGAGGAAATGGAGAGGGTTGAAAGCAAAGAGATCTTGGATGTTGCAGAATTCAAGGCAAGGAACATCACCAAAGTGGAAGAGTCAATCCATATTCGAGAGGAAGAGGTTGATTCCTTGATGTGGACAGCAACCATGCCCACACACCTACAACATAAACAATAACGAGTATTTACTACTACAGGACTGTAGAAGGCGAAGATAGTCCTAGTAGGCGGGAATTGTCTCCTAGAAATCCGGACAGTGGATCAATCACACGTCAGTAATTACCACGATAGTTACTACAATAACTTCTAGAAGGTTATAAATAGTACGCATTACATTGTAATCGTGTTTCTTACTTCTTAGTTCTATTGGATTAGCACTTATCTCTTGGCTTTAGATTCAAGTATTTTCGAGCTACAATCTCTTCGCCTTTAACTTCACCTTGTAATTATTACTGCTGTAATCATTTGAGCTTCAACCCGTTACACCTTGTATTGGTTGTCCTTGAACTATGAATCTGAAACTACAAAGTCTTTTCCAGTTGTCTAGTATGTCTCGCATTTCGGTATACTATTTCAATTCAAATAAATATTTCGAAAAAGTCTTCGTCCTCTATTCCAGCTTCACTAACTGAATTGACGACTTACCAATAGCTTAAAATTCTAACAATGGAATCAGCTATCTAAAGAGATCAGCTTCAATTCCATTTTTGCAATCACGATGGTTAGAATTGTTTTCTCGTTGACCAGAAAATTCTTATCTCTCAGTTAGAATTTTCCATTGTAGTGATGGCACCCAAAACCAGTCGTGGACGTCGTAAACTGTCACAACACGTTGAACCTATTTCTGAGGAATTAGAAAGATACTCTTATCCTAAGAAGGACCCGGTGACTGAGATTGAGGCTCAGGAGGAGCATAGTCATGCTGATGAGGCCAAGGACTCTCAGCACTCCAGTTAGTCCAGAAGGAGAAGGGTTGAGCGGGAAGAACTCAAGGCCAGGAGTTCTCGGACCACACATAGGGATGTTGGGCCCAAAGGCAGCAAGGGAAGTCATCAATTCCAGTAGAAAAGCCAGAGAAAATACAAAAACTGAGACTGACAAAGAAATTGATTGGGATGCTGATACAGACCATTACAAGAAGTCTTCAAGACGGAGTCAGGTTCCTAAGGTCAGAAGAGGCAGAGACGATGCTGACCAGCATGATTTTACCTCTTCATTGAAAATTTCTTTCCCAATGTTCAAAGGTGGGAAGAAAAATAATCCAGATGTTCATATCCAAGTTTTTGAATAGTATGCTGAGTTGAAGAATATTGATGAAGATGACTGGGGAGAATACTTTCACTACAACACTACATGGAGATATCGATGCGTCGATATACGTGTTGCAATGTGTGTCGATATACATGTGGAAAGGCTTTATTTCCGACCCATATAGCAACGCGTATATCGACGCAAAAAAAATGGGGGGGGAAAGCGAAACCCGCGAGCAGCAGGGGCCATTTTCACCTACGCTCTGCTCAAATCTTCACCTCCACCTGCTGCGCAGGTATTATGCCCCCCCCCCCAACCCCTCTCTCTCTCTCTCTCTCTACATCGTGTGTGTGTGTGTGTAGGAAAGAGAGAGAGAGAGAGAGAGAGAGAGAGAGAGAGAGAGAGAGAGAGAGAGAGAGAGAGAGAGAGAGAGAGAGAGAGAGAGAGAGAGAGAGAGAGTTGTGTGTGTGTGTGTGTGTGTGTGTAGGAAAGAGAGAGAGAGAGAGAGAGAGAGAGAGAGAGAGGTGTGTGTGTGTGTGTGTGTGTGTGTGTGTAGGAAATAGAGAGAGAGAGAGAGAGAGAGAGAGAGAGAGAGAGAGAGAGAGAGAGAGAGAGAGAATTAATGTATGCTTAGGAAATTAAAATTAAAGAAAAATAATTAAAGAGAGAAATGAAATGAAATGTTATATTAACGTCTTCGAAAGGCCAAAGTGACCTATGAGACATCAGACAAGAAAGTTACAATGTGATGGATCTGATACAAATTCAGAGTAAGAAGATGAAAAAATAAAATAGTATGGAATCCTAGACTGCTGGGTATGGACTAAACGGCTAAACCAGCTAGCTGGGATAGGTAGATCATAGGAGATCCAGCAACTGTCGCTGACGGATCTCATCAATCTCCTCCATGGTCAATAGTCCGACCGGGTGTTATGCATGACGAGCCAAAGTGACCTAGCTAGATCCTTTGATGCAGCCTCTGTCGATGTTGTGTAGTCCTCCGCAGTCGTGGACGTCTAGATCTCCCTAGCTCAGTCGCTTGTTCGATCAGTAGAGAGATAGGGAAGTAGAGAGAGAGAGAGAGAGAGAGAGAGAGAGAGAGGTAAGTAGAGAGAGAGAGATAGGAAATAGCTAGAGAGATAGAGAAAGAGAGTTATATATTATATATATATATATATAGAGAGAGAGAGAGAGAGAGAGAGAGAGAGGTAGGGAAGTGAAGAGCGAGACAGAGAGAGAGATAGGAAAATAAGGAAATAGATAGAGAAAGAGAGATAGCGAGAGCGACATCGAGAGAGAGAGAGAGAGAGAGAGAGAGAGAGAGAGAGAGAGAGAGAGAGAGAGAGAGAGAGAGAGAGAGAGAGAGAGAGAGAGAGAGAGAGAGAGAGAGAGAGAGAGAGAGAGAGAGAGAGAGAGAGAGAGAGAGAGAGAAAGAGAGATAGCGAGAGTGAGATCGAGAGAGAAAGAGAGATCGAGATTGCTTTTTTGAGCAAGAACCATGCAAGGCTTCTGAATCTTTCTCAAGTTGCTCATCCATCTCCACATTATCTTCTGGCTTGGACATGGAGGCCCCGTCCAGTTTACAATCAGGTAGAAAACTTTCATTAGGTTGAGAACTTCCATGGCTTGAGCATGTGGTGAAAAAAACACCCGGATGGGCATAATATCCTTGGAAAAACCTGTGCAAAAAATTGCAAACAAACGGAACATTACAAAAATGACAAAAATGGTCATGCTTTAAATATATATGATTCATCAAGTGCGACATTGGAAAGCTTTCTCTGACAGGCTACCTCGGAATGGAGGTAGGTGGGTTCGTAGACAAAGAAGAAACTATGGAACTAAAAGAGGCAAAGGGGTTTTGTCTGCTACATGCATTGCCATGTACACCTGGGAGTGCACGTATGTGTCTACCCATATAGGATTTGACCAATAAAGACGAGATTTTGACCCGGTGGTCCTGATCTCCGTACACCTCTGGACCGAGGTGTATGGAGATTGGGCAAGACTAGAGAATGCGAGGTAGTTTACATTGTGAGGAGTATATAAATATATATATATATTAAAACAACATTCATAATCATTGTAGATGGCAACGTCATCAACTAACATGGAGGAAAAGATTGCATGCTCGTGCACGCTCTGCAAATATCAAATCATGCGCAAGCATAGGATATGTAATGAGCATGTGCACAAGTACAGAGAGTTTGCTAGAGAAAACGTATAGAATCTGTGATACGACTCCTACGGAACGGGCATTGATTTCCGCGACATAGCACCTACATCTGAGAGAGAGAGAAAAAAGATTATGCGTGAAGGTCCGACCAATATAGAGCCACGGATGAAAGCAGAAAAGGGTTTACAGACAGAAGACGACGGCATGGAGGAGATGCTGAATGCCTTCTTCCAAACAAGCGAGGAGAACGCGAACGAAGCAGCACCAGAAGCCGTGCGCCTATCTCCTGAAGACATGTTGAGGAAGTTGGCACGTCAACCAATCTATGAAGGCGCCAAAATATCTGTGCTTCGTACTTGTCTGGCGTTTTTGAATCTTCAGTCAGTGTACTGGTGGTCAAATGCAAGCGTCACTGCTTTGTTTAGGTACGTAATTTACAAAAGAGATTTTCCGATTGCAACGGTGATGTGCTCGGAGAGCTTTTTAATTTAATGTGGCTTAAACAGGTTATTGCGGGAGCAACTTCTCCCGGCTAGCAATGAAATGCCCCCCTCCAAGCCAGACGCAAAGCAACTTCTAACCTCAGTTGGCTTGGGCTACAACAAGATTCATGCATGTCCAAATGATTCCATTCTTTTTCGCAATGAATTCGTAGATTTTCTGTCGTGTCCTAAGTGTGGAGCAATGCGCTACAAACAAGATGCAGTTGGCGAGACAGTGCCAGCTAAAGTGTTGCGGCATTTCCCTATTATTCCTAGGATAAAAAGCATGTTTCGTTGTGGTTCCATCGCAAAGTTGATACGGTGGCATTCAACGAATAGATCCACTGACGCAACATTTAGGGTGCCCGCTGATTCGAAGTCTTGGAGGCACATTGAAGATACCTGGCCACATTTTAAGAGTGAACCACGCAATTTGCGTTTGGGCCTGGCAATGGATGGAGTCAATCCATTTGGCTTGAGAAGCTCGTCATGGAGCACTTGGTCTGTGTGCCTTATCAATTACAACCTCTCGCCGTGGCTTTCTATCAAGAAGGGTCATTTGATTTTAAGCTTGATTGTACCTGGTAAGTTCAAGGCAAAAAACATGGATGTTTATCTAGCTCCACTCGTTGACGAGCTCCAGGAGTTATGACATGGGATCGACATAGCAGATGCGGTTGAACCAGTAGGACAACAACATGCAAGGATCCATGGACTTCTTATGTGGACTATGCATGATTGGCCAGGATAAGGAGAAGCTTCTGGTAATGGTTATTGATTTACAAAATTCTCGCTATTCGCAAGCCCTTTTCCTTGGCCTGATTCATGCTTTGATATATGCATGACTAACAACTTCGGGATACAATGCATGTCCAATTTGCGGGCAGTGCACTATTCTACCTCTCTTCGAAATACAATTTATCAAGGCCACCACCGTTATCTTCCAGATGGCCATCACTTGCGCGAAGGCCAGCTTGGTCACGTCGAATGTCGTCCTATGCATGTACAAGAGTGGCGTCGCCGATGGGAGCAACATGAGGGGCAACCTGTTCCAGGAATGAAACGTTTGTCCATTCTCCATACGTTGTCGTACTGGGGTGATCTACTAATTAACCATTTTCTGGATCCAATGCATATATTCAAGAATGTGGGAGAGCTCCTCTGGAAGACAGTCATGGGAATGAAAGACAATCGAGCTTCACGAGATGATTTGCAGTCGGTTGGAACGATGCCAGAGCTGTGGCCTTTCACCAATGCAACTGGTCAAACAAAACTTCCAAGAGCGCCATGGGTATTGCTAAAAAATGAAGAGCGACAAGTGAAAAGGGTGATTTCAGAGTTCAGGGCGCCAACAGGATATATACGATGTCTCAAGACAGCATTCACCCGTGACGATCAACTGTCGGGGTTGAAATCGCACGACTGACATAAGTTCTTGCAATTCATTCTTCCAATTACGATCAAGGGGTGTTTAACGGAGGAAGTGCAGACCTGCATATACAAGATTTCAGAGCTAGTGCGGTGGATCTCTTCCAAGGAGATACGAGAGGAATCTATTGCAATCGCAAGGGCTAACTCCATTGAGGCAGTTTGCATGATTGATAAGTATCTACCCACGAGTTGCCTAACTATCCAAATGCACTTGCTCGTCCATGTAGTAGATGAGGTTGCAGTGGCAGGTACAGTCCACAGCCATTGGATGTTCTTTCTAGAGCGGTTCATGAAAACACTTAAGGGTTTTGTTTGCCAAAAAGCACGTCCAGAGGGGAGCATGGCAGAAGGATGGCTGGTGCAAGAGTCTCTTGTATTGACGACCAGATTTCTATCCGTTTCTGACCAAGAAATGCCTTGACTGTGGAGGAATGAGGAGTATGCAAGACTGGTGGGAGAGGAGCCGCAAGGGCAAGGGGTGCCGAAGAAAATGAACCTGGCCATGCGAGAAAAGATCATGAAGTTTTGTATACTAAATTCAGCGCCGATGCAAAAATGGCTTGAAAGGTATGAAGAAGAGAAAGAGAGACGCAATCTAGAGCAACAGGATTTCAAGCGAAGTCGAATGACTAGAGGCTTACCCTTGCCATACTATCTCGCTCCTCTACCTGAATTCCCTACAATGGCATGGTTGGACAAGACACTGAGAGCAGCTCGACAAATCGGAGAACCCATATCTCTAGAAAAGGAAGAGCTGGCTATTGGATGTGACTAGAAGTATCATACATACATGGCACTGTGGTCGCATGGAAAGCATTTCAGAACAGAACAAATTGACAGTAGAAGAAACACGTTTGACAGTGGGGTAATGGTTAGTTTCATGCAAAAAAGCAGGGCCAGTGCTAGAGACACGAATGAGAGCACTAGCAACCTGGATTACTGTGGCCTGGTGTCAGATATCCTGAAAGTAAGCTTCATGCGGTTTGAGATGTTTTTGTTGGATGTGAAGTGGTTCAAGGTGATTACTTCTGGTCGCAATGCAACGGTACGCAAAGATGGAAACAAACTTGTGCAAATAGATTCTACAAAGACTTGGACAGATGCGAGCGACACATTTGCTCTCCCCGAACATTGCGAGCAAGTTGTCTTTGTACCGGACCCTCGAGAGCGACAATGGTGGTTTGTGGTTCAGGTTGCTCCAAGAAATAAACAAGTATTTGAAGGGCAAGATCTCCTGGAGGAAAGTTAGTCAGACGACGTCCATACTACTGTGACATTAGATGAGATGGACGAAGGTATGGTAGAGGAAGCTGAGAGATATACGAGGGATGACGCAGACGAGCCAGAATTGACACTTGTAGATGAAGATGCAATGGATGAAGACAATCTTCCAGAACGAGTTGGGGCAGAGTTATGTTTGCAATTAGAGATAGACGATGATACGGTGCAAGATCTTATCGATGATCCCTCACCCGTCGAGGCCTAGGCCTGTAAGTGTTTGTGTGAAGACTTTGATTTAAAATTAAGCTTAAAGTTAATTTAAATAACTGTGTTCTGACGCTTTATTTTACTTTCTTTGTGCAGGACTTTAGTATGGCAGACGAGATTCCAGATCCCGCTTACACGGATGACGCCTGCTCAAATGGCAGAGGCTTCTCAGTACTGGGTAGCCAGAGGCACGGGTACTACGCCTCCGAGCTTCACACCCGAGGGATCGATGCCTAGGGGGGGGGGGGACGCCTACAGGGTTCAGGACGCCTATGGGTACGACGCCTTCTTCTCCCATCACGGCCGCTTCGACACCTAGAGGTGGGGCAGAGGCGGGTACGTCCTCTGTGGAGGAGGGTCCACAGATGCTTCGACCCCTCCTCGCTCACGACCCCCGTCTTACCCAGGCACACCTCTCGACACACCTCTTGGCACACCTCGAACACCTTGGGGGGCACACGATCCTAGTGCCTCCAAGCTCTATACTGTATGGGGAGATGGTTCTGTTGACATGGATAGAGTCGGGACTGAGATGCGACAGCGGATTCTCCAGCTCGTGGAGCTGCAGTTTTCGACCAGCGTTCTGACGTCTTGGGATCAGCAAGAAAAGAAAAAAGTCACTTACATAGTGGAGACCATCCTAAGAGAGTACCAGCCTGCTCCAGGTTCTTCCGTTGTTTCGGCGCGGTGGATCAAGGGTGTTGCACGGGACACCATCAAACATCGAAGAGATGCAGCTCGGAAGGCTTTCAGAATCGGCTCGCCGAAGCCTTCGGGCATCCCACACGAGACGTGGCTGCAGATCAGGGAGGATGAGCGGACAACGGCCACGCGGTTCAGATAGCAGCGTGAGGCCGTGCAGGTACGACAGATGACTAGGGGGACATCTCATCTTGGCAGCGGAGGCTTCGACACCTTTCGCTATGAGTTTGTGAGTTTCTAATCCAATCTTAACTATGTCATTTTTTAAAACGCGATGAATCATGCATTCTTATTACTTTGATTTTTGTATAAACGCAGAATCTTGCGATGCATCGAGCTCCATCACGCGAGGAGGAGTCAGATGGATATCGCAGAGGTATCTATGAAGTACTGAATGATCTTGAAGCTTCAGGAGAGCCTGTAGACTGGGAGGCCTTACAGTCTCGCTGATCGCTTGAGGTGAGACGTTAATATGTGTGAGTTGATTTAATTAAGTCAGTATATGTGAAGTAATATCAATACTAATTTTGTGAGTTGTCCTATGTGCAGGTTGCGACGCCTAGTCATTAGTGGACCAGATTTCATCTATATGCTTTGTGAGACACAGACACGCTTCTGTTTCTCTTTTTTGTACAAACAGTTAGTGTTCAAACAGTTATTGTTTCCCTTATGGTTATGATTATTGTCATTGTCATTGTATAGACAGTTATTGTTTCTCTTTCTGGTTATGCTTATGGTTATTGTTAATTTTGTTTATGGTTATGGTTATCTGCATTATGGTTTTGATCAAAGTGATTATAGCCGGTTATGGTTTTAAGTTATGGTTATGGTTCATTATGGTTATGCTTTTAAGTTATGGTTATGGTTCGTTATGGTTATGCTTTTAATTTATGGTTATGCTTTTAAGTTATGGCTATGCTTTTCAGTTGGTACGGTTGTCTTTCATTGGCCTTAAATCTCATGTGACATCCTACATGGATAGCATGTAGGAGGCGTATACATGATTTGGTTTTTTTTTAAAAGTTCATGTAAAAACAAAGGGAACTCTGCCGAAATTTCCGTGCGCGGGAGCATGGTTGATATTTTGGTGCTGCTCGCTTTCTTGGGCAGAGGGCAGGAAGTCTGGCTGTGGCTGTGTCCATTTTTTTATTGGGCACAGGCCAGGCTACCTGCCCTCTGCCCAAGAAAAACATTTTCTGCTATGGTCGTCGCTATATACCTGGCTATGCACGTCGCTAATAGTGACTGGTTTCACAGCGATGCGTATAGCGACGCTCATAGCGACGGACCGCGTCGATAACACCTTCTTTTGTTGTAGTGTTTCCTCAGACACTAAAGGATGCAATAAGGAAATGGTACTACCATTACCTAGCTTGCCAACTCAGGTCATACAACAAATTGCTCAAAGCTTTCAGACTGGAATATCCAAACAATAGAGGTAATGAGGACATCCTTTGCGAGCTCGATAAGATAAAGCAAGGAAAATTATCAATCAGAAGTTATGTTGAGAAAATTAAGGAGCTAACCAGGCAATTGCAGGAGCCACCGTTAGAAAAGAGGTTGCGAGCATGGTTTTTAAATGGGTTTCGCAATAAAAATCTTAGGGAACAGGAGGTGTTTGCACCAACAAAGAAATTCAATGATTTGGTGCAGGGCGCCTTGAAGCTTGAACAATTGGCAAATAAGGAAAGGAGTCACAAGAAGAGGAGGTCCAATAGTAACAGTTCTTACACTGAGAATTTGATTCTAGTAAGACCTTCAGTAGCTCTAAAAGCAGCTCACATGAAAAGAGCAAAGACAAGGCCAAGAAAGGGTCTTGGTCCAGAAATATTGATGAGATGGCCTAGTAGATTGCTGAAATCAGCCAGACTAGACAACCAATTAGAAGAATGGAAACCTAGTGTTCAAAGTGTAAATCTAAAGATCATGTTTCCAATGAATGTCCACAATGTACCTATTGCAAAGAATATGGTCATTTATGGAACAATTGTGGCATTCGCATTCATCACTTCAAGAAGGGAAAAGATTTGTCTGTAGTGGCATTTACCAATGCTGAATCAGTCAGAGTGGAGACAACCAGTGTACCCCAACAGGAGAAACCAAGTACCGTTGGTACTATTGCTGGGCGCGGCAGGTACCAGGGAGGTACTGGCTGGGGTTGTGGTAATTTCCAGAACAGAAGCCTAAATTGTTATACTTGTGGCAAGTATAGGTATTTTGCAGCTTAGTGTCTAGAAACACCTACTACTGTGGCTACTGAGGTGAAGGCCCCAGAGCTAGTTCCTATACAAGCAGTTACACACGCAGCAAAGGGGTGGTCATTGAGGAAATGCAAGATGAGCCGACAAAACCAGTCAGCCCTGAAAGTAGCAAATGGGCTCAGTAGAGAGCGGTGTGGAAGGCAAAGAGTAAAGAAAAGGTAGTTGATGAATGGTAGGAGCAGAGAGAATTGGTGGCTAAGATCACAGAAGATTTAGCCAAGAAGCTGCTAGAGCAACCAGAAAGCTCTAATGCCCTGGTCATTCAAAAGATACCATCCCAGTCTTCTGAGAAAGCATAACTAGATCAGTCAGGATCTGGAATTCATGACACCATGATGATTGCAGTTCAGGGACTGGTAGGAGAACTGGTTAACGATAAATTAGATACAACTACAATAGGAAACACTGAAAGAGGCACTGTAGATACCAAAACAGACAAATGGCACTATGCAGATAGTCCCGATTCTTCAAGTTTTGTTAATAACTCTAATAAAGAGAGATAAGAAATTCATGTCAAGACTTGTGAGACAGAATTCAAAAACTCATAGTTGAACTACATGACATTAGCAAAACTTTGCCTGAAGCAGTGAAATTCATCAGATAACAAAGGAAGGCTGAAGCGGAAGCAAGAGAAGTTGACTTGGCTACTATCAGAAATGATGAAGTGCCAATGAATGAGGTAGACTACAAGGTTAGGAAACAGTGGGAGCCACTATTTGGTGGCATACTGGATGGAGGAGGAGGAGTAAATATCCCAGGGGCACACCTTCAACAAAGAATGGGTATCACAAACCTAAAACCAACACCTTTCAAAGTTCGAATGGTGGATCATCGAGTTGTGTAGGCAACTGGGATGATAGAGAGTATACAGATAAGGGTGGGCAAAGAAAATTTCAAGACCAGCATCCCAGTACTAGATGTGCAAGGTGCATATGGGATACTATTGGGGAACCCATGGTTGCGAACATCATAAGCTATTTACGACTATGCCAATCAGACTCTAACAATACAAGGTGCTAGTAGAAGAAATCTAGATTCAGATGAACAATACTAGGAGCTAGAGAAAGGAGTTGCGACTAGAAGAGCTTTGCCAAAAATATAGGGTGAAGAAAATTGAGAGGATGATGGTGGTAATGAATATTTTTCCCCTAGCCAAAATAGATCTCAACGTAGTATTATTGGACAAATATCATGCTAAAAATAAAAAGAAGCAATTTCCAGATCAGTTCACTAAATTGAACTCCAGGAACGACAAATTCAGCTAGCTGGAAGGCTAGAAGAACCAGTTGGTTCCATTACGCCAAGGGCCTCTGAGCAAGCACTTTTGGAGAAGTTACTGGAAATCAGAATAGCAGTTCAGAGATCAGAAGTTCGTCTTGGAATTATGCTGAGGAGTCAACCAAAAGAAAGGGTGGCGGGCCTAACCAGTTGCTTCCAAATGATAAAGAAATAGAGGAATGGAATCAGGGTTTTGAGAAAAATCCTAGATTGATCAAAGTCAACAAGCATATGAATCCAATAATGAAAGAGAAGACCCGACACATGTTCCAGCAGTACAAAGACGTGTTCGCATAGGAACATACTGATGTCAAGGGAGTAGATCCAGATGTATGTCAACATCAAATACCATTGAAACCAGATGCCAAACCAGTGCGGTTGCAATGATACAAAATGAATCCAAATTATGCTAAGAAGTTCAAGGAAGAGATCAATAACCTTTTGAAGGCTAGGTTCATTACTGAAGTGGCCAGTAGTGACTGGTTATTTTCCACTGTGGTGGTACTCAAGAAGAATAGAAATCTTAGAGTCTATGTGGATTATCGGAAGCTAAATGCTCAGACATCTAGGATCCCTTTCCATTACCTTTTACGAACATGCTGCTTGACAAAATTGCAAGTTATGAGATGTATAGTTTTATGGATGGTTATAGTCGTTATAACTAGTTACAAATTTCTCCTGAGGACCGGAGTAAAAATACTTTTATTACTGAGTTGGGAGCATTTATGTATCTGGTTATGCCGTTTGGTCTTTGAATACTCTAACAACTTTCCAACGATGTTTGATGGAAATATTTATTGAATTTCTCTACCGATTCCTTGCCATATATATGGATGACTTCACTGTATATTCCGCAGAGGATACACATTTACTTTTTTTGGAAATGATTTTCTAGCGTTGTCAGGAAAAGCGGATCTTTTTAAATCCATTCAAATATGTTTTCTTGGTCTGGAAAGGAAAACTACTGGGACATGTAGTGTCCAGAAATGGTATAGAAATGGCCAATGACAAAATTGAGTGTGTCCAACAGGCAAGGTGCCCCGCAATGCATCAGGGCTAAGTTTTTTCTTGGGATATATCAATTTCTATAGAAGATTTGTGCATCGGTTTTCTTCCCAGGCATTACCTTTGTATGAGCTCACAAAGAAGAACAACAAGTTTATTTGGACTGCTAAATGTGAGGAGAGATTTCAGATTTTGAAGAATGCTATTATCAATAAACCAGTACTTGGACAACCGAATTGGGAGGTCATTTTTCATGTACATGTAGACGCTTTAGGACTAGCAATGGGAGCAATATTAGCTCAGCCAGAAGGGAGGACCGATTATCCAGTGTTTTGCCAGCCGGAGATTCGGTCAGGCTGAACAAGGATATACAACTACTGAAACATCATCAGGCATTATTACTTTTTATTAACAAAGTCGTTATTCAAGGTAGACTGATAAGATGGATGATGTTCTTGATGGAATTTAAATTTTTCATTTTTCATAAGCCCAGTAAAACCCATTCTGGTGTTGACTTCCTGTCCAAGAGTACGGATGGCTACTCTGATGCATCCTTAAGCGATGAGCCAGTGGATGCAGAACTGTTTCAGATGACAGCTAAGGAAACAACTGATCCAGAGTTGTATAAAGTATATCAATTCCTTTCTAAGGGAGGAATCCCAGAAAACTGGACTCAGAATCAGAAGAAGGCTCTGATTATTAAGAGTCTGAAGTTCACCATCATTGGCGGATCACTCTACAGACTGGGACTAGATGGGGTTCTTTGAAGATGTGTGCCTATGGAAGGGAAAATGAAAATTATTTGAGAAGCACATGATGGAGATTGTGGAGAACATTTCTCCACTGATATTACTTACAAGAAGATTCTGCAGGCCGGATTGTGGTGGCAAACTTTAATATCCGATGTTAGAAGCTTTTGTAAAACATGTGATACATGCCAGAGGAGGGGCAGACCCACAGTAGCAGATATGACTCCTCTAACTCCATTCCAGTCACTGGGAGTATTTATAAAATGGGGTCTAGATTTCATGGGTCCATTCAAGAAAATTACTCCAAGGAAGAATCGGTATATATTGATGGCCACTTGTTACGTCACCAAATGGGTGGAAGCTAAGGCTCTTCTCAACAACACTGCGAAGTCCATTGCTATATTCTTATTTCAAAATATTATCTGCCATTATGGATGTCCTGTGGAGATTGTGCTTGATCTCGGGGAGGTTGCCTAATAAATATGTAACCTATCACGTGAGTTTAACAGAAGGGTATTTAAAGTTCTTGAAACTTACATAAATATATATACAAAACGGAATTATTTTTTCAAATTTGAAAAAAACTTACAGATTTTAAAAGAAAAGGGTACATTATATTCTTTAAAAAATTCACAGATAAGGGGTTTTATAAACATGTCTTGAACGCACGTGATATAGTAGTTTTACACATAGTGAACCCCCCGAGTGCCTAATCAAGGAACACACTTTATAAATTATACTATGGACATTCTAATGGAAATGCTCTCAGTAAAGCATCAAAAATCAACACCATATTATTCTAGATGCAATAGGCAAGCAGAGAGCAGTAGCAAAAGTGTTAAGACCATTCTCACTACAATTTTGTAGAAGGGGCCACACCAGTGGGATATGAAGCTCCAGACTGCTCTCTTGGCATATAGGATAGCTTATAAGGTCACCACTGGACTAACATCATTTAGAATGGTGTATGGCACTGAAGCTGTCGTGCCTATGGAATTTGTAAGTCCCAGTCTCAAGATGGCAGTAGAGTATGGATTGGATTTTAATCAATATCTTAAACAGAGACTGGAGGAGTTAACACAGCTAGATGAGTTAAGAGAGAGGGCTATGCTGGAACAAGAAATTGTTCATCAGCAAAGAAGAAAACACGTACTGGCATGATAGACGTTTTAAAGTTAGGGAGTTTCAGAAAGGAGATTTGGTTCTAATGTATCAATCTAAACTAGGTCCTAAGAAATCAAACTTAAAGATAGCTTGCGTTGGTCCATATGAAGTCTATTGGGTGTTTTCCAATGGCACAGTAAGGTTGAAAGATTTATCTGGATTACTACTGCCAGGTGTTTATAATGGGACCAAAGTCAAGCTATATTATTCAAATGACAAAGAGACTTCCAAGGATAATGATACTGGTATTCTGGGAATTGAAGGCCAGGAAAATTCAAAATCAGCTATTTTAAGCAGTTTTCATGTACAACCAGTACCGGAGCTAGTCAGGGTAAAAAAAGTCTCAGCACGACAAAACCATGTCAGTAGAAAAATTAGTAAAGTTTCAGAGCCAATATCAATTTTTATGGGGAAAAGAGCCAGTGGAACTATTTGTGATAATCATTTTAAGGAACATGGAGAGTATTAGCCAATGCATGTATGCCACATCATTGACAGTGCACAAAACTCTAGCAACGATAAGTAGTGGAGCTTTTGTGATGCAAAAGTATATAACAGTAAGGTGAATCGGCATTTTTCCTCATAAGCCTCTTGCACAATGCCTGCTTGTTGTTACACATTCGCCATCGCCAAGCTCTGAAGCTTCTTCACTACAACCACAAACTTCTTCATCCGAAGCACCTGTTGATTGTTGTCTGTCTTTACCAGATACCCTTGGATACAGGTTTGAATATTTAGGTAAGTCTTCTTCTTCTATAGATTCATCATCTTCACAGTGTATGGGCAAAAGAAAAATGTCGAAGAAGAAGCAGGAAAATGTAGACTAAACTTTGGCACTTATCACCTCTATCAAAGCTTCTCTACCACTTATTCCCCATAGTAAGATACAGCGGTATGTGTTTACCGAGCAAGCAGAAGCGTTGTTGTGACTATGAGATTTGCATGTGGTGGTGCAAGCCACAAGAATCGATTTTGACACGGCCATAATTAAGCAAGTTCTTGATTCCTTCAATGTTGATGAAGCCAGTGTTGTAGTGTATGTTAGGAAAGTGTCAGCAACTCCGGACGACATTTCTTATGCTTTCAAGACTCCAAATGAGCCAAAGCCAACCATTGCAACTGCAGAACATATAAGTACAGCTAGGAAGGAAGATGACGCAGCCAAGAAAAAATAGAAGGCCAGTGCACAAGGGGTTCCAATAATAACAGGTATGGACGTCCTCGTTGCTTACCGGTTTGTGGCTGAAGCTGTGAGTCTGGAAAATAATCCCACATATATCTCAAAGTAATTTTTTGCTATGTTGCTTGCGAAGAGATTAGATGCCACAACTTCAATCAAATTATGTCAGATTCTGTCTCATGATGTGCTTTAGCAGACTACCAAGTTAAAGTCTCATACTATTTTTAAAGCCTGGTATGTCTGGCAGTTTCTTAACTGGGCAACTTCTCCTGATGCTCATGACCAAGTACGGATGGCTTGAGTCAAAAAACCCATCCCAGTGACTAGCAACGTTTACTTATCTTCAGATGAAGAAGCCCCAGGTACTTGGCTGGCTCTAATAGGACAAAAGCGAAAGGCCACATAGGTGGAAGCCAGTGGTTCAAAGAGACCGAAGATTACATTGGCTAAAATCAATGCTTTCTTGAAGCAATTAGAAAGTCGGGTTAAGCCTTTGCCTACAGAAAAATTTGCAAAATCTAAGGCTGGCACCAGACTTCGATAGCTTAGACTTCAGCAACATTTGAAGAGAAATCTCAAGCAAGGATTATTTCTGGGACCAGCTAGCAAGCAGAGCAGACTCCAGCAAACTTACCAGTGCTCGAAAAGACCAGCCAAACAGCACCAGTGCTGATGAATTAGCCGTCCATACTGATAAGGAAAAAGGACCAGCACTTGCTAGTCCAGTTAGTAAAGTTCTTGTCCCTTTCAATGAATTGGATTTAGCCTTAACCAAAAAGGACAGATTATAACAGCTACAGAATCAGCCCCTCACGGAACGATTAGTTCTGCAGAAACCTGACTTTACCACATTACCATATATGGCTCCTATTATGTTTACGAGCCAATTGCCTCTGATCCAATGATAGTAATTGATGGTTTCTTAGTGGTTATCCAGACATCCTCGAACACGATTGTCAATGCTTTGGGACAAATGATGGATGCCTTAACATCTACTGCTGAAGTGAACAAGTTAAAAGAAGAACTGAGCATTAGTGAGCAGCAAATTCAGAAGTTGAAACAGGATATAGAGGCACAATCCTTGCAGCATAGTATTCATGAAAATCAGTCAGCCAGGACAATTCAGACATTGGAAAGTAAGATGTTAAAGCTTGAATTTGAGAATAGGCACCTAACTAAGACAAGGCAGAGGCTGAGAGAGAGCTGCTGACAGATTTGAGACTATGCTGAGGATGAAGTGGGTTGATTTCAATACATTGCTGACTAGCCACACTGCATTAAAAGCCTTTTTAATAGAAATATACATATACAATAACTTGGATGATATTTTGAATCGAGAAGACAACGCCATTTCAATATGGAGTATTCAAAGGTAGTTATGGAAAGTATGCAGACTCATTTGCAGGATAAGCTTTTTTAATATAACAGTGCTTTGGCAAATCAATCTATTTTGGACTACATTGATAAGGAAAATAACCTTGATGAGGATTTTGAGAAACCAGAAGATAAGGATAAAGAGAGGGCGGATGAACCCACATATAAACATGATGATGATGATAATGACTCTCCTCCATCTCCACCTTCAGGATCTAGTGCTGGTGGATCAGCTACCATAGGGGACAGTCAGCCCAACACAGACCATCCAAACTAGTACAAGGATCAGCAGTCAGGAGACCAGAGGGCTGATGATATGCAACCAGGCAACACTAAAGATTCCCCAGTACACCAGTCATAGCACAGTTCAGGTGTGAAAGGAAAAGCTAAAGTTGTGACTAAGACGTTGAATGGTGATGAGCAATATTCATTACAGTTCATCACACTGAACAAGAGGCTAAGACATCAGCAAGCTCCTATTACGAGGATGTATCTAGAGGATGATGTTCTTATTTTTTATTTGGAATGCTTTCAAAGACTATATGTCAGCACCATAGAGATGATCCAACATTGGAAATCAGTCGCTTTCCATGATCAAGAGTTATGCCAACTATCTGTGCATCCCAGCAGCATCCAACTGTTGGAAAGGGTACATGAGTGGACACTGACTTCTGATGACAAGATAGTCAATCCTCACTGGCAATGACAGTCTACTGCAGACACGCACTCTTTAGCCCTTGAATTGGATATTCTACTTGGTAGCAGACCTTCATATAGGTGCACAAAGGAAGTTCTCCTTCAAATGAAAATTGCGAGAGAAGTTTTGGACCAGAGGGTAAAAGCTATTATTGAAGATCAAACATCCAGCAATAAAGGACCGCGGACTCAAATGACAGTGGGGAAACATACAACTGCTCTCCAAAAACTTTTTCAATTAGTCCGTGTAACTAGGAAGATGACGCAGCAAGAGAATCAAGTTGTACTCAATTTCTTGGAATTTGTGCTTGATTCACCAGTTCTCCTGTATGCATTCCCTACTAAGGAAGTTGAACTGCCCAGGTTTTTCCTAGCAATGTATCCTTAGCATCCAGAACCAGTGGATAGGCTCACATACTTTAACATCACTAATGATCTTCAGGATTGGTATGAGCGAGCCACTGTAGAATGGAAAACTTGGCAAACACTGATCGATGATGCTCTCCAACTAAATGATGTGTTGGAACTGTAAGTAGAAATGCAGAGGGTCAAGCTATGTATGGGACAATGGAAGATCCATCTCAGAGGTCTCACCAAGATCACAAATCGGATACTTCAACTTATTGTGGAGTCCTCTAAGATCCCTAAAAAGGATATTATGGCTAAACCAGGTCTGGGGCCGCCAGGGATTTCATTAACGTAATCACAATCGGGTGATTACGTAAATAACTATAGTATTTACATTAAAAAATCATGTGATCATGTTAATTGTTAACATGACTTTGATTTTGACCTGCAAAAAATTATAGAGTCGGTTAGCCCGACGGGTTATTTCAATTTCCTAGCGGGGCCCGCCGGGCTTTTTCATTTTCCGGCCCGCCGGGTAAATGCAGTAGCCCAGCAGGCCTACCGAGAAAATGAAAAAATCCGGCAGGCGTAATTATATATAGTAAATAGTGTGCTAACCGCAGTCTTTCAGCTAGGCAAATCCTTGGGGAGTGTATCCAAGTGCCGGGTAGTGTCATCTCCTTGTGAATTGACCTAAGGTTACGGAGTCACAAGTCCTTTTTTTGGGCCGAACGTGATTCTTAATTCGGTAACCACTTCTTATAAAAAAATTTAATTCGTTTACCGACATAAAGGTACAAAACCAGAACAACTGAAAACTTGGGGAATCATGCTCATTGTGAAGAAGCCATTGGTCCAAATGAGGGCTGTAATTGGTTTTAGAAGATGAGCATATGTAAATGACGAGTCGATAGTCAAGGGTCCGATGTCCTCTACTAGTGTACCAGGCATGTAAAGATCCTTGAAGTCTTGCATTTGAGTTGATTTACAATATAAGAGCTATAATCCTTGATTGGGTTAAAATAGCTTTTATATATTGAACTGGTTGCATGGGTGGGCTACAATCCTTCACATAGCTTTTATATATTGAATTGGTTGCATGGGTGGGCTACAATCCTTCACTGGGTACAAGTAGTCCCTAGTTGGGTGATTATATTCAAGATTTATTTGCGTTAGTTCATGCATTGGTTTATATAGAGAGTGCATTATGTATTACGATAGATTATTAGTGCATGAAATGACCAATCATATATTTTATTACTTTCGTTTGTTTTTTTGTAGCAAATGAAATTAGATGTGTCTTATTGTTTGCAAATCAAAGTGGAAATATAAATAATCACTATAATAATAATTGCATAGAGAGATTCATAGCATTGTTATGGTTATTACGCCATGGATAGACTACGTCATTGCAATGTGTATGGTTGCTCACAATATAGGTGATCGATATGTGGATTGACTAGCGTGCATTGAAAATCTCATATTGTGCATCATGGTTACTTTCATATTGAATGGTTTTTAAATTATAATATATATTGAAAATAAAAAAATTGTTTTCAAAACTGAACATCTTGTTCTTTTCTCTTCAGTTTTAATCTAAAAGAAATGGAGCAAAAAGTGGGCACAAGTGGTACGAAGAAGCCAAAGAATAAAAAAGCTCCCGGCAAAGAGTGGGATTATGCTCACAACATATGCGGTTGATATATCGAGTGGCAATGTAAATTTTGTCACACAACAAAATCTGGCGGTGCACCATGTATTAGGGATCATTTTCTAGGTAGCGCTAAAACAATTGTAGAAAATGTAAACATTTTAGGCACCTGCAGTTGCAAATCATTTGAGAGAAGAGCTCGCCAAAAAGGGTGGCAAGAGATGTAATGAAGCTTCATGGGAGAGGAGCTTCAAGCTGCGCCATTCGGTAAGAACTTTCTCCTTTGAATCGCTTGCAAGGAATTGCTTCATGATGGAAACTCGTAGATTTTTCCATGTCTTTGGGGCTTCACCATTTCCACGAAGGCTAGCCCACCATTGATGAGCTGATCATTTTTGGAAGTGCATAGCTACATGGCGTAGCTTAGAGGACTCTGTGAAGCCCCCATCTCCAAAGGCCGCATCAAATTGCTGGATGAAGGCCAACACTTTATAGGCTACTTAAGGACCTCTCTTCTTAAGCAAGAAAAGAGAAACCAAATGCTCTGATACCAATGTAATGAAATTGGCCTATTTAATTTGAGAGTAGCGGAAATTAATGAGAGTACTTTTGAGAAATGACTTTGTGAGCATAGCGGGTGACCATAATTGAAGATAGCAACAATATAATCATAGCAATTAGTTAACTTGGCATGAACAATACTTTTGCAAGAGAGAGAATTTAGAGAACATGACAACAGTTGAGGAGCGGATTTATGTGGAGCCGGTCCCCCCTCCAATAGGCATTTGTATTATGATTTCTCCCATTAAGAGAGACTTGTTACAATACAATCTTTGTGTTCCTTATGACCTAGGTGATGCAATGAAGATGGAAATCTTCATGCATCACAAACATAACATGAACTTGACGAAAGCTTTAACTATCCCAAGTTTCAATCCCAAGACCTCAAACACCTTCGAAGGTGGAGAGAGCTAGCAGGGAATGAGGGTAGGGAAGAGGAGGAAGAAACATTTCGTAGGAGAAAGAATTAGTTCCTCACTTATCATAACTCTTGTTGCTAGCATACATAATAGCATAGTAATGAAGAAGAAGGAGATGGCAAGCTTAAGCATTGAAGCATGGCTCTTGGTTGGATTTACACTCCATATCCAAAAGTGTTGGTGTAGGCTCTCAACCTCTACTTTCTTGGAGAAGGAGAGGGAGCTCTTGCACTTTGCATAGCACACAATGAGAGTGTTTGTGAGTGTGTGTGGGTGAGTATACCCCCTAAGCAAACCCCTAGCATGCTTGGGTCGACCCCCCCTTGTAGCTCATGCTTGAAGCTCATTGGACCCCTCCAGGCCTAGCCAATCACAAGCAGGAGGCATTACAAGCAGCAAGGGTAGCCTTGAGACAAGTGTCCCCCTTTCCCCTTTGAGAGAGAGGGCTAGATAAATTCTAAATCAATTAATTAAATCTCCTAAATCATTATTGGACCCCTTGGGTGGCCAACCAATAGGCTTTAGGCACACCATGAGGGCAACATGAGGAGGAACTTGACAAGTGTCCCTTTTGCTTTCTTTGTACCATGCATGCCTTGTGTGAGTGTGTGGGTGTTCTCTCTCATTCCCCCTCATGTAGGGCTCACCCCATCCTTGTAGGGATTGAATCTTTGACTTTTTGACACCTCAAGCCCCTCATACATAGGCCCAATTCCCACCACAAGCTTAGCTCATAAGCACTTTAAGCTTGGGCTGGGTTCTCATCTCAAGTGCAACCCTAGCATCTCAAGCATGTCAAGCACCTCAAGCATCTCAATAATTAAGCACCTCAAGCATATCAAGCACCTCAAGCACCTTAGTCATCAAGCATGACAAGCAGGACAAGCACCTCGAGCTGGGTCGGGTTCCCGCGCCTCAAGCTCAGCCCTATCTTACCTAAGGTCAAAGGTCTTTTACACACATTATTGGAGGTCTTCAATGAAGCTAACCCTAAGGTCTTATGCTCCATTTGTTAGCCTTGCTCTTTGATAGACCATTTCTCATTTGGGCCCCTTTACTATTGGCCCCGTGTTGAGATAGATCTATAAGCACATGTCTATATCTTAACACTTGTTCTCGTTTATTCTCCCACATTAAGTGATCAATTTAATATGAGAAAATCATTTGGGTTGGTTAGATATTAGATATTGGATTTTATTACAAGAGACGATAGATATATAGCTCTGTGCCTTCAAATCAAGAGTTCCCAGAGCCAAATATTAACTCCGCAGATCCTGTAGTGATGCCAACTAACCTTGGAGAACAACCTGCGCAAGGAGAGGAAATTTTAGGCAGTGTTCGTTTTAAAAATCACAATGAAGGTGGACTTTGCCAAATGCGTCAGAAATCATTACATCAAATCTTTCGAGTGCAATCTCTAGAAGAAGCACAAACAGCACTCGCCAAAGCAATAAAATTTACTGAAAGTGCTTTGGTCATGGTAGACAGCAATCATTGGAAGGCCGCTTGGAAGAAAATCGGTGAGTTTGGTCCAAGATTTGCAGCTCCTTCTTATCACACGATAAGAAATATTTTCTTGGACAAATGTTACAGCGAAGTCAAAGAGCGTGTTGGCAAAATAATACTTGGGAATATTTCGCTTTTAGGATGTACGATTGTGAGTGATGGCTGGTCAAATGTTTAGAGAAGACCGTTGATCAATGTAATGCTGGTTTGTCCAAGGGGAGAAAAGTTTATGAAGGTGATTGATAGTTCTGGTGCAATTAAAAGTGGCAAATACATTTCTGAGGTCTTGATTAATGTAATTAAAGAAATTGGTGATGAACATGTCGTGCAAGTTGTGATGGACAACGCAAAGAATTGTAAAAACGCTAGTAAATTAATAAAGAAGTGCTTTTCACACATTTTTGCCAATGGTTGTAATACGCACAGCTTGAACTTGGTGTTGAAAGATTGGTACACTAGCGAAGAAACCACATGGTTCGCCAAAATAATTGATACAGCAAGTCAGGTTGTGAAATTTATCTTGAAATGAGAAAGAGTGCTCGATTTGTATAGGGTGCGCATGTCAATGATGCTGAAACTTCCTGCTGAAACTTGGTTCTGCACACACTTTTATACCTTAAAATCACTTCTCCATAATGAATGTGCTGTGATTGACACATTCAATTGCACGGCCTTTGATGAATGGCAGCTTGAGCAGAAAGAAACAGTGAAAGATAAAATTACATGTCTACATGGCAATGTAAACAAGGTTGCTTGGTGGAGGAGTGTAATGGATGCATACCATGTAATGATGCCCGTTATGCTCGCGATCCGCAATCTTGATCAAACGGCGCCAAACTTGGGCAAAGTGTGGATGACATGGTGGTCAGTCCAACAGAGTCTTGAAAATCCTGAAGAGCTGAAAGAGTCTGTACGTAGAGAAGGAGTGGTGATTACCATTCTTTGGCAAACAGCGGGAAATTTTGGCTAAGTATTTTCATGCAAGGTGGAAGAGCACTCATAGTCCACTCCATAGCATGGCTGACATGCTTGATCCAGAGTATTGGAATTTAGATATGATGTCCAATACAGAGGTGGTAGGTGATTTCTATCACGTGGTCAACACGTTCTACTCCAACGTTCAGGACCGAATTGATTGCATCAAAAAAATGAGTGCATTTTGATTAAAAGGTCCTTTTGCGAATGATTTTGTATAGGTAATGGCAAAAGAGCAACCTGCATGGAAGTGGTGGATGATGAATGATGGAGAACATTACTCTACCTTACGTCCTCTTGTAATGAAAGTACTTGTAGAATGTGCAACAAATTCAAGTTCAGAGAGAAACTAGAGTATGTACAAGTATGTTCACATCACTATTCGCAACAGACTATTAGCAGATAGAGCAGAGAAATTAGTGTATATGTATTGGAACGAAAAGATACTGAATCACATCGAAAGTGCTGGCCATGAGGAGGAAATGCCAACCTAGTTGTATGATTGTTAAAATGAAGATGAAGAAGATTTGAATGTTGGTGTATCTCAATGCATTGTAGATGAAATAGAAGAGAATTTGATAATAGATGTGGAGGTTGAATTACAAGGAGAACCACAACACTCAGAATTAGAACCAGATAACAACTCAACTGATTCAATATATCTTGAGAGTAGAATGAGTAAATGTCAAAAACCATTGTAAAAGACCTTGTATTCAAATGTGTTTTGAGTAATTACAATGCTTCATATTCTCAATAGTACATAGTTTGTCACGATATTACATAGTTTGTCGATCTCAATTGTGTTGCCCTGAAGCAACATCTTGCTCATCAAACATATTTCTAATTGTGCTAGGGGTATCTGGGTGTGCTTTCTTGAATTTATATTCGTTTGCCATGCCAAATATAATATATATTCCTTGTGGAATATCTTGTGAACAGATTGCACATCGACTACGGTTTTGCATCAAACGAATAAGACAAACTAAATGATAATAGTGACCACATGTCAATGTATAGTACCCACTCCATCCATCAAAATTCTTGTAGCAAACTGGACATTGGGAAGATGAGGATGCATATGAAGTAGACGAGGGGACCAACTCCGGATGCAAGACAAGGTGGCTGATGTGTGTCCCTTGTACAGGTGTTGGATTCACTCACTGTGTCAGGTTTTGAACGTCCTGACTTTAAGTGGTGAATGCTTTTCTCCATCCGGACTTGTGAGGGTTGCGGTGTCTGGGTGGCTATAGAAAGACGTGTTATTTTTTCATCTTTCTCTGCCAAGTGTGTCGTGTAAATATCCTTTTCTCTCTTTAACTGTAGGTCGGCGCCTTCCACTATCAATGCCAGCTCATCTCGGGTGAAAGTGACACAACTCTCCCTTAAATCATGAGTGGCAACAGTTGTCTCCTTTGACGAGAAGTCTATTGGTCGTTGTTGCACAAAGTGAACATATAGCATTTTGGCAAAATATAGCGCACAATCTGCATTGTGCAGAGGATGGCCATAAACCTCCAAATAAATCCTCTCAGCGTTATCTTTGATACCATCATGGTTGCACTTTGAAAACTTCCACCTTCCTTTCTTGATCTCTACGTCTTCACATGGCCATATTGTCTTGATCATGTCTTTTGTCAATTATTTATTGATCTCTTTCCACTGCATATGGTTTGGATTTGCCCACTTTGAGAGTCGGCGAGCAGTACGCGTCGCTTGTTGTGCCGACATGCCGTGTGCCAGAGACTTCGTGTGCTGAAATGCATTAACAACCGCTTGTTGTCGATCATCAGGCAATGATTGGGTGTCAATATCTTGTTCTTGATCGGCCATTTTCTCTTGGAGCTGCAGTCAACAGAGTGGAAAATATTCAATATCATTGGCAAATATATATTCTGACTCATTGGGACACTGCGCGGAATCCACTAAATCAAACCACAACAAATGCGACTAATTAAACCACAAGGCAAATTTGAAATACTGACAGTTAAATGACAAATTTGAAATGACTAAAGATAATTGATTCAATTAGGTGAACCACTTCAAACCAAATTCAATAAAAAAAAGAATACACTTGTATATCATAGAAAAGTTTAAATCCGATAAAATGATGGTGCAAGTTCAATAAGTGGACGTTGGACAAGGTTAGGGTCTGTCTTTAAATGTTCTTTGAAAAATATCAACACGTCAGAAGAATTCCTTCTTTGGTCCCACTCTTTTAACTTCATCCAACAATCTACTTTCATTCGAATAGCCCTCATAACATCTTCGTCCGGGTGGTAAAAAACTTCTGGAAAATAATTTTTTTTGGCTGCACTCCAAAAATATACCAGCATGCTGAACAGGTAGCCTAATGCATAAACGTCGCTCCTTTTGTGTATGCATCTGCGCACCGTGGATCGTATAGTTCGGGAGCAATCCACGGTCGCTTAGCCATCTCAGCATTCCCTGCTCTCTGTGCATTCAAAAATGCTTCGTCCGACTGTGCGCTTGGAGACAAATAATTATTTGCTACGCTCTTAGCAGGTGTTCTCATCATCATATCCCAATCAATAATACCGACGTGGGGTTTATTGGCGAGAGTAAAGTCCAACATTACGTTGAACGGGTGTAGGTCACTGTGCACTATACCGGCCGAGTGGACAGCTGCAACGTCGTCGATTAAGTCATGAAAAATTGCCGGCATCTATTCGACCACCACTGCTTTGATCCGCACCATGTCTATCTCGCTTACAGGGTTGTTTGCTATAGGCAATGACCTCCAACCATGTTGTAGCCTGTGCATGTGTCATTTGAACAATCCGTGAGCTAACGGTAAGCGGCACATCATGTCGCCCATGGTACCCCCATTGTAGTATGGGAATATCGTGATCCAAGGAGCTTCTGTAGTAAACCCAATGTACCTTACAATGGAGGGGTGAAGCATTTGCATTCCTTGCTCTGTCTGAAAGCATTCCTTGCTCTGTCTGAAAGCTGCCAAATTTCACCTCACTCCCTCCCTTGTAACATTTTCCCACTTATGTAATGTGGTCTGTAAAAAATGAGATGCCTTTGATAGTGTACAATGTGCACACACCGAAGGAGCCTCCTCCAATCCTCATACCTTCTACAAAGGCTTCGTGAGGGATGCCGACAAGATGTGCACACTTTGCATTCAAAGCAGTGCACATGATTGTGCTGGTGCCAGCGGCACTGGATCGACCTCCCAAAGCTGCTTGCGCATCTTGGGCCATCTTCAATCTCTTGGGTAAGACTGCTTGGTCCTGCGCTTTCACACGCTTTATCTTTACCTTCTGTTCTTCCCACAATTTATCCTAGAGCTCTAATTTTGACATGTCGCAAGCAGGTGGGATATCTTCCTTTAAGTCTCTGCAACATACTTTCATATTGCCCAACACTGTCCTGACCAACACTGTCCTGACCTTGTGGTGGGGGTCAAATTCTCATATCCCAGCTGGACTCAACAACTAGTATTGGCCTTCAAGTCGCAACCTGCGCTTTGTGTTCTCCCATATAGCGCTAGTGATGTCTTTGATGTAGACATCGCTTTCACTAATCTGCTGTATGCGATCAGCTACACATGATGAGATTACAAATACAGTCTTTACGAACGGCACGCATAATACATTTCTTTTGATCAGGCGTCATATTTGCACTAGACAATACAAAAACAACATATCAAATAGAAATTCATGGTTGCAAATGACACTACCACTCTCACACTATCTCTGGTAAACTCTTAACCACCACTTGAAGACTTTAACAAATGAGCAAGGAAATATTGATAAAAATTGAATATAATCTTCACTTAAAATTGCAATCTGTTACACGTGTAAAAAGCAGTTCAAACAAGTGGTTTATAAGAACTTAATTTAGATCAAACAATACATGTTAACGGTCTTTAACATTTTAGCATATATTGAATTTTTAACTTATATTTTTCTTCGTGCGCACATACTAATTCAAACAAAGCACACATAGACTTAAAATCTTCAAAAACATTTAAAACATTGGAAGTATACAAATTGGACTAGCAAATTGTGTTCACACACTTTTTTTACATAAAATTTATGTAAATGTAGCAATCAAAAAGTGATGATAATTGATGCTCTTTAAAAAGATACAAAAGAATATTTAACATGCAAATTGTGTGCATTTAGATTTTTTGCAGAGAATTTATGTAAATGAAGCATTAGAAATAGCGATAATGCTTGAGAGTCCTTTAAAAAGATTAAAAACGAATATTAAACATGCAATTTGTGTGCAAATATTTTTTTACATGTAATTTATATAAATGGAACGTTTAAAATAGCGATGATTGATAAATAAAGTATTCTATATAAATGAAACATTTAAAATAGCGATGATTGATGAATAAAGTATTCTATATAAATGGAACATTTAAAATAGTGATGATTGATGAATAAAGTAAGAAATGAGAGACGAAGTGGCTGAGCTGGCGATCAAATATGAAGAAGTGGTGAACTTCGCCAACAGGCTGCAGGACGAGATCGACTGGCTGTAAAGGAAATTTGGCCCCCTTTTTTGTAAAAAAAAATTTGGTACCAAATGACAAAAGTATCGGTAGCTACCCCTACCCTGTTTTTCAAGGGAACTTCCCCGCTGTATACTCCCTATTTACCCATTCCTTGGGTGAACAGATGTAACATTTTGTCTCTCTAATTAATGCAAAAGCGTATTTGGTAAAAAAAAAATAGCGATGATTGATGAATAAAGTATTCTTTTGAATATGACTAGCTAGTATATAATTTCAAATGGACAGTTAAAAAAAACAAAATCAAACAATTCATACATTTTGTACATGAAATACTCTTCACAGTCGCGTTACCGACCAAGTATTTCATATACTTAATACTTAAAAAATTAACTGCACATGCACATACAAATTATATAATGTTCGTATGGCCGTGTTAACGACCTGAACGCTACATTTGTGCAAAAATATTTGCTTCTAACAAACGACACTCTATTAGCTGCGTTACCGACCTAGTGCCGCCTGAATCTAAGGAAAAACAATGGCCTACATACGAACATCATATAGCCGCGTTACCGATAGATGCCCATATGTTTTTTGGGAAAGGGGAAGGGAAGTTGACTTACCATAAGGATACTAGATTCGCCGCGTTACCAACGTAGTACCCAGACAGTAAGCCAATACTTACCACAAGGACACTATCTTCCTCGCGTCACCG
Organism: Adiantum capillus-veneris; assembly: GCF_014529385.1. Classification (NCBI taxonomy): domain Eukaryota; kingdom Viridiplantae; phylum Streptophyta; class Polypodiopsida; order Polypodiales; family Pteridaceae; genus Adiantum; species Adiantum capillus-veneris. The sequence goes on from NC_140935.1 coordinate 104,037,289, forward strand.
AGGTGATGCCCCTGTGATAAGCAATGTTGTGTAGAACAGCTTACACACACACTCCCATTGTGTGGTCTAACAAAGGGTAGATGCACGCTGTATGATCCCGAAACCAAAACATATAATCCTCTCACGCCTTATGAATTGAAGATGTCCATTGCAAGGCGGGATTAGCTTGAGCAGGAGGCCATTTACAGACTTATTCAAAAGGAAATGCTGGCACTGGAACTTCTAAAGCACCAGCACAGAAGAAGGGCAAGAGGAAGCGAATTCAGTGGAAGGATACTGGGTAGTTCGATCTCAGAATCAGACGGTGGATTTTCCTAGTAAGGTGCTGTAATTTCTTTGGTTAGGCACCCTTGGAATTACAACTATAGGGGTGTCAAGCACTCAACAACCATGATGTATGGATTAAAGCTAGCAATACTAGAAGAGCTAGAAAATCCAGAGGAGTACTATCATGAGGAACATACGCCAACTCATGAGGAACATCGGCCAACTCAGCAAACATACATATAGGTTTAGGGTTTAGGGTTTGGGCTCGAATCAGAAACCCAAATGGGCTCCTCAACACCAATTCAGAATCAGGCAGTGGATTTTTCAAAAAGTTTGGAGTTATACCAAAATTCAAGAAAGGAGGGAAGGATGAGAAGGCGAAGATAGTCCCAGTAGGCGGGAACTATCTCCTAGAAAGCCGAACAATGGATCAGTCACACGCCAGTAATTACCACAGTAGTTACTACAGTAAATTTTGGAAGGCTATAAATAGGACCCATTACATTGTAATCGGGTTTCTTACTTCTTAGTTCTCTTGGCTTAGTACTTATCTCTTGGCTTTAGATTTCAAGTGTTTCCGAGCTACAATCGCTTCGCCTTTAACTTCACCTTGTAATCATTACTGTTGTAATCATTTGAGCTTCAACCCGTTACACCTTGGACTAGTTGTCCCTGAACTATGAATCTGAAACTGCAAACACTTCCACCTGTCCAGTACATCTCTCATTTCAGTATACTATTTCAGTTCATAACTATTTCGGTCCAATCTCCGTTCTCTATTCCAGCTTCACTAATTGAAATGGCGACTTACGAGTAGCTTACCATTCTAACATTGGAATCAGCTATCTGAAGAGATTAGCTTCAATTCCAAGGACATACAAAACCTCTTTGATCTAAGAGAGGACTGCTGCCTTGCTATTTTGGCAGAGTGGGCTGATAAAGGTTTTGTTGACTATAGTACACCATGCCCATTATCATTACTTGATACAGAATCTGAGCAGTTTATTGATCAGTCCCATGGTGGATAGCATGTGCTCAGTGTTGTTCAAAGCTATGAAGAGCAAGGGCTTCCCATAGATGAGGAATTCCAACAAAATTCAAAAAAGATTAAAGATTGAACAAATGGGCACAGAGATGCCAAGCAAAGATAAAAGAGAATAAACCAAGTTTTTTTATTGACCTATAGAAAGAAGAATTTTTTGTAGATGATGAAAACCCTAAGGTAAAATTGAAAAACTATATATAATTTTTGCAAGCACATTATTTAGGCCATTGAAATTTTAGTGACACATCCTTTCTATTAACTAATTTCAGTGGTTCTTTTGCATAGGTAGTAGATCCTGACTGCAAGTTTCTAGAGAGAGGGAAGGGCTCCAGGCCTTTCGATATGAAGACGGATCATAGTTTTGGCCATTACATTGGGAAGCTCAACAAGGAGACAATAGCTATCTACCACACGAAGCTTTCCCAATCACCCACTCTCCCCATACTTGCACTAGTGGCTCTCTCAAGGATGGTAGATTCACATCCAATAAGAGTTGGAGTGGACAAAATTGTACGTCTTCAGAAGCAAGAAGCCATTAGAGTTTTGGGACTTTCTTTAGGGCATACTTTGGCACTATGTCTAGCTATATCATTGCCTCTTCTAGTTACTTGAAGCAATTACAGGGTTATAAAAAGCAGGAGTACCTGAAGTGGAGGGGGGGAGACGGTGCAGAGAAAGGTGTAGAGAAAGAACAGAATGAGCAGAGGAAAATTTGAAACTTGGAACAAAAGAAAAAAACAGTGCACTAGGAGGGAGAATTTTGGGGAAAGGGACGCATTCCCAAGATATTTGAAAAGGACACTACATGTGGGGCCCCAAAAAGTAACATCTCGTGCACCTAGTATAAATATAAAGGTTTCCCCCCCAATTTGGAGTTTTAAAATTCCTTGTTAATTTTTTAAAAAACGAACACTATATACTCTCTCTACCATTTCTTACAGTACAAATTCGAGGCCTCAAACTTCCCCTAATGAAACACACACTCCAACAAGATTAGGGCCATGTTGTGATCGTATAGCACAAATTCTGTACTATGTAGCACATAGCACATATAGATTATGCTATATAGTATACAACACATAATCATACACTACAAAACACACATAACCACATGGAAGTGAACCACAAACTCCAAAAGAAACCCAAGCACATGTAAGAGGGTGAGATATGAAGCACCTTGGCCATGGCCACCTTGGCATCTAATTCAGTAATTTTCCCTGGAAAGGAAGACGAGAACTCACCAATCAATTCAATCAGGCGTTATTGATTTGCAGGGCCTTGCATGCAATCAATCTGTATTTGCAGCCTCATCGCCAAAGTGTTTGATCCTTGAGCACCCTCAGCCCTATGCAATTCTCTAACCTCATCCTCTACTTGCTTCTTTGCATTCTCGAGTCTTGACTTACAATCTTGAAATCTGGCCTCTACAATATTCTTCATTACTACAAGTACCCTACAATCCTTCTCTTCTAATTGCACCAGGCACCCTCCAATGGGCACAATCCTTATGTAATTCTCACTGGTTTTGGAACCTAACCCTCTACCACTTTATCAACTACCACTTCTTCCTTGAAAAGAGTATCTAACTCGCCATTCATTCGACATTCCCACTCGAAAAACTATGTAATAAGTTGTTTTCAATACACACGAAAACATGGGGCGAGCGTGTGAAAGAGGAGCAAGGTAGATCACACAATGGGTGTGTGAATCGTATGCTTGTATGACTTTTGGGAACCACTGGAGAGAGAGAGAAGGGCCCAAGGGGTACCCCCAATTCACCGCAATTCTCATCATTTGCTTGCCCTGCCACATCTCTCCAAGAATAATTGCATCATGCTGACTCAGCGGGTCCTGCAACTTCCTCTTAATGCCCTCGACGCGCATTATGGCCTACGCTTCTGCACTAGGCCTACAAGGCTACACCTCATTAACCGCTGTAAGCAATCATTAACCCGCCTTCCACAATCTACCGTCTACTGCAAATCATCATTAAAATCCTGTTCTTTTTCTAGCATGCAGAGGAAAAAAATTCTAGCCAGAGTCCCGACTCCCATCTTTTCTGCGGGTAAAAAAGTCTACCCTAAATTTCCCTACTCTCTCCGTCTGAGAGTCTTTCTCTCTCTTACCCACACACACACAGACGCAGAGTCGCTCTCTCGACGTCTCTCTTTCTCTTGCTAACGCAATACACACAGCAGCGCGGACACACACATGTCACAGACTATTGGGTTCCTCATCATTCCTACACGTAAAAAGTCCACCCCGAATCTCTCTCTCTCTCTCTCTCTTTCTCTTTTACACACGCACACACCCACGGGCACACACCGCACAGACCGTTTTTACAAGCGATATACTGCAGCCTGCTGCCCGCATCTGATATTGATGGCCAGCAGCTTGAGGCCAATTCTCTTTTATACACCAGCTGCGCACACCCACACACACACAGAGAGAGAGAGAGAGGGAGAGAGGGAGTAGAGAGCTTACACGCATACGAAGTTACAGAGAGAGAGAGAGAGAGAGAGAGAGAGAGAGAGAGGATAATGATATTCATAAGATTGCATCGTACACCTAAACTTCTGAAGCTTTAGAAGTATGTGTATTACACCTTGGGTTATGCAGGCACATGCGTTCGCCAATACATGAGTACAAAGCCTGCTGCCTGCTGCTGCTGGCGCTGCAATATATTGCTGCTGGCCCTTGAGCCAAGGGGAGAGCAGCTTCCTCTATAATTTTTATTGGAGGGGGAAACCCAACTTCCAAGTCCCAGCAGCTACTAAGCTTGACATGCAATATACTCTTTTTCTTTGCACTCTTTCAATGCAGAGAGGTGATTAAATTCACCTATGAAGGGGGGTACTCTCTCTCTCTCTCTCTCTCTCTCACACACACACACACACACTCTCTCTCTCTCTCTCTCTCTCTCTCTCTCTCACACACACACACACACACACACACACACACATGCATACACAGCTTTAGAAGATCCGTATAGCTTCTGCGTTCCATTAGAGAGACTGTTCATCATCTTGTTCCTTTACCTTTTGCCGAAAAAGAAGAAGCTCTTCATAGTACTTGCCCTAGTTCTCCCTGCTTTCACTCCCATTTTCTTTGCAGCCTTCTTAGCTAAACATGATGGTGCATATCTAGGCATATGCAGAAACCCTAGCTCCCTGCAACTCCCATCATTCACAGTATGTTTAGTGGCTCATGGTGTCTCTAAGCAATCACCTTGGCTTCCCTATTAGCCCTCATGTGGGATATGGTGTCTTCAATCTGCAACCGATATTGCTCGAAAGCACTCTCATCAGAAATAGCTATGTCGCCCTCGAGCTCCCCATCGGGCAACATATCAGGCCCTTATCATTTCCCTCTGCATAGAGAAGTAGCACTCTCCCTATTTTAGCCAAGCGGGAGCTCCAACAGCTTCTTGCAATCAACTAATCATCTCAATCTTGGGATATGGTGTCCTTAAGCAGCCGCCCTCCTTCTAGCCCTGGGCCAGATTTGTCCCTGCATATCAGCTTGCCTTGTGCAAAGGGGGCATCATTAGAGGAAAGCAGGAATGATAGTTGGCATTCTCAAGAAGATCTAGGTTTTGACCTATGGAAGAAGAGGAGACATGATAGTTCTAATAGCTCAGCAGCGCAGAGTGAAAGCTCGAGCAATATCGGAAGCGATGTTACTGGAGAGGTGATGAAGAAGAGACATATACAAGCACAGGCTGATGCCACCTCGACAACTAACGGGTTGAATAGTAAACATCCAGTACAAAGCATGTTGGCTAGCTCAGAACTCTTCCTAGCAAGGAGGCCTACTCTGGATGATAGATGTTGCACAAAGGATGAGGGTACCATTCTCCCTAATTTTTCTTCTTTCTCTCTTAAATCAGAATTAAGCCCCCTCCAGTACCAGCTCCTTAATCCCAATTCCATTAACCTCAGCACTAGTAGAACCCACACTCTAATGAGCCTTCCACAGATCTCAAAGGAATCCTCAAGCATGCCACCCTGCATTGATGGTGTGAGCCGTAGCGGAAGAGTCGATTTCATCAACAAAAGCAGTAACATCATTAATGGTGTTCCTACAACTGGTGAGCTTGCCATGCCAAGGAGGCTCTTTCCAGTCAACAGAATTGATGTCCGGAGCACGCTTGAAAGCGAAAAATGCAAAATGCTGAGTCATTTGGCTAATATAGGAGCCTCACATGAGTCGCAAGCTGAAGCAAAGAAACCATTCCATGAACCAAGCTTCGGCGCAACAATGGCAACTGTACAACCATCCTCAAGTATGCAGTTGTCAGCGTCATCGAGCTCGACAGGCATATCGACTCTATTTCCGCAGTCCTCGCATTTGAAAGAAGGCCAAGAGACTAGAGGAGCATTTGGAGTTGATAGTATCAACGCACAGCTCATCTTCAGCAACTTTAAAGAAGGCCTGGTAGAATGCAACATCAAGGGCTTATCCTCTTGTCCAAGTATGCAAGGTTTTTCTATGAGCAAGCTCTCCAACCCTCTGACCATAGATGCAAAAGGCCCTGAGAGAGGCAATATATCCCATGTTGGGCATAATATAGGGACAGAAAAGTCTATCTCCAAAGAGTCTGAAGATTGTAGTGCATCCAACACTAGCTCCATGAGGCCATCACCACCTTCTGCCAACGGAGGATCAAATTTTCCATCGGGAAGCTCATCGAATGGCCGGATAACAAGCGGCAAACGGAGTATGAGAGCACCACGGATGCGGTGGACAAGTCATCTTCATACTCACTTTGTCCATGCAGTAGAAGCTTTAGGGGGGCATGACAGTGAGTCTCCCTCTCTCTCTCTCTCTCTCACACACACACACACACACACACACACTTATTCTGCACATCATAAGGCTTATAATCCATTCTCATTATAGGCCTTCTTGGATTGATCGCCCTATATTCAGGATTTGAGCAGAGCTTCTATGTGCTTTCTGGATCTATTTGCATGAGAATTATGCTCTTTAGCTGGTAATCATGCCGTTTAGCTGGGAAGTGGATGGCATTCTAATCATTCCTTTGCCTTTTCTTTCATTTGCAGGAGCCACACCCAAGTCAGTACTTGAGCTAATGAATGTGAAGGACCTTACGCTGGCCCATGTCAAGAGTCATTTGCAGGTGAGGACAATCTTTCCTCTTCAGTCGTACGTCATTTATCTTGTTCCTGTCCATTTTCAATCCGAGTAAGAAGATGTCAAAATAGATCCCGTTCCAAGTCATTCTCTAATATGAGTCTTTTTGGCTGGCTAAAACTAGGCCTTGGAAATTAGAGAAGGAATGTAGGTACCCCCACACTAGAGGGGGTAATTTGTTAGAGTGGAAGAAGTGACACTTGATTGAACATCTCCTCGATCACTCAAGGAGGGGAGGGGGTAAGATGTCTAAACTCTAAGTGCACCCTTTTGGAGTGCAGATAGTGAAAAGGGTGCAGTTAGTGCACCCTTTTGAGGTGCAGCTAGTGGACGAGGGAGGGGGTAACTCATAGCCTTACCTCCCCTCCATGTGGGCAATACCCTTAGACTTACCACTCTTCTTTTTGTTTTTTCATATGTCAAATGCCCTTGTGACCCTCTGTTGTTTTTGAAAATATTAATGGAGTTTACACGAGCGTCCCTTGATCTTGAAAATTAGATGTTAATTTATTTAAGGAAAGACCGCTAGTACAACAAGGTATCTTGCAAAGAAGATACGAGGTAAGGGTGCGTTAATGCATGCATCATCTATTTGTAATATGTTACGAATGCAACTATGCCAAAATTAGCATAAGACTTGCATAGTTGTATATAAAAAAAATAACTACATTTTTCGACGGAGCCTCATCTACTTGTAGAGAAGAGACGGTATGACTTTTCTAATGTCATGTTGGGCTTCCATTGGAGTTGGCCTAGTCCCCCGCATGACTTTCACTAGCAAGCTTCTTTAATCTTAATTCTCCTATAAGTCGATTTCTTTGGAAGACACTTATGAATCTTCACCTTGCTTGTAAGCCTATCTTTGAAACATATTAGGCAAGAAAATTTATGGTTGAAGAAGGAAGAGATTACATTTGCAATAAAATTTATAAAGATATCCAGTGTCTTTTGTTTCCATACATTGTTATCTTACTACTAATATTAACCAGATTTCATATGCTCAAATAGACCAACTACACCATGACTATAGAAGTGATCAGAGAACTTTGTGAGGCATTGTTGGATGAGGTTGATATACAATATTTGAATGCCTCAATGAAATATAGGCAAACTCATTGATTTATATTTGCTTCATTTGACTCAATAACAATTTCATGCTCGCCACATTGTTCCATATAGAAAATCCTTTTTGGAAACTATTTCTTTTCCATTGGAATTGCTTACAATGCTTAGTTATTGATTACTTTTTTGGAGATAACCAAGCCTCCTGTAAGCTCCCATGAGGGCTTAGCTTAATTGAGTTCAAGTTTTTATATTTTTTCATGAAATAATGATAAATTATGTGCAAAATTGTATGATGACCCTGTAATACAATGAAGAAAGCTTGGAAAATGATTGATGGTGTAATCACGCACAACCAAATGTAGCACAAATGTGTTTATATATTGTTTTATAGCCAAGATTGCCGATTGGAAGATTTTAAGTCTAGCAAATTTCCTACATCACATGCTCCAAAAAACAGTTGAAAACCCTTCTCCACTTACTCAAGAGCATAAGAATATTATGACCATACAAGTTTTAACACAATAGTTTGTGAGAAATCTCTTATAATAACAATTTCGGAGTATAATTGCCTCTTGTTAAAACCACATGCATGCTTACACTAGATAATATCTTCAATCATATGAAACTATATAGAGATACTCTATATAGATATATGCATGTATGTATACCACTCCTTCCTATCCCACGTTTGGACATATATAGAGACATAAACATATATGTACACCATATCTTTCGATCACTTCAGGTTTAACTAGCTACTTTGGTTGCAAGCTTGCTTTGGAATCAATTTGTAGAGTTTTTTTTAAACCCGGTTTGGCCCTTGGTATGTTATGACAACCTAATTTCTCTTAGAAGGCTTACTTTGGCTCTTCTATTAGATTGGGCTTCACATAGTTTGGTTGTAGATTAATACAAGCCATATCTAGTTCCTTCGTGTACTTTATAGATATGATGATAGAGATGTGTTGAGTTTCTATTGTATTTATCTATGATGCATTTTGATATTAATATAGATGTATAATATTTCTACATTCTTTTGGGAGAATGGTTACCATCCATGCTTCTAGATCTCTACACAGAGTTGTACTCGTGTTACTAGTGTTTTTTCTTTGCCATACTCACAATTGTGAGTGGAAAAAATCTATATTAACTTGAAAAGAATACAATCGTCCTCCAACACAAAATGTGCCTCTAGGTGGGTGTTACTAATGCTATCTTCAATTCATTCAAGAAATGTTACTGATGCTACGTTTATACTCTCTACTCTATTGTCAAATGTTGTTTTTGTAAGCATGAAGTCACTTACATAAGGAATGATGTTGTGAGTATTACTGTGCCTAAGGGGGATGAGTAACAGTGGCATTCATCTTAGATAACCATGTGCAACACTATTACTAATTAGAATGGGATAAGGCTAATGACATACAAGAGAGGCAAAAAGTAGTCAAACTCTCGTTCTCATTAGGGTAGCAAGTAGGTACAAAACTGTGTTCATGGCTCAAACGCACATAGAGAGGACTCATCTTGATAGAATCATATGTGAGGGGTGTAGGAGCATGTAGGGCTCATGCATTTTGGAGATAGTCATGGAGGAAACTTGTATCCACCTTTTTAGGGCTGATTTGACCTATCAAATATACCCACGTCTATGTATAGAGGTGCCTAAAGCCCCATGGGGTAAATCATATGGCATCATTCTAGGGTATCATGACATCATACATGGCTAGGGAGAGGGGTCTCTTAATTCATGATGAAGGGTGTACGAAGGGATTTTAAAAATATCTCTTCAACGCACGTGCTTTAGGTATTTTTGAGAGATGGACCCCCCAGGAAATCTCTTTGATACATCTAGAAGGTTCACATGATTCATCATAGTTGTTCTCAATTGGACTCATCATCATAGTTCACTAGGATACATCATGTAGGCTCACAAATAAAGATCCTAGGGTTTGTACAAATTTCATATCAAAAACAAATTCATGTACATGTGAACAGGGAAGTGTCTCCTCTTCTCATGTATCGTGTCATTGATGATGCCCTTCATGTCACAATTTTCATCTTCATGGTCGTTGTAATGGTTGATCTTCATGTCATTTTCATGTTGGTAGTCTTCATTGGTAATGTCCTTCATGTAGCACTCCTTCAAGTTGGGCTCTTTTATATCCTTGAAGTTCTCCTTCTAGTCTTTTGTCATCTCCATAGGTGGATCATTTTTATCTTTAAATCCACGGTTTGTTGCATCTTCAAGTCCTTTATCTTGTGCTCAGTAAATGCGAGTGCGAAGTACGTCTTGCCCATAAGAGGGTATTGTATGAACCTCGGTGTTTCATTACATTGAGCATGGAACATGTATCTTCATTGAGAAGATAGGAAACCATATCAAAGGGGTAAAAATGAATAGGTGAAAATAGTCTTTTAAAGCTCTATGATCTTTGCAAATAATCAAGAAATTAGTGTATGGCACATTACTAATTTCAACATACATAGCAATCAATGTGGTGTAGGCATAATGAAGAAAGTAGGCAATAGACATTGGTAATGAGAAGCCTTCAAGCTTGGTGTGGAGAAGTAATTTGATCTTTAAAACCCCTATCCCCTAATTTGCACGGAGATTATTCCTAATGAGATGAAAATTAGGGGTTTCTACCTAATGCAGAAATGATTAGGCCTAAGGGAGAACCATAGGCTTTGATACCACTTGTGAGGATTAGTGTGCCAAAGAGGGATGAGTGAGAGTGGCATTCATCTTAGATAGCCATGCATAACACTAATCCTAATCAAAACACAATTAAGATGATGACACACAAGAGAGACAAGATATAGTCAAACTTTCATTCTCATTAGGGTAGCATGTAGGTCCAAGATTGTGTGTTTATATCAAATTACCATAGAGAGAGGGCTCATTATATGTAAGAAGGAATGGAATATTGCTTACATCATATGTGAGGTGTAGGAGCATCTACAACTCATGAATTTTGGAGATATTCATGGAGGAAACTCGTATCCACCTTTTTAGGGATGATTTTGACCTAGAAATTATACCCCTATCTATGTGTAGAGGTACTAGAAAGCTCCATGGATCATGGGTACATCATATGGCATCATTCTAGGGTATCATATCATCATACATGTCTAGGGAGAGGCTCCATAGTGAGGGGATAATCTAGGGTTACCCCAACATATGTTATTCTACATGATCATCAATACATATAAGTCCCCAAATGTGCACACACTCTATTATGATAGAGTATCAAGTTTGATCATTGTAATTGTTTCCGTGTATAAAATAGTGATTATGTTTTCATCCTTGTGTGATGATAGTCTCTCTAACTCGCTCTTTACTTCCAATGTAGTAGAGGAGCCTTATCAGATCAACAATTGTGGAAGATTAACTTTTTTCTTAATCACCCTATCTATATCTTAAGATCTACTCATATGATTTGTGCTATACTTTGATTAGGCTTTGCTTATCGTTCAGGATTATAATTATTGGTGTGCACTTATGATCGAATATAGAATAACTATGGTTGTATGTTACCTTTCCTAGTAATATGGAGATGGTTCCTCACTCCTTATTACTTTTCCTAAATAAGAGAAGAGAATCTCTCAAGTCACCTTTATTAATTAAGTTTAATTTATCACTATGTCTAAGGTGTGTAACAAGATCATGATCTACATCTTCTTCAATGATGCTATCCATGGAATCCTTATCATGAGCACACTTTCTCAGCATCCTTTACTAATCACAAGGCTCGTGATCACCCTCCTTGTGATTTGTAGCTCTTAACACTCCCAAGTCATTTGAAGAAAGTAACTTTCACCCTAGTATATAAAAAGTAAGAAGCTCACAAGATTAAGACTCTTCCTCAATAATTCTATCCATGGTCGCTTCCAGAGTGATTTCTCACCATCATTTACTACTCACAAGGCTTTAGAGCATGCCAAGTGTAGATCTAAACAACTCTACATTGTAACCTAATCAATTGACCTTATTATGCACCATCAATGCATAGCTTTACGAGTTGTTTCCTAGATGAGAGCTGATTTGTGCCCTCATAATAGAGGGTCCAAGAGTTTCAACCAGCTGGAAAGTAGTCCTTGTTGTCAAGTGGTTAAATTGGCACACTTCGCTACCACCCTTAGTACAATTGGCTTCTCTCAAACAACAACATCTATGTATATCAACAATAGAATCGGCCAATCTTACTACAATGTGTGTGTGTGTGTGTGTGTGTGTGTGTGTGTGTGTGTGTGTGTGTGTGTGTGTGTGTGTGTGTGTGTGTGTGTTTGATACTCTTACAATAGAGCTAATGGACCTATTAATGGTTTGGTAGTATGCAAAATGTGCACCTTTTCAACAAATATTTGGATGACCCTACACTCTCATGATCTTTCCATTGCTAAATTCTTTTTTTTAATTAACTAGTGGAGTTTTTTTTACCTTAAATAAGTTTCTAAAAACATGGTTTCACAAGTGTCCAAATATAGTGAGGATTCCCTTGAGGTCTTGTTCTCAATAGTATCATGATCACAAACTCAAGACAGCAAACCACTCCCACAACATGAAGCTATGAATAAAAGGATGTAAGAGATCCCCTTTCTACTATATCTTAATTTTGGAATCCATGACACTTTTAATTTATGCTCTAGTAGCAATTATTGGCCCCTTATTAGCTTCTCATATAAATTATAGAATAGGTGTTAAAGGAATAGGTCAGAAACAAGATATTGTGGAGCTTGACCCACATTTAAAGCAATCCACTCATAGAATTATCTACACCCATCCTCATGATACGAGCATGCCAAAATTCATCTTAATTTTCCTTTAAGCCACGGGATATCAAGACAAGGAGGGGGTTATTTTTTTTAGTTACGTCATCTTCATCAAATAAATTTACCTCAAAGAGGTATATAAGAATATCCACATATCCGCACCCCCTTTTCATCCGTGTGTGAGAGATGGCTTGTCACATCAATCAAATTCTAGCTTAAATTTACTTGAAACAGGTACATATCCGCACATCCCCACCCCCTTTTCATATGTGTGTGAGAGATGGCTTGTCACATCAATCAAATTCTAGCTTATATTAAAATTACCTACCCATGAGTGGGGATACTAGACATTACCCCTGCATATATTGCATGAGTTAATATTTTTCATTGAATCTTCCAAAATATTCCTTGAATTCTGGAGTTTGATGAGAGGGTGGGAATCTTTTCATGCTATATTTTTAATTATTTTCTATAAGGGGGGAATGTTTCATAGTTAGCCTCAGAGTTTAGACAGATAATCATGGACAACATGAGATCTAAGCTAGACTTGGCTCTTGTTAAGCTTCTTTAAGTGATGCATTATTGTTACCTATGACTTATACAAAAAACAATTCTACATTTTTCCATCTATATTCATTTTCAATCGGTATGTTATGTATTATAGGTCATATCATAACTGATCCATTTATAGAATCAACGGGGTGTATTTATGTAGGTTTTTCCTCTCTAGTGTCACTTCAATGGTGACTGGTCTCAAACATATATACTGATGTCATTTTACAAGACACTATACTATATAAGAGTCCTATTGTATACACACTCTCCATTGCTTTTGATAGGAAGAGTGCTTGATCATTGTAGTGGTTTCCACTTATCTAGTGATGATTCTTGGATTATTTTGCGTTAGTCCATCTACACCTATGTGAAATTATTTTGTATGAATAATATGTGGGTCATGTGACTTTAAGATTGCCAACTATAGCCTACCTTACACCACACATTTCATAGAGTAACAAGACATTCAAGGTGGAATTAAGTATGCATAAATGTTTCGTTTAGTATTTGCCTAAAAGAGTATCTAGCTTACTTTCTCCAATAATTTTAGTCACATATTTTACTATTATTTTTTGTAATAGTGGAAATAAAAGGTCAAACACCTTATCATAGAGTTTGAGACTTTACAGCCAATTTGAGAATCAACAATTTCTTGAAGATTTGGTCACATTGACAAATCTCAAACTATTTTCTAAGGTCAAAGATTTCCACAATGTAGTACTTGAAAAGATCTTTTGAGCCATGCTCTCAAAAATTTGGTTAAGATTTGGCCATATGGTCAAATCTTAAGCTTGTTTTAAAAGTGGAAATTGGGAAATTCCCAAATTCACTAACAGTGAGTATAATGTCAAGAAGATTGTAGTCATTTATATTTCTAATGCTTGTGTTGTAGAAAATAAAACTATTTTTTGGGACTTCTAGTATTTTTGGATTTTTAAGACTTATAAACATACGAAATCATTACTTTCCTTAAAAGAAACCTTAGTAAGGTTGATGTTGGTAAAAGGAGTTGTTTAGTATAAACTATTATCGTATGCAATAAGGCTCGATACTATAACAAAGAAACTCACATATATCTCATTGTTACTAATCAAACGACACATATTCTCCCCAAAGGAAAGAAAAGTACTTTATAGTGTAATGTAGGCCGTGAGCCTGCCCAGACATTCCATGGTAGGATAAACAGAGGTGCCCACTCATGGAGTGGGACATGCTCATCTTTGGTCCCAATCTCTACACACAACATTGCTAGAGGAGATGGCAGTCATAAGGTCTCTTGTTTTCTTGATTGGCTTGCTTGCTTCATGTAACTATGGCGCCCCTTCTCTTCTTTGATCCCGGCTAAACAATGTCTCTATTACATACCAAGCTCAGTGCTGCTCTTGAAGTGAGTGGATGATGAAGCACGAACCCTTTGCAGTCCCTCAACTCGCTTGCATGGTAGCCACTATCCTCTATAACCTATAGAGACACTGAGAATATTCATGTACCTGCTAGGCTTATAACTACCGTTTCCATACCATATGCTTAGAGGTCACACTTGGTGCCCTTAGCTAGTGCGTACAACCTTCTTTGCCGCAGCCCCAGCCCCTATCGATACCTACATCATGCGGATTTTCCACTTATATTCTTCTCCACACACTTTGCCATAGTTGGCCTTGCCACCACTCTTGCACAAGAAAATAAAGTTGTTTCATCCCACATGCAAAGACTCAAGGCATCCCCAACAAAGAAATGGCCAGTTGGTTGACGAATCTAAATTTTAGTCATTGTTTTCTGCAACAACCTCTAACACGACAATTTAAGTCAGTGGGGAAAATAAGTTTTTGAAATTTTCACTGGGTTTTTTGTGTATTTTGGAGACTTTGGGGGTGGATCACCCTGTGGTTGCCACATGGCATCAATAAAACCCACATGTAGGCATTTCAACAAAAGGTCTGGGCTATATGTAGCATGCAGTGAGCTTGTATTAAGCAACGAGGGGACATGAGTTCTCTGGCAAGCTGGTCCTGCTGTCTGCATGCGAGCTCTGCGCAAGGAGGCACTTGTGGCGATTTTAATTGGTGAAGGCGGCCCAATTGTGCTTTTGCTGTTGACTTTGGTGGGTGTTCCTGTGCCAACCTTTTTTGAGAGAGAGAATAGGGATCACGGATGGCATGATTAAGAGAAGGATCATGTGGTCTCATGGAGATTAAGCAAAGGCCGAGAATAGGAGCCCAGGGTGGCCTCACATGTAGGGGATGCGAAAAACTAGAAAGAATGAACTAAAAGAGAAGAGGTACACGCCGAATAAAGGGCCCAATTTCCGGACTTGCAGGGGCTCTCTTGGGGAGAAGATGGAGGCCGAGAAGCTGCTCTTGGAGGAGTTTTTGTGTGAGCTCAGATGCGCTTTGGAGGAGGAGATTGGAGCTAGCGAGCGCCTTGATAACCGATCATTTTTTCTTGCTGCCCTCCATGAAGGGAGCCGCACGGAGGCAAAGCTAGAGATTTACCAATTTCCTCGTGCTCGATGGTGTCGTGCCAAGTTGGATTGTAGCTGATGTTTATATGGTGTTTGTAGCAGGTGTTTTTTGCCTTAATTGATGCAAACTATATTAGATTTTGGTGCCATTTCTTCCCCTTTCCTCCCTTCTTCTCTTTGCTTTGTTCCAATCATCGGGTGCTGGTGTTTGAGATGTGCATGCCTCCATGGGCTTCTGTATGTGTGAGAGAGAAATAGAGAGTAGTGTGTGCTACAGGACATCGTGAACGGGCAGAAATTGGTGTGGTTTGCTATCGATTGTGTGAGTTTCAAAGGTGAACTCTAGTGGATTGGGGTGCAATGATTATCCTAGGCTATAGAGAGGCAAATTGTTTGGGTTTCAAGTGTGTTTCCCTTTCCCCCTATCTAATGTACAAGAGAAGCTTTGTAAAACGTATTTAGTTTCTATTCAGATCACTTGTTAGATTTGTGAGACATGCTCTATCCTAGGAGTTAAAAGCGTAGGAAGTTACTTTTCACTTACTTGCGAGGATTCATGATCATGGAATTGAAGCTAAAACTGGAGTTGATCTGGTCAATGGAAGCTTGGGTAACTCCATTTAGATTACAGATCACTCGTTAGATTTGGGAGACAAACTCTATCCTAGTAAGTTACTTTTCACTTACTCCCAAGGATTCATGATCATGGAATTGAAGCTAGCACTGGAGTTGAGCTGGCTAATGGAAGCTTGGGTAACTGATCTTTTGCTGGAGACCTTGAGTGAAAAATTAAGTTCATGAAGGCATTATGCAATCAAGAGAATAGTCCCATTCCAATAAGAATGAAAATCGAACAAGGAAAAAAACTCATCAAAATCTAACAAAATGATTTAAGGAGAAGTATGTTTGACTAGTTGAACATATCTTGACAAAGTAAGGCCTAGTTGAGTGTCCAGTAGATCATCCATGATAAAAAAATAAACATTTCTAGTGCTTAATGTGTGGGTGGAGGATGATTAGGTGGACCAATTTTTGCTGGTTGAACATGATGATGGGGTTTTGCCTTGGAGGCTTCAAATTGGGGGAATATGGTATCTATTGAGAGGTTCATAGTTGAATATTTTTTCTATGCAAGAATTTAACTAAAATTGAACAAAAAAAAGCCCAATTTAAACAATGCCTTGCTTTTAAATATTTTGTGAATTAAACAATAGTGAGAACACATGTTTATAGTGCACAAAAACATAAATTGAAGCTTGATTACAATAGTTCCTCTTGATCACAAGCTAATATTTGACATGGGTATGATACTTTCCCTTAGATAGTTGGACTATAAGACTCAATTACAAAGGAATATTCCAGAAGAAGAACTAGAATTTGAATAATCTCGTGAAACTTGGACAATCGGTAAAATGATATGCATTAAAGAAGTTACAAATGAAGGGAATAGTTTACATAGACCAAGAGAGAACTTATCTCACAAATTTCTAATTATATGGCCAAGTCTCCTAATTCAAATAGAGCCTGGGGAGGTTGAAACAGATGCATGAGTGTTAGAAAAAACTAAGATTATGGCCAAATCTCTTATTTAATGTAGAGCCTAAGGATGCTAGAGTAGAAGGGACACATGATTTTGAGAGAAAAGATGGAGGTTTACAAGCGGCAAGAGTATGAGCATGAGCATGAGTTTTTTTTGGTGGGAGAACCTAATGGCATGGCATACATGTTTACACATGGAGCTCTATTGTTGTTATGGATGTATAGTAATAAATGTGCTAACGTAACGGATGATAAAAGCCATCTTAAAGAACCTTATATCTTTTCTCCTAGAGACTGTTGGAATTTTTAAGAGCCTCTCATCGATTTTCTTTAAGAACCATCCACTCATAATTTGAAACACTTTCTCCCAACTTGCATTATGTAGCAATCGTTTAATCTATAGCTACTTGTCATGTAGGACTAAGTCTCTAATTTGGTACATATATTGGCAACGTAATGGCTCAAATACTTAATTTCAAAATATTAGTTTTGCATTAGATTTGGCATTTCATTCCTACTTTTCTAACCAATATTGTTTCCTTTCCATACAAAATGATCTCCTATTGTATATCAATAGACAATTTCCTTGCATTTCATAATTAGTTTTTCATAATGACCTATTCAATATAATGCAAAGCTAAATATCAAACATATTCAAAGATACATTTATCTTCTTGTACTAAATATGATAGCTTACTTCAAGCCCTTTATGATCTCATAAATGCATCTATGAGTAGAACAAGGAGTTTATATTGTGCTTAGGAAGGTCACCATTATAAACTATAGATTAACTACACCATTACGAACATTCTGAGTTTTGATGCATAAATTATCTAAGCAATCTTCTTGGTACATAAGGTCATAGCTTGTCAACTTCAGTACGTCTTTCTTGTCATAGCCATTAGCCAAAATCTTATGCTTGTAGCCATCAATGTTATCATACATCTTGTAAAATATCTTGGTAATGAATGGTCTTAAGTATTCATGTATAAGGAAAATTTCTCCATATACATCTTGCATTAAGTAGATCAAACAAGTTATAGTTTTATCAGAAAATTTTTGCTCTTTTATGAATCAAAATAAGAATATTCCTTGACTAAACATGATCCAAAGAATTTACATTAGTGAAAATTTTAAGAATTTAATTTCCCATCACTTTCTTCATGTAATTGTTGAAAGACCACAAGTTCTATCTTGCCATAGATGGGGTTTTTCACCGACTTTTTAACAAGCGACAAAAGTTTGATCTCATGGTGGTCTTATTCTTTAGCTAGGACCTTCTCTTATGAGAAAAATCAAATTGTAGATTAGTTCCTTGAATTAAGACTATTTGAATCCCTAATGAATTAAGACTACGTTTGAAACCCCAATGAATATATATGCAGACACAACCAAATCAAAGCTCACATAGGAATCCACTGAGCCATTAAGGACAACATTTACAAAGTTAGCTTTGAGCACATGTTCATTATGAAAAATTAGGCCTTAAGACATTCCAAACTCTTAGGCGTAGATATCTATGATAAATACCTTGAACCAATGTATGCCAATTTAAAGATCATCCGTATCCTTGACACTTCTTCAAACACCTTTGTTTTTGCAAACTATGGTGTAATTGTTCTCAACTATTTATATTTTCTCAACTTTGTTCTAGTAAATCAGATTTTGGTGTTCAACGGTGCCATCTTATTTCTTTACTTGTTGAAAAAGGATACTCATTCGAAAGAATCATGAAAAATGTTCATTCATTTTTGCACCGTAGTAAGTATATTTTCAGTGTTCCTTCCTTTGGAATGTTCAATAAAATTAATAATAAATTCAAAAAAGGGATAGCTTAAAAACCTACTTATTGTTTAACGTAGTGGCACCCTAATTTGTTGTTTAGATCTCTAGTGATTTCAATTTTTTCGCTTTTACTTGACAAATGATAGCTTTTGTCATGGTTGAGTTTTCCCATCACCTGTAAAGGGTGATAGAAACTCAATTCTTGGTTTTATAGAGCACTCTCAAATCATGAAGGATCTCTATGAAAACTTGCACCTTCTCTTGGGCACTCGTAGAATGAGTAGGGAGTGCCATAGCTATTGTCAAGGCTATGCATGATAGAGGTGATATTTTTGTTCTTCATGTTTGGACAAGCATCAAAATTAAGGTTGCATATTGTTAAGTCTTGAACTTTGTACTAAATTGGTCATATATATCCTCTTCTAAATAGGTTCGTAGTAGTATCTATTTAGCTTACATTAGTCTTTAAGAAGTTGTCATGTGGAGTCTCATTTCCAGGATTAAGCCTTTCTCATGTCTTATCCTTGTTACTTTAAAGTTAGTATTTGTTTTGAGTTTTAGTCGAGTAAGTTTCTCACCATAATTTTTCTTATTCCTTTTCTAAAATTATTTTTAACTGGACAATGGGTGGTTTTCATCTAATTTTTTTAGTGACGATCAAAGAGATTTAGTTTTCTAATTTTTGTTTATTATGTCCCTTGTTTTTTATATTTCTACGAGTGTTTCATCCCATCTTATAATTCATAAAGTTCAAACCATTATAACCTTATGAAGGTATATACACAATGGATTTATAAAGCCTTCTAGGCTAATGCATGTTGGAGCTATATATGGCTCACTCTACGGAACTTGGTCTCACCTATATATTTGTATCTTGTCCTCAATATGAATCAGTCTTTGGGAGCGTATATGGTGTGTCTCTTGTCTCGTCTCTCTCTTTCTCTCTACATCTCAACATGGTATCAGAGCGGTAACGATCACGCGCCGATTCAATTCATGGTGACAACAGTATGTGTATGCGATTCGCATGTAAGATTCAAAATTGTTACAAATTTTATTTTTTGAGCGTTGATTCTTGTTAACTGTGGTTGTTTTGTGTTAAGAAGAATATGATTAGTGTTTTATGTGACGTTTATTTATAATCAATCTAATCGTTGATTACGTTTTCTTGTTAATGACACCCTGAACTTCATCTCAATTTTTCTTGCTGTTCTGCTCAAAATTTGGAGAAACGGGAAAAGCGCAATGGAGTGTAGCGCAATGGCATGGCACTTTTCATCCAAAACTTGTTCGTCTCCTCGAGCTCTTCGATTTGAGTTCTAGGTTTGCGTCAATCGGAGTTCGCAGCAGAAAGTTATGCTATTTTTACTGCAATAGAGCTTGACGCAGCTTTCTTCGTCCTACTTCTTCGTGAAGCGTCTGCGATCGTTTTTCTTATTTTGGCATTAACTTTTTCGAGAAGATTTAGCTTTTTTCTATTCGTATTGTGGCCGTCAATCTTGCGTCTCACGCCACTCTATTTTGAGGACTCGTTTATTATTAACGTCTCCTTTACCCTGTCTTTTTTGGGTGACGTCTCTCACATCTTTGGATGTTCCTTGAGCATACTTCTTACTTTTATCGTTGACAGAACGCAGTACTCATATCTCTCTCATTCTCAATTGCGGCCTTCACCATATATGGTGTGCAGATTCTGCGATCTTATCTTATACGTCTTCTCGCAACAAGATATGGCTATGAATATTCTCGTCAACGGCTTTCCTTCTGGCCAACGTTCTGTTCCTCCTTTCCAAGGTCAAGGATTTCCAGGCTGGAAAGCAAAGATGTTGTTAATTCTTGAAGGCGATGAACTCTCCGATGTTGTTCTTGGAAATCGTGTTTGTCCGCCTCAGCCTGTTGATACGGATAATGATAACGTGCTTATCACTGAAGGACCTATATTTGAAGATTGGAATGTTGCCTATACGGATTGGCAACGACGTGATAAAGCAGCTCGTCGGTATATTCTTTCTGCTCTTACTGATTCCCTTTTGCTTGATATGTATGAACTGCCTACTTCCCATGACGTATGGAAGTACCTTATTGCAAACTTTCAGAAGAAATCTGTTACAGAAATACTTTATTTGAGAGGGTTGCTTAACAAGTTACAATATGAAGTTGGTACTGCCATGACGGGACATATTGAGTCTTTCAAATCTATTATTAATCAACTTGCTGCTGTCGGTGATCCTGTTCCACAAAAGCAACTGATTACACTTCTCCTTGATACGGTGAAGGACTCTTCTTATGATAACATTGTTACTATTCTCTCTAATAAAGATGGTCTTGATTTCGACCAAGCTTGCATGTCTTTAATTGAATACTCTCAACGTCAAGAACGTCGGAATGCTGGTCACGATACAGCTATGATTTCACAAGAGGAGACTGAGTCACAACAGATGGAACGTGCTTTTTATGCTCGAAGGCGTCCATTTCAACGAGGAAACCGCAGAGGTGGACGTCGCGGTAATATTTTCTCTCGTCTCAAATTTCCTAATAAGCAATGTTCTTACTGCAACAGAAATGGCCATACTGAAGATGATTGTTGGGCACGTCAATATGATGAAGAAGACAATATTACCACAAAACAACCACGTTTATCTAGAGACTCTTCTTCTTCTTCTTGTGAATATTGTGGACGATCTGATCATCCCACTCATATGTGCTATAAGCGTCGATTCGACACAGATCGGAATAGAGCATATGCTACTGAACATCGAAACAACATTGTACCAGAAACAAGCTGCGTCCTATGTTCAGTTGCTCCAGACAGAATACTTCATGTACGTGATGGATCACTTTTTATTGTCGATTCTGGTGTTACAGGAAATATGACATATCAGTCTAAGTGGCTCCATAACTATCATCCACTGCCAGTTCAACGTGTTGTTTATCTTGCTGATGATACTACTTTTCAAGTAAAGGGTATTGGAGACTTATATCTTGGTACCTTATCTTCTTCCACTCGAATTTTGCGAGGAGTATTACATGTACCAGATCTTCAACGTAATCTTCTTTCAGTTACTAGACTTGTTGATCTTGGTATGTTTGTTGGATTTGATTATACCAAATGCCGAATTGAGAAAGATGGACAGACTATAGCCACTGCTCGTCGAAACGGTAATTTATTTGAACTCTCCCTCAACGATGCTGTAGCAAATATTGTCACTGATCCAGGTGATCATGATTGCAAAGTATGGCATCACCGTTTTGTTCATGCTGATTTCTCAAAACTCCTTGATCTTCAACGTCGTGATCTTGTTCATGGCATGGATCTTAAAGCCCATCCCCATATGGGAATTTGTGAATTTTGTGCTCTTGGGAAACACAATCGTAAACCCTTTCCTCTTTCAAATACAACTCATTCTCATGACATCTTGGATCTTGTTCATACTGATATATGTGGACCTCTACCTTCTTCGAGATCACAATATTGCTACTTCATTACTTTCATTGATGATTTCTCAAGGTATACGACTGTATTTCTACTTAGACAAAAATCTGAAGCCTTATCTGTTTTCAAACAATTCCACAAGGCTGCGGAACTTCAAACTGGTCGTCGCCTTAAGAAGCTTCGTAGTGACAATGGAGGCGAATATGTTTCTCGAGAGTTTGTGGGTTACTGTGCTGACAGTGGAATTCATCATGAACACACTATTCCATATTCGCCTCAACAGAATGGTGTTGCTGAACGAAAGAATCGCACTATTCTCAATGCTGTAAGATGTATGCTGATTCATTCTGGCTTATCTCGTGTTTTCTGGGCTGAAGCTACTTTGACAGCAACATTTATTCAGAATCATCTTCCTACTACTGCACCCTCTGGTAAGATACCCATCACAGCATGGACAGGTGACATTCCTTCTGTATCTCATTTTCGAACCTTTGGATGTATTGCTTATATTCATGTTCCCAAAGAAACACGAACAAAGCTTGATGCTCCTGGTCTTAAAGTTATTCTTATTGGATATTCTGACACTTCCAAAGGCTACAAATTCTATGACCCTTCCTCCAAGAAAGTAATTGTGAATCGTGATGCTACTTTTAACGAACAGCTTATGGGAGGCTCATGGTCCATTGATGATTCTGATGATACTAAATCATTGCTTCAGGCTTTTCCATTTCTTTCAGAAGATGAAACTCTTCCTATAGAGCAACTTTCCTCCTCACAACCATCCATTCCAAATGTTGCCAATGATGATATTGATATTTTTGTTGATCTGCCTATTGATTTTGAACATGGCTCATGTCATGTTTATGATGACGATATTGCTGATAATGCTTTTTCTACTTCTGAAGATCCCGTTACTTATGATGAAGCTATCTCTTCACCACGAAAGGATCAATGGCAAGAGGCTATGGAAGCAGAGTACGATTCTCTTATCTCTAAAGGTACATGGATACTAACTGAATTACCTCCTGGTCGTACAGCTATTAAATGTAAGTGGGTGTATAAAACAAAAGTAAAAGCAGATGGATCTTTTGACAAGTTCAAGGCGCGTTTAGTTGCAAAAGGTTACTCCCAAGTAGCTGGTGTTGATTATCAAGAGACTTTTTCACCAGTTGTTCGCATTACAAGTGTTCGAGTTTTATTGGCATTTGCTGTTCAATTTGATTTAGAAGCTCATCAAATGGATGTGCGAACTGCTTTTCTTAATGGTGACTTGGAAGAGGAAATTTATATGGAACAACCAGAAGGGTTTGTTATTCCAGGTAAAGAAGACCTTGTTGCTCAACTCCATAAGGCACTATATGGTCTCAAACAAGCTTCGCAAGCCTGGCATACAAAATTTGATCTTTTTCTCACCTCTAAAGGATTCATCTCTTGCTCGTCAGACCCCAACTTATACATAAAACGCCAAGGTAGCAGTTTTGTGATTCTTGCTCTTTATGTGGATGATACCATCCTTGTTTCCAATGATTTGGGATTTCTTCAGCAAGTGAAAAAGTTATTGTCTTCTGCATTCTATATGGTGGATCTTGGAGAGATTCACTCTTGTCTTGGCATTCAAATCCAACGGAACCGTACAAAAGGTATTTTATTCCTTCGACAGTCAAAGTTTATTGCAGATACTATTCAAAAATTTGGTATGGAATCTGCACATTCAGCCAACACACCTTGTCTTGCGAGCTCTACGAAGAATACTTCTGACAATGGCGGTCAACTTGTCACAAATCAACCTTATGCTAACTTGATTGGATGTCTTCAGTTTGTTGGCATGAACACTCGTCCTGATATTCTGTTTGCTGCTAACTATCTTGGACAACATCTTGCATGTCCTTCTCTTAAGCATTGGTCTGCTGCAAAGCGTGTATTGAAATACTTGAAAGGCACTACAGATTTTGGTTTAGTCTATCGACGACAACTCACATCGGATTCTATGCAATCTCTTTCTCTTTTGGGTTACACAGATGCAGACTGGGCAAGCTCACATTTATCTATGCGATCTACTAGTGGAAATTGCTTCTTTATAAATGGTTGTCTTGTTTCTTGGACCAGCAAGAAACAACATTGTGTTGCAATTTCTACGACTGAGTCAGAATATGTTGCGGCATCACTTGCAGCTCGTGAGTTGATTTGGCTTCGACAAATGCTGGTTGATATTGGTCACTCTCCTCTTTCTAGCACACCCTTGCGGTGTGACAACCAAAGTGCTATTAGTCTTGCAAAAGACTATGTTCAACATAATAAGTCAAAGCACATTGCTGTCCATTATCATTATGTCAGGTATGAAGTACGCAAGAGAACCATTATGGTTGAACACTGTCCAAGTGACCAGATGATTGCAGACATTTTGACCAAAGGCCTCAATGAGTCACGTTTCATCCTCTTGCGCTCGGAGCTTGGAGTTGCTTCAGCCTCACTCTTTCTAGATTAGCTTCTTTTCTATTGTAATAGCTTTGTACATATGACATTGCAATCTTTTAGGTACCATGCACTATGCACACTCCACATTTGCACCTTGTGATATCTAAGTCACTTGAATATTTGTACATAGATGCACAATTCACTTTCACATCATCACCGCTGGTTCATATTTCACATTGTATAGGGGCTTGGGTTTTTCCCTTGAACTCCCCAAGGGTTTTTTCATCCAAAGCTAGAGACCTTTGTTTGAGTGGGGGTGTTGGAGCTATATATGGCTCACTCTACGGAACTTGGTCTCACCTATATATTTGTATCTTGTCCTCAATATGAATCAGTCTTTGGGAGCGTATATGGTGTGTCTCTTGTCTCGTCTCTCTCTTTCTCTCTACATCTCAACAATGCATGAGCTGACCATTATCTCATAATCTTTCTACCACTCAAATTGATGGTGCACAGTTGTCTCCTATTTATTATGTCCCTTGTTTTTGTATTTCTGCAATTATTTTATCATGTCTTATAATTCATATAGTTTAAAACATTATAACCTAATGAAGGTATATACATAATGGCTTTATAAAGCCTTCTAGAATCATGCATGAGCTGACCATTATCTCATAATCTCTCAATCGGTGCACACTATGTATGCCCTAGGGGACCTATCATACCTTCAAAGTGAGATTTGTTTCCACATAACAACCATTGACTTTGTAGCACAAATGACAACATAGGTTACTCGATCTCAAGCATTGAATTGCTACATCTATTCTTTTATGTTCTTTGAGGTAGAGGCAACACATGATCTAAAATGACACTAAAAGGTCAAATGACATGTATACATTGATTATGAAACACAATGATCTCTCCACGTGATCCCCTGTTTTTAGTATTTGGAAACCAAGTAGCGATATTTTTCTTCTCCAAGTAAAATATATATCTTTATTAAGAGAGAAGTAAAGGTTACAACAAATTGTCATCCATATAACAAGGACTAAGCAGCGGGGAGAGATATGAGGCATACACAGGTTTTTGGGCTTCGTTGCATGGGCTTAAGTTCATGACAACAATGTTTTCTCCTTCAAAGAGAGACTCTCTCTCTCTCTCTCTCTCTCTCTCTCTCTCTCTCTCTCTCTCTCTCTCTCTCTCTCTCTCTCTCTCTACTTGTTTATATCAATGTAAAAAGTAAAACTTCTTTGTCAGTCTCTATGATCTTGAGCTCAAGAACATTCCCGTTAAGCTGTATCTCAAAATCTCTCCATTTGACAAGGAGGAGAATAGCTTTGCGAATATCAAGTTATCATGAAAATAATTAAGTATCATGAAAACGATACGATGGAAGTCTCTCGTCCTTCATTGCCACTGACTAACATTGTGTCCTTAACGGAGGGGGAGGAGCTAGGGCCCAAATCAAGGTTCACAAAGTGCGTTTCATCTCCTTCGTTTATCGTGTAGGGATCGATCAACTAGGTAGACTACGATGAACTAAGGAGTAAACCAGGGGTAACTAAGGTAGTGTACCGCATGCACACATGGACATGTGTAAGTGATAGCATGGTAGTAAGGCTTTCACTTGGGAATTGTGAGGTTTTGGACTCAACCCTATGTTATTCGAGAGCAACAAACTAGTGTTGAACTAAGGGTGACCAATGGTTCCATTTCCTTTCTTTGGAGAATTGGATGGTCATATGACCTACTATTTACTAAATTGAGGCCATTGACCCTTGGGACATCTGGTAGTACATAAAGTGATTTTGCACAAAAGTCCATGCATTGTTCTTTTGATTTCAACAAATTTGGCTACACTTGCAAAACACTACCCTCGCAAGCTGTATCTCTATAAAAAATGGCCGAATTAGCTTGAACAAGGCTTCATTAAAATTGTAGTCACCTGATGTGTAGTACTCGGTAAGATATTTGTGATGCAATAATACCAAAATTGACATAGGCAATGGTCAAATGAATCTCAATTATTAGTTATTTGGGCACATAATTGAGCATGCATTATGGTCACGACCATATATTTGACCCAGCTCAAGTTCTATTATGCAAGTGACTTTGCTATGATACCGACTTTGGCATAGTTGCGCTTGTAATCGGATGGGATTTAATGGAATCAGTGTCCACATCCGTGAACTTACTTGTAGTCCACGTATGATGCAGAGTTGCAATTAAGCAGTAGTCACATGTAGCTTTTACCATGCACAAGGTGGGTCCCAATAGACATTGGATTTTGTGCTCCTTGTTTCTCCACCAGCCCCAACCCATTGGTCACGATCATCTCCTTCACCTTTAAGTGCCAATCTAATAAGGAATTCTTCTCGCATGAACACTCAAAAGTTGTTATTTTGTAAGCAATCAATAAGACGAGCATAGTTGGGACATATTTGTTTGAATGAAGAAGTGAGCCATGTGTGACCACTCCCATAGTTCAAAAAGGCCTTCCATAGTTGCCTATGAAACAAATAACCATTGTATGCATGACCAAGCATGAGGCACATTTATTTCAAAAAGTAACTGAGTAACTGCATATGTGACCATTGCCTGGGTTGGGTGTCTTTTTTGCAACTGTCAACGGACAACTGAGCTAAACACTTGCTTTATCCTAGCTCTTGGACGTAAGTGCAAAGCTTTTTATTTTTTTTCAAACTCACAATAGTGAGTGTAAAAATTGTATTCATTAAGAAATGTACAAGGGACCTTAAGATTGTACCACAAATTACATTTGATAACACAAGGGTTCCTCAAAGAGGCAACCCACCGTCCCTCACAAGAACAATTCTAATTTGATAGCATCGAGTTCCTGGCCCAGTACCATTCATCGGAGATCTTCCTCCTGCCAACGGAGACAATTAATTCCTTAATTTCCAGTATTATTTTCGAGAAGCTTGTAGTTGCTAGCGTCTTCTCAACCACTCTATGGTTCATGGTCTTCCAAATTTCTTTTAAGAAGGAAAATCGGATGACTTGCATGCAAACGAGGAGGCTTGGCTTTCCATCCTTGTCCCTCCAAGGAACATGTCATTCTTGAAAAAGCCCATCTTTTCCTACTGGCACTGATAGCCGGGCAATCTTTGAACAAGTGAGGAAGATCCTCACAAGCTATTTTGCAGCCACTACATCTATCTGGGCCAATCCCTCTAGCGTGAATTTTCATACCTCTTGATAGAGGCCTCAGTAACACCTTCCAAATAAAGCACTTCAATATTGACAAGGACCATTGTGGGGCCCAAATGCTCTTCACAACCGCCCCCCATCTTGCCTCCATCCACTGAATACTACATAGTTTATTGAGGGGAGAGAACCAATCAGGAAAGCCCATAAGAGACAAATAAACATCTTTGATCTTTGGTTTTCCAAAATGCATGTCCTTGGGCCACTGCCAGGCTTTCCACTCAAACTTGGAATCACAGACCGACATGCAACATTTGTCTAGCCCTTCTAGAACTTTGATTTCTTGTAGATTTTCTATCACACTAAGGTTGAACTAAGAAGCGAGTTGATCAAAATCTTTTTATTTCTTGTTATTGTAGTCCCAAAGATGCGCCATATGACTTAGGTATTCATCTTTTGAGTAGTGTCTCTCCAAAGAGGGTTCAAGGGCACATTACAAGAATTAGAGAGCGTGGGGCCATGTGAGAGATGGATTTCTGGAATTATCTAGTTAATTCTCCCCACTATATTGCCTCCACCACTCTCTCATACTTCCGCACTAGCTCCCCTATTATTCCTCCTAGTTTCAGGGGGGACCATGAAGGGGCAAATAGCTTGTTGTGCAACTGTAGCCCCTTCCACTTGACTCCCCGGGAGAAAAGTTTGCATGGATAATCGGGTTGATAATTCCCAACCCTCCTTGCTCCACCTATCTCACAATGGAATCCCACTGTTCCCATTGCTAAGGTGTCACTAGCCGGTGTCACTAGCCTTCACTAGCCAAAAAAAGTGCAAAGTGTTTTACCATAGTGGCATGGCTAGCTCTCAAGAGCTAGCACTATGAATTTCATTCCTATGTATTTTGGATGAACTATGATTACATGTATGTTTTAGGTGTCCTCCACACGTAGGGGGGTAATGGAGGGTTTTGAGGGTATTTGATTGATTTGATGGGTCTCTTACACTCTCACAGGCAAGTGAAGGGGGAGTAACCTTTGTATTTTCCAACTCATCCTCTCACACATCCATTCTTAGGGGACCTCCACATGCAAGGGGTAAACTGTTTGAGTTACACCTTCCCCCCTCCACTAACTGCACCAAAAGAGATGCAGTTGCAAAAGAAATGCATTACCCCTAGCCACTCGTGTGTGCTTGAGATGAGCAAAGTCACATCAATCAATTCAAGAGCTCCTTTGCCATTACCCATCTCCGTGTGGAGGGTACCGTAAGTACCCAAGTAGAAGCATTTTGGTAAAGCTATCGTCACGCGAGGCTTAGTTTTGAGTAATCCTCGACATATTTAGACCACAGCAATTACAGAAACTCAAAGGGTCATGGGGAGCAGCCTATAGTGAGAGGGAGTGTGAGGCGTAGGCAAGAGAAAACGGGAGCTCATCTACATGTGATTGGCTTACTTTCACAAATGTACCTCTTTTGGCAGAGGAACACTACTAACCTGGTGGAATGTACTCTCCTATGACTAGAGGTTGTTGGCAACTGTAACGGAGAACTAAGCTTCATGTGACAATGCCCTAAGCTATCGTCTCTAGTATCACTTTGATTCTACAATGACATGCAAGGCTCTCGTGACCATAGCTTTATCAAAATCAAATAGTAGTCAAGCAAGAAGTGAGAGCTCGGAAAATCCTAGCGATGGGAAGTTAATCTTTGTGTAGATGTCGAAGTGACAGACTAGAGTAGGTGCTAGGGCGTGGCCACGCCCCGTCCACTCATTATGACGAGCTCACCCCTTCTGCATGCACACCTAAACCCTAGTGCATGGCACCCCGCAAATTTACTCCCCCATCAAACCCTCGTCCTCTCGACTCTCCCTACGCAAGTGAAGCCCTTAAACTTTCACTGTTCCAAGAAGTGCTGCAGGCGCTCCCCAAGGCATGGCGCAGAGGCTCAAAGCAACCATCACTGAAGGAAGAGATGGAACCCCCGCATCATCCTTTCATCTCAAGACAGCAGCATCAGAGTGTGGCGAAGCTCATCTCTTAGGCTCTGCCCGAGGACATTCTCGAGGAAGAAAGCCTTGGACTTACTGCAAGAGGCCCTGCGCCAAGTCTTCGAGGTAAGCCCCATGTCACACTCCCTCCTTCTCAAATTAGGAAAAAGCAAAAGGATCTGGAAGAACATGCCCGAATCGGCTTGCTAGTTGGACCCTGCTTACCTGTTGATATCCTCAGAAGATGGATTAGAAATCAATGAGATTTCCTAGCTGCGGAGGTTGAAACTATTTAGGCTCTGCCCAAGGGACACTACCTATTTGTCTTCAAGACAACAGAGATGGCGTTCTTTGTCCTTGGTCATTGCCAATGGGTAATAAGGTCCTCTCCCTTGAGCCTCAGTTGAGCGCTTTTGGGAGTCCACCGCGAGCAGTAGGAGGAGAGGTGTGCAGCAGCAGGGGCAGCCAGCCAGAGACAGTGGATGTTCAAATTTAAGAAGCTGTGGGACACATCAATTCAACCCAAGAAATCAGTCCTCCTTTGGCTAATACTTGACAAAGCCCTGTGGTCTGGGGAGAAAAGTCTCAACGCAAGGGTATCCACGGGGATCTGTCTCAGATGCAATGTAGAAGTAGAGTTTATATTTCATTTATTTTTAAGCTATCCGCATCTCTTGGAGGCAACTGCTCCTAGCCGATTCTATAGGCATCCTGTCCTACTATTGGAACCGAAGTAGGATTGAATTTTTATGGATTATCTGAAAAGTGAGAAACAGTCATGTGGTTAATGTGGCTTACCAGGCTCCTAGCCTAGGCTCCTAGCCTGAAAGCGTTGTTTGTGGATTTCAATCTACAGGTGTTCAAAACAAAAAACAACGAAGCCAACCTATACTAACTGAGGAAGTGGATAATTAAAGACACAGAAAAAGCACACCAGGCAACGGAGACTGAAGATCTGGAACTCCCCATTAATAAGAGAAAGGTAGCTGAAATCAAGAACATGCTGGTTGCAAATATGGAATCCTCCGAGGCAGCGTTCAAGGTTATTTCCAAAGCCGGTAGCTTCACGGGAAAGATACAAGGAATGATCGACTCTCTGAAAGACTGAAGACGGACATGAAAGGATGTATATGGTTGGGTTGTATGGTCGACAATAGGTGTTTGTATCTAGTCAAAGAGTGAGTCGGTTTTGTAAAGGGAGAGTTTCCCTAGGATGGATATGGTCCGAGTCATGGTCTGGAGGTATCCCATGGTTGTAATTTTGTCTCTCTTCTTCTGTTAATATAACTTTCAACTCTTTGTTGGAAAATAAAATAAAATTGAATAGTAGAGACCGAAAATCGAATATATACTCCATAACGAATTTCAGATTGGAAAAACGGATTCCGATATTAGTACACTTGCCTTGCTAGTTGCAAGGTACGTTTTGAGTCTTCTGCTGCTGTCTTCCAACGCCGCTGCCCTGCCGAAGAAAGGTTCAAAGCGCTTTTAAAGCACGCACACAGTCTTCCAGATTCCAATTCCCGCTGTATCTCGTCTTTTAAAGCTTTCTGTGTCCTGTCCTTCCCTTCCTTGGCATTTCGAATAGCTGCAGCCTTCCGAGGAAGCGCTTTATTGCTTCAGTCCTCTTCTTCCAATCATCACTCACTCGGAGGCCGGATCCTCGACGACCCTTAAATACTATCCGCATACCAAGGTCTCCATAGTCAAGTTTCTACTGCATAGTTATTAGAGCTACTTTTAAAAAACAACTATGGCTCCATTGTGGTCACGCGCTGCATTACCGAGAGGCATAGGCAATGGTCACGCGAGACACAGTTATCAGTTATTTCACTCGATAACTATGCCTTATTAGTCATGGTCATGTGAATAGGCTGAGTAGGGGTAGGGGGCACCCAATCATTTTAAATCGAAAAATGGCCTCAATAGCTCACAAGCGAAAGCCAAAGGTAATTAAAGGGAAGGGTGGGAATAGGAGGATTGAGAAGGGGGGAGGCAAGGCAAGTGGATGCCATGCGCCGTTCTTCTTCTTCTTCTTCTTCTTCTTCTTCCTCTCTCTCTCTCTCTCTCTCTCGCGCGCGCGCTCACGAAGCACCTCGCTGAGGTGGCTAAGTCTCTCTCTCTCTCTCTCTCTCTCTCTCTCTGTCTCTCTCTCTCTCTCTCTCTCTGCACCTCATTGAGGTGGAGATGATGGACAAGACAGGAGAGCAAGGCATGTGTGTGTGTGTGAATTCTCTGATGTTAGTCAGGCGATGTTGCTATAGACACTTGTCATGGCCAATGCCCCCGAGGGGATCTTGCTGCAGACGGCTTGTGGCAAAGAGACAAAGATGACCAGATGCGCAGACCTCTGTGCAAAAGGCAATGGGAAAAATCGCGCACATGGGAGTGGGCGTGAGGCAGACGTGAGCGAATATTCTCCCTTATAGATTTTATTTACAAGCGACCCACTAGAACTGTGCTCGAGAATTTGTAACTATAGTTGTTCACTTGAAGGTCCATTCCCTACATGCAAGGCTCATTGCATGCGTGTAAAAAGGCGCAATCTGGATTGTGGCGATTCTCAACACCTTCTGCGCCACACAAAAGTTGCTTCGTCGTGTAGAGTCTGGCCACTTCAACCATCATTCCCTCCCTCTATTCTGGCCACTTCAACCATCATTCCCTCCCTCTATCGGCTTACCTTGGTCATCATGTACTATTTTCACCTCCATGTGGCAGTTTCATTTCGCTAATGTGCATCGCCTAACCACAAGGTGTGTATATTTTGTTTTGTCAAGCATTAATTGGAAGGATTTCATTCACGTGATCACAAACACGCGAACATGTTGATAACGTTGAGTGATCACTTTTTAAAACACGTGATCACATTACATGTTCATCTCACCTTCTTATGGACCTGCAAAGACCACCCAAACCGGTATTCTCACTGGGCTTTTCCATATCTGGGACGCCTGTGAGACGGGTTTTTGCCATATCCAAGCCCGCCATGAAAAAATAATATAGTCCCGACGAGCTTTTGGTGGGTTATCATGTCACCATTCAGCCGCTTAAATGTGATCTTGTAAAGTGTAATTATGTGAATATATCAATAACACATGGTAATCACAAAAAACTTCACATATCCTTGATAAATTGAGATGTCTCAGTAGGCACAATATAAGTTACCATTTGCATTGAAGTACTATGCACTCAACTTTGCTACTATGCTGTCTTTGGCATAGTTGTTTTTGTAACCAGCTTACGTATTTATGAAGTCTCTGTTGACAAATTGCAGATGAAATCTGTCCGCAACATGGCTGCATGGCAGTTGTTGAAGCTTTGTTGTTGTGTAGTGAGCAACCACTACCTTCACGTCTAGTCAATCTCGAGAACACACTCACTTTATCTTTTTTACCGACCCTTCTTGGTCATTTTTTTAATTTCCACCTCCACGCGTCCGTTTTGTGACAGAACTTTGCAACCCGTGACCATTCAAGGTGTCAAATTTTCCAAGCCTTTAATAATGCAAACCTAGTTGGAGATAGTTATTAGAACGGATAACTATGCCCTGCGTGACCATGCCCTATGTAGAGCTTATTCGCACACTCGGTTAAACTTCGTGCATGTAGATCTTTAGCCTTCCGCAGAGGCAAGGCTTATTGTGATGTCATCGTTTATCCCTTCATGGACCCTTCACTTGTGAACGATATCCCAAAGTCCATTGAAACCGCTTGCAAGAGAATGCACTAGCTAGATTATGAAGGTGCCTCTTAAGCCAGCTAGAGTGCAATAGGGAGTACCGCCACAAGGGGTATAACAATTACCACCACACCTAGGGAGTAATTGTTATGAATTACCCCTCCTTCCAATAACTTGGCCTCAAATAGGTTCAGTCAGGATTTTCTAACATTACAAGGACTCCACACAAGGAGGGGCATCTATTTTCCAGTTACCTCCTCCCTCCACTAACTGCACCTCTTAGAGGTGCAATTGGATTAATTTACAAAAGCTACCCCCTCCCATTACGTGCGTGCGTGAGTTGCAGTCATGTCAAAATGTCTGGTCAATTAAGTCTCACCTCTTACACTTGCTTGTATGGAGTCCCACTAAATCCCCCTTTCTCATGCATATGTGTTTGTGAAAAGTGACAAAAATTTATCAAATCAATCTTGCCTTACATATTGCCCCCTCTTGTGTGGGGTCCTCCTTGTCCTATGAATTGTAGGATTTGAGGTCTCTAGGTAGAAGCAATGGGCAATTGCTTCTTGAATGGATCACTCATAGATGAACAAAACAGAAGGATTTTGGAGGTCAAAGGTCAACATTTATGGGGTGTTGCATTGTTGCTACTAATGGGTTCTCTACTCTCTTTTTGTTTTTTTTTGGAGATGAGAATTAAATTTAGAAAAGGGAGAAAATATTACAATAAATCCTTGAACGTAAGGAAAGAGGCCATCCATGAACAATGTTAGTGGCAGCGGGCTTAAAAGAGAAAGGATGGTAGACAAAAAATGGTCAAATAAATAGAAAAACCAAAGTCTATACAAGATAGCCTTCATAATGCAAAAGGGGAGAATATCCTTTGATACAAGGATCAAGTAAGATCGTTTTTTTTTAGTACAAAAAGGAACTGCCTTGAGGACTCTCCACCCTGGTACCCTATTATATAAGCCCTTCGTTTGAGAATGACACACAGAATAAAAATTCAACTTTGTACCAAGGTTATTAAAGAAGGCACGACCAAAATTTCATGTATTGCGGGGATCGTGATCACTCAGAGTAGACTTGGGCATCCCATGATGCTTGAAAATATGAGTTAGAAAAACCCTAGCCATATAATATTCTTATATTGTTTTATTCACACGAATAAAGTGAGCTTGTTTGCTAGATCTGTCTATAATGGTCCAGATTATGTAATTTCTAGTCTGAGTCTTAGGGAGATGCACAATTAAATCCATGCAATTCTCTCCAAAGGTTTATTAGCCACGAGCAAAGGTTGGAGCAATGCACCTAGACATCTTATGCTAATCGTACTTCACTTTCTAGAAAACGAAGCATTTTATGACATACTCATCATGTGTTCTTTTAGGCTTGGCCAAAAGAAATACCATTCCAATACTAAGGTCATAGGAAAAATACCACAGTGTTCTACATATGGAGAAGCATATGCTTCATCCATGATTCTCCTCTTCAATGGTGCTGCCACAAAAATTTATTGGTGGTGGTAGGGGTAACCATCCAACTTTGATTAAAGATATTCATTCTCTCCATTTTTTAGCTTTCTCAAAATGGAGGAGAAGCCAAGGTCCTTTGGTACACGTTGAGAAGTGATTCAAGTTCTTGATATAGGGAAGTGATTGCATTCACCCTCACACGTCTAAACAGTACATCCGCAGTCACATTCTTACTGCTAGTTGTATGATGGTTCTGAAAATGAAGCATGTACAACAAGTTTTCCCTTTTCATCTACTTCTCATAATATAATATTTGATGTGTAAGGAAATACCGTAGACTTTGATGATCAGTTTTGATTACAAAAGCCGCTCTTGAAGAATAATGCTTCCAAGGAAGCAAGACA
This sequence comes from Adiantum capillus-veneris, assembly GCF_014529385.1. NCBI lineage: Eukaryota > Viridiplantae > Streptophyta > Polypodiopsida > Polypodiales > Pteridaceae > Adiantum > Adiantum capillus-veneris. Next base: position 104,072,502 of record NC_140935.1, read on the forward strand.
TGAATTATAGCCATAAGCTCCTTCTCGTGTATCGAGGCATTCTACTCTCAGAAGTCACTGCATGGGCTTCTTGGTTAAGCACTACAACGATAAAATATCCTAAATCATCATAGTGGAACTCAAATGGTTTCCTTAAGTCTGAGACTGTCAGAATAAGACTGCGATTCATGATCAATAAGTACTTTAGCTTGTCAAAGGCGGCTTTTTTTCAAGCTCCCCATTTGAAAGGGATCTGATTCTTGGTTAGGTCATGGAATAGTCCTCCTACATGAGCAAAGCGTCAGATAAACCTTCGATAATTTAAACACAATCCCAAAAAGCTATGTACTTAATGTACAAAATGAGGAGTTGGCTAGTCTTGTACAACTTGCATCTTTGTTGGATCCATACTCACTTGATTGTGAGAGACTAAATGGCCTAAATAGTGAATCTTTGTTTGAAAGAACTCACTTTTCTTTGCATTTCCATGCAACTCATGCTAACATAGTTTATAAAACACTGTATCGAAGTGCTTTCGATGTTCTTCTTTTAAGTTTAATTAAGGAGATTAGTATGGACTCATGCTGACCACACAAGTCGTGAAACACTATATCCAAGTGCTTTTGATGTTTCTCTTTTGACTTTGAGAAGATTGGAATGAATTGAAAATACGATTCATCATTTGGTTGAATGTAGGAGCAACCAAAAGGCATGAGCAAAAATTCATAAAGTCAAAAGTGGTGTAGAAAGCAGTCTTATGATTATCTTCAGGGGTGATGCATATTGGATGATACCCGCTTTATAAGTCTACTTGAAGAAAGACACTTGCACCATGTGACTTGTCAAGAATGTTATCAATCCAAGGAATTGGGAAGTGATTCTTGATTATAATTTTGTTTAGAGATCGGTATAAAATCTATGCACATTCAAAACATGCATCTTTCTCTTGCAGTAATAGAACTAGAGAGCAGTAGGGAAAAATACTTGGTGTGTTGTACTCGACCTTTCTCCAGGAGCTCCCTGACTTTCTTCAACCTCTTGTTAAGTAAGACGTAACCCATAGGGGGGTAGGTTACAAGTAGATCTACTTGATATGAGATCAATGCGATGATCTTCAAGACATTCCAGAAATAGCTTATCCAAAAGAGTTTCAATGAAACAATCCTTATACCTTTCAATAGATTGAAAATATTTAATTTCAAGGGTCAAGAGAAAACTCTCTTTAGAATTATCATTTTCTTGTACAAAAACCAAATAAGCATAAATGCATTTCTATATTTCCTTTTTAATGAGGATATGGCTTACAATAGCGAATAGCCAATCCCCAATGCTAGCAAAGGGTTTAACTTTCTTTCCCTCATGTTCAAAAGTGAGGGACTTCTCCACATAAACTAGGATTGGTTGGATGTGGAAGTGCCATGATATACTGAGGATAATGTCACATCCTTCCATGCGTGCTATTAAAAATGATTTATGGTCCTTGTGCTCACTAATCCAAAGATTGAGTTGTCCTTGCATAGGAGTTGCATTAGAGGTGAGCCCCTCAAATGTCAATCTAGATGTGACTAGAGTGCCAAGATGAGCAGGTGCAAGGCTCAAGTTTTCTACAATATCAAGTGAAATGAAGTTGTCCGTAGATCTTGAATCATAGAGAATCAATACTCGCTGGTTATTCAAAAATCCCCAACCTTTTAGAAGCCGACATTTCCCTTTCTTCGTTTCAGTATTCCCTTGTACATAAAAAATAGAATGCAAGCTTGGTGGAGCGAGCTCCTTCTTCGTTTGTTATTTCCTTGACGGTGTTTGTTCCTACCATTGCTATCGAACAGGGGAGTTAGACTTCATGTGTCCTTTTTCTCCATAGTAGAAATATTTTCTTCTTCCTTGAAGGATTGTACTTGAGTGGACGAGAGATATTTAAGCCGCTTATTTTGGTACCCTCTGGCTTCTTAGGTTGATCAGGGTCCTCTCAGGGGGACAATTTCTACCTTGGTTAGCATGATTGTCATATACCTCTATTTATCTTGTATGGTAGGTGCTTTCTTCCATCCTTCGAGGAGTTCTTATAGAGTGTAGGTCTTCAACAACGATTGTCGACTCCATCATCCTCTAAGGGTACCATGGGGATACACCATGATACTCTTTCAAAGCTATGGTTGAAGTCATGGTTCAAACTTTCGCATCTTTTCCTCGTCGGAAATATTCATGGAAGTGGCAAATTTTAGAATACTTGTCAACGTAGGTCGTGACTTTCTCATGTTTCTTTTGGGCGAGCCAGTCCCATTCCTTCTAGATATCCTTTTCAAAGTCGAGTGGAAGGAATTGTTCATAAAATTCAGATTTGAATTGAGTCCATGTTATGGCTTGAGTACCTTCCAGAATCTTTGCCAACCACCAATTGCTTGTTGTCCACTTGAGATACATCCCAACATGACATCTTTACTGTCATTTAGCAAAGAAACCTCTTTTTCCATAACTTTATGCTAGGTAGGCAGATTCTTTTGATCCAACGATCCCTCGTGGAGTGCGGCATCTCTTTCCCTACTTTCCACCAAGGATGTCATGGACTATCTTTATGCAAACAAACAATAGGTAACCCAATAAATGGAAATCTATTTCTTTTGGTTGATTTTCTTCCTCATTCATAGCATTGCAATATTCCGATTGTTTAAATGACTCAAGAGATATTGCCAAGTTTTCTGTCATCCTTCTTAAGTCCTTCAACATAGGAAAAAATTGAAATCCTGTCTATGCTCTTCTAGCCAAAATGATTAATTTACTACAATGCACTCAATCTTCTACTCTGTTGAATTTTGTGTGATACACATGCTCTCTTGGGCCTCTTCTCTTTCTCATTGTGATGGGTGGGTTATGCTAGCCCTATTAAGAGTGAATGGAGAGTGTCTTATGGAAGGGTACCCTATTAGCCAATTAATGGTGACCACTAATGCCTCTAACTGTTTGCACAAAACACTACATATTTATTGCAAAGTGATGAAGTTTCCATGTACCATTTGTAGGCCATCTTTTCAAATTTTGAATTGACATATGATCAACACCACAAAGGTGGTGATTTACATTGAGACTACTCTTTCCATCTTGCATGGAGTAACTAGGAACAAGGAGTCTTAAGTAATTAAGCTAGATGAAGATTTCTGGCTATTGGGCATTCTTATGGGGTTTAACATCTATATCAAACAAGAAAGAATCTGTTCATGGCCCAATTTAAATAAAATACCATGAATAAATTGCATGCCACCATTATCAGATGGTGGATCTTTAAGAAATTATGCATATAGTGTACCTTTAAAGGTCTCAAAAAAACCATTTTATTTACATGTTACAAGGTTATAAAGTAATAACTTTTTCTTTTGAAAAAAGGTAATGCACTAGAAAAATCCTTTATTTACACAAATTGAATAAAATATTAAAGATTTTGTCAAAGAAAATACACCTCTAAAATTCTATGGTATTAAATGTACCCCCCCGTCCCCAAGAGAGAGTTCGAACTTGAAAATAGGTAAGTTTAGCACATAAACTCATTTTGAAAGGAGGTGTATTACAATGAACCTCCTTATACATTCTCATGGTATTAAACGTATCCCCCTTACAGAGGGAGTGGTCGAACTTAAAAACAAGTAAGTTTAGCACATAAGTTCATTGGAAGAATTAGAGAGCTACAATTAGAGATGGATTTCTAAAATTTTTTTCCGAATTAAATACAAAGATTATGGAAAAATCGTCAACTAAGTCATGGCCATGTGTAGGTGGGGATGGTCTTCTAATATACCATAAACCATTATGTTTCTTCTTGTTTGTGGCTCTGGTTGTTGTTATCAAACACTTTCAATGCAACATCCAAAAAATTTCACTTGCTTTTCCTTGAATGTATGTAGGCGAGTCGGGATCATGATTGCCCCAACGAATTATTGATGCCTAAGGTCAATGAAGCAAACTTCCCACCAACTATATGTTTTAATTGGCTTTAAATCCTAATTTCCTAAATTTTAGCAATCTCCTATGATGTTTATCAGTGTGGTCTCAGCATGCGCAAACGTTGCCTTGGGTTCTATTTTGATGACAACTTATAACATGCATGACTGTGTTTTTGAAACATTTCTTCAACTTTGTTGAAGCAATGTAGGCGTCTCATTTCTATATGCATGTTTTTGTGGATAACTCATGTCTTGTTGTTTTACAGATGTATAGGACAGTGAAGACGAGTGACAAATCTACTTTAAGTGGAGGTAAGTAATGTTAAATCTTGTTTTTTGAAAAAAATAAGAAGCACACTGTGAATTCAATTAGAGAGAATGTTTTTTGTATCTTCACCAATAAGTTGATTTCCGTGGATAAACTGTGGGTTTAAAGTCCCACAATAAGTTTTAGATAGATTCTCATTATAATCCCCATATTGTAGACTACGACAACATCATGAGTTGTTGTGACTCGTGAGGGAGGGAGCACGCTGACACTCCCCTCCCACATGTGCATCTAGCTAGGCATGTGGTCCCTTCCAAGCAATAGCTAATGATGTTCAACACTATAGTGAAAAATTATGAGGAAAGGGCTAGTTTCTTACATTGGAAAATGTTAGAAACTTGTTGTGGCTTATGGTCTCATGGTGGCTCCCTCTATCACCCGATGTATGATCACGTGCTATGGATGAGTTGGTGGGACATTTGTTGGTAGAGGTCATGGCTCGGTTGGAGCATGGCTATCAATGTAACTTTTTTGTTTTCGTAATATTTATCTATACTGACAATTGTGAGTTTGGGAAAAAGAAAAAAAAAATTTGTTGTGGCAAAGCATATTATCAGCGGCCACTGATAATATATGATTGCATTTTTAGAGAGTTTAGTACGGTGCGAAATGGATATACTCAAGGCATGTATCCAGCCATGTAAAGGTATTAAAATTAGCAGGAAAAACAATGATAATATTGAAAAATGGCTAACATAGAGTGCTGAATTGCAGGTTTTGCAGAAGTCTTTGGATCATCGTTCTTACGACCCTCGCATGAGTTTGTAAGCCATCGAGGGAGCCAGCTTGGTGAGGCAACGTGCCTACGAAGCCATAATCCATTCAAGTGCAAGGAGGATCAGCTTAGCCTCATAAACGTTGGCGATACTCGTGCCATCCTTGGGCTGACAACGTCGTCAAGAGGCTCCCATACTCTTCTTCAGGACGAAGTAGTTAACAATGGCTTTTGGAGCACGTCCACAAGGTAGCCACCTTACTATTCTAATATCTGATCATGTAATTTGGTGCACCACTTAAAGTGACTGCATGCATAGAAACTCTAGATAGACTAAGTGCTTGAGAGAGAGAGAGAGAGAGAGCATTATGAGATCTTTTATTTTTATTTTGCCGTCTCACTTGCACGAGCTAGTTTTATGGGATTGCACCCACTCATCCACACCTCATGCCCCCCCCGGGTTGAACCATAATGGGTGTGCCTAAATTCACAAGAAGTTTTGGACAAATTCTCACAATAATTCTCACATTGTGACTCACCTCAACATCATGAGCTTCTGTGAGGGAGGCACTGCATACCTAGCTAGGTACTATTGGGGGCAGAGGACCGCCGGCCCGGTGGGGGGGCCGGTGGTCCTCTGCCCCCAATCGTACCTTGCTAGGTATGCGGTGCCCTCGAGCAGAAGCTCATGATGTTATGCATTGTATGGAAAACACTGACAAAGACTCCGTTTTACTACATGAGAAAATTTCTAAATCTTCTTGTGAAAGGCCCTCACCTTAACCACCAGGAAAACACCCTTTGGACAATTATGAGAATGTTTCTTACTACTATGAAGGAAGTATCAAACTAATCCATATGCTCAAAACATTTTGGGTGGGATAACATGAACCCAAGTCTATAATTTCTTTTTGAATTCTTGCTCCCATTATTTGGTAGAAAGACTATCAAAAGCAACTATAATCACTTTCATGTTTTCGATTCTTCTAGTAATCGCTAATTAATAGTAAATATTAAATGGTTACTAAAGGTATTAGGTGCATTTTGCAGGATGTCATGGCCACCTCTAAAAGATATGGATGTCGAAGGTCGGATGCTAAAGGTAGAACCAAGGTTTAGATCACAACCATCCTTTGTTCTACAACAAAGGACATTTCCAAGCCAATATAGTCATAAGCCTTCCTTGGTATGTTCAACATGAAAACCACCAAGAAAAGAAAATGCATACACATGTAATATGTTGTTGCGGTGAGTGAGTTCAAAGCACAGTTGTGAAGGAAGAGTCCGTTAGAGTTGCACAACTAATCATGCATTCATGGGGTGTGGCTTAAGGGTGTAAGTTGTGGTTATTTTTGGTGTTCACCCAAATTATGAGTGTATTTTTCATAGATCTAAATGGAACTAGCCAATGTGACTCTTCATTTAGTTAATGCCTCTTTTGTAAACACTACATTAGAAGTAGGAATATAAATCAAGAACCAATACTCCTAAAAGTCATTAGTTTTTTTGGGAAGACAAAAAAATTATCCCTTTCATTTAAATCTTGAGCACACCACAATATTTAATAAGGTTTACTCACGTTTGCTAACTCCAATTTTCTTTATGATATGAGAAGGCAGAGTGTCGACTCATTGTAGGAGGAAATGGTTGTGTGCCATCCACGAGCAACAAAGTTGAGGAAGAAGCGAGAAAATTTGAAATCATGCACGAAAAGGTGCAAAGCTTGCTATCCCCCCAACAACAAGCAGGAGTGTCTGTTGTTCCTCCTAACCTGGAGCTCACTCTTGCTACTACCCATGAACTTCCCTTGCTAAAATGTTGAGGTTCTTTTTTCCTTTGTCTAGACATGCCAATGCCACCCTAATGGGGCTACACTAGGTCATCTTTTGGTTGCATATATCATGATACACTCCCCTCCAAGATGTCTCCTATTTTTTCCATTTAAGTTCAAATCCATGGGCCATGTACCAAAAATTCTTGTGCTCTGATGAGGGGACCACAAGTACGTCCTCTTACCTAATTAGTGCTTTTGTATCTATTGGTATTCATACGTGTAACTTGTCTACTATTATTTCCTTTTTCAATGAATCCTCGATCCCTAATTTTTTGAGTCCATTATTGACATTAGCCTCCATTATTAGTTCTTTCCTCCCGTGATTTCATATAATTACTCTTTAAGTATGTAATTTAAGAGCTTGATTGCTTATCTATGGTGTATTCCTTAAAAATCATTATTCAATGAGGTCCTAGAAAATATTGGTGGATTTTTTGTAAAACATGTTAAAATTTTGTGGAGACTAGCATTTAAGATTGTCTTCATCAATATCTTTTAAATGGTATATGACATAGTAGGGTATGCTAGGTATTAAACTCTAAAATAAAATCTAATTAAGGAGCTAGGCTAGTTGTGTGTCAGGGACAAGTTATTGGTTGGCACCTTATCATGCTTTCAAGTATTCAAAGTAGTTGATTTTAATAAATGCAGCAATGTAAAACCAAGCCATATTTTCTCCCATTCATGCTACAACGAGGAGGATTCCCCCCCCCCCCCCCCCCCTCTTTCTCTCTCTCTCTCTCTCTCTCTCTCTCTCTCTCTCTCTCTCTCTCTCTCTCTCACACACACACACACACACACACACACACACACACACACGGCAACCATACACTCTTATTTCTATCATTGTCAATTGGAGTCCATAGTAAAATTTGGTATAACCAAAAGCTATCAAGGCTACAAAAAGAGGGAAATGCGGCTATAGAAGCAAGCAAAAGCTCCGAGCTGATAATAGATTTCGATTTGATAAGCTCTCCAACCTTGTGTTTACAACTTATCAAATGACGCTACAATATTTTAGTTATGGATGCAAGGAGCTGTAGTGGTTTGCAACTTTTATCAAATGGTGTTGATTTGATTGGATCCTAAGTGTTGGTCAAAGCTATGGCTTTGAACTCTTGGATGTGCTCTTCAAGAAGGCTTTACAGATCGCAAATTAGAGGCCAAATAGAGAAGATACAGTCAATTGATTTTTTTTAACAACTAGGTTTGCAAGGATTTTTCTTCCTTTGGTGTGCATCTATTCGAGGATTTTCTTAGCTTTCTAGGTTTTTAGGTAGTATTATTCAATGTGATTTGTGAGATGTGATTTACAATACTAAGATTACACTTAATTTGGTCACAATAAGCTCATTTTAGTTGAAAATTTAACAGACTTGGGTGGTTTTTTACCTTTGTTATATAAATAAGAGAGATAAAAGTTGTGAAAAGTTAAGTCTTGTAGCTTCAATTTAATTCTTGGGATAAGGGCACTAAGATGGACTCAATCATCTTTTAGAGTGTCCAATTTGGGCTTGTTTTTGGCCAAATTTCCAATTCTCTAAGAAAACTACTGCCTCTAAGACGTGAAACGAAAAATGCTTTTTAAGCACGCACGTGATCATAAACGCATCATGTGCATCAGTCAATGTTAAACATGATTAAATAATCATGGGAGAACTTCATATGTACTCAGTTAATCCATATATGCACACGTATACGAAAAAACAATCACCGAGAGGGTGACTACTCAGAAAAACAACATAGAGAGAGAGATGATGATATCTATGGAGTTTAGAGCTTCTCACTGTGCTTTATAATTCATTAGGGGCTGTGGAAAGGCTTCTTGCTTTTACACAAGAGAGAGGTGATGAGAGCTACGTCGAGGTATTCGCCAAGAGAGCTTTCGAAGAGCGCGTACACCGTGAAACGAGCTAGGAGATAGTAAGCAAGTAGAGAGAGAATATATTTCTTCTTCTTCTTCCTCCCGTATACGATAGAGAAGGGCTTATGGAGATGGTGATGAAGAGCTTGCGCCACTTCATATAATAGATACATATAGCCTTGCGGTAGTAGACGGAACAGACGGCCCTGAAAACTGAGCACTGACTAGCAATTTATAGGCAAGTGCAACAGGCTAAAGTGATGGCCAAGCTAGAAGGTAGCGATAGTTTTTGAGCGAGGAATAGCTTCCTGCTTCAGGGATCTTGGCGTTGTCAAGAAGTGCGCAGTGTGACTAGGAGAGTGCCAGGCCTCTGACTGTGAGGATTCGTAGCAAAATAAAGCAAGGCGTAGATGATTTGAAGCCAAAAATACACTCAAATAAAACAAAACTCTAGCCATGAAATCTCCAATTTGAAAAAGAACCAAATACTAACTCAAAACTCTTGTGTGTGTGAAGATTAAGTGTAGCCACTCCCAATTGTAGAGATGTAGTGCTCATTTGACCTGTTAAAAACCCTAAAATGACGCTTCGATTCTTGGTCGTGATCATTTCATGGAAGCTTCAATACTTCATTGGAGAAGCCCAAGTAGTTTTTTGAGGAGGGGAAACCCTAATTGGAGGTCTCACAGCCTCAACCATGTAGTGCAAGCAACACGGGACGATACTAGCACCCTGTCTTGGAATGGATGTATCTCCTTGCTTATATGCCCAAATGAGATCATTACTGGTTCTAAAACTTTCCCCTCATCTTAAGCAGCGATGGAACTATCATTGATGTGACATTTTGAGCCATTTTTTGCTTTTTTTGGGCTATTGTTTACCATATTATGACCATTTTTTTCTTAAAAATACCCCTTTTTGATCGTAAAATGCCCAAACGACCTGAGAGAAACTCCTAAATTTGTGGAAATATCCCATTGGACTTGAATTTCATGTTAAACATCATTTTGCCACTTGGTAAGCACTTTGGACACGCCTTTTATGCCCGTACATGAAACCTGCTATTTTTGGCAAAGATCGCCCGTATTGAACTTTTTAGGCAAAACAAGCGTGCCACTTTGAAACACTTGACATTTGTACATTCCTGTCGCAAATTAGGCATGCTTTAATGTGTTAAAACATGCAATGGTGCCATGTCCCCGGCCTCGCCTGCCCGGCAAAGTATGTATACGCCTACAACCATGGCATCCGTTTTCACGTATGTCACACTATGTACATTGTAGCATTTTCTCCCACACATTAAAAACATAAAGAGTGAGGTACATATTTTTATTTTCACATCATTTTTGCATATATCACTCTACATACATGGTAGCATTTGGTCCCATGCATCAAAAACATAAAGAGTGAGGTAGATATTTTTATTTTCACATTATGCACATGCCACAGCACGGCATCCACCCCCTCTAAACCTTCACATCCTCCGGCATGTGCCACATGTATCTTTTTGCAACAGGTTCAATCTTCATTTAAGTCCTCATATATGTCGATTTCATCATTGCTTTCAACAAAATCTAACGCATCATACTCTTGCGCTTCATCCACATCCACAACATTTTCATCAGAGCCTTCATTATGACTTTCCCATGAATCAAAGGGATCTATATCACCTCTTCTTTTGAATAACTTGATTCTTTTCCCTGCGATGGGAATCTTCCTTTCTGTCCCGTCCAACTCATGCAAGGTATAAGTTGCATTCCCATGTCCATGTTGAACCACATAAAGACCAAACCATCTCTTTGAAAGCTTTCTTATTGTTGAATGATGGTTGTCAAGACTGCTGTCATACACCAACACCCAATCACCTTCCTCAATAGCTTTAGTTTTGAGCCTATATCTCTTATCAAATCTATCCTTATTCTTCAACCTTGTATCTTTTAATCGTGCTACTGCAATCTCCATATCTTCAAGCCTTCTTTCTTATTGTTGTATACACAGAGCAATAAGGTCTTCCCAAGGCAATATATTCCATGTGGGAATTACATCCTCAATTGGCATTATAGGTTTCTAACCATGCATCAACTCAAAAGTCATATAACCACTAACTGAGCTATGAGTTGTACGATCAGCCCATGAAGCATAAGGTAATAACCTAGGCCACTCTCCCATTTTACCTTTGCAGGCCTTAGCTAAAGATTTAATGGAGGATGCCCACGCTCTGAATTACCATTTCCCACAGGATTATATGCATTGTGAGAGAAAGTTTAATGCCCAACCTAGAGAAAAACTCCTTTTCTTTGTCAGCATCCAACTCACCCATGTCCGCTGTTATTTTCCCAACACAGCCATAATGGCTAATTACATCATCCAAGAAGAACTTACATACCGCTTCTGTGCTTTTTGTTCTTAGAGCACTACCTTCAACTTGGTTGGTTAAGTCTTCTCATGCAAGAACTATGTATCTCATTTTCCATAAGCCAAATGGAATTGTAACCAGATCTATTACCCATTTATAAAGCACGGCCAATGGGTAAGTAGGGTGCAACCAATCAGGATGACATACATTTGAATACATTTGAGAGGTTTCACAAGAATTCACAAAGTGAGATACATCTCTATAGATACCTTTCCGCCAATACCTCTCTTTCATTTTAGTAAAGGTGGCCCATACACCTCTATGTCCAGCATAAATACTCTCATGAAACTTTTTCAAAAGCTCATTTTGAGCGTCCTTATCATTCACGACTCTCAATGGCATTCCATTTCTTTGTTTTGGATGTTTTCATAAGTACCCATCTTTAAAAAAGTATCCATAGGCCTTTCTCCGTATTCTTTTGAACTCTTGGTCAGGCCACCTTTCTTGCCTTGTCAAAGTGCTCAGATAGCATCCAATGAGCAACCAATCACCTTGTTATAGGTCTTTTGTAAATGACTCAAGTGCATTTGATAGGCAAACATGATCACCCTTGGTGTGAGAGATACTATTAGAACTGTGTGCGTACATCATTGCCCTTGACAACCATGTCTCCTTCATTTTCATACCTTGCTCTTGAAAGAATATCCGCAACTGAATTATCTTTCCCTGCAATTTGCTTAAATTCTGGATTCAAGGACTTTATGTAGGCAATCCATCTCAACATAGCAATGTCGAGAGTTGAGACGGCTTGTGGTGATCATCCAAAGAAGAGGTAGACAATCCGTCTCCACTATTACATTTGCTCCTATTAAATACTCTTTATTACATTTCAAAGATGTGACTACTCCCCATAACTCTCTTTTTACTTGTGGATAGTTGCATTGAAAAGCACTTAGGACTTTTTCTCCAAATCTCACCATACATCGCCTGCCATTATCATCATCTTGCCCAATTGCTCATCCAATTTCTGTGGGGCTAGTATCCACTGTCACAATTACATATCTTCTATTTTGATTTCCTCAAAGTTGCAGACATAAGCAACAACTTCTTTAATTTTCTCATGGCATGGGTATGAATAACTTTTGGTTCTTTCTCAAAAGTTGATACAAAAGTTCTACCACATGTGCATAATGTGGAATCCAGATAAAATAGAACACACATGCACCCAAGAACCTTATAACCTCAGCTACATTAATACATGTGTCTTTCATTCTTTGAATTACATCAATCTTTGCAGGACAAGGCCTTCTACAATATGGCCCGCATATATGTCCCACAATGAGAACTTCGCTCACACCAAACACTGACTTTTGCCCAGACAAGGTAAGGTTCACTTCTTTCAATCTTGAAAAGATATCATCACAATCATTGATATGGTTTGCCACATAGTTTTGGCACCCCCTTGAGTCTAGAGCCACATCTACATCACTTACATCACATCCTTTGATTGGCACATCATCAAGGAAAGGCATTGTAGTTTGCGGTCTAAAGTCACGTAGGACTTTGTTCATACTATTCATCATTATGTGCAACTGAATCAGTTGCTCCATGAGGTAAGGTGCACATCCTTACCAAACCCAAGGGTGTCCTCATGGTAGTCAAGTCCCTGCTTTCCATTGCTAGTTGGAACTGATCATACCCTGAGTACAAATCTCCCACAGAATACATTGCCCTTCCTGCAGATGCCTCTGCAAATTCATCTACAATTGGCCCTGTTCCCACATTTATAATTGTAACCTTGTTGATGGATTTCATATCCTGTATAAAGCGTAAAGAACCATATTTATTTGGAACTGTGAACCACCTGCTTGAATATGGAACAAGAAGGTTCTAGAATACCCATCTTAATCTTTTCATTAAGCAACTCAATGAGTTTTGGCAAATGGGCCTTTGGAATCAGAATAGGCCTCAAGTTCCAAGGTACATGAGGGATAGTGAAGATCACCATAGGAGAAACAATGGATGGATTATCACACCCTATCTCATGCGGCTCGAATGCAAAAGCCTTTCCATGTTTGGCAAGCGTTTCTTCAAAGCATACTCTTTCAACATCTGTCAAACTGTCCTTGCAACCAATCTTTAACTCCTTCAAAGTATCATGTGTAAACTTATGTCCAATCTTGCTCAGTTCACGAAGACTAGGTTGCAAAGCAACTTGCTCCATCTTATCCGTACAATCCTTTGGTAGAGGTAATGCCACTAGTTTTACTTTTTTTGCCACAGACTTATACTTGGTCTCCACTCGTACATCAACACCTTGAGAATTTTTAAAATCCTCAATGACTTTGTACATTTCTATTGAGGATACTTTCATGACCTCACTTCTTATATGCAAACTACAATCCACTAAAGACTCCAAGTCTTGCATAGTATCCACAAACGAGCACTCATCAAACACACCTACAATGCATTCATCATCTTCTATCAAAACATTCATCTTAGAACCTCTTTGTTCACTATCTACACGTTATCATTCACCCCGCTACACTTTGTAAAAGCAATAGTTTGTTAATCCTCCAAAACCTGTAGAAAATGTTTCCTTTGCATATACCTCATGCGAGAACATTTCTCTTCTTGCACCACTACAATCCTGCCCTACAATGGTACATAGCCAAAACCCCCTCATATCTCAGTAGTCCTTGAATTCTTTATTTGTCTTCGGCAAGGGTTGCTCTCTAAGATTTTCACGGTGATAGACCGCTTTTGGCGTGTACAAAGTAGCGTGTATATGCATGGTCATATGTACAAAAAGATGTAAATACATGAATTTGGGAGCTTTAAAAAGTGGTTTCAAGTTCTAAAAAAGATGCAACGTGTACACATTGTGAATATTCAGGTTCGTGTGCCAGCAGTCTGACACATGTACATGCATGCATAGGGTATCGGGGCCTTGAATATGGTTCTAGGTGGCTTATTTTGGCTCTAGAGAATGTGTTTGAGCTTTCTAGAATTTAAATAATGCGATCAAAAAGTGCAGGCACCTCACATCCCACTTGAGAAGCTGTTTGGGACATGCAGTAAGTGTCTATTTACGGTGCTTGATTTTTGATGATGTGTGCACTGCTCTAGAAGTGGTCAAAAATGGAATCCGGGGATGTGGCAACGTGATTTGGGTATCAAGTATTGAGAGTACAAGATTTGGTGAATTTTGCAGTCCGTTTGGGATTTTTCCCATGAAAAATGCGTGTCGGGGGTAAGAACTGGCCAAAACTGGGTCAAAAAAGGTCAAAAAATGGTGTGATAAGGCTTCAATGGGCCACATCACTCACGCTGCCGTGAGTGTTCCAGTGGAGGGAGTGTTTTTGAAGCCAATTCTTGACACTTTCACCTCTCTGTGTGTGGGAGGAAGAAAGGTTCTTACAGGCGGTCTAGTGCAATCCCGTCACGTTCACTACCTGTTTTCGAGTGTGTGGAGGAGTGAATGAGAGCTTTCTCTCTTCAATTTTGAACTTGGGAGTTTCTTTGAAAGTTTTGAGGTTTCCATGCATGTGTGTGTGCAAGAAATTAAGGGAAGAAGGTGCGGATTTCTGTAAGACTATGTGACCCTGTATCGGTGCCATTAGGGTTGGTGCTACTCCAAAGACTCCAACAGAGTGGAGTTTGGTGAAGGCTTTTCAATGGTTTGAGAGATGCCTTTATCAATTGTGGGCTCAGATTGCATTGAGACCCCTGGCGAAACAACATATGGGGGATCGATGGGACTCACTGGGGGAGTCTCCATTTGTGATAGAGTGGGTTGTTTCCCTTTGCCCGTGTCTAAAAATCGTATAGGACCCGTCGAAGGTATGTTTGTTCCTCGATTTTGCCTCTCGGACTGGATAATCCTATGGATGACATTGCACATCATGTGTTGTTGTTCCTCTAGACTAGTGGCACTAGATGTGGATTGTACAACTTCTAACCAACCCACATGGTATGTGTAGCCCATGTATAGGTCGGTCAAAGTCTCCGTGTGTAGGTCATATTCCCATTTTTCATTGAGAAATACCCCGTCCAAACTTGGTGTACTAGAGGGTTTCCGTGAGGTGGATGCAATGTTGCTTCCCGTGTTTTGACTTTTAGTCACCGCTACCTTAGAAGCGACTTTGGAAGGTGGTAGCTCGGTAGGGCCCTCATTAAATGAGGTAGGTAGAATGTCCACGTGGACACTCTGAGGGAGTGTGGGGTCTACAGAAGATGTGAATGGTGATTCTACTTCCCCACCCCCTTCGTTTACTTCACTAGCCGTAGGTTCAGAGCGCGTAGCTCTACTAAAAGTTTCCATCAAACGGCTAAAAACACTAGTTCCAGGTTGTTGGGCCCAGCTAGGTATGGTTTCATTTGTTCCCCTGGGGCTTTGTGTAAGATGCTCTTCCATAATATCGTAGTCAGAGGAAGAGTCGCTAGCCGCTATATTTGGGTCTTGGGTTGCACTACCTTGGGTCCCCGCCGAGGGCGTAGACCCTAGTGTGGAAGGATAGTGAGTACCCCCGTAAATCAAAGCACTAGCTAGTTGTTCGGACTCTAGCACACGACCAGAGCGTAGATACATGTGCTTTGGGTGCCCTACAAGTGTCGGCAAGTACCCTCAAAGGTTACTTGCTTTGTTCTGTGGGTGTTTTGCACCCCGTTTTCTACTTGATTTTTTCTTGTTTTTGATGTTTTTTTAATGTTTGATTTTTTTTATATTAAGTGTGTGATAGCTCAAAATGAGCGTATCACTTAGAGGGTCGCTGTGTGCTTTACAACACAATTTTCAAGCATCTGACGTTCCGTTGGTCCTCAAAAATCAATTTTAAGCTACGTGTGAAGCTAAAATTCGTTTTTTTAAAAGGCGACTGAGGCCTAGGCCTGAGCGTGAGCTTGGGCTTGGGTATGGGCTTGGGTCTGGGAGATATTCCCGATCCCGGTCCTACCTTTAATTATTAAAAAAAAAAAAAAAGGATAAAGCCGCCGTGGCCCGCGCGAGAGCACACACACACTCTATCTACCTACTTCTAACTCATACACCTACTCTTACACACTAACACACTATTAACTCTCACTAATCTACTTCCTACTTACTGTACATAGAAAACTAACTACCTTAATACACAGAGAATAAACACAGAACCTTTGAAATCTCTATTAACAAAGAAAACTAACTACCTTAATACACAGAGAATAAACACAATTTCTTTGAAAACTCTATTAAGAAAGAAAACTAACTACCTTAATACACAGAGAATAAACACAAAACCTTTGAAAACTCCATTAACAAAAAAAACACACAGTATAACACCAAATCTCTCTTCTCAACACACACACACACTCCTTCCTTACCTTTCCTACAATAGAAATTGCACCACGGAGAAGCATAGAGCGCTACTCGAGCTTAATGCACGGCATTCCCCGGAGATGGCGCCAAAAATGTGCGCGTATGTCGCACGTGTCAATGCAAGGAACTTGGCGATACACCGTGTGCGAGCCACAAATGGCTCCAAGCACACAACAAGCCTAAACTAGTAAGCTCAAAGAAGGCGATGGTGTGTCACTCACCACTCTACGCTTGCGTCGTGGAGGATTCCTCGCCGCGAAGAAGAAGGAGACGCCGCTACGCCGCGCTCAACCGCTTCACCGCCGTCATGCCTTCGTAATGCTCGATCTCCCACACACTCCCTCTCTCTCCCTCTCTCCCTCTCTCTCTCTCTCACACACACACAAAGAGATGAAGAAGAAGAAGAAGGAAATGGAGGAAGAGCACTCTTCAATTGCACAAATGAGAGAATGAGTGAATTTTAGGTTTAGTTGACTTTTATATGAGCTCACCCCATTCACACTTGGACACCCATGCTTAGCCAACTAATCCCTTGAATGTTCCAGTTAGAGTGCACCTCTCATCGGCGATCACTCTTACCCTTTTCCTATTGGACCGACAAGCACGGTACCTGACTCTACCAAATAAATAATACAATGTCCACCGTAGGTTACAACGTCCGTCGTAGGTGATAGGGTGTCTGTGAGCCGTGAGGGTTAACATTCATCGACCTCCCTCTCCTTGTTTCCACCTCATCCAAAGTCGGAGGTGGAAGAGGGTCGAAGATAGTCTCCACTTCATTAGTGGAAAAAATGGTTCTCCCCCAAGGTGTTACGGGAAATACGAATCAAAGTTTTGGTTGGTGGATTGTTGGGATATAGATGGCCTATAAAATAGAAGCTCAAAGTGAGTAACATTGGTATAACTAACGCTACAGGGTATATGCATGCTAAGGTGCTACACTAGCTACTTGATTTTTGGGGGCTAGCCACTTCATGTTACTACCTAAGTTTGTAAGTGGTGGAGGTCACTTGTAGTACCCAATTTGAGAACATGGGTTTTTTTTTTTCAATATATACATATTAGTGTCTTTTTTTAAAAAGTGAGTTTGAGTGGCTTGGGCCCCTTTGTAACAGCCACCGGCGGGGGAATTATGACGCAGAGAGCTGGGGGCATGGAGCTTCTATCGCGCACCAAACGGGCTCAGTCCTCTCCACAGCACGTCAAGGAGCAGGTGGGGAAAGAAAGGAAGGCACACAGGCAAAGGTCTCAGGAGCAAGAATCCAGGCAGAAGGAGAGCAAGCCGGTCAGCAAGACACCACCCAGGAACGTTGTCAGGAGTGTTTTGGAGCAAGGGATTGCGGGTATGTATATACACATGCATGGTGCATCGAATAAAGGATTGCCCATTTTCCAGAGCTAGTTGGTTATGTGGGGCCCACATGTGTACAGGTAGGACAACATGTACATAGTGCATCAATTTTCACTATGACCAGTACCAGTGTGTTTTTTCTATAATAACGAGTAGTTGGTAGCGCGTAAAATTTTTTGAGGAAGCTATCCGCGGGCCGACGACATGAGGTAAGCAGGTGCGTCAGATGGCATCTAGTGGAATCAGGAGGTCGAACGGGGTCAATACTTGCACGTGGAGAAGTACGGACACAACGTGGGTGTTTTCTTGTGATACTTATGTAGAAAGGTCATCATGAGGTCCAATTTTTGGGGCCACTTCACGTGGTGGCGGGATGCATTATTGAAAAAAGTTGAGTGCCGGGTGTGCGGATGATGCAAAAAGGTGACAACTATGCACTGCGAGGTCAGTTTTTGGCCTGTTAGGGGTCCGTTTGAGGTCATCTAAAAGGCCAAGGGTGCCCAAGTAAAAAAGCTAAGTGTGGGAACCGAAAAAATAGAGAGAAGACTAGAAAAAACGTGGAGAAGAGAGGAGGAACAGCCGAAGGTGTGGTTTTGGAGTTTTTGGTGCCTGTTTTGGCCGTAAACTGCTCATCCGAGGTCGGATTTGAGCACTTTGACATTGCAGACCAGGGGTTTTGGGCCGTGTCGGACGCGATGGCGCTGTCCATTTTGCCAAATTACTCACTGTTTTTCTGCTGTTTTGGATGTGTAAGTTTCTCCTATGAGCGAAGCTTCTGCTCCAATTTGTGATTGTATCTGGTATATTTTACCCATACTGTGTGAGCTCTTTGCCCCATTGCTGTTGGCCCAAGCTCTATTGTATATAAACATTAGAAATTTTCCTTTTTTGAGCTGAGGTTTTTGGGTGTGTGTGTGTGTATCTCTGTGTGGACTGGGCAAGTGGATAGTCTCTCTCCTCTCACTCCATCGGTGTGTTCCTTGTCTCAGCCAGGTGTGTTGTGTAAGCCAAGTGGTGCCCCCTAGTGTGTGAGTGTGTATCTTCCCAAGAGTGTGTGTCATGTCATTATAGAGGCGTTCTATGTGTTTCCATCCCGCTCACATTCTTTTGGCACCCCCACGGAGGATCTTCTTCGAGTACCTTCTGCTTCGAGATTCGGGATTATAGGTTACAGGTTACAGGGACAGGTACAGGTGATTCACATAGGTACAGGTAGCTAGAGTACAATGATATACTAGCAATGGTGTCACTTGCAGTTGTTGTGGGTATGCATCGTTTGGCGCCTGTTTGAGCGCATTGTCTACTGGATTGTACATTACTTGTGGAACTGCCATTGTACGCCTTTGTGGAGCCATATCTAGTTTTATTTGGCAGTCCTAGCCATTTCTGAGACTTGGTCTGGAAGATAGTCATTTCTGGAACTTAACTATACGAGATTTACATAAGCCTTCGTGTGAGGTTTTATTGAGCTGGGGGATTCTCAAATGTGGAGATCCTTTCGGTGATACAAGTAGCTGGAGCACCCTTTTTGTGACCTCACCATAAGCTATGTACTAGTGATTCCTACTTGATGCTCGGGTTCTATTGTTGGCAGTTTATGCATACATATACAGTCTTTGGGTTCACACTGCTCTACTTCTGGGGAAGCTCTGTCAAAATTTTTCCAAGTTATGATGGCTGGTTTTTTGGTCTTTTGAGCCATTTATGCTGTTATGCTGCTGAAATTCTGACAAAATCAGAGGATAAGACAGGTGCGCTTTCTTGGGAGCTGCATGGTTGACTTTAATGGATGATCAAAATGGCCCTCAATTCACTCCTTTTCATTTAACTCAGAGAATCGAGATAAATGTTCATGTGTCCAGGAAGATCTTTTTCTAGCATCGTATAGTCTTTATGTTCGGGCCAAGAAGATTAAGAGAGATCCTAGAATGTCCTTTGCCTGTTGTAATTCCGATGATTAACTATGAAAACTCATTTGATGTGCATGTGTTTGTCCTTATCTAAATTTGAGCTCCATTGAAGTTTCTTGGAATTGACTTAGTCAAAATTTTTGGGTTCTTGCACGTGCGTTCAAAGGGGTTCTCAAAGCATCGTAGCTTGGGTAGCCATGGCTTTCTCTTATCCGGAGTTTCATGGAAGAAGTGATGAAGATGTGGAAGACCTTTTGGAAAAGATGAAGGTTGCCTGCATTAGCAACCAGATTCATGACCCGGCGCAAATGTTACGCCTTCTCCAAATTTGTTTGAAGAGTGATGCACGAGTTTGGTCCAAAGCATTTGAAGAGGAGTTGCGTGTGGCTGATCCACCTTTAAGATTGAGTTGGGACAATCTAAGGCATGGATTAGAAGTGGAGTTTGTGAAGATAGAAGATCCTGAAAAAGGGTGGCAAGAAGTACAAGGTTTGGTGCAAAACGAAGGTGATCCAGTAGATGTGTACATCCGTAAGTTCTCATTGGCATGGGAGAGAATGTGCAAGGCCTTAGCACCATAGGTACCCCCGCCTGACATGATGAATAAGGACAGGTTCTTGGCTGGGCTTTGGGAGAATATACGTTGGAGAGTGGAGCTAAAGAAGCCTAGGACATATGAAGATGCACTAGAGGTAGCAAGGAACAAAGAGTGGAAGCTGAGAAAAATGAGCCAGTTAGGGGTGGAGTCTTTGTCCATGAGGTCTCAATTTCAGCCTATGGATTCTTTACAAGGTCGCATGTCAGGGGTTCATCATGAACCAGGAGTTGCTGTTACTCCTCAGGTTATGCCAGCAGTGGTTACTACAACAGTGCAAGATGATGGGCTAAGACAAGACATGAGGCAAATGGTAGATTTAATGAAGAATCTTAGTCTAAACATGCATGCTAGGCCAAGTGGGAAATAATCGAGGTCGAGGGAGGTTTGCAAATCATCCAGGAGGTGAAGAAAGGCCAAGGAATGGTGTAGGACAAAGCAATGGTAGGTTTTGGAGGCAGACGCCCACATGCTATAATTGTGGAGAGTTGGGACACATTAGCCCGCAATGTGATAAGCCACCAAGGATGGGGGGAGACATGTATCCATTGCCAAGACAGGTGCTAAGTAGGTCAAATGATTATGGCATCGAAATTAAAGGAGATGAAGGAACCAGTGGATTAACCCAAGAGAAAAAGGGAAAGACAAAAGTGTTAAGTGTAGTCACCTTGGAGAAGGCATCAAAGCTAGAGGATACATTAGTGATGCCTATTGGAAAGATGACCACAGAGGACAAGGAAGGAAGAAGTGCTCCAGGTCCTAGTAAGAAGAAAGGAAAGAGCCATGAAGGCGAGGATGTCAAGGCCAAGAGGAAAAGAAGGGCTCGTCGCAAGTTTCATGTGTCAGATTTTCCACTAGGGGATGGGCAATTAAGTTATGACTTGAAGGAGGATCTGACAAGCAGGAAGGCGGATGTTACTTTTGGGCAGCTCATAGAGATGGTTCCTAAGCTAAAGCGACAGTGGAAGAGGATGGTTAACCCAATGGAGAAAGAGCCAAAGGAAGGTTCAGTGAAGGTGTTGGCGATGGACGAGCTACCAGACATTTTTCCAATAGTAGATGTCTGGCACAAAAGAAAAAATTTGGTACAAGGTTATGTGGATGGTGGAGCCCAAATATGCTTCATAACACACTCATGCGTTGAGAAGATGGGTCTCATAGTGACTGGGGTGTCAGGTTTCCGGATCAGATTGGCAAACCATCAAAAAGTAAAGTGTTTGGGTGTTGTAAAGAGATTAGAAGTGGAAGCATATGATGCAAAGGCAGTGGTTGATTTTCATGTGATGCCAGCAGGGTTGGGAGCATATCCTATTATACTGGGCACACCATGGTTACATGTAGTGGGAGCTGTTCAAGATTGACCACGTGGTACAATTAGCCTCTATGGAAAGACAGGTGCCAAGAAGCTATATAATATGGACACAAGGAAACGATTGGAGGAGCTTTATGAAGATGAGGATGAGTCTAGTGATGAAGACTATTCCACAGTGTCCGACGAGGATAGTGATAGTACTACCAGCAGTGATGAGGATGCTGATGTTGCATTTCTTTTAATGGACAAAGGGATCCAGGAGTCTGGTGTAGTCGCATTTGCAAATGAGATTGAAGATGAAAGTGAAGGGCCTTATGAAGTGATTGAAGGGCTAATGTAGACCAAAGTTGAATCGTCAAATAAGCAGGAATTGATGACACAAATGATCAGTGGAGACCTCTCAGCTATGGAGAAGGAGATATATTTGCACATGTTGGCTAGTTTTCTTGATTTTTTCATTAATTCATATGAAGAGATTAGAGGGTTCAAGGGCGAAGAGATGCATATAGACCTGAAAAAGATGCATATATAGCTAAGAAGGATGGGCCAAGAGAAGATGGAAGCCTTGCGGGAAGAGGTAGAAAAGTTATTGAAGGCAGTGTTCACAGTCCCTGTGGAGACCACAAAATGGGTGAGTCCAGTAGTTGAAGGCAGGGTTCATAGTCCCAGTGGAGACCACAGAATGGGTGAGTCCAGTAGTTGTCAGTCCAAAGAAGGATGGAAAGTGGAGGATTTGTGTAGATCTTAATCCCTTAAATGCAGCCACGAAGAAGAACCCATATCCCATTCCATTCATTGATCAGATCTTGGATTCAGTGGCAAGTTATGAGAGGTACAGTGTGTGTGATGGTTTTTCAAGCTATTTCCAATTGAAGATTGCTCTTAAAGACCGCACAAAGACCACTTTTATTACGCCATGGGGCTGCTATTGCTACACAGTATTGCCATTTGGGTTGTCAAATGGACCATCTTTCTATCAAGAGAGAGAGCAAATTGGGTATTGGAACCATTCATTGGTAGTTGTGTTAAAGCTTTTATGGACGACTTTTGTGTCTATAGCAGTAGGGCTGAACACCATGAGAAGCTGCAGATGGTATTGGCTCGATATGATGAATATGGAGGACAACTAAATCCAAAGAAATGTCATCTAGCATAGCCAAGGGTGAAGTTATTGAGCCATATGGTGTCAGAAAATGGCATTGAGGCTGATCCGGACAAGGTTAAGTCTATTATTCTTCTTCCATCACCTACGAGTACAAAGCAATTGGCAACTTTTATACTCAAAGTGACATGGCACAGTTTATTCCATTGTCTTCTCAGCTCCTTTATCCATTATAGCAAGTGGCAAAGCATGATCCATTGCAATGGGATGATAAGTGTGAAGAAGTGTTTCAAGAGGTCAAAGAGGTGTTAGGGGGGTTGTTAGCCATGCAAGCTCCTGATTGGGAGAAAGTCATTAGGAAAAAATTGGACCCCCTTGGGGCTATGTAAGGATTCCTAATTTTAAGGGATTAAAGCTAATTTTGTAGGGGATGGAGGGAACAAAGACAACAAATAGGGCTACTTTTGTAGCTCTCTCTCTAACTTCTCTCTAGATAGGAGAGGGGGGGAAAGTAGGGAATGAGGGTCACGCAAGCCTGGAAATTGAAGGGTGCCCTTGTACTTCCTAGGGAAGGGGAATTCCCTTAGTTGGCCTTCGGAGAGGAAGGTCCATTATACACTTTTCCCGTCATCATGCAAGGCAAAAATGCACCAACCCATCACTCGATACCCCTTAATTTTCTTGCTTCTACTTTTGGTGTATCTTTTGTTGTTCCATACTTAAGAGGAGCTAGCATTAGGTATTCTTTAATTAAATTCGATGGTTAATAAATTTTTAGAATATTGGTATATTATACTTTAGCTCTGTTTGCTCCTCTTCCCCCCAAAAGCATCACCATTCGTTTTCACGTCTCTCTCTCTCTCTCTCTCTCTCTCTCTCTCTCTCTCTCTCTCTCTCGCTCGCTCTCACTCACACACAACACACACACACACATCTTGAGAGCACTCACTTTAGCCAACATGTGCCACAAGAAAAGTATGCAAGAGTGTGCAAATTTGAGGGACATTTGTGAGGTGAGGCCCTCTGACAAAAGGAAGAGGAGGGAGGCAATTCAACGAGGTAAGGCCCTCTAAGAGGAAGGTGTCTTGGTCAATGCCTATTGAAACAAAGGTATGGACGACATGATCTAGGAGTTTGTGCAAGGGTAGAGGCTAGGGGCCAAGATGTGGTTCGAGATTCTCTTGGCATATAGTGACCTTTCAACGGGCATGCTCCTACTTGCATGCTATAGCTACAAGTAGTAGAGAGGGCACTAGGTGGCGCAAAGAGAGAAAGAAGTGTACATAGAAAGTGTTCATCTCTCATGTGAAGCCATGTACAAGCCATAAATGCGTTGAGAGAGAGAGAGAGAGAGAGAGAGAGAGAGAGAGAGAGAGAGAGAGAGAGAGAGAGAGAGAGAGAGAGAGAGATCGTGACTTGTTTCCTTGAGCCTCAATGCTATCTCCTCATTTCCTTTAAAAGATTCAAAACTCAACTGTAGTCACACATGCGCTAGAGGCTAGGTCATTAGAGGAGGAGCTTAGAGGTCACTAGATTCTAGAATCATCATGCACGTTGCACACATCACAAGTCTGGTTGTATCAGACTTTGCATTGCAAAGAATCTACATCCATATAAAATCCATAACTAGTGAGCTGCCACTCTCAAGTCTTAAAAATTTAATTTTGAAGGTCTTAATTAAAAATAACATATAAAAAGTGTTATCTCTTCTTTGATTTAGGTGATGGGATTCAAATTTTAATAAATTTAAACTTATATTTTACCACCTTAGAGCTTAGGCTTGGTTTTTTTTTCTAATACGTAAGAAATGCTCAATAGGAGCTATTTATATTAAAGAAGAAAAACACTACAAGTGTCTTGGCTTTTATATGAACCCGCAACCCACCATTAGAGACCATGAAGACCCCATGTGCATCACATGCCACAAGGAGCATAAACACCATAAAGACTAGGATCTTACAAACAATATATTTGGACACAGATCTTAGGCAGCGGATGCCACCACATCGAGGTCCTTGCCACCCCACCCCAACATGTCCAATGGATAGGAAGACAAAACGACACACGCCAGAAAATTATAATATATCAGAGAAACTTCCTACCACCACAAAGCTCAAACTAAAACAAGTCGATCCTGAATGCAACACATCGGAGTTACACCTTAGAACTTAAGCTCATGTTTTAACTAAGAAACCTTCTACTTTGATTCTTTTTGGGCTATTTTATAGAATTTATCTTTGAAGGGCATTTTCAAAACTTGCCCTTCCTAGTGAAGGCTTATTTTCAAAGGACCCGTCTACTGGGAAGGGGCCTCTGAACGGCATGCTCTGCACCGGGAAGGCCTATCACAAAAGTGCCATGCATGTGCAGGGCTAGACCCCTAAGGAAGGATGGGAAGGGTTGCAATTTCCAGCACTATGAGGGTGGTAAAGTAGGAGGAAGAGGGGGGATAAAGTAGGAGAGAGAGGGGAGTAAAAAGAGAGAGAGGAGTAAAAGTAGAGAGAAGAACCATTCTCTCTCTACCTATCACCAAACAAAGAGAGTAAGTAGTTATGACAAAATCCACTTTTCAGTTCGTGCATCAATTCACCCAAAAAAATGAATTTTTTATAAAATCTTCAAAATGGATCTTTTAAGCTTTCAAAAGGTCCATATATATATATATATATATATATATATATATATATATATATATATATATATATATATATATATATATATATATATATATATGATAGTATTTTTTTAGAAGAATCCAGCTTTTATAATCTCCAAATCTAAAATTCCCTGGATCCCTCTCTACATTAATTCCACAAAGAGAGTAAGTAGTTATGACATCTTCCACTTTTCACCTCGTGCATCAATTCACCCCAAAAAATGATTTTTTAATAAAATCTTCAAAATGGATCTTTTAAGCATTAAAAAGGTCCCTATATATATATGTATATATATATATATATATATAACAATATTTTTTTAGAAGAATCTAACTTTTATAAGCTCCAAATAAAAAATTCATTGGGTCTCTCTCTACATTAATTCCAAGAATAAATAGATAATGCCACATCATCAAAACGTCCATCTAATAAAGCCCAAAAATTGAAATTTTTAAAATTTAAAAATTTCGCTCCTTTGAGCTCAAAAATTGAACCTATATATGAAAAAATATATTGTTAAGTCTTTTTATCCCAAAAATTGTTTGTTTATCCCAAAAAGTATATCTTATCAAATTTTTTTCCCATCATAACTTTTCACCATGTCTCTTCACGACATAACCAATGAATCACCTGCGCAGTCATCTACTAGGTCAACTAATGTCAGTCTGCGTCTACTGATCGAATTTGCTCCCACAAAAAAAAATGACGAGAAAGCATCTCAACCGGCATCCGTACGACGGTTTCGAGGAGAAACCAATGTTGACTTGTGGCTTGATGGAGGGTTGTATCCAAAAGATCCGCTCGTGGGCTGTCATCCGACATTCGTACACTCCCAAGCTTAATCAAATATGTGGGAGAAGGAGAACATGGTCTTCTTGGGTATTGTAAGAGATTGGACTCCAATCACGCAGGTGCGTCGGCATATTTCCGACAACAATGTCAAGTGTTACACATTCATTCCACAAATCTCCAACAACAACTACATTCCACAGAGAAACAACTCAAAGATCTTAAAGAGGAGATGAAAGCTATAGAAACAGAGGTAACTAAGCTACAGATTGCAATGATGCACCTAAAAGCCACTCCATTTGGCATGCATGAGCGTAAGAGGGAGTTCTCTTCCATTGAAAACTTAGCCTCTAATGGAGGGGCACATAAGAAGGGGATCACGGCAACCATGCATTTTTTTTAATTCACAGTGTTCATAACTCTCAAATAATTTCCATCAATTTGTAACTCGGTTTACCTTTTGAAATAGGACATATATACAAGATGTGTGTGGAAGTTTTAGACAAGAGGACCGTTGCAATCTTCTCCTAGGATGCATCTCAAAGGAAGATATACTTTACATCATAGGTTGTGAAAAGGCCAAACACATGAAAGATGCCATCACAAAGGAGATCCTAAAAAAGATCTCTAACCTTGTGTCTGAGGATGATGTCCAGAGATCTTGTGATGAGGTTGGGATCAGCACAAATGCATACCATGCACTTCATGGATTGATGAAAGATGCATTACGAGAGCAAGGCATCACCAAGAATTTATTTCCTATTCCACATAGGGTCCGACTTGCAAAAAAAGCAAACAATGATCTCGTTCGAGAATCCCTTGGCGAATACAAACACATTGAAGGATCCATGGTGTACTCTTCCACGAGTGCCAAGTTACGTTGTAATATAAACGGAGGCAATACTATTCCTGATGGGGAAAAGTCTTTTAGTTAGCATCAATTCAACAATATTTTTGTTGACTTGAAACGACTAGAACGAGCTATGGTTAAATTTTATGCTTTGTCTCCGCAAGGTAATACAAATTGTAATGTCATTTTTTATTTGTAATGAATATCATTTAGTATAACAATTCAATTCCTGTGTTGTTTCAGGACTTGGAGAGAAGCTCATATTTATTCTTAAGCTAGATGAATGTCAAATTGTCAAAGGACAGAGATTGGAACGTATGAGTGTGACACTCATGAATGAGGCAATGTTTTTTGCAAAAGTCGATGCTATCGGTGATCATTCTCAGAAACCATCATTTAGTGTACAATTGGAAAAAGAAATATGGTGGTTAGAAGCTTTTGAAGTTCCGAAAGAGACTCATGAGGTGTTGGCATGGGTCTTCTCTAAGATCCCGTGGATCACAGGGGTTATTAAGGCACAACTAGAGGGAGAAAAGCTAGAAGTAGATGGAGTAGGTACATTTGATGTTGAGTGGCACTTAGGAGGTGATATAAAAACAATCAAATGTATACTTGGGTGTAAACAAGGTGCTTCATCACTTATTCCTTGTCCATATTGTGTACGAGGATACAAGGAGAGTACTCATGGCTCCACGTCTTCGAAGAAAAATATCAAGGGAAGTCAGGCAACAGGGTCAATGGATGATGATGCAAGGGATTGGGTGTGCTCAGTGTTGAAGTTTCCTTTCATGGAGGTCCCCAATCGGTCGACAAAAGATAAAACATGGCATCCCATTATCAATTTTCCACTTACAAATGTACACTTTTGCACTTTGCATGCCTTTATGCGTATATTTGATCTCTTCTTAAAGCTTCACATAGAGTACGCTTTCACAATGAAACCACTTTCCAGATCCGTGGAAGCCATTGGAATAGTTGAAGAAATTCTAAATTCGATTGGATGTCATGGTGGCAATGTTTCTATCATCGGTGAGGTGGAAAATATACATGAAGTGCCACAAAAAGTATTTATGAATGGTGTGAAAGCACGTAGGTTTTTCAAGAAACCAGAGATGCGAAAGGAGAGGGGTGAGGAGGATGATCCATGGGAGCTATGGAAAGCTCTTTGCAAGTGTACGACCGATCAAGATTCAAATCCCGTGCTTGTAAATCTGCGTAGGCAAGTGTGGCACCACTTGGAGTTAGTGCTTCAAATCATGTGGAAACCCCAAACCATGAGCGAGCAACACAATTTGTTCAAAGATCACATTTCGAATTTCACTAAAGCATTTGTGCAAGTGTGGGGAGAGAGAAATATCACACACTACATGGTAAGTTACTTTGTTCAGTTCAAATTTTGATGCTATACATAAATATTTATTTGATCTAAGCATTTTTTCTTGATGCAGCATATTTTGTATGCGCATGGAGCATTCTTTATGTCAAAATATGGTTCATTAGACATGTGGAGCACTCAAGGAATGGAAAAATCACATTATCAAGCCAAAGGTGTTTACTTTAAAAATACACGTCACGGTGGTGAAACTACGAGATCCAACTACATGAAGGAGATGTTGGATTGGTTCTTTCGTTGTTCTTTGGGGAGATGTCATGCCATAGAGCGAGCGCGGAAGTCAAATCTTGCCAGGGAGGTTAGGAGACAATCTCGACTTACTGCTAAAGAGAAATGGAGAAACTCCACCGGACCCCTTAATCATGCTCGGTGGCATGTAATCTCCATAGAGTGGGCCAACGTTGGTTACCCAACATGTAAAACAAATGATGCTACGCAATGTAATGTTTATGTTTGTAGATGTCTTTGTTGAGTTGCATATAATACTTCTCCATTTATCCATTTTTTGTTTTTTATATTTTGATGATATTAAAAGTTTTTTTAAGTGGCCTAGTCAAGTGTGAAGAGACCTTTTTTTTTAAAATAGAGGGCTTTTAGAGAAGAGGGAATCTCATTTTCAATCTTGCCCCTTCTTACACAATGGCACGCACAAAGCAAACAACAAGAAAAGATCAACCTTTTTTTGCTCACCCTCACTCATCTGTCCAAGGTGCTCAAAAACCACCTTGGATACACGAACAAGAGCTCTTAGAAGCGATGGAGAGGGAATGGTCAGGTGAAGAGCAACAAGATGGACAACCTTCACACAAGAAGAAATGAGTAGTGACATCAGACACAGAAACTGAAATGGACAACGAAGCACAAAGCCCACCATGGAGCGGATAGGAGATCCCAAGAAATCATCGAGTTCCGGCTGGGAAGACATTGCCACGTGGATTCGGCGCTCTGCCGTCAGATCAGCGTAGAGGTGATCATGGGTTACTAAATGAAGAGGATTTTGAGGATATAGAAGACGAGCCAGTTGGAGCGCAGGGTGGAGTTGAAGAGCCAGTTGGAGCACATGGTGGCCTTTAAAATGCGCAAGCTCCTCCTCGCAAGCCCTCTCGTAGAAAGAAAAAGTTTTTCAAGGTTCTCCCTCGCAAGGCCCATGTCCCAAATCCTACCATCCCTCAACAACGGGCTCTTGCTGTGAAGGGATGCATTCCAAAGGCGTTGCAAGAGATTCGTCACTGTCAAAAAACTTTAGACCTTCTCATCCGCAAGGCACCATTCATACGTTTGGTGAAAGAGATCATGCAAAGTTATCAAATGGCGTTTCGAGTTCAAGGTATCGCCATAGAAGCTCTGCAAGAAGCAGCAGAATATCATCTAATTTCTCTTTTTGAAGACACCAACTTGTGTGCTATTCATGCAAAACAGGTGACAATAATGCCCAAGGATTTAGCTCTTGCGCATCGAATCAGAGGAGAGAGAGAGATTGAATTTGACTTTTATGCAATTTTGGCAATGTAAAGATATCTTTTTGAAATATAACGAGTCATGGCTTTTTCAAATATAACGAGTCGTGTACATTTGTGTTTTAATTGATATAAGTAAAACTTAGTAGAGAGAGAGAGAGAGAGAGAGAGAGAGAGAGAGAGAGAGAGAGAGAGAGAGAGAGAGAGAGAGAGAGAGAGAGAGAGAGAGAGAGAGAGACGGAGATGTGGATAGAAGAGCTGTCAACCAAGTGTGGTTGATTGATCAATAACCAAAAAAGGCATAATATCATTGTATTCTTATAAATGCCTTCTCGCGCGCCTCTGCGGCAGGCCCCTAGACAGCCTTTTTAAACTTTCTTTAGGTTAAGTTTAGAAGAATATAATGATATTTTGTTTTTTTTGGTGTTATTTATATGAAAAAAACTCTTTATTTTGATTCAGAGAATTGCACAATCGTATCACAAGATAGAACCAATCACGTGACTGTCTATCGTACCATAAACTCAATATAGAAGATGTAAAGTACCAGTTAAAATCAATTCCCATTAGAAATTTGAAATAACAAAGTACAAAGATGTGATATATCTCATTACAAATTTGAAGGAGTTAATTACAAGATTTATGGAGCTATTGAGTGCTTGAGCCATCTAAGATATGGGGAGCAATGTTTTCTCGGAGCTCTTGGGCGCAGGCAATCTGTTTGTGCAGCACATCCCAAGCAATTTGTTCCACATTGCTTAGACCTACAGCTTGGCTTAAGGCCACGTTACAAAGCACACGACCACGAATGTGTGTCACAAATGCAACACTGGCCAAAGATTTATTTACAAGATATATAACTTGGGAGGCTTGAGATATGGTTGACAGGCATAGGATACGGCTCATTGCTTTCATCATTGACACCCAAAATTGACCACAAGGAGTGTACTCCTTGTGGATTATCGCAAAGCCGTCCTGGGGGATCTTTCCAAGGTAATGCGCAAGAGACGAGTGCCATCCAAAAGCTTGGCGCCTACCATCTCCTCCCCGACCTGCATGCTCATCCAACTCCACAACATTCTACAAAGAAATCAATAGGTAAATAAGATTTCAGAATGCAACAATGAAAATTAACGTAATCACAAAACAAAAATTAATTAATATCTCTTGTTTTTCGTCATCCTCATCGTTTATGCCTTTGCTGTCAAGAGAAATAGATGAATTGGGAGCCATAGCGACACTCTCAAGTTCATCTATATGAACAGGCATAGGAGTGCGTTGGGCTTCAAGCAATGCGCGTGTAGCTACAAACTCAACCTCCGACACAGATGAGTGCAGTGCATCTGTCACCGCCACCATCGCCAACTCCACTGTATCTACCACACTCTCTCCAAGGGGAAGGAGGCTTCGATCCAAAGGATCGGAGGGGTCAATGGCAGAGGACTCTATAGTGGCACAGAGGATGGATAGACACTCATCCATGCGGATGTCAAAAGTCTTTTCAAGATCATGTAAAAACAAATATTCCTCCCCATTTATGACAATTGGGGAGAGGTGTTCAAAAAAAACCTCCGGAGTTAATGTCTCCTCCGGCGCATTTGCAGCGGGCTTAAAGGATGCTTCTGCACCCTCATCACCCATGGATTTGGCGGCATCAATGACACCTCCTGGGTAGGTTAGGGCAAGAATATTGCCCTCTTTGCTTGCATCCCAGGGCGCTGTAATGGGCTCCTTTGTGTCCTTGACGACACCCCCAAGGCTTAACTAAGGCAAACTCACCTCAGATTTTTCAGGCTCCTCCGCAAGAAGAAACACAAAAGTCGCCAAGCGACTTAGTGGGTGCCTACCTTCTTCTTTTTCAAACGTGAATATTCAATGTACTGACCTGCCTCACCCGCAATTACACAAAATCGTTGAAGCCGCTGGGTGAAAGGCCGATCGCCTTTGTGTATGTAGCGAAGCAAATCTCATGGAATCCACAATTCCCCTTGTCCGACAATTGGTACAACATACTTGTCGATGTAGAATTTATAAAATTCCAAGATAGGCTGAAAAGATTGGCTGTTTAGGTGAATAGTTGCGTTCACATCAGGGAATTGGGTGAAGAAATTGTGAAGATAGTCACTATCTTGCCACTCGGTTGTTTGTAAAAACGCTTGGAAGCGTTGTAACGCCGTGACTTCGGGAGGGGTGGAGGAGGATGCCATAATGCTAGCTCTTAAGGTAGGAATGCAAAGAGTGCTAGAGCTCAAATGAGAGTGTGAACAGGCTATGTAGGTGAATTGTGGTGTCGTCCGATGCAAAATTTTGTATCTTCTCCATGCTCTAAACCATTATCACTAAGTGCTCCCGCACATTGGCCAATGTCCAATGCTTGTTCACTTGGACGGTCTCAACGGCACCACTCGACGATTTGATTGCAATATCAAATACCTCAATTGTAGCATCGGTGGATTGCAATGGAATCCATTCACCAAGCTTGCACATCCATCTTTCATAGAAGTACCGCACGTAAAGGGTGGAGCGCACCTTGATGAAACGGATAGCAATGCCAAAACATCCAACCTGACACCGAAAGCGATCTCTGTTGTGAAGTCCTTCAAGATACCCCCACTTCTCGCCAAGGATGGATTCCAATGTATCGTATTGTAGATCTTTGCAAACATACATAGTATTTGTATGATGGAAAGGCAAAGATCCAAAGATGCTAGCGAAGACATGAGCAGGACAACACCATCCAAGCCCAACGGAACGCGAGGCTTTTCCAAACTTTAATGATGCTCTCACATCAGCTATAATCTTGGATTTCAAAGACATTACAGTGAATGCATCTGGCTTTGGCCACTCCATGCTACGCAAGGTTGTAGCTCTCCGTAGCCTTCCTCATCTGTAGGTACAATGTACTTGTGGGTGTAGAAGAACACCCTTTGTCGTGCAAGGTTTGATGAAGTTGTGTTGGAGAAGAGCATATCCCCGAGACTTGCATGCATGGCCATGAATGTGCCTGAAAGGCACGAGAGTGGTTGCTCCTCCCTAAGGCTAGAAGGGAAAACATCTACATAGAAACAAAACAGCCCGTGAGATGTAAAAAGTCCATTTTTTTGTTACCACCAAAACCATTGAAGTGCAAGGGACATACAGTTACAAGGAAAACCCCTTGGGTTGGTGATCCCTTGTAGACGCATGTGTCCAAACATGAAGACATGTTGAACGATTTCCACCGTACCCTTGTCTCTTACTTGCTTGAAACCTATTAGTCTTCCCTTCCAATGGAGATCAACGTTTGTTCTTTCACGACAACGCGATGGGGACCGATTGTGGAAGGCTGCATGTAGACCGATTGTGGAAGGTTGCATGTAGACCCACGCACCTTCTTGAAAAACGTGAGGTTCCCATTGCTGCTCCTCATTCTTCGAGTTGTGGAGAACCATACTTTGAATGATGGGTTTGGGGAGTCTATTTTGACCATTGTTTGCCATGGATGCTTAAGTGGGAGGTTGAAATTGCAATGGAGAGATTGGGGAAGGAGGAGGAAGACAGAGTTTAGAGAGAGAGTGGGAGCTTAAAGTTGCAATGGAGAGCTTGAGGAAGGAGGAGGGAGACATAGTTTAGAGAGAGAGTGGGAGCTTAAAGTTGCCATGGAGAGCTTGAGGAAGGAGGGAGACAGATTTTAGAGAGAGAGTGGGAGCTTAAAGTTGCAATGGAGAGCTTGAAGAAGGAGGAAGGTGTAAGAGTTTAGAGAGAGAGTGAGAGCTTTGTGTTATGGAAAGGGGCTATGGAGGAAGGGAGTCTTGGGAAAGAGGTTCTAGAGTGACAAAATGACTTTTTGATCATAGGGTAGGTTTGGGGGGAGTTTTGGATAGAATATTTTGAATTTAATTTTTTTTGACACTTTTGAAATTTTAGGGTTTTTGCAAAAACGTATCTGTGGACCCCCCCCCCCCCCTTTTTTTCCCCTCCCTCTTTTACCCATCCACCTCCCTCTAGGATACAAAGCAATAAATGAGTGGACAACCCTATTATTCTCTCTACTTTCTTAGGTTCTACACTTATATACATTGCTCTCTTCCTATTGGCTGGAGCCTAATTAACCTTAATCCTATATGGCCCAAGGAGAGTCCACATTTTTCCTAATGTATTTTATGTAAATCCATCAGTAGGGGATGATGCCATTGGAGCCATGCTATTGCAAAAGGGGGAAGGGCAGCCATTATATGAAGCCAGTGTATTGTGCAAGCCGAGTGAAGTTGGTGGCAGAGAGAAAATTCTCGGAAGTAGAGCTAGTGATGGCTAGTGTAATATTTGCTTGTCGACGATTTCGTCATTACTTGCTACCACGACCTTTTATTTTCTTGACGAGTTATTCCTTTTTGCCACAATTAATTAATGGCACTAACATGTCAAATGTGGTGAAGAAATGGATAATTGAGCTGCAAGAGTTTGAGTTCTCTTTTCTAGTGGAAGATAGTTTGAGTTCTCTTTTCTAGTGGAAGACAGTACAAGGGCTACCCTAGCCGATTTGTTGACCTACAAGGAGAATCCCCTTATTGTTAAGGAAGATGTGGCGAGGAAGGTAGTTGAAGAAGTGCCACAGATCAACAATGCACATGTGTTTTTCTTTGATGGCTCATACAGAAAGAGCCATGATGCGGCTTCAGGGGGTATAGCACTTTATGATCCAGAGGGGAAGCTAGTATGCAAGAGAGGGTTCAAATTGGATGCGCATAGTAACAATGAGGCTGAATATGCTACGTTGGAAGCCAGATTACACATTTGTTTGAAGCATGGGGTTAGAAGGTTGAGTATAAAAGGTGATGCCTTGTTAGTTGTGAAGCAAGTGTTGGGTGTGTGGAAGAGCAAAAACACCTCATTGAACGAAATGTGTTTCAGAATTAAAGGCCTGTTAAAAAATTTCTAAGCATGGAGCATCAGACATATTGAACGTGCTCTAAATGGAGAGGCACATGAAGTAGCTCAAAGCATGATTGGAGAGCTATTTGTGTTGAGGACCACTTTACCTCTTTATCATGGCCGGGAAATTTTGGCTCAAGAAGAGGAGTTTTTGCTAATAGGAATCATTCCAAAGGAGATTCAGAAGTCTAAGATGTATGGTTTTGTGTGTAGAGCATACAGGTACAAATTGATTGATGATGTCTTATACATGAAAGGGGCTGATCTCGTGCTGAGACGTGTACCTTGGCGGGAGGAGCTTTACAGAGTGTTGGAAGAGAATCATGAAGGCGCATGTGGCGGCCATTTTTCTCTAAAGATCACTTTGCATAAGATCTTGCAAGAGGGGTATGTCTGACCTAGTTTGCACAAGGATGTTAACCATTGGTGTAGGTCTTGCAATAGGTATCAAGCATTTGGGAAGAGAGCATTGAAGCCAAAGCTACGAAAAACCATTATGGTGTTTGATGTGTTTGAAAAGTGGGGGATTGATGCAATAGGACCGTTACCTATCACAAGCAGGGGGAAAAGCTATATTTTGACTGCAGTGGACTATCTCTCTAGATGGGCAGAGGCTATAGT
Source organism: Adiantum capillus-veneris (assembly GCF_014529385.1). Classification (NCBI taxonomy): domain Eukaryota; kingdom Viridiplantae; phylum Streptophyta; class Polypodiopsida; order Polypodiales; family Pteridaceae; genus Adiantum; species Adiantum capillus-veneris. Next base: position 104,107,817 of record NC_140935.1, read on the forward strand.
AGTAAAACAGATCAAAGCAAAGGACGTGGCAAAATTCGTGTATGATGAAATATGTTGCAAGTTTGGGGTGCCATTGGAGCTACTTTCAGATAAGGGGCTAGGATTTAGAGCTAAACTGCTAGAGTTCTTATGCATGAAGATGAAGATTAGGCACCAGCATACCACTCCTTATTATCCCCAATGTAATGGCTTAAATGAAAGATTCAATGGTGAGTTGGTAGAGATTCTTTCAAAAGTGACAGAGCACCAAGGAAAGAATTGGGATTTGGAATTGCCTAGTGCGTTATGGGCTTACCGTACTTCGGTGAAGACAAGTACAGGGTTTACTCCATTTCATTTGGTGTATGAAAAGGAAGCACTATTGCTTGTGTAAGTAGAGTTGCCTTCAGTCAAGATGTTAGAGAAGTTGCTTGGGCCACCTAGTGATGCATTCAAAGAGAGGCTCTTGCAGTTACAAGAGGTTCAGTTGGATAGAATGAGCGCATTGGAGCATTATGGGCAGATGCAGGATAGGGATTTGGCAAATACAAATGAAAAGGTCAAAAGTAAGGGTATCAAGAAGCATGACTTGGTTTTGCGCTACAACAGTAAGCTGGACAACACCTTCCAAAAGAAGTTTCAAATTAAGTGGGAAGGCCCTTTCAAGGTAGTGGACTGTTTTCCAAATGGTACATATCAGTTGGCTAACCTAGATGGGATTCTACATAAGTCAAGGGTAAATGGATTGCGTCTTAAATTATATCATGCCAGGTTAATGATGGTGGAGCAAGATGAGCTGTCTGTGGATCAAGCAATGTATGTGAAGGATGAGGAGACCTGTGATGCGGAGAGTCTCATCTCTCTTTTTGCTGTTGCTGATCATGAATGATCTAGCAGGCTAGGGGATGGGCAAATTATGTCAGGAGTTTTTTGGAGCAAGGGATTGCGCATATGTATATACACATGCATGGTGCATCGAATAAAGGATTGCCCAATATCCAGAGACAGTTGGTTATGTGGGGCCCACATGTGTACAGATAGGACAACATGTACATAGTGCATCAATTTTCACTATCACCAGTACCAGTGTGTTTTTTCTATAATAATGAGGATTTGGTAGCGCATAAAACTTCTCGAGGAAGCTAACCGCGGGCCGATGACATGAGGTAAGCAGGTGCGTCAGATGTTATCTAGTGGCGTCAGAAGGTCGAACGGGGTCAAGACTTGCACGTGGAGAAGTACGGACACAACGTGGGTGTTTTCTTGTGATACTTATGCAAAAAGGTCATCATGAGGACCAATTTTTGGGGCCACTTCACGTGGTGGCGGGATGCATTATTGAAAAAAGTTGAGTGCCAGGTGTGCGGATGATGCAAAAAGGTGACAACTATGCACTACGAGGTTAGTTTTTGGCCTGTAATTGAGGTCATCTAAAAGGCCAAGGGTGCCCAAGTAAAAAAGCTAAGTGTGGGAACTAAAAAAACAGAGAGAAGACCAGAAAAAACGTGGAGAAGAGAGGAGGAACAGCCGAAGGTGTGTTTTTGGGGTTTTTGGAGCCTGTTTTGGCCGTAAACTGCTCATCCGAGGTCAGATTTGAGCACTTTGACATTGTAGACTGGGGTTTTGGGCCGTTCTAGACGCGATGGCGCTGTCCATTTTTCCAAATTACTCACTGTTTTTCTACTGTTTTGGCTGTGTAAGTTTCTCCTATGAGCAAAGCTTCTGCTCCAATTTGTGATTGTATCTGGTCTATTTTACCCATATTGTGTGAGATCTTTGCCCCATTGGTGTTGGCCCAAGCTCTACTGTATCTATTGTATCCTATTTTGAGCTGAGTTTTTTGGGTGTGTGTGTGTGTGTGTCTTTGTGTGGAGTGGGCAAGTGGATAGTCTTTCTCCTCTCACTCCATCGATGTGTTCCCTGTCTCGGCCAAGTGTGTTGTGTAAGCGAAGTGGTGCCCCCTAGCGTGTGTGTGTGTGTGTGTATCATTCCAAGAGTGTGTGTCAAGTCATTATAGAGGTGTTCTGTGTGTTTCCATCCCTCTCACAACGTCGTGCATGCTTCTCCAAACAAAAGATGTGCATCATCTACTTCTGAGCGGGAGGACCATGACACACACAGGGTGAAGAAGAGACGACCAAATCCTACTCATGCAACACCTGTTGTAGAGGAGAGGCAAGCTTGTCGTTCCCGATCAGACCAAAACGCTGGAACACCTGGTTCTCCTGCACCAATGTCTAGGTGGCACCCTCATCATGTCAACTTTGAGAGGAATAGCCAGTTTTGCATGACAAAAGAAGAGGCCCATGAGGTGTACAAGCTTAATTGTGCTGGATAGGATCCTAGGCTCCTCAATGAGGAGGATTTTTCAGATGAAGACTGGCCGCAAGTGTTTACTGAGGTGCCAAAGAGAGGCAGCAAAGTCAAATGCAGGTTTGTTAAGAAGGAATTCTGGAGCAAATTATACTCCATGTTCACTTCGGTGTACGAGGAGCCTCCTAGGAACTATGGTATGGAGGTAACAAAGGCATTTTATCGGGGTTTCCTCTATGAACATTTGAGAGGGACTGTGAATTGGGCAGCTTTTGCTGAGAGCATTGTAGCCAATATGGAATCTAGCAAGCTGCAACAGCTGAAGAAACAGAGATGGGCAACATTCCACTCTTCAAGTGCACCGCAGAGCTCGTGGCACATGACCATGGTTACAAATGTAGATGATGGGGATGCCAACAGGGGTTCTGGCTTGCACAATGCGGCCAAATTTTCAAGGCTTGGAAATTTGTCTCTTTGTGAACTTGATGATGTTGGAATGGTTGTGGCACTCAGCCACGCAAAGGCATTAACGAAGTACCATAAAGCGTGTAAAAGACGACATGCCATGCAGGCGAATGTGCATCGAAATGAGGGGGCAATGTCAATCATTCATAGTGTGACAACGCAGCTTGCAAAAGCCAAACATCGATTGGGGGAGCTACAATCATCTGCGGTGGACAGTGCTAATAAGGAAAGGGAGAAGGCACGGATCTTCAAGCTCGAAATGATGCTAGAGACCTTGCAAGCTGAGGTGGAGGATGATGACTGCAGTTCAGAGTTACTTGAGATTACTAGGGAAATTGAGATGAATGAAGAAATTCTCCCTATACTGAATGCTCGTGTCAATTTTGTAAACTCCATGCAACGCAGGAAAAGCCCGGTTCATTTGTTGCAAGTTCCATGCCCCAAAGTGCCACCACCTAATGCTAAGATATTGCAGGTGCCTGATAGTTGCAGTGCATGTGGCCTGCTCATGTATGACGAAGAGGCATTGGGGATATTCATACTCCCCTATAGACATGCTTACCACATATATTGTTTTGCCAACCGTGCTGGCAGAGAGGGAAAATTCTTGGCTACAAGTTGTGGTTGTCTCATCCCAGATAATATCAAGGAATTAATGTTTGTAGACAGTGGGGGCGACACTTCTCCTGGATGCTTAAAGTTTGGTAAGCAGGTCATTTTGCTCATTTACATATGGTATCTGTGAATGTGGCTAAGAATGTGCATTGTTATTACCATCTTCCTAGGTAACATATGGGTAGGTACCTAACATAGAGGTAGTTGTGTTTGTGGTAGAATTAGTCTACTACCAGTACAACTTTAGGCTTGTGCATACTTGTAGGTGTCATATGAGCATGATCTCAAAGGTGGCTACCTATAATTGCATCTCCACAAGTACTAGCTTCCAAAGTGGTGCTTACTGGGGTAGACATCTAATAGTGTGACATGAAGGGTAGCCACCTTGTTAGATAGTAGCTATGGTGCCTATTTCTTAATGGCTGGCAGTTTCCCTCCAAGAGAACTGTGGTACCTCTTGTACGTGTGGTAGCAATGTGGTTGGCTAGGTGGTACCACGTATAGGTGTTCTAGACTGGATATTAGCTGGCAAGGTGGTTGCTTGCAAGGTGGCAGCTGGCTGGGTGGTAGATGGCTACCTGCTAACTAGCTACCACTAGCTACTCAGAGCTAGCTAGTGACTAGCTATTGTTGAGTGGTGACTACCTAGTCAACACTACCTAGTCACAGGTAGCCACCCTTCAACACTACCTAGTCACAAATGTTGACTTGCTAGCTGGTTGGGTAGTATGTGGCTAGGTGACTAGTGACTATGTGGTAGCTTCTACAAAGGTGGTAGTACCTATGGTAGGTGGTGGTCCACCCCACCCAAGTCAGACCTGCCTAGTCACAAGTGCTGACTTGGTTGCTGGCTGGATAGTAGGTGGCTAGGTGGCTAGTGGCTTATGTGCTAACTACTCCAAAGGTGGTAGCTATGGTAGGGGGTGACTACCAATTTATTTCCATGATCATGTGTCTTACATTCAATCTTTAGGCACCAATGTTGTACTGGCTAAATTGTAGCTACTATGGTTTGAGCCACCCAACACAGTGTTGTTACCCACTAGTATTGTGGTAGCTACCAGTTTGGGGATAGCTACCTTTTTCATGAAATGGTATCTAGCATGGTGGGACATAATCTTTAAGGTTATATCCATTGATTGTTATCTTGTCATAACCTAAATTGTCTAATGCTTGTGCAGAATCTACCTCCAAGAAAAAAAGTGAGGCGCAGGTCCTTTCAACCAAATCTGATGACAGTTTTGGTAACCCTCTCTTCCAGGACATTCGTACAATATTTGTATGGTTTTGTCAATAAATGTTGCCTAAGCTTCCTATCTATTGATCAGATGCTAAAAAGGGTGATCTAAACATTGAAGTGATCTCCAAAGAGGTCAAAGTGGGCACTACGATCAGTGTTCTCTCCGATAAGGAAGAGAGAAATTGCAATCTAGAAGGTAATAGCAGTTCCTTGGGTCCTTCAAAGCACTTGTTTAGTACAAAGTTTACTCATCATTCTTTTTTACAATGCACCTAGAGTTTATTTTTGGTATGTTTCAGAAACAGATGTACCTGATATAGAGGAAACCCAATTAATGGATGGTGATGTGCTCCCCATTGCGCATGAAATACTTGCGGAATTGCCACTTGTCAGGGAAGAAGTGGAGCTATTCAAGAGCCAGTATCCTAGCAAACCCTTGACATCCATACCGGTGAACCAAGAGAAATCTCCCTCAAAAAGCCCTAATATTGCAGAGGCTTTTGCAGTGGCAAGAAATGCAAAAAAACGCAAAGGGACTTCAGGTATAACTGGGTAGTCTCTGAGATGTTTTCATCTGTATGGCTTGATTAGGGTGTTTATTAATAATTACTACTCCTAGAGGGGGGCAAGGGGAGACCAGAATGAAAGGTTGGATGCATCCAAGGGGTTAGAGAGTGCTAAAGAGAAGGATTCTGTGGTTGTGGATGGGGACACCGGTGCAGTAAGCGGAGCAAACCTCAAAAAAGGTGTTGCAAACACACGGGCAAAAAGATGCCTAGCTTAGACCCTACCTAGTGTCCATGAGTGATGCTTTATAGCCAACCCTTTTATGAGCCTTTTTGGTTGTACCATCCTTTTTGTATCAAACCACTATCATTCTTTGTACTGCAATCCTTTCGTAATGTAACAATAGAACGTTTGGATCAACCTGGAGTTCCTCTTTCATTGTCAAAGTGTTTTTTTATGTGACTTGTGATGTGGTGCATGTGTCTTTTGATGCCTTGTCCATTGAGGTGAGATCCATTTTCTCTAAAAAAATTCATATTGCAACTTTCTGACTCTTGCGTTCTGTTTGTTTAGAGAAACTCAAACCCTTGGGCTACAGCAGGTGGAAATGGGTAATGCCCCAAGGATTGAAAGGGTTTTTGAAGATCTTGTCTACTTTACAACGCACAGGTTTTACCAACACAGCAGAAACACCAAAGGAGCTGCTCCGTACAACGTGTGATGATGAATCACAGGATCCTACTGTCGGGGCATCCACTCATGTGCACCCTGTGGCCCCTCGAGATTTTGTCCCTGTTTATGATGCTCAAGAAGATTCCCCTCTGAGGCAAGATGTGCAGCCAGAGCCTCCAAAAGAAGTGCATTCACCAAAGTTACAACAAGATGTAAGTTCCTGTACAAAAAGGTGGAAGGATGTTCTAATGCCTTTCCCAATTAGCATTGTGACTGCTCCGCTGATAGAGGGTACGTACCGCCACCTCCAACCTGTCCTGCTCAAAAAGTCCTGGAATTAGACATGAATGGGGTTCTCTTGAGAAGATACCCCAATCCAGAGATCCCTTCAAGAACCCAAGATTTTCTCTATCGAAAAGTGTTCAAGGGAGGCACTGATCGTGGCACCTTTTGCATAATCAGGCCAGATGTGCTTCAATTTCTTCATGAATGCGCATACATCTTTCACCTTTGCATCTGGTCCAACTGCACTAACAGAAACATAAATAGTACACTTAAGGGTTGCCTGAGCGGGATGCACCCCAGAATCTGGAAAGAGAAATTATGCCAAACTGACTGCATCAAATTTCCTTTCAAAATTACTGATATCAGAGAGCTGTAAGGCGGCGAAGCAAAACCAGTTTTTGTAAAGGTATTACCTGAGCTCTTAAAAAGGAGACCAGATTGGAGGGGGTCATCGATTCTTATGGTGGATGATACACGGTACAAAAATATTATCAACAATGATACAACCATGATATGTCCACCAACATTTCAACCGGATGACGAATCACAGGATCCTCACTACCTCACGAACACTCTATTGTCGTGGCTAAAGGGGTGGAACTGTCTGCAAGATCTTGATCATTATGTCCGGATGCACATGATATGAAATGAGAAGGACCAAGTTTCCCAATATGTTATCAAATATTGGTCACAGAGAAAAGCGACTCGATCGTAAGAGACCAAGTTTAGGTTTGGGCCTATGTACTTGTGTAAACAGCGAATGGGAGTTGATAACCCCTTTTCGTATCACTGACCTATTTATATCAGCCTTCTTGAATCTGTAACTGGCTTCATACTAAAATGGATATCTCATACTTTTTGGCATTTGTGATTTTTTTGGGAAATGATACGAGGTACTTCAAGTCATTTGAAATTGAGTTGAAATTTTTAAAGCCTAGTCAACTGTGTTGTCTCCTCCTTGCAAATGCCACCATTATAAATCTTGTTGTATGGTAGATGTCTATTTCTGCATGGTAGATACCTGTTTATGAATGTTAGCTCTGTTTTCTACATGGTAGCTGCCTATTCTTGAATGGTAGCTATCTATTTTTGCATGGTAGCTCCCTGTTTAAGATTAGTAGCTATCTATTTTCTGCATGGTAGCTAGCTTCTTATTTCTGGTATAGCTATCTATTTTCAGCATGGTAGCTAGCTGCTCATGAGTGGTAGCTATTTGCTATTAACATGGTAGCTAGATTTATCGGCATGGTAGCTCTATGTGGAAGCTATCTATTTCTTTATGGTAGCTACCTGTTTCTACATGGTAGCTACCTCTTGTCTCATGGTAGCTACCCCCTTTCACTCATGATTCATACTCATGACAATTTTGAAATAGAAGATTGTGTGCATGGGAGAGATAGAGAGAGAAATGAAAGGGAGGGAGGGAGAGAGAGAGAGAGAGAGAGAGAGAGAGAGAGAGAGAGAGAGAGAGAGAGAGAGAGAGAGAGAAAGAAAGAGAGAGTGGATATTGGTTTTACAGTTCCATTTTTTAAATTGATTCATGATTGGAGTTTGATGATGAGACCTTGTGCCTCGGTCTGGGAACCATCATCTGAAGACTTTAATCCTCTTCTTGGATGTTCGTTCTTCATACCGCTTACCAAAAGCTCACGTTGTGGATCCTTAATCCTAATCCTATGTCTTTTCTGTTTTGGCTGAGGCTCGTCCCCTTGGGGTTTTGTTGTGATATAATATTTCAAGAGTTTTACCTCGGCAATTTTCAACCTTGTGTTTGGGTTTTCAGCTGTTACGGTGTAGTTTTATCTTAAAGTTTTTTCCCACCTTCTTTTCCACAAAGAGAGAGAGAGAGAGAGAGAGAGAGAGAGAGAGAGAGAGAGAGAGAGAGAGAGAGAGAGAGAGAGAGAGAGAGAGAGAGAGAGAGAGAGAGAGAGAGAGAGAGAGAGAGAGAATGTTGGTTATTCTCACCTGTAAGGCAACTATCTATGAATCCGTTTCACCCAAATCTATCCATGTCAGACTTATAGAAAAGAATTCAAATTTCATTGATGGAACCATAAAACCCTTCTATGGTCTCATATAGCGGTAATTCATTCAATTAATACCTAGACTTATTCACACACACATACTTTAAACTCGTTTCCTCGCTCAAAACCTGGTTGGCTCGAAAGTCCGGCGCCCCTTCCGGTATTAATTTTTTAGTTAGAAGTGGAAAATTACAATGGATTTGAATACCAAGGTTTCTGACTTGTTCGCAAAGGAGATTTGGAATTTTGGTTGGATTATTGTTTGTTCATTGATGATGAGGCCTTGTGCCTCGAACCCTAAACCATTAGCTGAAGACTTCCCTACCCACAACAACCTCCCAAGTGAAAGGAAGGTACCATTACAGAGCAAACACTTCTCTACCCACAACAACGTCCAAAGTGAAAGGAAGGAACCATTACACGTACAAAAATAGAGAGCAGACGTCCTATTGTGAATTAGAGTCCAAGAACAACATAGTAGTATATCCTTGCACAATTTAATTTGGAAGAAACAGTGGATACTTTACTCATTGAATATAATGGAAATTCTAAGGTCCGTATGTATCAAAGGGAATGCTGTTGTAAACAGCCTCATATACATTGGGGGACATCATAAAGAAGTTGTGGTCGATTATCTCCATGGGAAAATTGATAGCTCTCACAAGGTGTGATAACATATAGACTTTGGGCTTCGACTGCAAGAGCTTGTATTCATGTGGATTTCCAGATCGCTGCTCATATGAAATTCCCTTAACCATATAAGATCCTCGCACACAAAAATTACCCCAAGCATCGGTAATTGGAGACTCGATGCATGACTTCTCTCCTGTACACGTTGGTGCAGCTAAATTTGGTCAGAGCTAAGTAGTGGTTTGTGCCATGCAGAGGCAGTATGTGAGTGCAGTGCAGAAGGCTAGGGCAGGTACCAAAGACCTAGGCAGCCAAAGGATAGCGGAGGTGTATGCTCAAAGTGGTTTTTTCAGGACAAAGGTGTGTTGCAAGGAGCCAAGTAGGTTGATGGCCTGCTATGCCTGAGATGTGGGTTTTATGTGCTAGAATGTGGTGTTCACTGTGCTCTAGAAGCCGGTCCAGACGGCTCGTCAAACGGAGCCCTGGTGCTCAAGATATTGCGGTTTAAAGTTGAAGTGTGTAGCAGATCCCCGGCGGATAGGGCAACTGGGGACAGGTGTCCCGGGCTGATGTTAGTGTATATGCGTGTAGTGCTCAAATTGTGTGGCTTGCCTGTCTTCTCGGAATGCAAATCGGAGCTCTGGATAGCAAGATATGGTTAGGTAAATATTTTTCGGGGGCTGGGTCTGAGCCCACTGGACCGCATTGAGAAATGTGCCATCTGGCGTCATTTTAGTCTTGCCAAGATTCTCGGCGGAAGGGTGTACCATGTGGAGTTAGCAGGAGTTGACTGCACGTCAATCGGATACTCGGTCCGCAAGATACTGCAGGCCAAAGTTGGGAGCTATCCGTTGAGCAATGACTACAGGTGTTTTTTGGTGTTTTGTCGGCCTTGTTTGGTGGGCCTGGGAGATTCAAAGTGCGGTGAGAATGGGGGGGTTTGAAGTCGGGAACCAGCTCCATCAATTAAACCTTACGGCCCCGAAGTCCGATTACCGGGTGCAAATTGGCAAGCAGATAAGCAATGTAAAAAAATTGGGTTTTATGGAGTGTTTTCAAAAGCTTTATAAGGCTTTGAAGGCCATCTGCCACAGAGTTGCCACGTGGCGGAGAATTAGCCCACATGCGAGGAGAAGGGCAAATTGCCGCGCTATATAATGTGGGGCGTGAGCTCGCATTGGTATCCAAAGGGGTGTAGAGAGCTTGGAGCGCATGGAGCTATGGTGGATGCCCTGTGGGCGTTGCTGTGGCGGGGGTGTCGCGGGGCAGGCGGCGGTTTTGGCCGGTTGGTGATGTTTGAAGCGGGCGCCTGATACCGGCCCTGCTCGCTGATGGTGCTGCAGGCTGATGACGTTGCATGCCGAGGGGTCTGGGACCGTTTCCCACTATGTAGGCCTCGGGGTCCCCCCCGCCCAAGTTTTTTGAAGGCAATGTGAGTCCTAGGGGCAACGACGGCGCCATCGTTGCTCCCTAGAGGGCTTGTATGAGAAGTGGAAAGTGTGAAGGCCTCGGGGTGTTGTGTAAATTGGTCAAAATCAAGTTGAACCTCCTAAGGGGGGTGCCACATGTCGACAAATCATAAAAAATGCTAAAAAACTCAAAAACGAGCCTGTAAAGGGGCCAAAAGGTTTTGTAAGGGGGGTCTTGGTCTTGGTGGACTGTGTACTCAAGAGGAGCATTCAAGAGTGTGTGAGAGAGAGCTCCATGGAATGGTGGAAGGTTTTTTGAAGCAATCAATGGGCAACCCTCTTGGTCTTTGGCTTCGTGTCGTTCCCCCCTTCCCCTTTTCTCTTCCCCGTCTCGTCTGTTGTCAGCCGCGGTGCTGGTGAAGCGTGTGTACGCCCGGATCGCTGGTGCTTGCAGAGAGAGAGAGAGAGAGAGAGAGAGAGAGAGAGAGAGAGAGAGAGAGAGAGAGAGAGAGAGAGAGAGAGAGAGAGAGAGAGAGAGAGAGAGAGAGAGAGAGAGAGAGAGAGAGAGAGAGAGAGAGAGAGAGAGAGTAAGTGTATGTGCGGAGGAAGACAAAGCAGGTGCAGTGAGGTGTTGGCTCATTTTGCGGCCGTGGATAGCGCGTGTACGCTTGGAAGCTGAGCAGGTGAAACGGATTAGGTGTAAATTGTCCTTTTGAAGGTGTTTTCGAGTGGATTGGGGTGTTCCGTTGACCCTGGGCTATAGAGTGGCATTTCTGTTCGTGCCGGGTGTCGTCCCCATTCCCCCTCTCCATCTTCTGGTGCCCCCACGGAGGAGCACACTGATTGCTCCTATTTGATCGAAAAGAAGCAGCTTTTGCGTTGGAAGTCATGGTAGGTAGAATCTATGGACCAATTTTCACAAGAGAAGAGAGCCCTGATGAGTGGATGTCGGATTTCGAGCTGTACATGCTATCATTGCGTATGCCGAACGAGGATAGCAAGATGCATACTTTTCCTTTGGTGATGGGTGGTAGGGCTAAAGCATGGTACGACGCATTGGAAGGTGAGCCGAAGCAAGCATGGCCGGCTCTACGGACAAGGTTTCTTCACGACTTTCCCAAGGAGACTTCCCGAGTCGAAATGGATGCAAAGCTGAAGGCGCTTAAGCAAGATGTAAGTGAAGAGTTCAATTTGTTTTTGGGACATTTTGAAGAGTGTTGGACAGAGTTGGCGGCATCCATGCAATTGACCAGTGGAGATTACTTCAAGCTAGACAAATTCATGGCGTGTCTGCATCCCAAGGTGAGAGAAAAAGTTGATTTCGAGAGCCCAGAGAATTATAATGGTGCAGTAGCCATCGCACGGTCGAAGAGCAGAAAGATAAAGAAGAAGATAGAGCAGGGCGTGTTAGGCTACGAGACGATGGCCCCTGTTCAACCGCAGAGCCTGAGAGAGGCTGGACATGAAGAAAATCAGGGAATTCGAGGTGTAGCTGTTGTGCCGCAAAATTGGGTGTGGACGGTGCAAGATTTATCTGAGCAGATGCAAGAGTTGCGGCTCAGTGTCATGGATAGAGGACAGCCAAGAGGAGCAAGGGGCAGGGCACGGCCACTACCTGGTAGGTGTTACAATTGTGGAGAAGAAGGGCATTATGCACCTGATTGTCCTCAACCGCAGAGAGAAAGAGGAGGTATGTACCCGCTTTTTGGTAGAGGTCGAGGTCAAGGGCAATACAATGGTCCAAGACAGCAAGCGGTGGAGAATCCTATGCAGCCAGCTCAGCAAAACGGAGGTGAGGTTCCAAGAGTGAACATCATAGGGGTAGACAAGCAGGATGTCGAAGTTTTGGCCAATAAGAGGGCCAGAGTTGAGAGGGAAACAGAGGTAGAACGGGAAACTAGAGCTCGCAAGGGTAAAGAGAAGGTGTACGAAGGTAGAGAGCAGCCTGAGCCTAGCAAAAGAAGGAGGCGTCGCAAGATCAAACAAGCGGATTTCTAGCCAGGACGAGGCTATCCCGAGTACAATCCGGTGAGTGATGTTCAAAATCAAAAGGCAACTATTACATTTGGTCAGTTGTTAGCTTTAAATCCAAAGTTAAGAAGGCAATGGTCCACGAGTGTTAGCACTAGGCTGCCAAGAGCTAAGGGAAATGTCCAAGCAGTGCAAAACATGGCTTTGAGAGTGGGTAGCCCCACTGATGTTCTTCCGTTGGTGGATGCGATTATAGAGAAGAGGATGCAGGTACAAGCCTACATAGAAGGTGGAGCACAGGTTTGTGTCATGACAGAAGCAGCCATGAAAGAGACAGGAGTCAAGGCAGTAGTCAGGTCAAATGTGCGCATGAGGATGGCTAACCATACTAAAGCCAGGTGTCTGGGTGTGGCGCAGGATGTGAAGGTCAAGGTGAGGGGCATAGAGTGCCTGATTGACTTCTTTGTGATGAAAGCAGGGGATAATGCTTACCCTATCATTTTGGGTAGGCCATGGTTGTTGGCAATAGGTGCAAAGCAGGATTGGGAAAGCAAAGTATTCACTTTGCCTGACAAAGAGAAAGGTAGACAAATTGTGCTTGATTTGAAGACCAAGGAGAGTAGTTCTCGTCCCATGGCAGTTAAGGATGAGGGCGGCACGACGAGTTATGAGTACGAGACCGAGACGGGCTATGATGAAGGATATACTAGCACGGAGGAAGAGGAGAGCGAGGATGATATGTTAAAGATAGATGCTGATTTGTTCGGAGTCACCATAGATGACTCTCCACCTAAAGAAGAAGGTATGCAGCCTCAAGCTCATGGTTTAAGCATAGAGGAGGTTTCGAGTATGATAAGTGAAGACCTTACCAAAGGGGAAAAGGAGAGCTATGTTCACTTGGGTGAGTCCTATCCAAATTTGTTTGCAATGGAATACAAGCATTTGCGGGGTGCAAAGGGGGTGGAGCACGAGATTGTTCTTAAGGAAGGGTATAAACATAAAGCACATAAGCTGAGAAGATTAGGGGAATTCCAAAAAGAAGCCCTTTGGCAAGAGATCAATAAACTATTGGATGCAGGCATCATATATCCTGTGAAGGAGTCAGAGTGGGTCTCGCTAGTGGTGATAACCCCTAAGAAGAATGGGAAATGGAGAGTGTGTGTCGACTACAAGCCATTGAATGCCGCGACCAAGAGGAATCACTACCCCTTGCCGTTTCAAGATGAAATCTTAAACCAGGTGGCTGGGCATGAGAGGTACTCGATTATGGATGGATTTTCGGGGTATTTTCAGATAGGGATTGCACTTGAAGACCAGCTGAAGACCACATTCATATCTCCATGGGGTTGTTTTGCTTACCGCAAGATGCCGTTCGGATTGGTGAATGCATACGCTACCTTCGAAGGTTGGATGAACAGGGTATTTGGTCCATAGTTGGGCCGTTTTATTAGGGTCTTCATGGATGATATTGGCTGCTACAGTTCAAGGTTGGAGCACCTATCGAAGCTCCAACTATGCTTTCAAAGGCTTGATGAAGAAGGAGGCCAGTTGAATCCCAAAAAGTGTAAGCTAGCACAGCCTCGAGCCCAGCTTTTAGGTCATGTGGTGTCACAAAACGGTATAGAGGCAGATCCTAAAAAGGTAAGGGCATTTGTGTTGATGGAGCCGCCATCAGATGCTCAAGGTTTTTCTTCATTTGTTCATAAGTTGAAGTATTGTCACGTTTCTTTTGGATGTTGTCGCAATATGTGCATCCTCTTCAAAAGAGGGCTCAGCAAGTACATGGTTATGAATGGGATGGAGAAGCTCAGGAGGCTTTTGATAGAGTCAAGGAGATTCTATGCCAGTTGCCAGCGGTGTGTCCTCCCAATCGAGAGGACGACTTTTATGTGTCTATGACAGTGGGCACAATTGCTATTGGAGCAGTTCTTTTGCGAAAGGTAGGGAGAAGCTACAAGCCGATATACTTCGAGAGCAGGGTTATTAACCCAGGAGAGGCTACCTACACCGAGGCGGAGCAGTGGGTGATGGCTCTAGTCTTTGCTTGCAGGAAGTTCAAAGTCCATTTGATTGTGCGTAAGTTTTTTGTATTAATGGCTAACAATCTATTGCCAGAGGTAGTGCTACATTTGAAGCCAGGAAGGAGGATTATGAAGTGGGTATTGGAGCTACAGGAGTTTGAGTTTGAGTTCAAAGTAGATCACACGAGTCGGTCTCACCTGGCAGACATTCTTGTCAGCAAGGCTATCGATTTGCCGACTTATCCGAGAGTGGTGCGAGATGAAGCTAAGGAGGAACCCGACTTGGAGGATGCTTTTACTATGTGGTTCGATGGAGCATATCGAAGGGTAGTGCAGAAAGCAGGAGGAGGTGTGGTGATACACGACCCACATGGAAAAACAATATTTTCAAAGGCGCATGATTTAGAGGATGTCCACACCAGCAATGAGGCAGAATATCTCGCTCTGCATTTGGGTTTAAAACAGTGCACAGAGTTCGGCATTTCAAGGTTGGTGGTGAAGGGAGATGCATTGCTAGTCATCAAGGAACTGTTAGGCCAATGGCAGGTAAAGCTCGATTCTTTGAAGCATTGGTTCTTTTCCATCAAGAAGATGTTGAAGTCTTTTGAAGAAGTCCAATTCAAGCATGTGAGGAGAGAGCAGAATCAAGAGGCGGATCGACTAGCTAGCAGCAAAGTACATGTACATGTTGCAGGTCTATGTGGCCCCAGCCACTTATGCAGGTACGGAGACTCTAAAGGAGATTGAAGGCTTTTTGAATACAGAGCAATGTTCAGAAGGTTTATCGAAGCTGCAAAAGAGAAGAGTGGTGCAAAAGGCCCGCAAATTCACACTGGTAGGTGAAGATCTCATGAATTACGGGCGTGACGGAGTGCTTAGAAGGGTGTTGTACAAAGAGGAGATAGGAATGGTGCTGGAGAAATGCCATGAAGAGAGCGGACATCACGGTAAGGATCAGGTTCTGTTTCGAGTGCTTAGAGCAGGCTTTTGGTGGCGTTCCATTGTGAAGGATGTGAACTATTGGTGCAAAACCTGCCATGAATGTCAGACTATGGGCGAGAGGAGGCTGATAGCCGAATCGCAAGGAGCTATCATTGCCCAAGATGCTTTTGAGAAGTGGGGTTTGGATGCCATTGGTCCACTCCCGAAGTCGGCAAGCGGTAAAAAATACATTATAGTGGCGATTGACTACCTTACCAGGTGGGTTGAGGCCAAGGCTGTCAAAGAGGTAAATGCAAATGTGGTAGCTCAGTTCGTGTTTGACAACATTTGTTGTTGTTTTGGTGTTCCATGGGTGCTGATCTCGGACAGAGGCCAAGGATTTCGAAGCAAATTAATGCGGGCTTTAGTGGGAAAGCTAGGTATCCAACACCGCTTTTTTTCGCCATATCACCCGCAGTGCAATGGTCTGGTAGAGAGTGCCAATGGGCAGATTGTGAAGATGTTGACCAAATATGTTTACAAGCAGGCGACAGAGTGGGAGGTGAACTTAGAGAAGTGTTTGTGGGCCTACCGCACATCTTACAAAGTAGCCACAAACTTCACTCCGTTTGATTTGGTTTATGGTAAAGAGGCGGTTTTACCAATGCATGCACAACTAGGTGCATTGAAGGGTATGTGGCGTGTCAGTGCCACTCAACAAGAAGTTCTACAGGATTGAATAGCCAACTTAGAAGCTTTGCAGATGGACAGAGAGGCAGCGGCGGATTATTATGTGAAGCAGAGAGAGAAGCAGGTTGCCAAGTTCAATCAAAACCTACGGGACAAGAAGATAGAGGAAGGAGACCTAGTCATGAAGTACGAGAGCTACCTAGATTTCACATACCAGAAGAAGTGAACGGGTCCATATAAAGTGAAGAAGGCCTTTCCAAATGGGACGTATCAACTGGTAAGGGCAAATGGAAAGCCTCTCAGGAACAGGGTGAATGTTGTGCGGCTCAAATTATATTTCGAGAGGGATTTAGTGCCTGAAGTACAACAGATTATGGTCAAGGGGGGTGGACAACCCACCTAAAAGCATGCGGGGTGCGAGGGAAAGGAGATGAAGCTTTTGTACATAGCCTGTACATATAGTTGTGCTTTTGTCAATGCTTTTAATCATCAATTTGGTGTGCTAGTTTTAAAGTTTGTAAATATGCTTTTGGTCGAACATAAATGTTCGACGAGGGGGTTGGGCAATGATGGTGCAGCTAAAGTTGGTCGGAGCTAAGAAGTGGTCTGTGCCATGCAGAGGCAGCATGTGAGTGCAGTGCAGAAGGCTAGGGCAGGTACCAAAGACCTAGGCAGCCAAAGGATAGCCGAGGTGTATGCTCAAAGTGGTTTTTTCAGGCCAAAGGTGTGTTGCAAGGAGCCAAGCACGTTGATGGCCTGCTGTGCCCAAGATGTGGGTTTTATGTGCTAGAATTTGGTGTTCAGCGTGCTCTAGAAGCCGGTCTAGACGGCTCGTCAAACGGAACCCTGGTGCTCAAGATATTGCGGTTTAAAGTTGAAGTGTGTAGTAGATCCCCGGCTGATAGGGCAACTGGGGACAGGTGGGCCGAGCTGATGTCAGTGTATATGCGTGTAGTTCTTGAATTGTGGAGCCTACCTATCTTCTCGAAATGCAAATCGGAGCTTTGGATAGCAAGATATGGTCAGGTGAAGATTTTCCGGGGGCCGGGTCTGAGCCCACTGGACCCCATTGGGAAATGTGCCATTTGGTGTCATTTTAGCCTCGCCAAGATTCTCGGTGGAAGGGTGTACCATGTGGAGTTAGCACGAGTTGACTGCACGTCAATCGGATACTCGGTCCGCAAGATACTGCAGGCCAAAGTTGGGAGCTATCCGTTGAGCAATGACTACAGGTGTTTTTTGGTGTTTTGTCGGCCTTGTTTGGTGGGCCTGGGAGATTCAAAGTGCGGTGAGAATGGGGGGGTTTGAAGTCGGGAACCAGCTCCATCAATTAAACCTTACGGCCCCGAAGTCCGATTACCGGGTGCAAATTGGCAAGCAGATAAGCAATGTAAAAAAATTGGGTTTTATGGAGTGTTTTCAAAAGCTTTATAAGGCTTTGAAGGCCATCTGCCACAGAGTTGCCACGTGGCGGAGAATTAGCCCACATGCGAGGAGAAGGGCAAATTGCCGCGCTATATAATGTGGGGCGTGAGCTCGCATTGGTATCCAAAGGGGTGTAGAGAGCTTGGAGCGCATGGAGCTATGGTGGATGCCCTGTGGGCGTTGCTGTGGCGGGGGTGTCGCGGGGCAGGCGGCGGTTTTGGCCGGTTGGTGATGTTTGAAGCGGGCGCCTGATACCGGCCCTGCTCGCTGATGGTGCTGCAGGCTGATGACGTTGCATGCCGAGGGGTCTGGGACCGTTTCCCACCATGTAGGCCTCGGGGTCCCCCCCGCCCAAGTTTTTTGAAGGCAATGTGAGTCCTAGGGGCAACGACGGCGCCATCGTTGCTCCCTAGAGGGCTTGTATGAGAAGTGGAAAGTGTGAAGGCCTCGGGGTGTTGTGTAAATTGGTCAAAATCAAGTTGAACCTCCTAAGGGGGGTGCCACATGTCGACAAATCATAAAAAATGCTAAAAAACTCAAAAACGAGCCTGTAAAGGGGCCAAAAGGTTTTGTAAGGGGGGTCTTGGTCTTGCTAGACTGTGTACGCAAGAGGAGCAGGCAAGAGTGTGAGAGAGAGAGCTCCATGGAATGGTGTAAGGTTTTTTGAAGCTATCAATGGGCAACCCTCTTGGTCTTTGGCTTCGTGTCGTTCCCCCCTTCCCCTTTTCTCTTCCCTGTCTCGTCTGTTGTCAGCCGCGGTGCTGGTGAAGCGTGTGTACGCCCGGATCGCTGGTGCTTGCAGAGAGAGAGAGAGAGAGAGAGAGAGAGAGAGAGAGAGAGAGAGAGAGAGAGAGAGAGAGAGAGAGAGAGAGAGAGAGAGAGAGAGAGAGAGAGAGAGAGAGAGAGAGAGAGAGAGAGAGAGAGAGAGAGAGTAACTGTATGTGCAGAGGAAGACAGAGCAGGTGCAGTGAGGTGTTGGGTGATTTTGCGGCCGTGGATAGCGCGTGTACGCTTGGAAGCTGAGAAGGTGAAGCGGATTAGGTGTAAATTGTCCTTTTGAAGGTGTTTTCGAGTGGATTGGGGCGTTGCGTTGACCCTGGGCTATAGAGTGGCATTTCTGTTCGTGCCGGGTGTCGTCCCCATTCCCCCTCTCCAACGTCAACAAATAGAAGTCCACAAGCTCTTCATTGTCTGCACTTACAGCAACAACAAAGTTATCATCTACATGCAAGACATTTGTTAGGGCGTCATAATGTCCTTCATAGGCTGGATTGTCTATTTCTTCCTCCGCCTCAAAGTCATCCGTGGGCTCAATCAAAACGTATTCCCAAGACCCCACATGCGTAGAATTGGAGCATCTCCTCCAGAGACCGTGCATACATGCACTACAAAAACATGATAGTGTCCTACTTCTCACAAGAATAACCAGATACGCAATGAATGCTCTGTGCATTAGGGACAACCTTACAAACCCATGCCTGACTTCGATGGAACTCATCTAACTTGATCTCCCAAAACACCCGTGATACTAGCCTGGTCTTTGATGGATAAGAAGCCTCTGCGCTTGTAGACATGGTCTCCCTCAAGAATGCTACAACTTCATGTGCACACTGGAGTTTTACTCCATTTGGCTTCAACTTCTCATGAGTGAGATGACGTTTGATGATAGCCCCTGCTCCATCATGCTCAAATTTTCCATGGCCTGATCCTGAAAAGTTTCATGTCATAAGAGCCCCTGTTAGAGTGCCATACCTAGCAACAAAGTAAAAAGGCCTCCTGGCTTTGAATTGAGAGGCCGCACCATCGACCACACCCAATGTTCTTGGACTGCTGTGCCAAATTGTTGCAACCATTGGTGATGTAGCATGAAACAATGCTGAACAAGAAGAGTATCATGAGTCTTGTCATCTGATATGTAGAAGTGATAATATTTTTGGAACACTCTTGCAACGCGGATATAGGTGATGTGGACAAATATTACGACCTGATCAGAGTACCAGTGCATTGTTTGAATCTCATTTTGCTCTTTGAACGTGTAGTTCTCTGCAATGTCCACTACAGACAATACCACCGTTTCTAAAAAAACTAGAAGACACTCTTTGAATTGCTCAGCCTGCCATCTATACACAGAGTTATGTTGGATATACTTCTTCAAGTGATCCCTAAACAAAACCAGAAGCTCTTTGTTGTTCATCTTCTTGAATGAAAGGAATTTCCTCTTCTTCTTTTTCTCGGCATCTGTTTGTCCAACTTCGACATCCTCGAATAGCTTGACTGTCAGGATGCATCCTATCTGTGATTCTTCCCTTGGGCATGCAGGAATTTTTTTTGGTCCACAAATAGAGCATTCTCCCATTAAATATTTTTTATTGTGTTGGTTGGCACTTTTAGACTTCGGACACACAACAGATTCCCATAGCACTGTCATACTGCTGTAGGTTTTAGCACATGAATTGCACTTGTTAGTGGCCCCACAAATTTTACATTGGCAAGTACAGCTGACGGAATGCAATCCAAGAGAACCTTTCCTTATTTGGTTTCAGGCATATCTCAAAAAAGACATCTGGACATGTGTTATGCAGCAACACGTGTACATATCCTTAAGCTTGTGGATAAAGTATGGCTTCAGTTTCTCGAAATTTCGTTGCTTAATCTTCACATCTGGATGGGCTCTTTGAAATTGAAGGAAGAATTCTACCTGTAAACATGCAAACCTTTGGACTTCGCATCCATATGAGCATGGTTTAAGTAGTAAGTAAAAAAAAAAATCATTGACCTATTTCTATTATGCACTTGGTTGTACCTACTTATGGCCTAGTCAGCTTAAGTATATTTGATGGAAACCATGCACTTCAAAATACCTTCCCTAATATAGGAAGCTAGTAGGTGTCATGCAATCTATAGCCACCTGTCACCAGACTAGCCTCCTTGATGATCTCTTTTTCAGGTTGCCACCACCTAGGGGGTAGCTACCTGTATTATGAGCTCTTTTTTAGGTTTTCACCACCTAGGGGGGTAGCTACCTATATGATATGCTAGTGTACCAGTTTCATGCACCTACCACCACATAGCACCCAACCAAAAATGAAGGTAGAGTGGTAGCTACCTGACTATAATCTTCAACGAATAGAAAGTTGAACCCTAGCGGATAGCTACCATGTATGGAAGGTAGCAAGGGATTGGTCATGCCCTACCTTGGGAGGCTGCAAACCAAATGGGTAGCTACCTAGACCATAATTGTGGTGCTCTCAAGAAAGATTGAAACCCATGTCATTGTAGCCACCTCATGAGCACACCCCACCACAAATAATGGGATAGGTACCATGCAAGGTACTTACAAAAGGTAGCTACCAAGGACATACTAGTCATGCGAGAAGGGAAAATAGCCACCTCTTGACCTGAATTGCTACATTGTGCTCAAACACCACCAGATGGGAAACCTAGCTACCACACCAACAAATGTTTTACTACAACCCCACCAGCTGGGAAAACCTAGCTACCAGACCAACAAGTTTTTACTACAAGCAACACTATAACTACCATCCTGGATGTTTACTAATAAGTAGCTACACTCAATATGTCTTATAGATTGGGTAGCCACCAAGACAATGAATTCTGAAGATACTAATGTATATAGTAGGTGGACATCCCAGGTTATAAGCTGCATGCTGATTGACAGGGCATCATATCAATGACTTCTTCCTTAAAATTGATAGCTACCACCCTTACCTCAGATAATCTGGTGACTATGAAAACCATTCCTGTAGATATGCAGCAAGAACTAAGCTTGTATCAGCACTGATGGCCTGTCGCATATCACTCCTATGGTAGGACCCATGAAAACGAGAGGGTGGCTGCCACCATAGGGCTGATTACCGTATTTATCCCACCTAATCTTACAACTACGAAAAAACTTACAACATGACAACAAGAAAGACAGAAATGAAGCTAATGTAATCTTAAGCTTTTCAAAGTGCAAAACAATATCAGAATGCAGAAAACATTCACCTGGGGTTGCTCTAGAAGAGGCACAGGATGATTTTGCCACAATTTTCGCTTGATTCGTCTTCGGCACACATCCTTCTTGTTTGGCAAGACAAGCGTATTCTCTGTGGAGAAGGAGAGCACCAATTCCTTGACCTCATCAGAGATTGCATCCTTTGTGTGTGCGTGTCGCTCGCATAAATGCAATGGCAAGGATTCATTTTTTCATTTCTTTGTTGCTGCATAGAAGTTTCTATAGTTTGTCCCTAGAAGTTTTGAAGCTGCATTAATGTTTGGGGTCATTGCTCTCATGGCCATCATGATAGTCACCCTCTTAAGAAACAATTACTTCTTGCTCCTGGGTTTCTTGATGGTGGAAAGAGGACCGTAGCCGCACAAAATCTTTGAGAGTCATTAAAACCCTCTCTAAGAACAACATCCATCGTGCATGCACTACTCCACATATAGCAATCTCAAGAGGTGAATTTGAATAAGAAGGACCGATTGAGGAAATGCATCTTCAATGGCACACAGTTCCTGATGCAAGTGTTTGAGCAGCAGGGATAACATCTATTTTGATTTCCTTGGAGCTCACAAATCTACAAGAAAACACACAAGGATACACTAAGTGCTAGTTGGAATTATTGTGTACATAAAAAAGGTGTAGTTGAGTGTAGTCTTGTGGTGTACCTTCCTAGCTCTCCTAGTTTGAAAATAGCGTCCCTGACCTTCTTGTCTCGACATATACACATACTCACTGATAGAATGAACTACAATGTAAATCAGGGAAAGGAAAATTGAGTGATAGTCATACACAAAAACTATAGATAGAATAGGGAGTTTTAGGATTACCTGAAGGATCTTGTGCCAATCATGGCACTTCAACGCATACAATTGAACGCTTCCACCCTTCTTCACTTTTGTGAAAGCTCCCTTTAGGGACCTCATGTATCTTGTTGGTGTGCGAATAGAGGCAATAGTACCCTTTACCTTGTCTAATTCTTCTTTGGCTATCATCCATGGTGCTTTAGGAAGCACAATATTTCTATTTGGGACACGGCATGGAGTAGCAAAGGCAGGGAGACGTTTTAAAAGCCTCAAATCCTCCCTTGCACCCAAAGAGTCCTTCTTGCCAATAATGTGGTCCCATAGTGTTTGGGCTACATTCTTGAATATGTGCATGGGATCCAAGAGGTGTTGTATTTTAAAGTTTTTCCAATATGGAAGCCTTAAAACTATGGAACACCTTGACATACCTTTTGGCGGAGGACACGGAGCCAGATTGTTGTTGTGGTGTTCTTCCCAAATGGTTGTCCAATCTGCCATCGTGAGCTTTAAAGGAGTCTTCCCATTTGTTAGAGCATTGTGCTTGTTATGCCCTTGGGGTAAGAAACAATGGTTCTCTGGATAGATTACCTTGCACAAGGAATGGGGCCTCTGTGTCACCAACAATGGCCGCAAGTAGGACATGCATTGTGTCCCAATGTGGACAACCCTGCATACATATCATATGGTTACAGAGATGAGTGAACTAAAGTGAGAGAGAGGGAAAGAGGGAGAGAGAGAGAGAGAGATAGAGGAAAGGGGGTTACCAGAAATCTCTCCAAGTCGAGGATAGTCATGCATAGTCTACATAAGGATTCCCCTCACAATGGCATCCCCCCCCCTTTGCAAGTGAGACATCGACAACAGGAATGCCTCTCCATAAGTCCTCCAACTCCTCGATGAGGGGCTTGAGATAAACACCAGTATTTGACACTTTGTACGTCCCTAGCACAAGCAAGGAAAGAAGTATATTGCCCTTCGTGGTTGTCTCCCATGGTGGAATATTGTAGTTGACGATCAACACAGGACAAGTGCTCCATGAAGTAGACTTAGTGCCACAGGGGTTGACACCATTACTTGCTAACCCAAGACTCAAGTGTCGAGGCTCCAACCCAAACTCTGGCCATTGAGTTTCAATGTTCCTCCATGCAGGTGAATTGGCAGGGACACGCATCATTCCATCATTTGAGCGATGGTTTGCGTGCCACACAAGAAGCTCCACAGTAGGCTTGCTTTTAAACATGTGTTGGATGCGAGGAATTAATGAAAAATGTCTCAATACCTTGTGGGGTAGGTGCACCCGTCTCACTCTTGTCTTGTATCGTGCCTCCCCGCACACGGGACATGAGGTAGCATGTGCATCCATTACGGTATAGCATGCAATTGTTGATGCACGCATGGATACGCTCATACTCCATTCCAAGTGCAGTGACACATGATCTAGCTCGTCGATGATCTGGAGACATGTGGTGATCTTCTCACAACATTTTGCCCATCAAACTAAAACAAACATGCGTATTAATATAATTCCTAGAATACGGCACCATAAAGCAAGTGGAGAGTATATAAAAGCCACATTCCATACTTATAGAACTAGTGCATCGCCACTTGCATTACTCCAACCAAATTTTGCTTGCAGGTTGAGGACTTCCAGCAATGCTCGGAGCCCCGAGTACCGTGCACAGTCGTAGAGAGAGAGAGAGAGAGAGAGAGAGAGAGAGAGAGAGAGAGAGAGAGAGAGAGAGAGGGAAAGAGAGAGAATAGGGATAGAGAGAGAGAGAGAGTAGATAGAGAGGGAGAGAAATTGAGAAAGAGAGAGATAGGGAAATTGAGATAGAGAGGGATAGAACAAGAGAGAGATACAAAAAAAGAGAGAGTAGATAGAGAGGGAGAGAAATAGAGAAAGAGAGAGAATAGAGATAGAGAGAGAGAGAGAGAGAGAGAGAGAGTAGAAAGAGAGGGAGAGAAATAGGGAGAGGAGATAGAGAGGGATAGAACAAGACAGAGATAGGAAAAGAGAGAGAGTAGATAGAGAGGGAGAGAAATAGGGAGAGGAGATAGGAAAAGAGAGAGAGTAGATATAGAGGGAGAGAAATAGGGAAAGAGAGAGAATAGAAACGGAGAGAGAGAGAGAGAGAGAGAGAGAGAGAGAGAGAGAGAGTAGATAGAGAGGGAGAGAAATAGGGAAAGAGATAGAATAGAGAGAGAGAGAGAGAGAGAGAGAGAGAGAGAGAGAGAGAGAGAGAGAGAGAGAATTAATTAGAGAGAGATAGAGAGGGAGAGGGAGAGAGAGATAGAGAGGGGTAGAAGAAGAGAGGGAATGAGAGAAAGAGAGAGAGAGTAGATAGAGAGGGAGAGATATAGGGAAAGAGAGAGAATAGAGATAGAGAGGAAGAGAAAGAGAGAGAGAGAGAGAGAGAGAGAGAGAGAGAGAGAGAGAGAGAGAGAGAGAGAGAGAGAGAGAGAGAGAGTAAATAGAGAGAGGGAAAGAGAGGATTAGAGAGAGATAGGGAAAGAGGGAAAGAGAGAGAGTATATAGAGAGGGAGAGAAATAGGAAAAGAGAGAGAATAGAGATAGAGAGGGAGAGAGAGAGAGAGTAGATAGAAAGAGAGAGAAATAGGGAAAAAGATAGAGATAGGGAGAGAGAGAGGGGGGGGAAAGAGGGAGAGAGAGAAAGAAGTTAAGGAGATGAAAATTGGGCTCCAAAAGGATACCCGAGCAACCAAAAAAGTGGTGCCTATGTCCAAAGCCACCATGACCTTAGCCGAGACCTCCATGCCTCGGCAGAAGATGTCGTCCATATTTGGCTTCTCATCTCTGAGAGTGCTTGCTTTACATGGAGGCACAGGCATGACTCTGGGATGGAGATTCCGCTTCGTAGTTCTCCTAGACCAAGAGGGGGAGAGCGAGAGGGAGAGAGAGAGAGAGAGAGAGAGACTCGGTGAGAGAAATGGAGTACTTATTGCATTACATTAGAATTGTAATGTTACGATCAGTTGATCACTTAGATGTTGAATCTAGGTGCAATCAACACAAAACAATGGCTACATTTACAACCATAACTCTTTATCTCTACTCAAAACGATGGCTACATTACGTACATGTATATATATTTGTGTGTACATATATATTTGTTTATGCATGTATGTAGGCACTAAGTACGAGAGCATAGCACCTGAAGGTTAGACGCTTCCTCTTGGGTATAGTCCTTTTTTAATCATGGTGTTGTGGTCATTGATCCACTCATGCATGGATTACCGCAATGTACCTTTGGTTTTACCACGGTTGAGACTCTGATGATATCTAAAGAGGTGCACTTGACCTTTGGCACTACTAGCCTCTACTTAGGTCTACTAGTATGTATATGTATCTACATGTTTTTGTGATAATATACTTGTGTACATATTTATAGATGAGTGAGTAGGGGGAAAAGCTTAATCTTATATTGCTCTTTGTAATGTAGATGTCAGACGAGAGACCACCTGGTGAGGAGCAGCCAGCTGGCTCTTCTGTTGGTTGGTTCACATCGTAGGTGGGCTCCCACCCGGGGTGGACATCGCCTCTAGTGGACCCGAGTCTTGAGTCAGTGAGAACAAGCAAAGAAATAAAGAATGTTTTTGCCTAGTAACCCTAAACCATGAGTTTCATAGGTTTATTTTTCTTATTTGCAGGCATGGCCATCCTACACCTACCCTTCTCAGGTTCCTCCATCGGTCGCAGATCCAGACCTACAGCAGGCTATCTCTTTCCAAGAGCAGTACTCCGTTCGATAGAGGATTTGTTTGGCCACTACACTCCATAGCATCTTGAGATCTACGGTATTTCTCCGTAGACTACACCATGGGGGATTCAAGGAGGGACTCCTTACCTACAGAGCCTCACACCGACGGCACCTCGCTCTACAGCCCGTTCCTATCGTCCTACTCCCATTCCATCGTAGGGTCCTACTCCCCTTGCATCGCAGGCTCCCACTTCCATGGAATCACAGGGTCCTACGCCACTCAATTCTACTTCTGCTTTGTCAGAACATCGACGATGAACTTCCTCTGGCAGTGCACGTCAACGTTCATCTCAGGGCAGTGAGCGTTGTGAGAGACGAAGCGGCGACGGAACCGAGTCCCCACTTTTAGAGCGTGTCGCCCCTAACGTAGAGGACAAGGATACTCATGCATCCATGCCAGACACGCATGGGCGCTACTACAGGGTTAAATATATGGCGGGGAGGTGGGCTTTGGCACAGCACAGGGCAGAGCATTTTGACGCCATCTACAAATTATTATACATTCAAAGTATAAGAACTATTTTATAAAGTTTAGAGACCAACTGCCTAATCATGCACGGTACATTGATCACGCTTTGTTAGCTAGATTTTCACATGCCCCTGATCAACGTTTTTCACAACAATGGTTGGAGGGCTACATAAAAACATTTCTGAAAAACAAACAGTCTAGTGTGCAACATGCAGCAGCTAATCAGGTCAGAGATCCAAGAAGGAGCTACCGTGGTGGCAACATGGCAGACGCAGAGCAGGAGTGGGCAATCCAAGAAAAGAGCGATCAAGCTGCGATGGGCTCATCATACAAACAACAACGCAAGGCTCGCACAAGAGAAAATCCCAAAAACTATGGCTCAAGAGGCAAGGAAGCCTGGAAGGATAAATATGTAAGATTAATTGAATTATAAGGTCGATCGGTGATTATAAAGATTGTAGTGGAAGATTTGGTTTTGTTATTGCTAACTTACGAAAATATCACTCTCTCTCGACCAACCTGAGAGATGGTCAAGTATCGGGAGCGACATACAGAATTTGATACTTGGCGATGGTTGTTCGAAAAAACCACATCTCTCGCAAGCAATTCAACGCAGCAGTTGGATCACTACAAGCGGTAAGTTTAAACAAGTAATTTTGTATCAATTGCTTTGAGTTGTTGATAATTCTTTAATTTGGTTTGGGTTTATGTAGAGTCAAAGTGATCAAACATACGTGCCTCTGGACGACGACGAGATAGAGGAGGATTAGATAGAAAAATATTTTGTCCAAACTTTTGTAAAGTCCTAATGTGGGACAATGTATATACAATTATTTACTTTTTATTGTAACTTTTTTAAATAGTTGATCTTCTGCATTTTAAACTGTCAAGGTAAAGTAAATTCAATTTTAATTCTTTGGTATTTTTTATACTCTTTCAAAAACCAATTGATGTTTCATTGTTTTATGCAGGTCAAAAATAAAGGTGCTCATTTGGGCCACCCAAAATTGGGTGGCCCAAATGAGCACCTTTATTTTTGAATTGGCGTGTAGTGGCAATAAGCACGATAATAAACGTAGCAACTGGCACGATAATAGCAGCGGGTATATTGCCACGAATTTTACCGTTTATTGCTAAGAAACCACTACCACATCCATAGCTACGGTTATTGTCGCTCCCCAAATTTTTCTCTCTCCTTTTTTCTTTGTTTTTCCATGGCTATGGACGCGGTTATAGACAACTCCTCTTATCGTGAAGCAACGACTTATAAGGAAAATACGTCCAAAGGACCACCCCTTGGCCAAGGTGTTGAAGACTATGATATTGTTGATGACATACAAAATTAAAAGGCAAATATATCTTTTGGTCAGTTGGTGGCTTTAAATGCTAAATTGAGGAGGCAGTCGACCAAGTGTGTGAGTACACGATTTCCTTCCAAAAAGGAAAAGCATCAAAGCATGGTGTCTCTTTGAGGGTTTGTCACCCAGTGGATATGGGGAGCCAATAGTTGAAGCTATGTTGAGAAAGAAGACAGAAGTGGAAGCATATGTGGATGGTGGTGCCCAGGTGTGTGTCATGATCGAGGCTATCATGAAGGAAGCAGGAGTCAAGATGTCAATGAATGCTTCACTCCTTATGAGAATGGCCAATCACAAAAAGGCAAGGTGTCTTGGGATAGCTGAAGATGTGAAGATAAAAGTCTTTGGGATTGAGTGCTTGGTTGATTGCTATGTTATGCAAGGGGGTGAGGATGCTTATCCAATCATGTTAGGGAGGCCATGCTTATAACCCTTGGTACTAAGCAGGATTGGGGCACAGGCTTGATCACCATCCCCAACCAAGACAAGGAAGGACCATTGTCTACAACATGAAGACACAGGAGAGCCGTACACAGCCCCTATTAGAGATGTAAGATACAGTTTCGATAGAAACCATGTCATATGATAGTGATGATTCGTCCACATCATCAGAAGAAAGTGTAGAGGAAGGCTTGATGCAATTATGTCATGATCTTTTTGGGATAAGCGTTGAAAAGGAAGCATGTATGCATGATGTGAAGGTCAAGGAGGAGAAGCATAATACAAAATCAATTGTAGAGCCTACCAAAGTGAACCCAAGGAGCATGCTAGGAGAGGACTCGATAGAGAAAGAAAAAAAGGAGTACAAAGACATGTTCACGGAGTTTTCAAAGCTATTTTCCACTGAATATATTTAACAATTGCAAGGAGCTAAAGGATTGGAGCATAGAATCAATCTAAAAGAAGGTGCCAAGCCAAAGGTTCAAAAGCTTAGGAGGTTGGGGGTCATTCATGAAGAGGTGACGAAGCTTTTGGAAGTAGTTTCATCTTTCAAGTGGAGGAGTTCAAATCAATTGTTATTGTGCCAAAGACGAACGGAAGATTCAGGATATGTGTTGGTTTCAAACCTTTAAAGGAGTCATTATCCACTACCCTTCCTAGATGAAATCCTCAATCAGGTTGCAGGTCATGAACATAACTCAATCATGGATGGATTTTGTAGCTACTTTCAGATCTTGATAGTGATTGAAAATCAATTGAAGACGACTTTCATTACTCCTTGGGGTTGTTTTGCCTACAAAAGAATTCCTTTTGTGCTGGTTAATGCATATGCTACCTTCCAAGGATGGATGAATAGAGTGTTTGGTCCCTACTTGGGTAAGTTCATTCGAGTTTTCATGGATGCAATTGGATGTTATAGCTGCAGAGTCACACATTTAGAGAAGTTGAGGTTGAATTTTGAAAGGCTTCAACAAGAGGGTGGGAAAATCAACCCAAAGAAATGTAAGTTTTCTCATGCGAGAGTCCATTTTCTAGGATATGTAGTTTCCCAAAATGGAATAGAAGCCGACCCAGAGAAAGTTAAGGCTTTGTTGCTTATGGATTTTCCCAGCAACACAAAGGATTCAGCATCATTTCTGCATAAACTCAGGTACTTATCATGTTTTTTTTGGATGCTATGTCAGTATGTGTATCATTTCTAGAAATTGAGTCAAAGGGTTCAAGGGTTTGAGTGGAATGAAGACATCCAACAGGCTTATGATGGTATCAAGGAGGTATTGTGTGCTTTACCAACAGTGAGTCCTCCCGACTTGCAATTGATTTTCTATGTATCTATTAGTGTGGGGTTAGTAGCTTTTGGGTCGGTTCTCTTACAAAAGCAAGAAATGAACTTCAAGCCAATCTATTTTGAGAGCAAGATGAAGAATGTAAGCCAGTTCTCCTACACAAAAATGGAACAGTGGGTCTTTGCCTTGGTTCTTGCTTGTCGTAGGTTCAAAACATATATGTTGCCCCAAAAGCTCTATGTGCTTACCAAATCAAACATTTTGCTGGACATAGTACAACATTTGAAGCCTAGCAAGCGCATCTTAAAGTGGACTTTGGAGCTTCAAGAATATGAGTTTGAGTTTAAAGTGGATCATTTTGTTAAAGCTCACTTGGCAAAAAAAGGGATACATAAGGGAGGGGAGCTTCCATCTTACCCAAGGGCTGACAAGGATGATCGTGAAGAGGAAGTAGATATTATAGATGCATATACAATGATGTTTGATGGTGCATACATGAAAGTTCTTCAAAAGGTAAGTGGTGGGGTAGTCATTAAGAACCCAAAAGGTTATGTAATATTTTCTAGAGCTTACGATCTTGATGAATCTGAAAGTAACAATGAGGCCAAGTATCCCATGCTTTTCCTTCGGTTGAAGCAGTGTGTTGAGTTTGGATTGAAGAGGGTAATTGAAAAAGGGGATGTGTTTCTAGTCATGAATCAGTTGCTTGGTTTGTGGAATGTTAAGAAAGAAAATTTGAAGAAGTGGTTCTATGGCATTAAGAAGCTTTTGCATGAGTTTGAGAAGATACAATTTAAGCATGTTCCTCGTGAGCACAATAAACAA
The DNA here is from genome assembly GCF_014529385.1 of Adiantum capillus-veneris. Lineage (NCBI taxonomy): Eukaryota > Viridiplantae > Streptophyta > Polypodiopsida > Polypodiales > Pteridaceae > Adiantum > Adiantum capillus-veneris. The sequence goes on from NC_140935.1 coordinate 104,137,954, forward strand.
GCTGATGAGTTGTCTAGGGACAAGTTGGATGCCTTGGTAGCTCCTTTAAAGGTCAAGGAAGCCTTGTATGCACGAAGGGAATCATTACAAGATGTATAATTATTTCTTCGTAAAGGGAAATGTCCAGAGGGAATGTCAAAGGTTCGGCATAAAAGAATAGTTTCAAAAGCAAGAAACTATACATTGCTAGGTGAGGATCTCATGCTTTATGGCAAGGATAGCCTTTTGAGAGAAGTGCCGTACAAAGAAGAAATACGCTTGATTTTGGAGCACTACCATGAAGAAACAGGTCATCAAGGCAAGGATCAGGTTGTCTTTTGTATTTTGAGAGCAGGCTATTGTTGGCCGTCTATGATGAGAGATGCTTATTTTTTGTGCAAGTCATGCCATGAATGTCAAGTGTTTTCAAATCAAAAGCTTCTGGCTGAGTCTCAAAAAGCTATAACATATTTTGATGCATTTGCAACATGGGGAGTGGATGTTGTAGGTCCAATGCCAAGGACCAACAATGGAAAAAGTTATATCCTTGTGGTTGTGGACTATTTGACAAAATGGGTGGAGGCAAGAGTGGTAAAAGATGTAACAGTGAGAAGAGTGGCCTCTTTTTTGTATAAACAGGTGAGTAGTAGGTTTGTAGCTCCTATGGTTATCATTTTTTATTGTGGACCAAGGTTTAGGAGAAGACTTGTTGCTGCTCTCATGGAGAAATTGAAAATTCAGCATAGGCATTTTTCTCCTCACTACCACAATGCAATGGGTTAGTTGAAAACTGCAATGGTCAAATTGTGAAGATGCTAACAAAGTATGCTAGAGAGAATCTTAAAGGTGGGACTTGGACCTGGAAAAGTGTTTGTGGGATTATAGAACTACGTATAGAGTGTCAACACAGTTTACACCATAAGAGCTTTTTTACGAAAAGGATGCTCTTATGCCCGGTGCAGTTGGATGCCTTGAAGTTGTTGTGCAGAATGCAAGGTTCACATAATGAAAAGTTGTAGGAAAGAATTCTTTCTCTAGAGTTGTTGCGAATGAATAGAGAGGAAGCCAGTGATTATTATCTTCAACAAGCAGAAACAAGGATGGAGAAAATGAATAAGAGGCAACCAAAGAATGAGATTAAAGAGGGAGATATGGTGATGAAGTATGACTCTCGCTTGGATTTTACTTTTCAAAAGAAAATGAAGGGCAAATGGTTGGGTCCATACAGAGTGAATCATGTATTTCCTAATGGCACATATGAGTGAAAAATTGTCAAGAGAACCTTTGCGCTATAGAATAAATAGTTATAGATTAAAGAAATATTTTGCGAGGGATGTGGTTCTAGATGCAAATAGTCTCTTGGTTGAGCATAAATGCTCTACCTAGAGGGTGGGCAATGATGATAGACCACTTTTGGCGTGTACAAAGTAGCATTTATATGCATGGTCATATGTACAAATAAATGTAAATACATGTATTTGGGAGCTTTGTAAAGTGGTTTCAAGTTCTAAAAAAGATGCAACGTGTACACACAATGTGAATAGTCAGGTTCGCGTGCCAGAAGTCGGACACATGTACATGCCTGGACAGGGTATCGGGGCCTTGGATATGGTTCTAGGTGACTTATTTTGGCTCTAGAGATTTTTTTTGAGCTTTCTAGAATGTAAATAATGCGAGCAACAAGTGCGGTCACTCTCATCCCACTTGAGAAGTTTGGGACATGCAGTAAGTGTCTATTTACGATGCCTAATCTATGGTGATGCGTGCACCGCCCTAGAAGTGATAAAAAAAAGAATGTGGGGATGTGGAAAAGTGATTTAATTATCAAGGATTGAGCGTACAATATATGGTGAATTTTGGAGTCTGTTTGGGATTTTCCTCGTGAAAAATGCCCGTCGGGTGTCAAAAAGTGGCTAAAACTAGGTCAAAAAAGATTAAAAAATGACCAAAAATGGTGTGAAAAGGCTTCAATTGGCCCCATCACTCACGGTGGCCATGAGTGTTCCAACTAAGGGTGTGTTTTTGAAGCCAGGTCTTGGCACTTTCACCTCTCTGTGTGTGGGAGGAAGCAAGGTTCCTACAGGTGGTCTAGTGCAGTCCTGCCACGTTCACAACCTGTTTTTGAGTGTGTGGAGGACTGAATGAGAGTTTTCTCTCTTCAATTTTTCACTTGGGAGAGTCTATGGAAGTTCTGAGGTTTCCATGGATGTGTGTATGCAAGAAATTGAGGGAAGAAGGTGTGGCTTTCTGCAAGACTATGTGACATTGTATCGGTGCCATTAGGGTTGGCGCTACTCCAAAGAGTCCAGCAGAGTGGAGTTTGGTGAAGGCTTTTCAATGGTTTGAGAGATACCTTTTGTGGCTGGCATTTTTGAGTTTTTTATGGTTTTTCTTGTATATTTGGGTCACCGTCAAGTGTGATTTCAAGTGTTGATCAACTCGACTCACCTTGTAGTGTTTCTGAGCAGGCAAGGGCTTGTAGGTCGAGGTGTTTGGAGTTTGAATTGAGCTTGTGGGTAGTATTTTTATTGAGCTCTTGAGCGGTGGTGTTTGTGGGTTGCAATTTAAGAAAATTCCTTGTGTGGTGTTGAGTTGTCTATGTGTGTGAGTGTGTGCACGACGTCTTTTGCTCCATCAACGGCTCCTTTCATGGTCCACACAAACAATAAGGAACTGTACTACACGCTTTCCATACATGCTCCTTATCCTAGCATAAGCTGACACATCATCCATCACCTTGATTTCCATGCAAGTAGCAATGATGTATGGCTACCCAAGGATAAGAGGGTATATAGACATCACCTGTACAAAGAAATTCTGGTCATCTTTCACATCCCCTATAGTCACCTTTACATTTGGACAAGCTCTGTATGGCTTCCCCGATGAGTTGTTTGTTGCTGCACGAATCATCCATCCATGATTTATATCAATTGGTCATTTTACTTTTTGATAAAGACTCTTTGACATAAGGTTAATTTTTGACCTATGATCTATCAACACAATCTATGGCTCTTCTAAGTCTCCCACTTTTACCATGGTTTGAGTATTTTCTCTTGCCCAGTGACTCTTCAAGTGGTATCTCTTGTGAGTGGTCTTGGCTTCATCTTCATCATCCAAGAGGTGAACTTGTTTTACTTCTCCCCTAGACTTGTAGCATCCAGCAATAGTTTGATCACCTTGCTCACCATAGACCTGTACTCCTTGTGCATTCAAAGTCTCTTGTTCACCTTGTACATGGATAGATTTAGTAATAGACGATCTCTTATGAAACTCTCTCTTTTCTATTCCAAGGACCTCACCCAAGGTAAATTCCACCTTACTGCTCAAAATCCTCTCTTCCAAAATCTTTTTGAGATCAATTGTTGCCTCTATATTAGATTGGATTTTGTAGGCTAGACCCTTTGCTTTAGCTTTTTCTTCATCCTTCTTCTTTTCTTTAGAGGCTTCTTGCATAGGCACTTCAAGGACAAGCATCTGTTACGGGGAAGGTGATATAGGAGGCACTGTGTGATTTTTTTCTCCACTCCTCCTCCCCTGTTTTGAAGGTCCTTCATCCCCATTACCACGCCTACATGTCTGTTCGACAATGGCCTCATTTTCTTGACATTTGGCAATGTACGCATGCACTGGAAAAGAATCTACAGGGTCGTTCCAACTTTCTAGCCGAATGCAGTTTCTAGCTTCATGTAAAACCTCTGTAGTCATTTTACCCTTCATAACAGATTCTATAGCGCATGGCCATATCTCTGCAATACCATTAGATTCCTCTCCTCCAACCTTTAATAATCCTTTTTTCTTAATAGGATCCACCTTCAACCCGTAGTAGGTGGCTGCCTCAACCATTGAGATGGCATGGCAAGTAGCCATGTCCTCAACTAGCTTCTTTATCCCGCCCTTTCCAAAGTTTTTTCCCAAGATCTTACCTGTTTCACTTAAGTGAATTTTACCATCTTTAAAGAAAACAAGCTCCTTCATCAAGGCATCTTGGAAACTATCACAATCCCTCCTCGCATGGTCACTACTATCACACCATATGCATCTGTTTACAAAGCCTTCTCTAATTTGAGGTCGTTGCCCTTTAGGTTGACCTGATGGTTGCCCCTTATCTTCTAGCCTTGTAATCTTTAACTTTAGCTCTTGCATTCCTTTAAAAATATCATCTAGGATGGATTTGTCACTCTTTGGAACCACAATCACAGGATTTATGGGACTCTCGAAAACACTTGAGGCTTGAGTGGGGTTGACTATCATCTTGTCTCTTCGTCGTTGTCGCTTAGCTAGCAATGAAATGGCGTATGTGACCTCATTCCAATCAATCTTCAAGCCATGTTCCACATCCTTATCCTCAAGTAGTAACTCTAACTTCTCTTTAATATCTTTACCTACTCCCTGCAAAAAGAGCTCCATCTTCTCTGAGTCTAGGGTAGCCTTTTCAGTCCTTGAAAGTTGATCATAGCGGCATTCAAATTCCCTTAGCAGTTTTTGTAGGCAAAATTAAGTCCCTCTTTTGGCCTAACTATCGACTCTAAAAAATTCCTCTTTGTCACCCTTTCGGAGTCTGCCATGAAATGTTCTTCTTTTAATGATAATCTAAATGCTTCCCAAGATGCCCCATGCTCATTTCTGATTCCCCTTACATGCTCTTTGATCTCGAGAACCATAGCTTGCTCAAAACTTTGTACCATCTCTGCTTCGGGCACTCCATGAAGCTCCATCTCGTTTACATAACGACAAAGATACTTTGTTACACATTCACCTTTAAAATGGTTCATTTTCTTCACCATGGATTGGAGTACCTTAGTTGATGAAAGCTCCCTCCTTTTTGTAGCTTGCTGCTGCTGCATAAACACTGCAAAAGCTTGAAACATTTGCATTGTGACTAGATAAAACCAAACCCCCTATTGCTCTTGTTGCTCCATATCTTTAAATACTTAGTTTAAAACCTTAAATAAGGATTTTGAACCCTCACCCTAGCTTACTTTGCGTCGAGTTCACCAAAAATGTGTCAAGAAGTGCGCAATGCAACTAGGAAAGTGTCGGGCCTCTGACTGTGAGGATTCATAGCAAAATCAACCAAGGCGTAGATGATTTGAAACCAAAAATATACTGGAGTAGAAAAAAACTCCATCCTTGAAAGCTCCACTTTGAAAAAGAACCAATACTAACTCAAAACTCTTGTGTGTGTGAAGATTAGGTGTAGCCTCGCTCCCAATTGCACAGATGTAGTTCTCATTTGACCTGTTAAAAACCCTTAAAAGACGCTTTGATTTCTCATTTGTGACCATTTCATGGAAGCTTCAGTACTTCATTGGAGAAGCCCAAGTAGTTATCTAAGGAGGGAAAACTCTAATTGGAGGCCTCACAGCCTCAACCATGTAGTGGAAGCAGCACTGGACTACACTAGCACCTTGTCTTGGAATGGTTCTATCTCTTTGCTTACATGCCCAAATGAGCTCATTCTTGGCTCTAAAACTTCCCCCTCAGTTCAGCAATGACCGAACCATCGTTGTTGAGGAATTTTGAGCCTATTTTTGCTATTTTTGGGCTATTGTTTGCAATTTTTTGGCCAAGAATTCCCTTTTTTGTCCGTAGAATGGCCAAACGAGTTGGGAAGAATTCCTAGGTTTGTGGAAATTTCACTGGGCTCAAATTTCATGTTAAACCTCATTTTCCCACTTGGTAAGCACCTCGGTAAGCACTTTGGACACGTCTTTTACGCCCGCACATAAAACCTGCTATTTTTTTGCCAAGATCGCCTGCATTGACCTTTCTAGGCAAAACGAGCATCCCAGTTTGAAACACTTGACATTTGTACATTCCTTAAGCACATTAGGCATTCTTTATTGTGTTAAAACATGCAACGGTGACACATCCCCGGCCTCGTTGGCCCGGAAAAGTATGTATACGCGTACAATTATGGCATCCGGTTTCGCATATATCACACTATGTACATTGTAGCATTTGGTCCCATACATTAAAAACATAAAGAGTGAAGTATATATTTTTATTTTCACATCGTTTTCGCATATATCACACTATGCACATTGTAGCATTTGGTCCCACACATGAAAAACATGACGAGTGAGGTAGATATTTTTATTTTCACATTATGCACGTGGCACGGCACACGACAATGTATTTACGGTACCGCTTTTTATAAAAATAATTCCCGTAAAAATTTCGTTTTGTCCCGTTGCTGCTCCAGGTGATCCTTTTAGATCTGACGGAGACTAAAATCAATATTTTTATGTTTAGGTCATCATAGAAAGCACATTACTTTTCAAAAACACCAAAAGCACAAAAAGCTTAAATAGCGTAAAAGGCAAAAAAAGTAACATTTTCTAAATTGAACCACAGGTTTTTTTTGTTCACTGGAATAAGAAAGCAGACTCGCTTTTCACTTAAAAGTACTGAAACTCATGAAAAGGTAAAAGTAGCATGAAAAGCACTGAAAAATTAGATTTTTACAAAATTGAACCATAGCTTCCCTGGAACATGTAGATCCTTACTTTTTACAAAAAAGCTCCCAAAAGCTAAAAATAGAGGATTTTTTCAAAACTGAACCAAACGACTAGTGCAACATGGAAGCGACTTTGCTTTTTACTTTAGAACCTTCCATTACTGTCAATCAAGCATCTCAAGTCAAAATTTGGCAAAATAGACAATGAAAGCTACTTTTCTTATTTTTAAAAGAGACCCAAAAATTGAGGATCTTACAGTTATTTTTCACGACAAAATGCTTGAGCTTGAGATAGAGCTATCAGAGGCCCAAGCCAAGCTGCAATAGTATGCATCACTATACCGACCATTGCCAGATTAGGCTGTTCCTTCACAACAAGAAACTGCAACGCCTAAAAGTATTGAGTTCAATATAGATGAACTAGTCAATGAGCTGACTCAATCTTTGGCTTAAGCACTTCACTCATTTTACCCCTTTCTATTTTGATTTGAAGAAAATGCGAAGTGCTACAATTTTTGTAATCACAATTCATCATTTATCTCGTCAACTGTCCATTTTTCGATTCTTGATCAAACAAATTGTATTGTATCTAACTATAATTATGACTCTTATTGCAAAAGTAACTTGTGTGTGTGTGTGTGTGTGTGTGTGTGTGTGTGTGTGTGTGTGAGAGAGAGAGAGAGAGAGAGAGAGAGAGAGAGAGATAGAGAGAGAGTTGAACATCAAGTAGTGTAACATGGTGTTGTGTCATAATTTTCACGTACTCACACCGAGCAAAACTTATAGACCTTTAGTCATACATCTTCATCTCCATCAAACACACCAATCATATCATTTATTTCATCCATATTAGAGTATTCTGAAGCTATCTCCCATTCCATATCATCGTCATTGTCTACTTCCGTGACTATAGATTCATATGTTTGAAAGACACCGTAGTGCTTTTGTGCTTCTCTTGATGCAATGTTCACTCACTTATGGATAAGTCTCATGTTGCAAAAACATAAACCAAATCAGCAGCCCGTTTAGGGTGAAGCCAATTTTGTTTCTTAGTATGCATAAAGTCAAAACCAACCAATTTCTCTCAGAGCTTCCACTTGATGGTGCAGCAAATAGAACCCTAACTGCAATGTGTTGCGGCTCCACTTTCTCTCCACCATACTCCTTCCACCATAGAGACACACTTGTGTGTGCAATGGAATATATATGCCATGGATCCTAGAATATTCCAATTCTATTAGCATAATCAACTCGCTAATGAAAAGAAGTTTTTCCATCCTCTTGTCCTAGTAGTTGAGAGCACACTGCTTTGAAGTCATTCATGAACTTTTTATTGGTTGATTGTTTGTGCATTTGAAATTTGGGATCCAATTCAAATGGAGCACCATGCAACAGTGTATGCAATTGCACCCATCACTTGTTGGTAGCTCTGATTATGGAAGCTTTGTCCTTTGCACCAAACCCAACATGCTCTCTGACATATACCAATAAACTTGACCAAAGATGAAAGATTCTTTATCGACTATTCGCAAAAGATCTATAAATGGTTTGGCTAGGGTGACAATTCTCTCTAAAAAACTTGCAAGTTCACAAGTTGTGCACATCTTGTAGATTCCTTTCAGTAGTTGGGATACTTACTGAGCCAAGCATCTCATCGTCTATTGGCTACTGTTTCAATCTAAGCAGGCTTGACTTCTTGCAAGGTGGCAAGAACATAGTATGTTGTTGCAAACCATGTCACACAAAATATCCGTAAAGTTTTGCTGGGTGATTTTATTCAAAAAGAACATACAAAAATTGATGCACTCTAATAAATTTCACCACATGATTTGTATTCAGTAGCATTTGTTTTATGACGGTCATTTTACCAATGTCTTTTAATAGAAAAATAAGAGTTTGCACAGCCTAATGACACCCAAGTATTCTTTGGGTATTTAACTTGGATAGCCCTCCTTGCAACCTTGTAATTGGATGCATTATTTGTGAAAATTGTAGTCACATTATTTGGCACACCTGCCTTTGCTATGGCGCACTCATATATCCTTACTAGGTAATCGTTGGTCTTCTCTTTCAAAGAGATGTCAATGGATTCTACAAACATAGACCCTCTAGGGTTGATAAGCATCACATTGATGAGTGGCTTCTTCTAATAGTTGGTCCATCCATCCAGCACTATGGTGCAACCATATGCAGGAATAAAGTCTACCACTGTGCATTTAAGAATGGCTTCGGTACTGTCTTTCACTTTATCTGATACTCTATGTGTATCTTATTACAATCATGAAGCATAAACAATTTTCTCATTGTGCTCATTAAAGCATCTTGAAATATGGGGTTGCGCATAGCATTGAATGGTATACCGCATGCCAGAAAATCTTGCATTCATTTCAAGTGAAATTCAAGCAACCATTGCTTATCTAATGCTTCATATAGTGTTTGGCCATTGGATGATGCTTAATTACTAACTTTAGTTGAGCTAGTATTTGTTGTTGGTGACATCGAAGAATGTCCATGAAAAGGAGTTGACTAGGGAGTGTGATCATTTGCTTCCGTAAGCACATGCTCTATCCTTTCATTGACAATAGACATTTCAACATCCGTTGCAACTTGTTTGGCATTAGCACTTTTTTTTTTAGCTTCAAGAATTTGCTCTACTATGCCAGCATACTTAGGCAATCTAGCATGAATATCTCTTGGCGGAGCCGTACACTTAGACACATTACCAGGGACTTTAAACAAATGCTCTTTGATTCTGACCGCACTACCACTAAACTCGTGGCCGTAGGTCTTGCATTTCAATCGAGATATATTCTATTTGGCATGCAGCTCATAGACGTAACTCCATTCATGTCCTTTCACCATGCTGACAAATGAATTTAATCTGCCAGATCAACAAATCCACCTGTCAATTTCGAGGTCAAAATTAATTCAAAGCAACAAAATACACAGGCGATGCTCTATCAATCAATATAGTGATCAAAATTTGTCCACATTATCAATTAGACTTGCGCTACATTATCAATTAACAATAAACAATGATAGTATTATTGTTCTTCAATAAATTCATGTCAATAAAATCATATTTTCATGTGCTAAATTGCTTCATCACTTCAAAACATTTCAATCACAATGCTCACATTGCACTATATTGAATCATCTAAAGCGCAAGCTTTTGGCTTTCACACATTATGATAATGGATAATCTTAATCACTTATGTAAAACAATACAAAAAATCTCATCATCACATTGCACTATATTGATTTATTTAAAGTACAAGCTTACGACTTTCACACATTACATTAATCAATAATTTTAATCAAATCTCGCTATTCATTCTCACTAAAACATAAGGATTAATTGCAAACCTTGAAAATTATCATATCTAGGTGAAGTGCGAACATGGAGTTCTCACACTCCATGGTAGGTCTTGAGAGCTTATCTATCTGCAGTTGTTGCAATTAAGTTCGATCACACAGTATGATGGATATAGCAATCCAAATAAAGATAATTTCATATTAATGTATTTGGACGTGAGATTGAGCATAGTGTGATTGCTTTACACATGAAAAAAAATCTATCTATGCTCACTTTGAGGTGAGAAAATATCTGCACGTCAAAATTAAACCTACCTATATAAATTTAAAACTGACCTCTATTCTATTATATTTTGTAGATTGCTAATCTCATGTGAGAGTACACTCTACACACAGCGACAATCTCTAAAGTATATCACTAATTCACTTCCACATGTCAGTAAACTGAGCACTTAGCAAGCGACCCCCAGAAAATAAACCCCTTGTATGAGTGAGAGTTTGGGCTCTACACAGCACACAAAGCTTACATAATTTGAACCTAAAAGAAAGAATCAATGAGATTAAAAAAACATTAAATTGATTTTAAACAAAAAAATTAAAACTATTTTAAATTTCAATAGTTTTTGAACTATAAATTTTTATTTTTTTTTCTCTACTATTGACATGGAATACCTTTTGTGATGAATACTAGTCTCAACAAGGCATGCTGCCGCTAAATATACTTTTTTTTAATCAATATATTCTTCGATAAAAAAATACTTTATGCAAAGTATTTTTCAATCAAAAAACTAGGAAAAAAAATGGTTGCCCATGTTTGCTAACGTGGCACCGTATAATACGCACGTATAATATGAGGTTCAATAAAATACGCCCATATATGACGTATTATACGTATCCCATATGACGTATAATGCAACTTAGACATGGAGTACTCACTACTAATGCGTTAGACAATGTGCATCCGGACACTAGACATCCTACCTCAAGGAAAGGCACATGCCCCCTTTATCCCAACACACACAACCTCTCTCCACTTTTCCTGCATACTAGACCAAACTAAGGGGTTCACACACACACACACACACACACACACAACCCATTTATGTTGGCACAAAGCCAAGAAAGAAATTGAGATGACACAAAAGAGGGACGTTGATGGCTATGAAAAACTTGATTACCTTAAAAGACCATGTGAACATCAAGGTGTATGAAGGATAAATCCACTTTTCAATAACCACCTCTTCCTTATTCTCCTCTTATCTTCTTCTCTCATTCAAATGCTAGAGAGCGTCAGGGAGGATCCCCTTTTTTGGGATTATTCCTCCCCTTCTTCGTGACCAGCACCCCAAGAAAAAGTATGAGTGGACTAGATATGGAGTACTCTCTTCATGTCCTTATCCTCTCAATTGATCAAGATGACTCCCTTGTTGAGGTTTTTTCCTCTTATACAAAAGAAGGAGAGTAAAAGAGACCAAAATCACCGCTTTTACTCCCCTCGCATTCCATGCAAACTACCTTTTAATTTAAGCCTTCTTGGTTGGTCCTCAAGGTAAGGTTAGCAAGGAAATGCAACACTCCTGCCATCATTGGTTGCTCCATCCTAGTTTTACTAAAAAACCTGGCCTGTTTTTCATATGTTGAGGGCCCCCAATGTCAAATCATTTCCTTTTTGAGCACAATGGGTTCCAAATTCATTGTTATTGTGAAGATTATTTTAAGAAGGTGTAGCATGGTGATGTTGATGTCATCCAATGGCCACCATTTCCATTGTGCATGTCTAGTACTCCCAGAACACGTGAGAGACCAGTTTCAAGCATGGGTAATGGACCCAATGCCGAGCTATTGGAATTAAGGTTGCAGAGAAACACACACAGCTTGGAGAAGACGAAGGAAGCTCAAGACACACAATAGAGAGTGTATCACTTAGTGTGCAATGGAAAGATAGATAGCCCTAGAGTGATGGGCATATATAAAATGCATGGGGGAAAAAACCTCCTAAAGAGAAAAAAAATGCCCCAGCGGTCCTAGTGTGTTCACACACATCACTACCACATGTATATGGTAACAAATCCCCCCAGGAGTGTTGCGGTGAATGACAGCTGGCACATGAGTAAAGGGAAGTGCCATGTCCTAAGGACATGATCAGTCCACAAAGGGAAGTAAGCCCAAAGCTTTGCGGAAAGCTTCAAGCTTCTCACGAGACAATGCCTTTGTGAAAAGATCTGCAAGGTTGTCCTATGTTGGCACATAAGCCAAGCTGATCTCTTTAGCTGAGAGCCTCTCTCTGACATAGTGGTAATGCACCTCAAAGTTCTTTGTGCGAGCATGAAAAACTAGGTTCCTCGCAACTGCCAATGCGCTCTGACTGTCAGTGTAGATAGTGTTGTCAGTGTCCTGTCCAACACCCAAATCAGTCATAAGGCGTCTGAGCCATACACACTCAACAATAGTTGTGAAGACTACCCTGTACTTAGCCTCACAACTCGAAGTGGCCACAATAGGTTTCTTCTTGCTCAACCATGATATACATGAACTGCCAAGCATGAAACAAAAACCAATTGTGGACACTAGTGTGTCAAAACAACAAGCCCAATCCGAGTCCGAAAAAGCATGTAAGTCTGGCGACAATGATCCCCCCTTGGGATAAAACAAGACAAGATGTAAAGTGCCACTAAGGTAGCGGAAAATACTCTTGACAGCCTTCCAATGCTTAGACCCTGGGCTATGCATAAATCTGCTAACCTGTGAGATTGCAAACTGAATATCCGGCCTCGTGTTGCATACATAAATGAGGCAGCCAACAACATTTTGATAAAGGGTGACATCAGCAGGATAAAGAGTGACATCAACAACATTTTGATAAAGAGTAACGTTTGCTTTCAGCACTATAACCAAAAAACATACATTTGACAGCCTTATCATCCAATTTTTTGCGTTGCACTTGTGGCACCAAAGCATATGCCAAACAGCCAAAAATACTCATATGCTCAATAGAAGGCTTTCTATCATACCATGCTTCATATGAAGTAATAGACTGAAAAGCTTTCGTAGCACACCTGTTAAGTACATAAGTGGCACACATGATGGCCTCAAGCCAAAAAGAATGCAGCAAAGCTTGACTTTTGACCATACATCGTGCCATTTCCGTCAGTGACCTATTTTTCCTCTCAGCAACACCAGTTTGCTGAGGTGTATAAGGCACTGTACATTGGTGTTTTATCCCACGACTAGCTAGAAATGCATTAAATTCATGAGACATATACTCCCCCCCTCGATCGGAACGGAGGGTGCCCATAGTACATTTCGAGATATTTTCAGCCATACCCTGAAATTGTTTGAAGCACATAAAAACTTCGGACTTCTCTTTAAGCAAAAATACCCATGCATGCCTAGAGTAATCATCAATGAAAGTCACGAAGTACAGGTAATTGCCCAAGGACGGAGTTTGCATGGGCCCACAAACATCACTATGCACAAGCTGCAACCTGCATGTGGCCCGAACTGAACCATCCTTTGCAAATTTAGAACGCTGTATCTTACCCAAAATACAGCCTTCACAAACATGTTTGACAGGTGCTTCAAGACGCGGCAAAGAAGCAACCATACCAGATTTCTGCAAACGCAGCAAATTGGCAAAATTCAGATGACCAAAACGTGCATGCCAAAGTTTTTGCATCTGAAATAGCCCTTGAATCTGCAACAGCATTTGCAAAATTTTGTCCACACTTGTCATACAAAGTGAGCTTATACAGCCCACGGCACAAAAGCCTAGATGCAACAATTTCATCACCAAAATTGAGATCATGAACTGTACATCTGTCATCCACAAATTTGACTACAAGTCCATGTCTAGCAAGTGCGGATATAGACAAGAGATTCTTCTTGATCACAGGTACATAAAGTGCATCAACAAGTGTGAAGGAACTGCCATTAGTAGCAGTGAGCACAATCTTTCCAACTCCAAGAACTAGATAAGAGGCGTTGTTGGCACAAGTGACTGAATTCCCATGAGGGACAAACTCGAGAGAGGTAAACAATTCACGATGTGAGGTAATGTGCTTTGTAGCACCGCTGTCGAAATACCACACATGTGAATCTGCAGCAGCTGACAAGCATGCATCATGGACAGCAGGATTGTAAGTGCACTCTGCGCTAAAAGACCATTCTGCATCAACATCAGCAACACAGTGTCCTTTCACAGAAGACTGAACAATGGTTGCATTTGTAGTGGAACCAGCATTTGCAGTGGAACCACCCTCTTTCTTCTTAGCCTCTTTGGCCTTCAACTTAGGACACGACTTGATCAAGTGATCATTGGCTTTACAATAATGGCAACGCATCTTCTTTTTTCCCTTATCACCAGAATTGCGAGACGAAGTGTTGCCAGCAGAAGTATTAGGAATAGAATTTTTGCCACTCGCAGCAAAACCATAAGAAGTGACTGCATTGCTATTACCACCCTTTCTTTGAGAAGCAATAAAAGCCTGTTCAACTGCACGCTGCCTAGTCCTGTTTTTTCTGGAAAGTGACTCTTGCAACAGCAATGTGCATAATGCATCAAACTTGACAACTTCTGGATTTCCTTGGGTCATAAGTCTCCAAGTACTAGCAACAGTCTGGTAAGAATCTGGTAAGGCATCAAGAACCGTCTGCACAAGGGAACTGTCTGAAATGACTTCACCTGCAGAAATAAGCTGCTCATTGATATCCTTGACACTAGCAAGGAAAGTGTCCATATCATCTTCCTCATGCATAATCTTCGACTCCATCTCTTTACGCAGCAAAGAAATTTTAGCCTCATTGCGACTTGCATAAAGACCTGCTAGAATATCCCAAGCCTGTTTTGCAGATTTGATGAACGGATGTGAGCAACAATGGTGCGCTTCACAGACAACGCAATCAATGCATGAGCCTGCGCATCCTTAACATCCCAACGAGCTTGTTCTGCCGTAGGCAAAACAACTCTAACAGCTGCAATCCTTGCAGCAAGACCTGGAGCATCCTCAACATCGCCTACATCCTCAGAACCAGTACGTACATCAATGCCGTGCACAATGTTCCAAACACCCTTTCACACAAGAACATTTTGCATCATATAAGCCCACATAGGGTAGTTGTCCCCATCCAACCTGTCCTCAACAGCGAACATCTTGAAACATCTGTGTTGTTGTTGTCAGCCATGGTAAATGTTGCACCTTATGTGAAAACTGCTCGAAAATAGGAGAAACGAAGCGGGAACAACACGTTCTATATAGCACAAACCGTAGAAGACTGTAAGGTACCTGTTATGCAGAAAACGGCACTGACAGAAATTATGCACAAAATGACGAAATAGCCGTGCAGTACTGCCTGTAGTGGAAACGGAGGCGGAAATGAGCCCGAATCGAAAATCTAAGTAGACCGAGCTCTACGAGATCTCCCGAAGTATTTTTTGACCTGCGAATGCTCGCCAAAGCTCACTGAAGTCAAAGAAAGTGAGCAGGCCTGT
Source organism: Adiantum capillus-veneris (assembly GCF_014529385.1). Taxonomy (NCBI): domain Eukaryota; kingdom Viridiplantae; phylum Streptophyta; class Polypodiopsida; order Polypodiales; family Pteridaceae; genus Adiantum; species Adiantum capillus-veneris. The sequence continues at coordinate 104,153,196 of NC_140935.1, forward strand.
ATTGGAGCAGCTGGTGACTAAGCTCGGGAGGACGCAACCTGCTCTGATACCAATTGTTGGAATTAGGGTTGCAGAGAAACACACACAGCTTGGATAAGACGAAGGAAGCTCAAGGCACACAATAGAGAGTGTATCACTTAGTGTGCAATGGAAAGATAGATAGCCCTAGAGTGATGGGCGTATATACAATGCACGGGGGAAAAACCCTCCTAAAGAGGGAAAGAATGCCCCGGCGGTCCTAGTGTGTTCACAAACATCACTTTCACATGTATATGGTAACACGAGCATGCTCAAGAGAACTCCAAGGTCCTCCTTGCATCTTGTAGATTCTTATGAAGACTCATGAGTACCATTGCGTTTATCCTTTGATTTTCATATGTGGACTTGTAAACCCTTCGCAAAGACATTTTCCTTCCATATGAGACTTAAAACTCCCACAATGCACCAAGTTTTCTAAGAGAAATGGAAATTTGGCCATTTCCTGGTCAAAACAAGCCCAAAGTGGACACTCTAAAAGTTGATTGAGTCCATCTTGATGCCCTTATCCCAAACATTAAGTTGAAGCTACAAGATTTCAGCTTTTCTCAACTTTTTATCTCCCTTATTCATATAACAAAGGTCCAAAACCACCCAAGTATTCTAAAGAGCCTATTGTGACCAGATTGAGCCTAATCTTAGTATTATAAATCACATCTTACAATTCACATTGAATAATACCACCTAAAGTCCTAGGAAGATGAGAAAATCCTCCAATACATGCACACTAAAGCAAGAAAAATCCTTGCAAACCCCCTTAAAAAACTTCAATTGACTCTATCTTCTCCATTTGGCCTCTAATCTGTGATCTGTAAAGACACATAGCTTTGACCAACACTTGCCAGGTATGCCTTCTTCCAATCCAGCAAGGCTTCTTGAAATAGTGTGAGCTTACTTTGGTCCCACGAATGCTTCTCAATGTAGGGGAAGATTTTATCAAGTGATTTCCACACATTTGCCTTGTGATTTTGGATTGCTCCACCACCAGAATTGTCTTTAACCACTCTATGTAACTGTTTCCAATTGTTCAACACATTTCTATTCTCTTCTCTATCAGACTCTTTGAGGCTAAACCCAATTAATCTTCTGGCCTTCATGATGGGTTTGACTAAGAACCCAATGGAGGGTTTCAAAATCTTCTTTAGCGACCTGTATGTACAAAAAAGAACATAAAGCGAAGAACCATACATGTAATATTTTTGTTATTATAGATTGAACCAAGTATACCTTAAATGAGCCTAGCATTGGAATATTATTTTTGGACTGCACACTAAAATACCATGGGTCCTCTTTGGTTATTGATGGATCCAAATCTCTGTTGATGAGGGTAATGGTGACTCTCTCTAGCTTCCTATTCTTCAGAACCTCGCATTCGTCGAGCTTCAAAGAAAACTTAAGAACCCCATTGCACTCCTTTCAAATCACATCAAAGAAGTGAATTTCAAACCTTTGCAATGCTTCAAGATCAACAATGAGGTTTTTATGCTCGTTATATTGTACCTCTCCCCCTTGCCTATGAATGTTGTTTCCATCTGGAATGGTGATCCAAGTTTCTTAAACACCTCATTGTTTATGTGTTGAGGTGCAGCCTTTGCATGTGATGGCTTTAAAGAAATGATCCTAACTATAGTTTATTTTGAGACTTTTTAGCTAATGCTTTGCAAAGTGCCCCGTATCCCATCTATGAGATGCCACTCTCATCAAGTATTTCTTGCACTTCCACTGGCTCCAACTGATTCTCCTTCATGAAGGAGGTAAGGAGCCTCCCTTTCAATTTATAAAATTCCTTTAGAGCTATCGTCTCTTCAACTTCATGTTTTGGAACTAGAGGACTATAATGCACATCGGCATTGAAGCCTACTCTAGCTTTGGAACCTACTCTGTTTGAGTTTGGATGTAGCAAGGAGATGCAAAGAAATCACCATGTTTCATGATCAATAAAAAGAAATTGTAAAGCATATATATGATTAAAAAAAGGAACCAAACTTCGAGTTACCTTAAAGCTCGTTTTTGTTCTTTTAGGTCGCCACTAGCAATCTTCATATTCTCTATATTACATAGATCTTGTTTTCTTTTTCTTTCTTGTTTACAATTTCTTTCACTTGCAAACTTGTGATCTTCTTCTCAAGGATCTGGATTGTCTCTCTGTTTAATGAGATCTTCTCAGCGCATGCTTCATTAATTTTCTTTAGCGGAATGTTCTCCATTGCTAGGAGGAATATTTGATTTTCCACATTCAATCCTTGCATTTCTAAATGGTCAGTGTATGCTAGTAGCCCATCCTTGCCATCGCCTGTGAAATATAAAAGGTTAGTGATATTAGAAAAGGGAGATGGCACATTTGTTGTAGGATCCTTTGGGTAAATAGACCCATCGTTCCACAAATCCAAATGATGTTCCTTGTTTGTCCTTCTAAGTTATTTCTCCCGTTGAGATAAGAAAGACTCCTTCCTACGTTTCTACAATGGTGCATACTCTTGCAATGCATCAACGTAAAGATGATGTGTGTTCTTTATTTGGGTAAGTGTTGAAGATGAAGGGGTTGAGGACTTCAAGTTCAAATTGATGTTTTCATCAAGAAAAGAAGTGTTGTCTATTCCTATGGCTAATGAAATATCTCATGTTTTGGCAGTGAAGGCTTGGAAGCTCGTGTTTGAAATCACTATAGTCCCATGTTTAGAGTTGATAGAGTTCCCGTAGCTTATGTTTTATGAAGAAACAATTTTAAATTGGTATTTCAAATTAGTACTCATATAGTTATTTAGATTCCTAACAAGAAAAGAAGAGGGAAGCTACCTAATAATGAATGTCATTTTGACTGATTGTTGGTGCAAAAAAGCATCACCTAAAATATACTATTTAAAATTTTCATTTTCTCTAAGATGACGTGGAACTTTTTACAGGGCCCAAAAGTGACTCCAAATTTCTTCTAATGAAGTTTTCAAACATATGCAACCATGTGGTTTTGAAATCATCATCTTGTGCATAAGTGTCAATCATTGAATCAAATGAAGTACCCATAATGGTTGATAGATTATTGAGAGAGGTTATTTGACTCAAATCATCAACTACGACATTTTCCTTACTAGGTTGGTATTGAATGTTGGGTTGAAAACTTTCAATGAAGGCAGTCCACTTAATATGTCTACTATGATAATAACTACTTGATACTTTGTTGATCAGTTTTGATGTTAAATAGTGTTTCCAAATTTTCAAAGCATGTACAACAACAACCAACTCTTTGTCATATGTACTAAGTTTTTCTTCAGAGGAGTGGACGGTTATCTTGCATAAGAAATGCAACGATACCTTTTCCACTAGCATCAGTGACTGCGACAAAGAATAGTCTATCAAAATCAGCAATTGCAGTACAGGTGCATTGATTAGAGCATCAAAGAAACTTTCTTGCAAGTCAGACCATATATAAGGATAATTTTTCTTTAACAGGAGAGTGAGGTAAGGAGAAAAGGCTATAAAAAAACTTCGTGTAATAACTTCATAGACCATTAAAAGAATGAAGCTCATGCAAATTTTGGGGTCTAGGTCATGATTGAATGGCTTCAATTGTCTTGGGGTCTACATGTATTTCCTTGCCCGATACAATGTGTCTCAAATATCCAATCTCAAATTGGAAAAATGAACTCTTTTTAGGATTCAGATAATACAAGTGGTTGTGTGCAAGGAGATCAAATACACGTATTAGGTTCTCTTTATGCTCTTGTTTTGATTTACTAAAAATAAGAGTGTCATCAAAGAATACAATCACAAAATCCACATGGTCAATGAAAATTCTATTCATCATGCGTGTGAATGTGCTTAGTATATTTGCTAGAACAAATGGTATGACAAGAAATTCATAATGGTCCATTTGTGTTTTGAAAGTGGTTTTGTAGACATCTTGGTCAAACATTTTGACTTGATGATACCTTGATTTGAGGTCGATTTTGCAAAAGATTTTTGCTCCTTTCAGTTTGTCTAACAGATCATCCACTCTAGGAATAGGGAACCTATTCTTTATGGTGATTTTGTTTAAAGCCCTGTAGTCGATACACATACAAAAGTTCCCATTTTCTTCTTAACAAGAAGTACTGGAGCTCCGTATGGTGAACTACTAGGTCTTATAAGTTCTTAATCAAGCAAGTCGATGATTTGAGTTTGTATCTCCCTGTTTGTAGTCGGATTTACACAGTAAGTTTCTCTACAAGGAGGCTCACTACCCTATATAATATCTATTTTGTGATCTTGTAGGCGTGAAGATGGAATTCCAGGTGGCAAGTTATGCAAGTGAGATAAAATCATCATGTGAAGAGTTATGTGAAGTTTCAGATTCAACAAAGATTTGATTTACCAACACCAGATATGTTTTCCCTTGTTTTCAAACTGCACTTTTGGCTTGAGTTTGAGAGAGAAGTGGAAATTTTTGATTTGTTAGTGTTTCTTGGATGTAGAAATTGTGATTCTTATTAGTGAGGGACATGGAAATGTTTTATAATTAACTAGCAGATTAAATTCATGACGGCATGGTATTCTCAAAATCATGTCAAGACCATGCAATGGTGCTACTAGAAATGTACGTGCTTGTGTAAATTCACCAATGCTAACTTCAACAGTGACTTGGGTTTACCAATTAAAATGCTGATTCACCATTTTGTTTTATTCCAATGTAGCACAAATTGTTCAACCATGGCCCATATTTTGCCAAAACATATGGCTCGTTGTCAATATGGTACACACAAGGCATGGAAAAGATCCACTATATGGCAAGAATAGGTTACTTTATGCAGATCAGACATGGGAGAGGCAAAGATAGAGCCAATAGCCTATTCAGAGCTACACCAACAAACTTATAGATGACTTATGTATAGAGCAAGGAAGAAGGAGATTCTTAAGAGTTCAGAAATTACACGTTCTTTACAACTCATCCACAAAGAGAGGAAGCAAAGGGCTTGGGGAAACTCAAATGTAGGGGATCACCATGCAAAATATCCTTTTGTTGTATGGATCTAGGTTTTCTGGTTCTTTGTCTCCTATTGTATGAGATGTGTACAACATGAAATAGGGGACTTTGAGTGCTTGGCAGCCATACCCAATGCCAAAAATGTGCAGAGAAAATTGTTTCTCTATCACGATTATCCTTTCTGTATTAATTTGCATGGGATACCCACCACACAATCTTGTAATAACTTTCATTGCAAACAAAGGGAGCTTTGCATTGTCCTTGGAGTATTCCTTGTGAAATATTATGATCTACAAAAAAATATCAAAACATTCATGGGTTATTATTGATATGCGTATAATAGTGTCAAGTACTTGAATTGTTTCTACAAACCGTTTTGTGGTTAAAACACCCGATGTAGTGAGACAACGCCGCATCCTTGCCTTGCACTCCAGTGACAAGTCCTTGCCTTGAGCCTCCTACTCTTCCAAGGACCCTATCTTCATACACAAGAACCTTTCAACAATTAGATTGATCTCAATACTGCATCTTTGGGACATGGGAAAAGCCATTTGCATGCCTAAAAGAAATTACCATCTGATCCTTGTCCATTTCTAGCATGGACCTTCCCTACAAGTGAATGGAGTGGCTATTCACCCCAGTTGGGCCAGGGGTGCCATAGGGATACCCATGTTTTTTAAGACAAGTTGTCTTGTGGTCAATTGGAACTGCTCCTTTCATGAAAATTTGGCTTCTCCAGACTTTGCTTCATTGAATATATTTTTGATCAGTTGATCCCCTGAAGTGAACTGTGTGTTGTGGACAAAGGTGTCAGCAAGGAGATGTTTTTTCACTCCACCCTCCACCACAGATCCCATGTATGTCTCATAAAAATTTGCAATTCCAGCTAGGCAATAGTCCTCCCATATATTCAGCTCATGCATAGTATCTGTGAGCAGAATGTAGTGAATATTGTCGGCCATAGCAAAACTGGGAGCAGAATTGAGAGGCAAAGACCGTTCCTCGTTTGGGATTTCTTGCTAGCTTCCAAGTGCTCCGTTTGCAAGAGAAGCAAAAGTTAAGATTGCATCAAATGTCTCCTTCAATACCTTTACCCGCTCTTCTTCTTGGTCAAATTGTAACTCCACATCCTCTACCTCTTCCTCTGGCACCAATGGGAAACTACCAACATTTGACGACTGGAAAGTCTTTGACTCACAATTCCTCAGCATGTACAAGTAACACACAAACCTGTGGTTGAATTTCACTAAGCATCACTTTTTAGAGTGCTTAGGATATCGTTTTTTGACAAGCAGTGCATTGGAGGGACACTTTTTTAGAGAGAAAATCAACCTTCTTGGAGAACGCTTCTTAGGGTCAAGATCGGTTGGATGCACAAATTGCAAGCCATAAATTGTCACGGAGGTATCACAAAGACTACTTTGTACTGTTGCAAATGTGTTTGTAGGTACTCCATTGAGCAATCAATGATCTGCTAGATACAAAACTCTGCATTAAACATTTCTAATAGCTCTGGTGCACCGGCGTTGTATATAAACGTGTACAAATTTTCTTCACATGTATCCTCCCCTATATCGTCCCTCTCTTGTACTATGCTCCACATGTTTGAAGGAAACAGCAAGACAATACTACTATTATGAAATGAACGGCATTGGGGGCTAGAACCAAGCAAATATGGAGCCTTTTGGGATTCCCTAAAGGTATTTATTTGCTTGGTTCTGACGCGCTTGTTTTGTACAACCGATGACGTGGTAAGAGTCAGAACCAAACGAGTAGTAAGGGCTTCAACAATCCCCCATGGCCCGTATTCGCTTGGTTCTGATCAACGTGATCATCTTGGTACTATACACGTTGTACCCACACCCATTTGGGGTTAGAACCAAGCAAAGAGAGGTCTTGAAGGATTCTTCGCACCCTTCTTCGCTTGGTTCTGACCAAGATAATATATCAGTACAATTCACGATATATCCACGTCCATTTGTCACACAGGGTCAGAACCAAGAAAAAGGGATCCTTGGGAAATTATTAAGGCCCGTATTTTCCTGGTTCTAACCCGTGCATTGATAGGCCTGGTCAGAACCATGCAAGAGTTTTAGTTATTCATTTAATACTCTGTCTATGCATAGTTGTCTAAGTTATAAATAACTGATAACGAAGCCTTGTGTGACCATAGCCTATCTAAGTCCACTCACTCATGATGACCAAATAGAGTATTAAATGAGCAACCATAGCCTTGCACAATCAAACAATGGGTCATTATTCCACTATGCTTTGACCCTCACAACTATGCATGGATAATCTCAACCCATTGTTACAATTTCTAACTACGCAAATTTTGGATTCGTATGACCATAAACAAAATTACCATGCTCTCACCCTAATGACTACTCTCCCCTTGTTCCCTAACCTCATGACGAAGGTGCGGACAGACGTGAAACACAGAGGCAGAGGAGAGCTAGCCGGGGGGGCGGGGGGGGGGGGGGGGGGGGGGGGGAGAGAGAGAGAGAGAGAGAGAGAGAGAGAGAGAGAGAGAGAGTTAGCAGGTAGTCGTGACGGACGTCTGCAGCATAGCTTTTTGGTACTAGCATAATGTCAATATGCAAGGAAGCGACTCGGGATGGGGTACACAGACTTAATGAGAGTGTCAATCTCACCAAAGTAAACTCAAAGGGCTATTTATACTACACCAACAGCAAATCAACCACTTCCTAGTCAGAAAATTATTCTGTGTTTGATCTCACTGCTTTAGGTTATTACACCTTTCCGGCATCCAAACGAATTTGGAATGCAACGAAACTTAAGGAGAGGTATTAAAACACCTAAGGGTACAATCCTACCAAGTTTTGGAGACATCTGGGAAGGTACATAAATCACGATCCATTTAACATTTAATGTTCTAGTAACTTGTGTGTAGCAGAAAATAATATAAACATAGTGAGCATTTCATTAGAATAGACTCCTAATTGTTGAGCTTATATGTGAAGCTACTCAATATATGGCTTCTCTATATATGGAATCACCAAACATATCTTCATAAATCTTTTATTGTCACCAAGTTTGTCTTCATGTTGAGCTTATATATGAAGCTACTCAATATATGGCTTCTCTATATATGGCACCCAGGTCCCCTCTATATATACAGCATCTCATGTGTGTATTCTACACACTTTTTGGGGTTCTACTTCTGTGCTCTCTCCTTCTCTCTCAACATGGTATCAGAGCAGTACGTTTTTGTTTTCAATTTTTCTCCTGATCAAAATCGATTTTGCAGAAACTACCCGCTGAAGGGATCGGAATCGATGTGGTCTACAACTTTGCAGAAGAAAGTTTCTTCAAATTCTGCACCGATTTTGAGTTATTGTTCACGGACTGCGTACATACCTGAAAAACAACTTTCGCGTTTTGTTTTTGATTTTTCTGCTAATTGGAAATGATTTTGCAGAAACTACCCTCTATAGAGACAGGAATTGATGTGGTCTACAACTTTGCAGAAGGAAGTTTTTTCAAATTCTGCACCGATTTTGAGTTATCGTTCGCGGACTGCGTACATACCTGAAAAACAGCTTCCGCGTTTTGTTTTTGATTTTTCTGCTAATTGGAAACGATTTTGCAGAAACTACCCATTAACAAGACCGGAATCGATGTGGTCTACAACTTTGCAGAAGGAAGTTTTTTCAAATTCTGCACCAATTTTGAGTTATCGTTCGCGGACTGCGTACATACCTGAAAAGCAACTTCCGCTTTTTGTTTTTGATTTTTCTGCTAATTAGAAACAATTTTGCAGAAACTACCCTCTATAAAGACTGGAATCGATGTGGTCTACAACTTTGCAGAAGAAAATTGCTTCAAATTCTGCGCCGATTTTGAGTTATCGTTCGCGGACTGCGTACATACCTGAAAAGCAACTTCCGCTTTTTGTTTTTGATTTTTCTGCTAATTGAAAACGATTTTGCAGAGACAACTCGCTAAGGAGACTGGAATCGATGTGGTCTACAACTTTGCAGAAGGAACTGTTTTCAAATTCTGCACCGATTTTGAGTTATTGTTCGCAGACTGCGTATATACCTGAAAAGCAATTTTTGCTTTTTGTTTATTATTTTTCTGCTTATTGAAAACGATTTTGCAGAAACTACCCGCGAAAGAGACCGTAATCGATGTGGTCTACAACTTTGCACAAGAAAGTGTTTTCAAATTCTGCACCGATTTTGAGTTATCGTTCGCGGACTGCATACATACCTAAAAAGCAATTTTAGTTTTCTGTTTTTTATTTTTCTGCTTATTGAAGACGATTTTGTAGAAACTACCCGCGTGAGAGACCGGAATCGATGTGTTCTACAACTTTGTAGAAGAAACTACCCGCGATGGGGATTGGAATCGATGTGGTCTATAACTTTGCAGAAGAAAGTTTCTATAAATTCTGCACCGATTTTGGGTTATCGTCTCGGACTGCGAATATGTTTGAAAATCAAAATTTTACTTTTTGCTTTTGATTTTTCTCATAATTGAAAACTTCTCAATTATATTTTTCTTTATCAATTATATATTTGTTACTGACGTAACTTTGCTGCAGAAGCTAGTTACACATTGTTCCGATTCAGTCGAGCCGTTGATGATCGTCCAAATTCTATCGAGCTACTGTTGGTACATGATCTTTTTTTATATGATATACTCGTTCATTGATTCTCGTATAATTATTCTTTTAGAGATATAGTTTACGTCGTTTTATTGATAATTTCTCATTGATACCATAGTGATTTTGATGGTACCATGATGATGTTTTGTTAATCCTTTGGTCATGGTGATTTTCGTTGATACCATGATGATATTTCATTGATACCATGGTTATTCTCGGTGGTGCCATGATGATATTTCGTTGATACCATGGTTATTCTCGGTGATTCCATGATGATATTTCGTTGATTCCATGGTGATTTTTGTTGATACCATGATGATGTTTTGTTGATACCATGGTTATTCTCGGTGATACCATGATGTTGTTTCGTTGATACCATGGTTATTCTTGGTGATGCCATGATGATGTTTCGTTGATACCATGGTTATTTTCGGTAATTCCATGATGTTGTTTCGTTGATACAATGATTATTCTCGGTGATATCATGATGCTTTTCGTTGATACCATGATCATTTATTCATTTTTATTGATATAATGATGATATTTTGTTAATACTTTGATGGTATTCATTGATCACTACATTGATAAATGTTGTTTTATGTAGTATATACACATATCATTTGTATCACGTAATCACACATTTTGTACTTTTATGTTTATACTTTATGTACCATATGTTGTCGTGCGTATATATGTCGTCGAAAGAGTGGCGTCGCGAACCATCTCTTATGGCATTGTGAACGTAATTATTTCATTAACGATGCTAATAATATTCATGACATGTTTTTTTTTTTGGAGTCTATGATCTATGTAGGATTGATCAAAGAATTGATTTTATGAAGACAAACTTGGTGACAATAAAAGATTTATGAAGATATGTTTGGTGATGCCATATTGATGACAACATGAAGACATGTTTGGTGATGCGATATTGATGACAAGCTACACAGCAGATTCACGGAGACACTTTTGATTACAAGCTAATCGATAGCTTTTACACCTCTTTATTGAACCTTTGTATTCATTATTGTATTTGATAGGATAGGAGTAATGTAACTCCTCATAAAACATTCATTGTAAAAGGAGTGATGTAGCTCCTCGTAAACATTTGTATATTCAATGATTTTTATAATATAACGGTGGGTGTATATAGAGCTGTGGGTTTTTCCCTTGATCCCCCAAGGGTTTTTTCATCCACAGTTAGGGACCCTTATTTGAGCGGGGGTGTTGAGCTTATATGTGAAGCTACTCAATATATGGCTTCTCTATATATGGCACCCAGGTCCCCTCTATATATACATCATCTCATGTGTGTATTCTACACACTTTTTGGGGTTCTACTTCTGTGCTCTCTCCTTCTCTCTCAACACTAATGAGCATAGCAAGAGTGCTTGGATGGAGAGAGAAACAAAATCATAAAACCTAGTTAGATAAGCATGAACAATACTTCAAAAGAGAGAGAAATTAAGCTATTGACAACAGTTGAGGAACGGATTTACATGGAGCCGGTCCTCCCTCCAAAAGGCTTTGTATTATAGGTTTCCCCCATCAAAGGAGACATTTTACAATACAATACTTTGCACATTGTTGGTGCAATGAAGATGGAAGCTTCAAGTACCATGCACACACTTATAAAACACAACATCAATTCCCTCACGTTCTCAGACCCAAGACCTCACACACCTTCGAAGATGGTGAGAGCTAGCGGGGTATGAGAGTAGATTAAGAGGAAGAAGGAGTATTCTTACGAGCTTATCATATCTTATCATATCTTAGTAATTAGCATGGTAGAGGAGATGAGCATGCATTGAGCTTGGCTCTTGGTTGGATTTGCATCAGAAATCCAAGAGTTGTTGGTGCAGGCCTCCCTTCTCACAAGCTTGGAGTAGATGATGAGTTTTCCATTAAAGCTTGAGAAGGGGAGAGAGAGAGAGAGAGAGAGAGAGAGAGAGAGAGAGAGAGAGAGAGAGAGAGAGAGAGAGAGAGAGAGAGAGAGTATTATTTGATTCACACATGAGATTGTGTGAGTGTGTGTGTGATAATGCCTTGCCAAAATCAGCCCTCTCTCTCTCTTGGTCCATCCCTCTTGGATTTTACTCACGCTGGCACCCGTTGGACCCTGCAAAGCTTAGCCAATGATAATTGAGAAGAATAAGTGATAGCCTTTTGACATGTGTCCCCCTTTCCCCTTTTGTGAGAGATTTAGGTATTTAAATAATGCAATTAAACTCTCATTGGACCCCTTAGGCAAGCCATTGGGCTGTTGAATGCTCATTGGACCCCTTGAAAGACTATCCAATAGACTTCTAGAGAGCTTAATTCTTATTGGTTTTGTTATCAAGTCTTTTAAAACGAAATAAACTAAGTATACTCTAGCCTAAATCTCATTGGTCCACCTCTATGGCCATCATAGGATATCAATGACCTTGGGGGCAACTGGGCTAGGAAGTTGACATGAGTCCCCTATTCCCTTTGTGTAAAGGGAGCCTGAGAGAGAGTGTGTGTGTTTCTCTCTCATCCCCTACTAAAAGGGCTCGCCCCCTCCTATCTAGGGATTTGCGAAGACTTTTTAGGTCTTCACAAAGGCATCCAATTTCCCTAAGGTTTGACCATAGGACTTTACATTGAATTTTGGAACCTTAGCATTTTGGAAGTCTTAATGGGCTCAACCTTAGGATCTTTGAAGCCTATTAATGCACATTGCTCTTTTGCAGATGGACCCCCCCTTTGGATCCCTATTTTTCCTCTTTTGGAGCCCTACTATGGCTAGTCTGCCAGCGTAACAAATATTCTAGCTTTTTCTCCCCTGATACTTCCCCATATTAAATGATCAGTTTAACATGAGAAAATCATTTAGCAAAATTAGATATTTGTTATTATGAGAATCCATCACAAAAAAATGTGTAGAAAATTGAAACAGAACCATATAAAAAGGTCCCCCTTAAGCATAGAAACACTTATCCAAGGTCAAAACATCAAAAAACAACCATTTAAGACCTTAAATCAATACATTTAGCTCACAAGAAAGACTTCGCGAACCACAACAGAATCAAGAATGATTACACTCAGATTGTAGAGCAAGAGACAAGGAACACGATGTGCTATTCGAAAATGAATTCTGATTACCAAACAAGGAGAAAAGTGGATTACAAATTGTAGCAGCAAACAAGAGGCTCTCAGAGTGGACATCCAATACTCCTTTTTGCTAATGATAATGTTTTTGTCAAAAACTAAGGGTTTTGACTTAAGAGCTAAGGGGACTTTCTTGCGGCCATTCGACCACTTATGAGGGGTGTAGAGTCAGAGAGGCTAAGAGTGCATGACAAAATATATTACAATTACAATTATTTTGAATTCTGCTGGTCTTTTTCTTTTCCAACAGTAAACAACAAAAGATAGAGAAAGAGATCTTTGTATTGATGGATTTTTGCAGAGTTTTGATACAGCAGAGGAGCAATGGAATATAAGGGCGCACTCCATTGTACGGAGCTCGAACCTCCTGACCACCCCCGAGCTTGAGTTCGCTTGCATGCAGCGTCTCACTCGCACTCGCACTCACACTCGCACTCACACTCACACTCGCAATCGCACTCGCAATCGCACCCGCAATCGCACTCGTAGAAGAGGAGATCTATGAATGATCCCCATATGCACCACCTATCGTGCTTTTATCCTTCTTTTCCTCGAAAATCCTACGACTTCTCAAAATAGCCACTTTTTAGGCGTTCAGTCAACTCGATTTTTGCACCAAGTATACATGCGATAATAAAATAAGAACGTGATCGCTAAGCAATCCGTAATGGTTAGATTTTTATCATGACACTTTCCACAGATCCTATTCCTTGCATTGATTTCTGCATCACCTACAAAATAGCCAAAATAACATACTCGTGCAACCAATTCAACATGATAATCAAAGTAAAAAAAAAACATAATTATGTACCTTCATAATCTCAATTTCAATAGTCCATCATGAAGAAACAAATCCACTGCTTGGTTGATAGCAGGGAGAGCTGTATGATGTTGTATGTCTGCCTATCCCTGTGTATACTACACTGCTGTTGTCTTTTGTTTGTTTTCATCATAACTTTTACAAACAAACTCACAACAGAGAAATCTAGGTACTCAAAACGACGGGAATAGATCTGTTCTACAAGGCAACGCAGACAGAATTGCGAAAAACGTCTTTCTTTGGCTGAAAATGCAACTTTTAGATCGCATCTCATAAAACCCCTATTTTTGGGTCTCCACTACTTTTTCAACTTATTTTAAGCCTACCCATGTATTTTAAGCTAAAACACTGATATTAATAAAAATCTCAATTTTATTGTTCCTAGACAGACTATCTGTTATTCATTAATCTTTATCAAATACGTCTTTAGTGTATTATTTAAGAAAAGAATATATGTTCTCTTTTAATATCTCAAACTCATTCATATAAGCTCTATTTAATAGACTATTCAACAATCTTTCAAATCGTGCTAAACGAAAGGTATGCCCTACTACATTCTTTTCGACTTTAAGAACTTCAAAAATTAGTCCTATTACATTCTCCTCTTATCAAAATTAACTCTGTCCTCAGAGTTGCAAAGAGAGGAAAATTATCTTTGTAAAACACTAAGATCAACCCATGATGCATCCTCTACTAGATAGTTCTGCCACTTAACCAAAACTTCCACAGGGATGTTTAACACGCCTATCTAGCACTAAGTCTAGTTCTACAGTCAATGTTCCATCATCTTTCAACTTAGAGTTGTCCTGTAAAACATGATGCACATTAGGAACATACTTTTTCAATAAACTCATATGAAATACAGGATGCACTTTAACATGAGAAGGCAATTCTAATTTGTAAGCTAATGAACCAATGACCTTCAAAATTTTAAATGATCCAGCAAATCATGGAGATAATCTTCTATCCTTTCCAAGAATCAAATGAGACTTCTCAGGAATGACCTTTAAGAAAACCATATCACCAGTTTCATACTCCACAACACTATGTTTCTTGTCATAATACAATTTATGTCTCTTTTGAGCTTCTCTAATATTCCCCCCTGATTTTGGCCAATTCGCTATCCATTTTCTCAAGCATCTCACGTGACAGTTCTACCTTATTCTTTGAGTTAAAAAAATTAATAGGTGTGGGACAGTTGTAGCCATACATTGCCTCAAACGGAGTCATCCTAATAGATGAATGATATGAATTATTATATGCAAATTCAACCAAAGGAAGATATTCATTCCAATTAGATTGGTTTTCATTGACATACATTCGTAACATATCTTCTAAAATACGATTCACTCTCTCCGTTTTCACATCAGTTTGAGGATGAAAAGCAGTAGACATGAGTAACTAGGTACCTATAGAGTCAAAAGCCGCTCTCCAGAAATGAGAAGTGAACTTCGAATCTCTGTCAGACACTATACTCTTGGGCATGCCATGCAAACGAAATATCTCTTTCACAAAAAAGCATGCAATGGTCAACACCGTATCAATTATTTTTACAGGAAAGAAGTGAGCTTGTTTTGTGAGTCTATCTACCACCCCAAAGATCGAATCATACCCTCTACGAGTAGTAGGAAGTCTAATGATAAAGTCCATGGATATAGACTCCCACTTCTGTAAAAGAATGTCTAAGGGTTGAAGGTCACCAGGCATCCTCTTATGTTCAATCATAACTTGTTGACATTGAAAGCACTCACGCACATAATTCTTAACATCCAATTTCATACGCGGCCAAAAGAATGAACTTTTAATCTTTTCATATGGCTTATTCAATCCACGATGACGAGAAAAAGGTGAATTATGACACTCATGCAGAATTTGACTCTTAAAAGCAGAATTTGCAGGAATACACAGGCGGTCATAATAATACAGATTTCCCTTATACAAGTGATATCTTTTCTCATATATCTCACCAATATTTTCACGCAAGAATTTCAAAATAGGCATATAAAAAGAATCATTTTCAACTTCAGCATGTATATCAATGCATGAACAACAACAAGCAATTCTAGATCATGTGTTGCATAGTTCAATTCATGTCATCTTAATTTCCTAGACTCATATGCAACCACTCTTCCTTCTTGTGTCAAAACACAACCTAATTGTTCACCACTAGCGTCATAGGACACAACAAATGGTTTGCCCATCTCAGGAACTTTTAAAACACAATTTTTTGCTATTTTAGCTTTCAGGGTCTCAAAAGTAGTCTCACAGCTAGAAGTCCACACAAAACCCTTGTCTTTCTTGGTCAATTTGGTCAAAGGACTTGCTATCTCAGAGAAATCTTTAATGTGCTCTCTCATATTGTGCTAGACCCATAAAGCTTCTTACATCCCTTACTGACTTAGGTGTTGACCACTCCACAATAGTCTTAACTTTATCAAGATCAATGTGAATCCACTCTTTAGAAATCACTCTTTCCAAATACACAATCTGATCCTTTGCAAAAGAACACTTACTTTCTTTGGAATATAATTTATGTTCATGAAAAACTTCAAATTTTTTCTTTAAATGCAATGCATGATCTTCTTCATTCTTTTGAATACATAAAAATATCATCCAAAAATATCAGAATGAAGTCATCAAGATACATGTAAAAAATATTATTCATTAAGCACATGAAAGTTGTTGGTGCATTAGTCAAACCAAAAGCAAGAGCTGTAAATTCATAATGCCCATAACATGTACGAAAAACAGTCTTTGAAATATCCTCGACCTTAATGCGGATTTGATGGTAGCCAAAACAAAGGTCAATATTTGAAAATATTGTGGCACCACTCAATTGGCTAAGCAATTCATCTATGTGAGGAAGAGGATATTTGTTCTTAATGGTATGTTTGTTTAATCCCCTATAGTCAATGCATAACCTATATGTACGTACCATCCTTTTTCTTTTGGAATAACAGAGGACTACCCCAAGGAGATACACTAGGTTTAATGAAACCCTTTTTTCAAAATATCATCAAGTTGTATCTTGAGCTCTTTAAGCTCATCAATATTGAACCTGTATGGAGCCCTTGAATAAGGTGTTGCTCTTGGATATAGATCTATGGCATGGTCTACCGCTCTAGGCGGAGGTATACCAGGAAGATCGTCCGGAAACACATCCTTAAATTCATGTAAGAGATCCTCTACAAATTCTGGATTTGTCTCTTTTTGTTTATTCCCAGATTCTTTTTTAATCTCATTAGCAAACACAAGCAATGTTTCACACTCTTATCTAAGTCACCTTATCAATTCCATGGCCAAAACTAGATTTAGAATCTCTTTGTTTCCACGAAGGGTGTGACTTATCATCATCAAATGATTATAGATATATTTTTCTTTCTTAACACAATCAATCAAAACATGATTTTCAATCATCTAATTGATACCAATGATAACATCATGCATATCAATGTTTATGATATAGAAATCATCTTTATGCTTCCAACTCTTCAAAGAACAAAAAAACAAATTTTCTACTAACTCTTTCGTGAAACTATTATTACCACTGGTTAAATCCACAAGTCTTTTAACTTCTCGATTTAATTTCAAGTTTAATTTCTCAATCAATTTAGACGATAAGAAGCAATGAATACTATCCAAATCAATTAAGAAATTAAATTTAAATCTCAACTTTTACGCATAAATTCGATCACAGAAGCTTTCAAAGGACATATCAAAGACATAAAACATCACAAAGAAGGGGTAAAGAAGGGGTAGATGACTTACCTTTATCGTACAAATCGCCAAAAGTCTCCAATTGAGCCATCTTGGTACGTATTGTCTTATCGGTCACCTTGCTCGAGCATTCGAAAGTCTGGTGGTCGTGTTCTCTATATTGAAAGTATAATCCAAATCTTTGAGTTCTTCAATCCTTGCTTCTAAATCTTCGCATATCTTTCTTATGCCATCAAACTCTTTAAGCTTAGCCTTCGTTAAGAATGATTTGGTTGTCGCTTCTCCCATATCGCCATCATTTCTTTTTTGCATTGACAACCTCTACGTCCACCACCACCGTTCCCACCATCACCACTATCGTCACCGCCAGGTGCCCCAGCGTCGCTACGATGATTATTATTTCTTGGTGGAGTAGCATGGTTTTTGCCTTCATGTTTGCGATCAAGGTCCACATAGATATCAAGCTCTCGTGCTGCTTTGCCCCGCAGAGCCTCAGCACGCTTCCGATTTGCTTGTTCCAGATCTTTTCGTAGTTGTTAAATCAGGTCTTCCTGCTCCTTCATCTTCCTCTCATATCCTTCCATGTCCAGAATCAACCGCTTGCTCTGATACCAATTGTCACAGGAACAAAATAATAGAGATAGACAGCAAAAGACAGAGAAAGAGATCTTTGTATTGATGGATTTTTACAGAGTTTTGATACAAGAGAGAAGCAATGGAATATATGGGCGCACTCCGTTGTACGGAGCTCGAACCTCCCGACCACCCCCAAGCTTCAGTCTGCTTACATGCAGCGTCTCACTCGCACTCGCACTCGCAATTGCACTAGCAGAAGAGGAGATCTGTGAATGATCCCCATACGCACCACCTGTCGTGCTTTTATCCTTCTTTTCCTCGAAAAGCCTGGGACTTCTCAAAATAGCCACTTTTTAGGCGTTTAGTCAACTCGATTTTCGCACCATGTATACATGCGAGAATAAAATAAGAACGTGATCGCTAATCGATCCGTAAAGGTTAGATTTTTATCATGACACTTTCCACAGATCCTGTTTCACACATTGATTTCTGCATCGCCTACAAAATAGCCAAAATAACATACTCGTGCAACCAATTCAACATGATAATCAAAGTTAAAAAAAACATAATTATGTACCTTCATAATCTCAATTTCAATAGTCCACCATGAAGAAACAAATCCACTTCTTGGTTGATAGCAGGGAGAGCTGTATGATGTTGTATGTCTGTCTGCCCCTATGTATACTACAATGCTGTTGTCTTCTATTTGTTTTCATCATAACTTTTACAAACAAACTCAGAACATTGCAATCTAGGTAATCAAAACGACGGGAATAGATCTGCTCTCCAAGGCAACGCGGACGGAATTGAAAAAAACGTCTTTCTTTGGCTGAAAATGCAACTTTTAGGTCGCATCTCATAAAACCTCTATTTTTGGATCTCCACTAATTTTTCAACTTATTTTAAGCCTACCCATGTATTTTAAGCTAAAACACATAAATATAAAACACTGATATTAATAAAAATCTCAATTTTACTGTTCCTAGACAGACTATCTGTTATTCATTAATCTTTATCAAATACGTCTTTAGTGTAATTTAAGAAAAGAATATATGTTCTCTTTTAATATCTCAAACTCATTCATATAAGCTCTATTTAATAGACTATTCAACAATCTTTCAAATCGTGCTAAACGAAAGATATGCCCTACTACATTCTTTTCGACTTTAAGGACTTCAAAAATTAGTCCTATTACAAGTGTTGAATCTCATTCTTGGCCGCATCCGAAATGGATGTCGCGGGGGCTGGATCTTTAGATTCTTGAGTTACTTTTCCGGTGCTTGTACTAGGCACATCTGTTTGGTGAGCTTCAAAAGTGGAATGCCTAAAATACTCCTGTTTGCTCAAATTCCACTGGGGCTTGGGGGGTTCACTATGTGTAAAACTACCATATCATGTGCGTTCAAGACATGTTTGTAAAACCCCTTATGTGTGAATTTTGTTGAGAATATAATGTACCCTTTTCTTTTAAAATCTGTAAGTTTTTTTCAAATTTGAAAAAATAATACCCTTTTGTATATATATTTATGTAAGTTTCAAGAACTTTAAATACCCTTCTGTTGAACTCATGTAATAGGTTACATTTTTATTAGGTGACCTCCCCGGGCACTGGGGCTGTTTGTTCAAGCATTGCTTGTGTTGCCCTTAGAGCCTCCAAATCTCCCCGGGCATCTGCCAAATGATTTCTCAAATCTTCAATCTCCTCGTCTTTTGCTTTTTGCAGTGCTCTATGCCCTACTGTCATGATTTGTCTGTCATATTTTTCTTGAACAAGGGCCTCCTTTAGATCTTGGACCTCTTTGTTCAACGAGGTTGATCTAGCTGTCAAGCTTGAGGAGCTCGGCATCTCTTCCATGGCTAAAAGCTGGGTCACAGTCTTGTTGATCACCGTGTAGGACTCTTGGAACTTCTCATTATGCTCTCTTTCTCCGGTTAGCTCCTCCTCTAGTCGTTTTGCTGCTCGACTTGTAGAGTAGTGTTGGCCTCATTAAAATGATTGACTTATTTGTAGTAATAGGCCACATTTTCTTGTTCTCTTTGCAACTTTGATTGGAGTTGTATCTGAACTTTTTCTAGCTCCTCTATTTTGTCTTGTAGCTGCACACTGTTTTAACCTGCTTTAGATGCCTCCTTCTTGGTGTCTTCCAGCTCTAGCTCGTGCAAGTTGTAGAGAGCTCTTTAGCATTGGAATTGGAGCATGATCTAGTCTAAATGTGTCAAACAATCTAATCATTTCAACTCCCTCCTCTACCACCACTTGTGAACGAGGAAATCTTGGCTTTCTCTGACTTGTTTGGACTTGATCCGATGTTTCAGCCTCATCTATTGTTCTTTCCTTGGTTTTCAGTACTTTAGTAGCAGATGGAACAATAGTTTCTGTCTCTTTTTCTTGATCCACCTTCTCTTTTGACAACACCTTATCTACCCCTTATTTTGGAAGGTCTACAACTTCTTCTCTTTTTTTTGTTCTAGCCTTTGAAGGTACCTCATTGTCTTTTGGAGATTCAAAATCATAACCTTGTTGGTCTAGCATGTCTTGCTCTCCCTTCTCTTCTTGGTTATTATCTTCTTCCTTGGCCTTTGTAGATTCGTCGCATGATTTGAGATCATCGATGCGTGGCCGCTTTGCCTCTTCTCCTTCTCTTTGCTCCATCTTTTGTTTCAGCTCATTCTGGATCCATTTTTGCGTGTCACTAGCAATATTCAGATTCTCCTCTGCTTCCTGTCTTTTACGTTGTTTGATTCGCTCAAGAGGTATTGTCTGTCTGCATAGAAAAGGGATGTCTTTTTCTTCCTTTTTCTCTTTTTCATCACCACTTTTGCTCCCTTATTTCTTTTCTCTTCGTGCTTATGCTGTCGGATTCTTTCTCTTAGTGCTTGTGCTTCTTTCATTGTTTTTCTGGCTTGGGTAATTATGATTGCCTTTGCCTCCCGGGCTGTTCTCTTTTTTAATCGTGTATATCTCATGGAAAACTCACTCCCATTCTCTTCATCTAAAGACTGGTATTCTAAAGGGGTATCTCTTTCCTTAGACCTCGCTTCCTTGTTTTTCGGTGCATCTGACTCTGTCTTTTCATTGTCAGTGTTTGTTCATGTTGCGCTCTGCCTTGTTTGTTTAACCTCTGGTTTTGGCCTTGTGGATGGTCCTGCTATTGGTTTTATTTCTCTTTTGGATTTTTGGATCAAATCTATATGTGCTTCTGCAGGTGGTAGATCAACAATCATTCCCAATGCTTGGTAGGTGATTTGAGTCAACATTGGTCCCGCGTTCATGTAGGTCTTGCTCTTTTGGCTTCCCTTAAGATTTGCTCTACTATGTTGTCGAGGAGGTAGTTGCCAAATTTGCAACTGACCACTCTTCTTTCTTCTAAGCCCATTGCCATTACTACTACCA
Source organism: Adiantum capillus-veneris (assembly GCF_014529385.1). Taxonomy (NCBI): domain Eukaryota; kingdom Viridiplantae; phylum Streptophyta; class Polypodiopsida; order Polypodiales; family Pteridaceae; genus Adiantum; species Adiantum capillus-veneris. The sequence goes on from NC_140935.1 coordinate 104,174,461, forward strand.
TGTGCAATAGCGGTTTAGTGTATCTTGGTGGCTTCTCTACTTTGAAATGTTGCGATATGAGACGCAACGGCAACTCTGTTTCTGAGTAGATCAAATCTTGGTATGTCAGCTTGTGTCCTCTTTTCTTTAGGAAGGCTTTGTTGTTATCTATTTCTTTTGTTGTTTGCAATAGATTATGTGTCCCTTGCTACAGATGGAGAAATTCATTGACTATTTATGCGGTGCTTTTAACTTTGACTGTCGCTCCATCTTAGTTCGTCAAGGTGGATTCCCCATTGTATTGAATAGAGCTTATGAGTTCATGAGCCCTTCCAAAACTCCTTCCCCCATGGCGGTAGTCGTAGAAAGTTGTCCAACGTACTATAGGCACCTGGCCTCTGCTTGCACTTCTCACTTCTGGTGTAGTGTCCACAATTCCCTTGGAAAGATGGTGGTCTTTACTATCTCTTCGTGCGCTGCTTGAAACCTTTTGATGAATATATTGGCCGGTATTGCTTCGAGCACTTGTTCTATGATATGGGCCTTCTCATACTATCTCTTTGTGCGCTGCTTGAAACCTTCTGATGAATATATTGGCCGGTATTGCTTCGAGCACTTGTTCTATGATATGGGCCTTCTCATTCGAGGATATATCTTTGATCTCATATGGTGGTGCTCCCCACTCCCTTTGTGCTTTCCTTTGAGGCATCTTGAGGTCACTTTAACATTGGAAACAAGATTTAGCAAAAAATGATCCAAACTATTGAAAAGTACTTTGTCCATAAAATGAAAAATGAGCATAACTTTGTCAAAACTACCCCAAATTTGACCAAATTTCACCAGTGCATCTAGGATTACTATAGGCACAAAGGCGTAAGGAAATAGATGAATTCTAGCAAAAAGGTACATGGATCGCAAGCCATGATGGGAGGGATTTTGATACAGCCTCTTGCACCCATGTTCCTATAGGTCTTCCTAGCACACTGGTGAAATATTTTAAAAGAATTTGGACATGTTTTTCCTTATATGTACTCAATTTCCTACTTTATGGCCATCTGAAACTACTTTTGGGTACTTCCTTTGACTAACATCTGAAATTTGGTTTTCTGAAACTACTTTTGGGCACTTCCTTTGACTGACATCTATTGTTGCCTTGATTCTAGATGATTTGTGTCTCAAAAGCACAGCTTTGCCGAGCTCTCCACCAATTTTCACCAGATTTTGAATTCATCTGAAGGGGAAGATTGATCCATGCAATTTGCACAACTTTGCAGGTAGTCTTTTGCTTTTGTTTTGACCACACTTACATCTTTAGTGTTACATCTCCTTGATGCTCATCTTTTATTTTCTTCCTGATTGCCTTCTGTTTTAGCTCACTTTGGAATAGAATCCTAAAATTTTCCATTTGCTTCTTTGGCGTGTGGGGTAGATTCATACTCTTCTCCTAGCCCTACTCCATGAAATTTTTTTTTCTACAAACATACCAATTTTCTTTTGATTAATGCCAAAAGACCATTTCAGAGTGAAGATAACAAACCATGAAGATTTGACAGTTTTAAAAACCCTTTTTTTGACTATTTTTGCATGGTTAGTCATACTTTTGCATCCCCCAGCTAGTGAACCACTCCTACCCTAATTTTAGCAAAAAGGTACATGGATCGCGATCCATGCTAGGAGGCATTTCGAAATTCAACTAGTGGAGGTTGTTCCTGGCCACATGGGGATACTAATGTACATTTCTTTCTTATTTTAGGATTTGAGAAACATGGATCGCGATCCATGTTCCACCACCTTTTGCAACTGCTTTTGCACCCATTGATTCTGTCTGTTACTAGGGGTCTACTGATGAAAAGTTTTGGTTTTGGATGAGTTTTGAAGTCTCCCATTGGCCTTGACAGTTTGAAGATTTTATGACTTTGATATGCTTTGATCTACCGGTTTGGTATTGTTTGTGCAGTATGGGGCATACAAAAATTTTCTTGTAGGGTTAATGATCATACTTGTCGAATCTGGTGTAGTAAGAGCTAGTGAGATAGTCGTAGCGGGCAAAAACAAGGAGAAAATATGTGGCTCTCTCTCTCTCTCTCTCTCTCTCTCTCTCTCTCTCTCTCTCTCTCTCTCTCTCTCTCTCTCTCTCTCTCTCTCTCTCTCTCTCTCTGTGAATGCAAATGAGCTTATGTTGCCACATTTGGCTACATGTTCCCAATCTACTTGGAATGCCCCATTCATACTTACCTCCATTGATAATATCTTGTTGTCCATATCACTTGCAGTTTGAACCGTTCTTCATTATGATATTCAGTCGGTAAATGGCCTTTAATCTACAGTGTTGACCCTTTAGAAGCTGGCTCAAAATCCGTCGTGTGCCGAATCTTTCCATATTTGCCATGTTCGAAGCCCTTGCTTTGAAGTTTTGGTGTTTGCTTTCAAAAGTCAATTCCGACTTTCCTGACTCAACTTATTAATTTCTGTTGATTATTTGTAATGTTTAGCTTTTTAGTAAAGGAAAATTAGTTATAGTTATTATAAGTTGGCCAAAATTTGCCAAAATTAGTGTAATCTCATACATACATATTCTTAACCTGGTATTTAGATGGTGTCAATATGGCTCATGATTATGCCTACTAAGAGTTAAAAAGGTTTGAAAAACTATTAAAGGAAAATAAAAGAAAAAGAATCATGCTAATATATACAAAATGATGATCTTGCTGCATTTTCTCCCCTTCCTAGATTGAGTCACCCCAGACGAACATGTGTCAGAGTGCACGGGAACAAAGTATGTGTCTATGCATAGCCATATATTGTGTCTCTATGATGCGATTCGAGGATATGCATGTGGTAACAAAATGCTATGCAAGAGATGGGTTCTGAACAATAAGTTCAGTGGTTTTTGATGGAGAGGTTATGTTGAAGCTAAATGGTCTGAGCAAAAGTAATTGTAGAAAACGTGCTCTTTGGTAGATAGTGGCCTCCAAAAATTGTGACCCTACCTTGTCTTGTGGTTGAGGGCTTCATTTTGGTTGCCACTGAAATTGCTTGGATGTGGTCTTCATTGTCGAGGCATCCAGTGAGCTAGTCTGTTTTGGTTTCCATACCCACTTGACCTCTTTTGCTTGTTGATGTTGGGATTGGATTGCCCTAGGTTGCTTGACAAAAGCCTTGGGCGGTTTCGCGAGGTCCGGTTTTTGGTGATGCATCATGGGTGGGCTAGCATTGCCGTGTCGTTTAGGTATCCATAATTTCTTGGGATTGGTTTGCATAATGGACTTTTTAACCCAGATTTTCCTAACCACCGTTGGAGAATATCTCTAGATTGGATCAGGTGTTGATTGAAGAGGCTCCCATACATAGTCTGTTTGTACAAAGGATGTGGTGAAAAATTGGTCATCTTGCATGAGCTGCAAAGCATTATATGCCGGTTTGGTGTGGCTTGATAAGTGTGCATCCATGGCACTCCCAGAATAACTGCTTCGTTAAGATCCTTATTCTTAACTATATGAAACTGATGAGGATAAATTGCACCATCAATTATTATTGGTAAATTTACATGTCCCAGACTGTCCATTGTGCCTTTGTTGGCCACTTTGAACCCCATAGTATTTGGCGCTAGAGGTTCCTTTGTTAATTTCTTGAAAGTGGAGTAGTTGACAACATTCACTCTTGCTCCAGTGTCCACTAATCCATGCTCTGTGGCGCCATTGGCAAGTTGCAACATAATGCGTAAATCCATGCCACCTAAGCCTCCGTTTATATGGATACTATTGGAGGGGAGTTGATACACTTTCTCTGTTGGGCCTTTCTCTAAAGGTTTTCCTATTCCTTCCGCTTTAATATTCTGATTTTAGCTTCTTGTTGTGCCTGTTTCTGAATGTCATGGGCTTAACTTCTACGTTGAGCTGCCGCATGTATTGTTTGGAGTTCTTTTGGTGTCAATGAAAGAAGAAGACATTTCTTTAATTTGCAGCCACTTATCCAATTAGGCATCTCCTCTCCTGCCAATGTTGCAAAGCTAATTGATGGCAGGACTTTGTGATATATCATGTATTACAAAAGGTCCCATCCCTCGCTTTTTGAGTTTTCTAGAGTGTTGTTTAAGGTTATACACTAAAACATAATCCCCTTGCTGGAACTCCTTGCTAATCACATGTTGATAATGGAAAGCTTTCATTTGTATTTTTTGAGCATATATCTCTACTACTACTCTTTCTCTGGTTTCATCCAATTGCTCCAGTGTGTCTAGTCTCTCCGACAGCTCGTGTCCCATCCATCCTAATTGTGTTGTGACTCGTAGTGTTTTAATTAAGAATTCCATGGGTAGAATTGCAGTAGTCCCAAACACAAGGTTAAAAGGAGTCGCCCTGATGGAAGTTTTAAAAGCTACTCTGTAAGCCCATAATGTAGTATGTATCTTTTGATCCCAATCATTTCTTGAGTCAATTTTATTGGTGCTCTCGGCTTGTCCGTTAGCTTGTGGGTAATAGGGTGCTGATTTGCAATAGATCACCATGAATTTTTCAAGTAAGCTTTCAATGACATTGTTCAGGAAGTGTGTTCCCTTATCGCCCACTATTTCAATGGGTAGACCAAATCTTGTAAAGATATGCTCAAAAAGGAATTGAGCCATAGTCTGTGCATCATTTTTCTGTGTTGCCTTCGCTTTTGCCCATTTGGTCATGTAATTTTTTGTGAGTATGATGTATTGTGTGTGTGCCACCTATATGTAGGAGATATTATGGGCCAATAAAGTTGATGCCCCATTTGGCAAAAGCGCGTACGCCCAGCATTGTTTGTAATGACATTTCATCTCTTCATAGGGGTGCTTTTGTGCATTGACATTCATCACATCATTTTACATAGGCCTCTGCATCCTCAAACAGGGTTAGCCACCATATGCTTGAGTGAATTACTAGCGTCATCATTTTATCAGCAGAGAAATGTCCCCCTGGCTGGCGTGAGTGTGCTTGTTCTAGGATAAGGTAATATTCACTTTCCATAGCACACAATCATATTTGTTCATCCTTTCCCAGCATATACAGTTGGTTTGTGATTAGCAGAAAATGTTTTGCTTCTTCTTCTACAGTTCTCATTCTTGCCTTGCCCCATCCGTCTGGGAAGGTCCTGTCTCTTAAGTACTCAGTTATGTGAGTACTCCATTTGGGTGCTTGTGCTACTCGAAATAGGGTGGCATGTTCCACTGGAGGTTGTTTTGTACAGATATTACATGATTTTACATAAGTATGGATGCTGTGTTCCATGTTTTTCCAGTAGACTCCTAGTCTCTTTAGCCTTTGGTATAATTGCATTTCCCCATTGTATGTTGTATGTGAGCCTGTTTGAGGTAGTATTTGTATTCTTGTGGCTATACATATAGTCTCAAAATCCCATCCTTACCATGCTTGTACACTTGTGCCGCTAAAAGCTTGAGATTTCTTGTTCAATGTATTATTGATGGTTGTATTTCCACTTGTAATGATCCGATCGTGAGTAGAGGGATGACCTCTTCACTCCACCTCGAAACCGTTTCAATGTTAAACAGGTACAAATCTGGAAGATCATCATCAAGATCTTCAGATGCTTCCCCCTGGAACAATCTCGAGAGATGATCTGCTAGTGTAAGTGTGCGTAGTCTCTTTTTTTATGACTATTGTGAAATGTAACTCAAGCAATAGCATAAACCAACAAACAATCCTTCCAATGTTGCAATATTTGTTTACCAGATATAACAGTGCTTGGTGATCCAATAGAAAACGAACTTGTTTGCAAGAAGGTAGTGTTTAAATTTTTTGACAACATATATCATTCCTAGACCTCCTCTTTCCATAGTGGTATATTTTTTCTCCTCATTGTTCAGCTGTCAACTAGAGTAGCAAAGGGAAAGATCCATTTTCTTTTCTCCTGGATGGGATAATATGCATCCTATGGCATAGGATGATGCGTCAACATGAACGTGAATAATCTTACTCAAGTCAGGGGCTTGCAAAATTGGACCAGAAATTAGTTGCTACTTCAATTTGTGAATAGGCTGCTCGGATTATTCTGTCCATTCAAACTTAGCAATGAGGGCATACAACAGCTTAGCTATTACAACATACATGTATATGCAACATGTGTAGTACCCACAATGTCCCATAAATGCTTGCACTTCTTTTATTTTCCTTGGTCTCGGTAGTGCGGCGATTATTATACCTTTTCTTGATCAGTGGAAATCCCATTTTTGGACACACAATGTGGCCCAAAATTTTACCTTGTCTTACCATGAAGACACACTTTTCAGGGTTTAAGCAAATACGATAAGTTTTTCACTTTTTGAAGACTTTCCCTAGATGCATTATGTGATCACTTCTCAGTTGAGAATGAATACAAAGATCATCCATGTATATCTCTAAAAATTTTCTGAGATATTCATTGAATGCATGACTCATTAGTCTTTGAAAAGTGGCAGGTGCATTGGTCAGGCCAAAAGGCATTACCCTGTATGCAAATATACCCCACTCTATTGCTAAAGTTATCTTATGCCGATCTTCTACTTTGATGATTAACAGGTTGTAGCCTGAGTACCCATTCAAAAAACTATTGGCCCCTTTTCCTGATACTCTCTCAATAATAAGATCCGTTATTGGTAGTGGATAGTTGTCCCGGATGGTGGCAGCATTTACTTGTTTGAGATTTACAAAGACATGCAATTTGCCATTCTTTTTGGGTACTATCACAATTTGGGATACCCAATTGGTGTGTTCAATATCGTAGATAAACTCCGCATCCTTCAGTTTGTCTATCTCTTCCTTACTTTTCTTGGCAAAAGTCTCATTGTTTGTATAAGAACGTTGTCTGCGTGGTCTAGAACCACTTTTAAGGGGTATCGTGTGCTGACAGATATCTGGATCTATTTCTTTTAGGTCTTTGTATGACCAAGAAAACACATCTTTATATTGTCTGAGTGTATCTATCAGAAGCCACTCTTCTAATTCGGTGAGGTCCGTGGCAATGTATGCTGGTTTAGGTTCTATGCCTGATTCTACTAAGTTTATAATTTTGGCTTTTTCAGGCCCATCATATGAAGTTCCAAGCTCTTTTAGGTCTCGTTTGGGTTTTTTCATCACAATTTTTGTATCTTGAATAGTGTACTTCTTGTAGTGGGAAGGTGCATCAAATTTATCATCATTTGATTCCTCATCGGTTTCCAATTTTCTGTCCAAACTTCCTTTAAAGCTCGTTTCAACTCATTGTACTTGCTTTTGTGCTCGATTTTGGACAGCTTTGTTGCTTTTTCGGTAATACTCTCCATTTGTGGTTTTTGTGTGTTCTTATTTTTCATTTTTGTTTTGGTTGAGTCAGATTTCATGGACCTCTTTGATATCCCATCTTTAAGGCAATCGGTTGCTTCAGCCAACCTTAAGTACTACGTTTTGTCTGTTAATAGAGAACTGAGTATTCTTCCGTCTTGTTTCATTTTTCTCATGCGTTTATTCCTATACCTACGCCGTCTTTAAGCTACTAGAAAGCTCATCGTCTGCGTTGTCTTCTAATATCTTATCTGTGAAGTTTTGGAACTCTTCTTCATCCGTTTGGTCAAGGTCCCTTATTGAGATATCATCCACTATACGTTGACAATCTGCAACTTCTTCCCTGTCAGGGACTCCCAACTCTGATTTTGGATTTAGGCTGACACTCATAATCTAGTATGGAATGATATCATATCTTTCTCCATCATAGAATTTGGTCAGGGTCACCTCATTCACGCATACATCTAGAGTGGCCAGTATTTGCTCGCATCCAAAAGGTTCGAACATCTCTTCTGGTGGAAAAGGCTCTGGTACATATGCCTCATCTTGTGTTGACCTATCACGAATGCAATCCTCTTTTTTTAAACTACCATTCTCAAAAGTTTCACCTGTCCAATTGTGAGATTTGTTTTGTAATCAAGCCTGTATTTCTTCTTCTTGGTCAATTGTGGAGTTTAGTTTCTCTCCAGGGGTTCGTTCCACATCTCTATAGCTATGGTCCATGACACTGATCTTCCTAGTGAGATCCTTGTTTCTTAGGTAGGACCATGTAGTCGTAACCCCAATCTTGTACCATTTTGAGCTGACGCATAAATGGTCTGCCCAATATGATATCAAAATTTTTGCTCTCATCGAAATTCATAATGGCGAATGTGTGTTCATATGCAATTACGCAAGAAATTACTACGATTTGCTCCAGAATGCCAATAGGTCTCTCCACCTATAGGCTCTATGTTTGGGAATCGGTCATGTCCAAAAGAATCTCCCACTCTGGTTCTCACTGGACTTACATGCCCAATTTCTGGTCACTTATGAGTAGTCGTGGTTTTCACTTCTTTTGGATTTACATAATATTGGTGGAGTGGTCTCCCAAAATATATATATCGTTCTAACTCCTTACAATCCATAGGAGAGTATTTTTTGCCATACTTGTCCATTATGTGAATACTTCTCCCTTCTGTGTAAGTGAAAACATATAGTTTTTTGCGGTCAGTCAGTTCCTTGATGCGGGGTTCATCACATCTACAATAGAGTGTTTGTTCTCCATTATTCAATTTATATAGCCCCACATAAGTGTTGTTTGTTTTAAGCTGCTCTGTCTCATTAGTGCATATGAGCACAGCATTTTGCTTGTCCATTTTGGATGGTTCATCTGCTAGATCTTCATCTATCTTTTCCTTGCTGCCAGTCATCCCCCATTTGTCCACAATAAAGGGCTTGTGGACCACTAAGTACATTCCTTCTCCATCAAAATACCTATACCCATCATAATCCACATCTACAAGGTCTCTGAACTTACTTGGCTTATTTTCCAACTTAACACATTAACCGTCCATTCCATCCTCATAGATTTTGTCCTTAAGCACATTGTCAAACTGAAACTTCAAGTACACAATTTTACATCAGATGCAGGTTGAGAAGGCCCGTCCCCATGGAAGCAGTTTCTTCAGGGTTCAACTTGTCGAAGTCCTCAATCATTAGGCTATATGATCTTTATGACGAGGTGTCAAAAAAGCTTTCCTGTACAATGGGTTCTAAAGGATGCAGTGGTCTTTGACTCACGCTACCTTCAATTGCGTGATTGCTTACTTGGTCTATGATTGTGGGATTCCTATTCTAGTACAATCTTCTTAATTGCAAATTCATGAAGAATTGGTATTGCAAAATCCAAAGAGGCTTACCTCATTAGCTAGTCTAAATTCCCCATTTTGATCTTACTTGTTGGGTAGTATTCTTTAGTACGTGCAATCTATTAAAAAATGCTTGATAGCTATGAGTTTACAGTCATTCCTGCTAGTTCTAGCTTTCAATCGACAAAATTTAACGAGGTTTTCTAATAGCACACAATTTTATCCACAACATCAACAATTCAGGTCCAATTTCAATTTTTAAAAATCCATCAGGTTCCTGTGCGCTACCTCTTTGTGTGGTAAAATTGTGCTTTTATTCTGACTCAGAGGAACATGGTTCGCGATCCATGTTTGGAAGCCAACTTGACTTTTGTTGGTACCATCAGATTCAACATGATTAGCAGGTACTATGGAATCAAAAGTTTTGGAAATGGACCTCTGGATTGGAAATTAGGTCAATTATGACACTTTTCTAGAGTTCTTGACAATTTTGTGCTTTTGGTCTAGTTTTTTATATCCAAATTGAGTTTTGAAAAGGCCACTAGACTCCCTATGATGTCCTCTAGCTATGGTGCAAATTTTGTATCAAATTGTGTTAGAGAAACATGGATCGCGGTCCATGTACCTTAGTGCCAGAATGTACTGAAACATGACACATAGCTAGTCCTTGGTCTACTGATGCTGGCTATATGGTCTTTGAGTGTTTTGAAGGTTTTTAGGTCAACCAAAAATCAATTTTAGGGTATGTTTTAGTGGTTCCCCCCTTGATCTGTTTCTTGCCCTTTTTGCCCACCTTTTGACCTTCTTTGATAAGAGTTCACTAGGAGAAAGTACTTCAAATGTTATCATTTTTCTACCTACCAATTATCAGCTCAAAATTCCAAAAAGGTACATGGATCACCATCCATGTTTGGCAAGATGTTGGCATTGTGATAGAGGGTATGGTGATGCTCTTCCCCAAATCTTTTTGGATTTGACCAACTTTCTCCAAGTCAAAAGCAAGATTTTGTGTCTACTTTGTGGTAATGGTTATTCTGCACAGAATTACAAGATTGTTTGCACAGTATTACCATTAGGTCTCCCCAATCTCAAAAAAGATAAAAATTCTTTCAAAACATACCAAGTGCATAAGCTAAGGGTGAGTTTAGGAAATGAAAAATAGATGAAAGTGGAAAGTCAAGAGACACATGGAGGTGGAAAGTCAAAAGTCAAATGACGATGGAAAGTCAAAAGACCGTTTGTGTCCATATAAATAGGTGTTTCTCTACTCTTTCATATTGTTCTTTAGCATTTTCTTCTAAGTTTTCTTTAGCATTTCCCTCTCTCTCTCTCTCTCTCTCTCTCTCTCTCTCTCTCTCTCTCTCTAAGCAGTCTAGAAATTTTTCACCAAAAGTGAAGGTTGTGTCCTCTCTATGTGAAAATAGAGTAGCCAGATCCATGTTTGACTACTCTATTTTCACATAGGGGGGACACCATCAAGTAGACTTACAAGGTTGTGTCCTGCCTATGCAAAAATAGAGTAGCTGGATCCATTTCCAACTACTCTAATTTTACATAGGGGGAAGACCACAAAGAAAAGTTATTAAAAAGACTTTGTGTCCTCTCTACACAAAAATAGTGTAGTCGGAGATACATCCACTGACGACATTATTTTTGCATTAAGAGGACATATTCAAGAAAAAAAAAAGTATCTTTAATAAAATTTTGTTTGAGAGAAAAAGATAAATCTATCTCTAATTAACTCTTGTGTCCTCTCTACATGAAATTAAGCTTGGCGGATGCATAATCGAATACGCTATTTTTGTGTAGAGAGGCCACAAACATGAAAAGTATTCAAAAGGATATTATGTCTTCGCCACACAAAAATAGTGGTCGGATCCATGTCCAACTATTCTATTTTTGTATAAACAAGACACCACAAAGAAAAGTTATAAAAAAACTTTGTGTCGTCTCTAGTCAGAGATACATCCCATTAGGGAAAATTTGGACTCACTAAGGGGCCTTATAAGGAGTTTGACTTCCTCTCTCATGTCCAAAAGGAGCGTGCGGTAAAATTCTTGCAAATCAACTCTAAACTTGTTGGAGATTTGGGCAATTAGAATCTACACTTCAAGCTCTTTCTATTGATATATAGCATGTCACGATATTCTTCATATTTTGAAAGATTCTATTTTTTATTCTCTAGATTCTAAACGGAATTGTCACATCACAAGAGAATAAAAAATACAATCTTTCAAAATACGAGGAATCTCATGGCGTGCTATATATCAATAGAAAGAGCTTGAAGAGTAGGCTCTAACTGTCAAATCTCTGCCAAGTTTAGAGTTGATTTGCAAAAATTTTACCACACGCCCGTTTTGGACATGAGAGAGGAAGTCAAACTCCTTATAAGGCCCCTTTGTGAGTCCAAATTTTCCCTAATGAACTACACTATTTTTGTATTAAGAGAACACAATCAAGAAAAATTATAAAAATATCTCTAATAAACTATTGTATCCTCTATACGCAAAATTAAGCTTGGCAGATACATAACCAAATATGTTATTTTTGCGTAGAGAAAACATAGACATGAAAATATTTAAAAAAACTTTGTGTGATAAAGTTTGCAACAAAGAAAGCATTAATATTCTGAAATATTACATTACAATGATCATCCAAATATTTGAGGGGAGAAAACAAGAACGTTAGGTTGAAATGGACTTTGTGTAGTAGTAGAATAAGGCCATATGTAAGTTGACTTTGAATCAGCCCTGTGGAGCAATGTGAAGAGAAGAATGGAGCTAATTGAAAAAATTCAGCAAAAATAGTGATTGGGTGTGAGTGTCTCTTTATGTAGAAGTGCACAATTACCTAGGTGATGTTTGAATATACACAATTTAGGATGCATGGATTTGATCATTTTGCATGTATTTGACTGTTGTGCACATGTCTTGAGGTGCATGATTGTAGTACTTTTTATAGGAAACCACAATTACCTAGGTGATGTTTGAATATACACAATTTAGGATGCATGGATTTGATCATTTTGCATGTATTTGACTGTTGTGCACATGTCTTGAGGTGCATGATTGTAGTACTTTTTATAGGAAACCACTCAAATACTTCAACCAAGCTATTAGCTTTTTGACCTCTTCCACCATCTGACTTAATCAGAACATTCCCCCCATGAATTCCAATATAAGACAATATCATCTCAATAATTATGGCATTTTCTTTGGCTGATAAAGGTTAAAGTTTCCATGAAAACCCTGTGTAGGGGTGTAGAATCTTCTCAATGATTCTACAAAGTGCATGCAATGTGTAGAGGTGGATATTTGAAAGGGGAATATCTAAAAAAGCATGAAAGTTTGGATCTTTAGAGTTTCTCACTAGGTATTTTTCAATTAGCAAAATTCAGATCCTTTGTTCTACCCATGCAGTAGATATAGGGGCTTTTGGCACATTGTACACACACTTTAGTGTGTTTAGCAGCCCCCCCCCCCGTTCCATTTCACCTTGTGACTACCAAAGCCCTCAACATCTAGCTCCTCCCCAACCTGTTAAGCTTTGATTATAGTAGGGATACTAGTGTGGTGGAATACCCAATTCAACACATTGAAATCTTCACTATCAACCTTAAAAGCACCCAACCACCAAACGCTCTTCTCTAATTTCACACTACAATTTTTAGGGTTTTTTCCCCCTTTGAGGTATGAAGAGCTCTATTCATGACGGTTGTTGATACTCTCTCAAGCTTTCTACCCTTCACAATTTCACTCTCATAATTTCCCATTCACCTCAGTATGTTGAAGAGCATAAAATCTTATCATTGCACTCTACAAAGTTCTCAAGTCAAAGAAAAGATTGTTGAGAGAGTTAAGCTTGAGTTCTTTCTTCTTACTAGGGTATGTGTCATTGATGTGGAAAGGCTCTCCAAGAATCTCTATGACCTTGTAATTATTTTTGAGCCTAGCCTGTTGAACAACTGATGGCTTTGGAAGTAAGGACCCCTTCACTCTTGACTGCTTTATGTTTCTACTGATGATGAGCTTGAATAGCTTACGATAGCCTACCTTACCAATTCCGACTTTTTTCAAAGTGCCTTGCACTTCATGTTTGTTCAAAGTAGAGCTTAGCAGAAATCCATTAATTCATTTATTTCTAGAAACCTTAAATCTTCTTTCATTCAATATGCTGCGAGCAACAATTGGTGGAATTACTTCACAAAATGATTGTGATGCACCTCTCATATTTTCTTGTGAACAGTGTAGCTGAACAAACGACCTAAAGTAAACACAAAGAAAGACTATAGCACCCAAAGATATCAACTTTCAAAATAGATATCAATTTGAAAGAAAAAAAGCAAATTTACCTCACTGCTTTTATTCTTTTGCTGCAACCTCCACCTTCTCACTTGAGACTCTCAATATTCTTCAACTTTCTTTGTCTTTGTCTAAGCCCAAGATCTGTCCTCTCTCTTTTGGCTGTATTCAACAATGGTTAGAGGTTATTTACCTTCTCCTTGCTT